>NC_056727.1:655932138-656622138 GCF_019279795.1 Protopterus annectens
GTATAGAAATTAGAAGTTAAAATAATATCAAGCAGTTCTGACACTATATAAATGTCCCTTTCACTTGCTTTAAGCTCTATTAACATTAAGGTTAGCCATTCTATAGCCTCACCATGTGGAATTGAAGTGTACAAGTTGATGACGTCTATTGTCAAAAAGTTAACTGACCCTTCAAACGGTATATTACTAATATTCTGAAGAAAAGACCATGAATCTTTACAAATTTCTGGAAGAGCTTTCAAATATTTAGACAAAATCGACTCAACTAGTTGTGCACATGGATATGTCATTGATGCTCGACTATCTATCAGTGCCCTCATAGGGGGATTAGTAAGGTTCTTATGAATTTTCGGGATACCGAAAATGATAGGGGTCTTGGGCATAGAGATATCGATATAATTATAGGTATCTAAGTCAATTTTAGCATTAATAAAGAGGTCCTTATAGTACCCTCTGATTCTACCATAAGTTATATTAATTTCATTCAATGAGGATTGTACATAAGCTGGTCCTCTTAACACTGGCAACATCTTTTCTGTATATTCAAAATTGTCAAAGATAACTAATCCTCCACCTTTATCAGGTTTAATTGCCCTCACAGGGGAGTTACATAAATAGTTCAAGGCAGTTATTTGTTCATCAGTAACATTTAGTTTTGCTGTTAGGTTACTAAAAGCATTCCCATCACTTAAATGCCTGAAATCTAATTCACAGGTTCTCTCAAATAACAACAAGTCAGGGTGGAGTGGGGGGTTAAATGTACTAGCAAGTTTGAAAGTAGAATTACCTTCTTGCATGACACTATTAAACATAATGTCCAAGTTCAATTTACGAACAAAACATTTAAGGTCAATAATGGTTTTTGCTAGATTACATTTCCTAGTGGGTACAAAAGTGCTACCATAAGCTAGTAGTTCAATCAGACATGGCTCAAATACAAAACTGGAAAAGTTATAGATGGTAAAGTCCCCCTTTAAATTAGTTAATATTTCTAAATTGGAACAGTTTGAGGAGTCAACCTGGTCGGTAGTAACCCTCACTTCCGTTGTTTGTTCCAGTTCGTGTTCCTTGTCTGTGGATTGTAGTTGTTGCGTCCCCCTAAAAAATGTCCATTGTTTGTATTGTTACTATTATTGCCAAAATAGTTGTTGTTGTTGTAACCATTCATTTGAAAAACATTTTTATTATTATTATTTTTATTTTGAGCTTTAATTCTGTTGCTACGTCGAGGGACCTCAATGAAGTCATCCTCATTGGTCTCCTCCATTGAATTAAAGTCAATATGGTTAGAAGTAGATGGTTGTGTCACCTCTGTAACATTAGTGTTGGTGGTAGCAAGTCGGGTTTTGTTAGAAGGTACTTGAAGTTTAGGATATACTGCATTCTGCCCATATGTTAACCTGTCCCTTGCTAGTTTCTTTATTTTATTAGCCTTAAGTTTGGTAACTAGCGAGTCAATACTTGAAAAGATGCGACTGTAATCATATTTGTACCTTTCAAAATGTAAGTCTTTTTTAAGGATGTTGTCCAGACCGTTAACTTCAGTCGTAAGCGCATCAATTTGTAGAACATAATGTTTTACCATTAATTCTAGAAGTTGCAGTCCTTGGTTATCAAATAAGGTAGAAAGTTCTTGGTAAAAGGTAGCATCAACAAACAAGCCCGTGGGGCAAAAGTTGCAACGTAAACCTTTAGGAATGAGTTTTTCTGTTAAACATTGTCTGAAATATGCTACCTCTAACTGAAGTTTTTTAAGCTTAACAAGTTTAGCGTCAAATGTTTTCAAATTTTCCGCAATATTGTTTGTACTTACTGTTGGAGAGTGTAATCCCATGGCCGGTGGTTCCTGGTTGTTACTCATTGCAAAAGTAAGATTATCCGTGTTCTCAATCCAATCTTTGCAAGACGGAACTCCAATAAGCCCAGGGGAATTAATGCCAACGACTGACCTTGTCTGATTGTGAACAGATTGAGCATAAGTGCGAGCAAATGGTAGGCAGCCTGTGTCTAACGGCATATTCTGCCCATGTGGTTGGACAGGCTGCTCTACTGGTGTTGATAGAGACCGCTGTTCACCTGCAGGTGGTAGTTGCTCCAAAGGTGCCACTTGTCCTGGTGGTATAGTAGAAGTACCAAAAACAAATCTAGAAGAAGTCGGTAGCGATCTTTGTTCCAATGGTGCCAACTGACCTAATGGTATAGAAAAAGTACCAGATGCAGGTCTGGAAGCAGTCGCTGAAATTCGCTCCCCTTCATTGTCGGTAGTGTTAACCAAAAGAGTAGGTACTGCATCAGGACCTTGTCTTAGCCCTCCGTGTTCTCTCTTATCAATAGCATCCAGTCTAGCTGACATATTCTCAATACGCTGAGAAAGAGAAACCAGCAAAGCTGCTACGTCAACTTGTTCACGAGGAACACTGTCATTGCTAGTGTTTGAATTAAAAAGATTAGGACTTCTTGGACTCGAAAGGTTGCTTGCAGCCATACTAAACAAACAAACTGGTAATCACAAATAAAACAAATCACGAAAAAACGGCAAGCCTCCAGAGACCCAAAAAGCTCCAAGAAAGATAAATGGATAAACTCCTTCTTATCTTAACGTAGGTTTATTCACGAAACAAAACAAGACACAACCAACGTTTTCACCACTGTCAAAGCAGTAGCTTCTTCAGAGATGCAGTACAAAAAGAGCGCCACAATTTTTAAATGTTTACTATAATACGCCCACTGAGTGCGTCACACTGCTCCTTAAAAAAGCAGTATTAACATACAAACAATTAAACAATCGAATAGCGTCTTCTCACTTTATGTTACTACAGACAACATTGTAGTTTTTAAAAAAAATCAATTACATAAAAATCTTGAAAAAATGTATATATAAAATGTAAAACTAAGGTCATATGATATTTGCCAATAAGACTCTACAACCAGAAAAGATATATAAACAATACCTCAGCCTGTCCAGTTATTAAAATATAAAAAGAAAAAGTAGAAAAACATGCTACATATTAATACTTAAATTAATATTACATATGTTAAAAGTTAAAAATAAAAATAAAGAATTACTAAGTAAAATAAGATACCAAAAGTGGAACTAGTCCACACTAAAATACATATCAAGGTCCAATAATGTTAGTCCTGTTGTTTTACATATGTTCTACCTCTTGTAACTTCTCAATTTTAAAATACACGCTATGTTACAGTTTTCGTTCAACCCTGGAGGGCTGAAAGAATTGAGAGTTAATTGCCATTCAGGTTCTCTGCTTTCTAACAATAATGGAACAGGGCCTCCTCTTACTGAAGGCAAGACTTGATCAATGGCTAAAAAATGAAAGCTATGGCCGGGACACTTAAAAATATGCTTAGCCAATGCGTTATCAGGCTTATTTTTCTTTATAGCATATTGATGCTCGTAAAGTCTGTCCCGTAACCTGCGATCAGTCTTACCTACATAAAATGCCATACAGCAATTACAATTTGCTAAATAAATAATTGATTTCGACTCACAGTTGAGTTTATGTTGGATGTAAAATTTTCTGTTTGCAATAGTGAAAGAATTGGCAACTTTTACACATTTACACCAATTACAAGCACCGCACTGAAACATACCTTTGCATCTAGAAGTAAAGTCAAGGTCAATATTTCTTTCTAGTAACATTTTAAGGTTACCTCCCCTTCTATATACAATGTTTGGGGCAACACCCAATTTATCCAAAAGTTGTCCATTATTTGTAATAAAATGCCAGTTTTTAAAAAGGATAAGTCGGATGTCAGTAGAATTGATATTAAAAGAAGTAATAAAGCTAGTCCTAAATTTATCCTTCACAGTAGTTTGATTATCTATAATAATTGTACTTATAACGTTAGGGTTGTTACCCCCAGGTGTATTACTAACATTAGTAGACACCAAAAGTGTACTTGATGATAGAATAGGCCGGTACGTTCCGTTAGAACGTTTCAGTTCTACTTCATTAATTAACTCTGTAATAAGTGGTACTGGGTATTTTCTGTTAGTGAACATTTCCTTTAAATTTTGACATTCTTTTTTAAAAGAAGTTTCACAACTACACATTCTAGCTGCCCTGATAAGCTGCCCTTTAATAATAGATCTTTTCTGTTTGAAGGAGTGGGAGCTATCGAAGTGCAGAAAAGAGTTATACAATCCCCACCAACAATCCAAAACATCTCCTTGCCAATGTTCTAAACATCTGTCTCCTGAAACATTACATTGTCTACTCATCCCCTTTTTATAAATCTCCCAGTCTGGGTCTGAAAATGGTCCATATGGTTCAGTACTCTACCCTAGTAAACAAAGATTTAATTAATTAATATCCTGACCAAATGCACTTTCTTCTCTAACCTTTAATTTCATCTTATTGAGATTCAGACTGCTACATATATAAGGAGAATGATTCCTTCATAACTTCAGTCTGCTGTCCTGTCTTTCTCATGACTTCCTAAATACACTTGCAGGCTAGGATTTAGAAAGGCTTAGTGTATGGTTAGAGCCTTAACATAGCAGTTGTCACCCTCATAGTAAGACTTTCTGATTCTTAGACCACCCTAGCACTGAGTTTTTCCAAACATGACAGCCTCAGTACAGTGGTATTGCCAGCACAGCTGCATGATAATGTGGTAGTCCAGAGAAGTGGCCATGAGCTTTCGCCCAGAAATATAAGCAGCTCCCGATTTACCTGGCTGAGCAATTCAGAGAATTGCTTCATAACATTTTATTTTTGGAGGAAAAAGGTGCCATCATAAAATACACAATGGTCACCTGTTCTCTAAAAGTACACCTGATAGGCCTTTGAGCTTAATTTTAGCCCAAGACATAAACAGTATTATGTAAGGTCATTGCACAGAGTGGAGGAAAATCAAGTTACATTAATTCAAAGATGGCAATGAAACATGAATAAAAGAGGTTAGGTAAGTTAGCCACAAACAGCTGTGTTCCTCCAGAAGCATTCCTCAGATCTGTAAGTGCTTTCTTTTCAGGGTAATGACAGATTTGAAAAGTTAGAGAAAATTCTGAAATGCACCTTTGTCTATAATGTTCTCTGTCAAGCTGCCTCTCACACAGCTTTACTTTGAATATTGTCTTGACCTAAGAACCTTTCATCAACTAACCATACCTCACTACTGTCCAGATTTTTGCAGAATGTCCAGATGTTGCCTCATAATAATTGAGAACTGATGTCAGAAAATAATGACAAACATTTGAGTTTCTGACTTTGTACCCTTCAGAAAATCCATGTAAAGTCAAATTCTGCTATTTTATCAACTAAGTTTGTAAGAGCAATACTTAAAAATCATTCTTATTTTTGGGCCTTTGTCCCTCCATTATTTATGGCTTTGTCCAGATTTCTTGTTCTTAGAGGTGGAGAGGTATATCCATTACTGCTTCTTTATCTTAGGACTTTTCTGGGTCAACTACATCTGTCACATAACATCAGTGACTCATTTCAATAAAGGCAAATATAAGCTCCATTTATTTCAAAGTAACTATCAAGTGAGAAAAAAACTTACCTACAGCCCAAAGCAATGCAGGCTGCACCCTTCAAATAAGGTGCAGCTGTACAGATCTTATCAATAACTGTAAGTCATAGAGAGTGAATCCCAAAACACAAGATGCATGGAAGCAGCTCCAGCACACTGTTAGTACGTTGTGCCATGTCTAAATTCTGTGATTTTTTTTTTCTGTTTTAAATGTAGTCATGTGAAGCAATAATTTTTCAGGCATACTCCTACATAGTTACTTTAACCTGATGAGAACTGCTCATCTGGTAATCTTCAACAGCCATTTCAGCTTGCATATCCATAGATTATTTGATGGCTCTAATGTAACTACTTAGAAATTTCACATGCATTGATCACTATGGAATTGTCTGACTTTATTTATCAGCATACTAGTTTCTTAATATTTTGTGGGAGCTCTTTCAATGAACTGCTCCAGTCTGTTATATGTTTTTAGTCTAAGATCCAATCATCTGCCTTGAAACTTCTGCCTCCCCCACAATGTTTCACTTCAAAAAACAGTCTTAACCTCAAATGTACTCAAACCTCAGATGTGCTGTAGTTACTATACTGAGCTCGACTGTCACATCTGTGAATGATTCATACAGGTGTGCTAAGTGCCCCTGTCCACATTTCATAGACCATGAAGGTTCGTTGCATGTTGCTGTTATGGACTGAATCCATATCAGTGAATGGCAATCCTTACCAGAGGTATATAAACATAGTGCATGGAATATTTGTACACTTTTGTTCACTATGTTTAGGAATACCAGGGGCCCATCATATTTTGCCAGAACAAATGTCACTGGACCATATTATGACTACATTTTTACTTTTTTTTTTTTTTTGCAAGAAATAGCACAGCAACTGTCTATAAAACATACAGAAAGTAATACAAATTTGGAAGTGCTAGTATGAAAAGGTACTGTAGTAAATTTCTTAGGTACTGTTACCTCCTTTTATTTTGAGATTTTAGGGATCTGTTTCTCTAAAATATGACATTTAATAGTTCCTTTTCCTTTAAATTATTTTCGCTTTTATATTTCACTCACACACACACACACACACACACACACACACACACACACACACACACACACACACACACACAGACGCATGTGAGCACACACATATTTCTACATATGTCATGGGGTTAATGCTGACTATTGTCAATATCAATGGGGAAAGGGTAGGTTAATAGTAAATGTAAGGTGATTTGAAGTAATGAAGTACATGGCACTAACCTCCTCCCTACCACACCCTCTCAGCCAACATATACATAGACAGCATGGAAAGTAGAATTATTAGTGAACGTTATCTTTCCATCACCATCTTTGTCCTTCTGCAAGAAAATGCATATCATTGACAGGATTTACTGCAAGTATTATACAAGGATGGCAGGTGTCTCTACATCACCTTTGCCAAAATATGTAATTGCAGGGTACAACATGACATAGCAGGAAGGAACAAGACACAGGAGAAGCAACTTTAGTTTGCAGGAGAGACACACACTTACAGATGTTCTGAGGATGTACAATAACTATCTCTGTGGGAAAAGGGGCCAAAGCAAATGGAGAGAGCTAAGTCATAGAATGACACATACCTCTCAACCTTTGAAGACTACAAATCACAGCATTGCCCTATAAAAATCATAGCAGAGGGTCAGAATGGAGAACACTTTCTAATTTTCCATAATTAAAAATTTTCATATTGCAGACCCTATATACTTAATGATAGGGAATATTTGTATAGACTTACTTAATTCACTTAATAAGGGCAAAAGCTAGGCAGAATGCAGTTACCCACAGAAGCACTGATGATGGCCGTTCCACACTTTAATGGTAACAGTGATGCTACTGGCATTTTCAGGGTGATGCAGATACCACTACTTTCTGACCACTGCAGCAACTACAGTCATGCAGTGTGGAAGGTTAGTGGATTATGATTTCACTAAGCAGTGCTGCGACTACTGTCCAATGACACTTGTGACAAAAGTGGAGACAGCTAGTACCTACAGGAAGAGCATCACTGGTTGCAGTATCAGTAAAAATGAGTGACTTTTCTTTTTTTCTAAGGCGTATGTACTTGGCTCCCATGTGCATGAGAAAGCTACTATGGATTGTAGAGTGTCTGGAAAGGTGCCTCATTTACATAATATTATTGCAAAATGTTCATGTAATCCTCATTTGCATGTCATTACTGTCTGATTCGCATAAGGTCTTCCAAACCATCTTCAAACTGCTACCATCTATGAATCACCCCAGCACATTTCCACTATGCATAAGCGCTATGACTATGAATAACACCCTATATCTTTTAAAATGTTTACTTGGCTGTGAAATTATTTGGTTTGCACCTACAGGGTTATACAACAGACTGTTCCATGCCTTAGAGAAGTGAAAAAAAAAAATAAACATAGAAACTAATGACATTAAAGAACACATTAAAAAAGCAAAGACACATAAACTCTTAAGACAGATGCATTCAAATGGTCAGACAAGTCTCCCTGGGGAGGCCCAAGTCTTTTCAGGGAAGGACCAAGCAAGTCTGAAAATGCTGTGTATTTGTAAAATTATGTTCTCAGACTAAATTTGACAGGTTCATACACAAAACACTGATCAATAAATTAGAACAGCCATGTACTGATGTACTCTCGATAAGATGGATAGCTGCATGACTTACAAATAGGACATGGCAAATACCATACGCCAGTTGGATAAGTGAAATTCCTGGTTACAGTCAGGGGGGTACCACAGAGCTCTGTCCTACTTGTTTAGATTGTATCTTTCAGACCTAACTTTTTCATCTCAGGTGTTCTACAGTTAAAGATGAGAATCAAACACTGCACCTTGTGTCCATGAGTCAAATACCTTTATGATTTATACCAATATAATCAACATACCATTCTAAAGACATGCTTCTGGAGCATTTCTCCCCGGGCCTCCGCTGAAAACAGGATCTGTGGAACATAGTCGGAATTTCCCAGTCAACAAATGTTAAATAAATAAAATAAATAAATAAATGCAGAATAGTCAAAGAATATGCACATTTGACTGCAGCTCATTAGCACAACTATAATGTAACAGGTTAAATCCTGATTGTTTTAAATGTGTGTATTTGGGGAAGTGGGAGGCAGTCTGTTGTGCATAGTGCAGTATATGTTCTCTCTCTCTCTCTTTTTTTTTTTTTTTGTTTTTTTATGGAGAAGCCTACATTTCATTTAAGACAGAATCAATGTGTTTTCTGTTGTCTGAGGAAGGCTCACCATAAGGTAGTCTGAGAAACTATAATTTTGAATGTTTCCATTTTTGCTTTATTTGTGCTATCAGGAGTGGAGTTGCAACTTACAAAACAAATACTTGGAAATAAACAACAGCAATGTTCTATAAAGATTGCTGTGAACACATTCTTCTTCTTTGAGTGTGAGAAATGTTTCCTTGTGATTTGTGCTTGGAAAGCTTATGGCCTGATACACTGACAGCTGTTTAGCCAAAACTTGCTTCTTCCAAAAAAGATGACCAAAGGGCATATATTGATGAATATATATGTACAAAAAGAATGCATCATATAGCGGTAAAGCTGTACCATGCACCCCATGAAAGCCTTCACCCCTTCCCCTTATCTCCCCTTAATCCCAAATATATTTGAGGTGACAGACACTCAAGGAAAAACAGCAATTTTGTCAGTTTTCATTTTGTTCACTTTCTTCTGAAGAAATGGCATTATGTGAATAGATGTTGAAAAATCATTTAACTACTTTGGAAGCTCTGTCTGTGGACTGTAAATAGTGCATTTGCACATTATTTTAATTATTGTTTCAATAAACAATTTGCTAGCATAACAGCCCCAAAAAATATTTTCTAAAACTTTTTTTTTGTGAAAGACTTCTGGGAGCACTAAGATGCCAAGAGCACAATCACTTGTATACTGTTATAATCAAATTTCTGTAGATCTGATTCTGTTTGGACTTTCATCCAGCCAAATTAGCAACTGTACCAGCCTGTTTTATGCATTACCAGCTCTGTATGTAATATTGATTTTTCTTGCATATTACTATTTTGTACGATGTCTATTGATGCCTGTTTTATATATTACCATCTTTCAATGTAATACTGATTTTCTTGTATATTATATTTTGTACAATGTCTACTGATGCTACACGTACTAAATTATGGATCTTTTCTCGCCGGGCATCTGATGAAAAGGGGCACTGTTGCCCAATCAGACTTTCCCCAATTACAAATGCAAAATAAATACATAAAATAAAATTATCTTGTACACATTATGTTAATCTGACATGGAATTCTTAGTGGACATTTTGAGAGTAATCCAATCAGTCATGATAATTTCCTAAATAACGTCTGTCTCCATCAGACTACAGCCATTTGCTAAACAGGAGTTTGGAGAGTATCTTTTACTCCTACAGCTGTATTTTTCAGCTGTGGGTCACTGAAATTCCAAGGTGCTGTGGTCTGTATGTGCAAATTTTTGAGCAATCTTTTCAGGTAACAGTGTTTATTATGTAGCCCAGCGGCATCTAATAAAAATAGTGGCCAAGCCTAACAAAGTAAGCAATAATCAAACGTAGACATTTTATCTATATATGTATCCTTTCTTTTATCTATCTACATATCTATCTATCTATCTATCTATCTATCTATCTATCTATCTATCTATCTATCTATCTCTCTATCTATCTATTTATCTGTTGCTTATTAAGTTAACCAGGTAGGCATGCTAGTCTATAGATCTTTTTTTCAGCCTACAGCATAGATCAAATGTAATACACAAAAATGATATGTTCATCACATATCACTGGTGCAACGGGCTTTAGCTATATGGGTTGCATCCTTCCAAGGATATAATGACTGGACAGTCTACATGAAACACAGGAGGGAAGTACAATATTAGATGGGGACTTACAGATTGGAATAATATTGATTCAACAACATTAGTATGGAAATTATTCACAACATATGTTCAGGAAAACAATTGCTTTAAATTGTAAAAAACCTACCAGGGAACAGAACATGCTAGACATTGTTTGTGTTCCTAAAGAAATTAGTTACTAAAAGTCAAGTTTTACCACCATTGGTGTGCAGTAATCATAGGGTTTTAAAGATTAATTTGTTGCTAGATAATTCTGCCAGAATGAAATCTAAACCAATGCACAGAAGATTAATTACAGATTATATGGAAGCAAAACAGTCACTATGTAAAACTAACTAGAATGATGTATTCAGGGGAAAAAAATGTAGATAGAATGTGGAAAGTTTTGAAAGAGAAATTGAGTAAAAAAAAATAAAAAAAAAATGTTAAATATCAGGATCTAGGCATAGAACGTCAGGGGGATATATTTCCATAAGAACCAGATACTTAGTTAAGGTGAAAGACAAAAACTATAAGAAATTGATGAGAGGTTGACTACAACTTAGAAAATTGAAATAAACAAGCTGGACAAACAAATTAAACATAGTGTGAGACAAGATCAAGAAAAAATTGAAGAAAATTTATATAAAGATATTGAACATAATAGGAAACCTTTTTATAGATACATATGATGTGAAAAGAGTAAATACATACAAATGGATAAACTGTGTGTAGATTCTAAACTTTGTTCGCAGACACAGCAGATTATAAATATATTTACAAAATCTTATGTAAAACAGTTGGGCTCCATAAAGGGGGTGACAAGTTGTCCTAGTGACATCCAGGTAACTTCAAAAACTAGAATCAAATTAGATTATATTGAAAAAGAACTGAGCAAAATGGATCCAAACAAAGCACAGAGAAAGATGGAATTAGTAATAATGACCTGAGAACACTTCAACAAGAACTTAAAGTACCATTATATCTATCATTACTAGATCATATAAATATGGGGAGATTCCTCAAGATTGGAGACATGTGCTTATTAAACCTGTCTTTAAGGGAAAGCGGAGTAGGACAAACTCAGAGTCATATGGACCCTTAAGTCTATTTTCATGTTGTGGAAAAATAATGGAGAAGGTAATTTTGGATAAATTATTGCCAGAACTGGATAGGTTGGGACTTGAAACCATATATCAGCATGCATATGTTGAAAATAGCTCAATTTCTACCTGTAACTTGATGTTCTATAACAATATAAAAACAGCTATGAATGAAAATGTGTGATGTGATGTAAGACATATATAGATAGAGTTAACTTCAGCATTTGACAGGGTCATACACAAAACACTGATCAATAAATTAGAACAGCCATGTACTGATGTACTCTTGATAAGATGGCTAGCTGCATGACTTACAAATAGGACATGGCAAATACCATACGCCAGTTGGATAAGTGAAATTCCTGGTTACAGTCAGGGGGGTACCACAGAGCTCTGTCCTACTTGTTTAGATTATATCTTTCAGACCTAACTTTTTCATCTCAGGTGTTCTACAGTCAAAGATGAGAATCAAACACTGCACCTTGTGTCCATGAGTGAAATACCTTAATGATTATACCAAGCCCCAATCTTATCTTTTTTTTTTTTTTTTTTGAGTTTTTCTAATCATATCAACCAATTGGATAATGAAAGTTATAGAGCTATAGGTTGTATAAAAAGATTTGTAAAGTCTAGGAAATCAGAAATGATGAAGTCATTGTTTGTCCATTACATCAGAACCAAACTTGAGCATGGAATAACAAAATGTAAATTTTATAAGAAAACAAGCATGAGTAAACTGAAAAGAGTACAGCGGAAATATACTAAGGACATCCATGGATGTGAAAATCTAAGTTATTATGAAAGACTAAAATATCTGAACTTGTACAGTGTCTCTTACAGACATTTAAGAGGAAATCTTATTCAGGTATATAGGGCATTTAGGGGCAACTACCTCTGGGAATGTTTGGGGTTATCAAAAAGTACTAGAGAATCATCAGACAATCTATGTAGAAGATTCTATAGGAATGAGAAGTGTACTAATTGGTTCTCTGAGAGAGCAGTTGATACATGGAACAGACTATTAAATTACATTAAAGTAAGTACTAGTTTAGATAGTATTAAGTGCAGCCTGGACACTTATTATGGGAACAAGTGTTTTGGTATATAGGCAGGCTAGAAAGACATTAATGCCCGTGTTTGAAAAAATTGTATGTATGAATGTATGTACAAAGTCTAAGATGCTGTACTTCAAGCTTCCAAGGGAGAATACAGCAGCCTGGACACCAAAAATCTTCAGTACTTTTTGTTGCCCTTGGAAGCACTACTCGTGGGATTCAGAGGGTCAATGGGCAGCTCCTTTCTTCCATTTCTGGGCAGATAAGTTGCATTTGGGGAGTTCCTATGACACAGTTTTGTTTTTGTTGAAATTGTACCTGATCTCTTTAAGAATACTGTCATTTTGGGCTGTTTTTACTGTTTTCTCCAGGCTGTCACATGACAACAGTCTGGCAGTCTATTTTTATGTGATTACTTTTGTGTTTTGTTGGGGCTGGTTTATGTTTTGGGAAAGTATAAATGTGTGTAGTGTTCTTGAACACTTTAGTGAAAACGTATCTATTGACCATCTCCTTCTAGCTGCACTTTGTTTTCATTAGGGACGTGGATAAACTTGCTGGTCCTTCAGTTCCGTCTCCTGCTTTGCCTAAGAAAAAAGAAACCTGGAAGGGAGGCCTTGCTGACACAGTGAGCTCAAGCAGTGCCTCCAGCACTGTTGGGTGACTCTGCAGAGACATTGGTTGTTCCTCAGACCACTCACTAGTTTCGCTGGAACTATCAGGAGTAGTCCCATCAGCCACCACCGACCGGGGGTTAGCCACAGCCTCTGTGGCCATTCAGGTGTCCTTAGCAGGCATGAGAGAACCACCTTCTATGGTCATAGAAGTTTCAGTGGGGAACTCTGTCTTGAATAGCTGGGTAGGAGACCTGTTCTCCAGGGATGTGGTTCTAGCATTGAATTAGTCCCCTTCTAGAGATATCCACTGAAAAAGAAACAAAAAGTTAAACATTTATCTACTGTTAACAGTTTTCCTGTTGATATGGATTACTTCATTACTTTGGTTAGTGGATTATTTGAAACATTTAGAATGAGTTAGCAGTGTTATTAAAAGATCTGGTGTTATTTCCACAATGCCCGAGGATGCCTTATATGATAATTCTGACTTGGGTAGGGGCAGAGCATGTTCTGTGTTTTTCCCATGTCCCAGAATCTAATTCTAACAGAAGTATTTCTGCTGTGTCTCCTGTAACATAATTTTCTTTTTCTAAGGCTGAGGCTAGAATGAACAGCTTGTTTCAGTGGGACCAGGTGGAAATTCCCACTTCCTCAAGGAAATGCTATACATTGTTAGTGGATGGTCCACTACCTTCTCTTTTGAAACCTTGGAGGATGTTTTTGATGTAGCATGACATATTCCTGGTAGTCCATCTGCAGCCCTTAAAAAGGCAGACAGACTTTATAACAGTTCTTCAGTCTTGCAAACATTCGTTTCTCATCTCAAGTCTGATCCAGCAGCTATGCCTGTTTTTTCTCCAGCTGAAAATAAGAATTTAGTTAATGTTAATCCTTCTCCTTCAGACAAGGATTAAAAAGCATTTGACAAGTTTGTTTGGAGAATCATTTCTTTATCAACTCTAGCCATCAGAATTTTGAATTGCCGGACTCATGTGTTGAACTATATATTAGTTTTGTTTTGCCAGTTTGAGGGACATATCTGACACCTTTTCTTTAGAAGATAGATCCTCTCTGAATTCATTATTACTACTGCTTCTCAGATCACTAAACATTCTTTAAAACGTGTGCATGATTGTGTTGCCCATGTATCCAGTGCTGCAGCTATTGTGGTGAGACATTTTGCTTGGGTACTTAGAAAATTGGGATGCAAAAACTGACATTTTAAATAAGGATGATTGTTTGGCCTTTCTGCTAGTCAGATGCAGATGGGGTTGCAAACATTTTTCAGCCCTCCTTTCAAAAGTCATCCAAATCCTCTGAGTTGTTTTTCAACAACAAAAAAAAAAAAAACCTGAACAAGCTTCTGGCAAGCAAACTTTTAAGAAAAAGTGGTTGAAAGGATCAAAGAAAAATCAGGGAAGCTTCCAGAAATAGGGACATTCCACAAATTAATAATGTCTATTTCAGTATTCCCAGTCAGTCCTTCAAATCTGTTCCAGACAGTAGTTCTCAATTTTCCCCTTTGGCATCAGATTTTATTACACAAATGGGTTCTGAGATTTGTGCAGGAGGACTGCAGATGGTACTGAGAAAGCCACCCTCTTTTTCAGGATATCTCCCCTCATCCTCCGAACCAAACTTCCCTGTTTCCTCCCGTCTTAACCCAAATGTTTTATTTAGGAGTCCTAGAACCAGTGCTTTCAGATCAGAGGAGAAAAGTTTTTCAAGAATGTTTCTTGTGCCAAAGAAGGAGATCAGTTTTTGACCTGTCCATTCTCAGCATGTTTGTGACAGTACCAAAGTTCAAGATGTTGGGCTATTCAAAGTCTATTACCCTCATTCCTCATCTGAGTTTTCTGATAACACTAGGTTTGAAAGATGCTTATCATCTTATCTCCATTGCCACAAACGTAAGAGCTTTCCTAAGTGTTTTGTGTCTGTGTCTGTGTCCTGTCATAGCATAATGCAGACTGTAAGGCATTCACATCTTTCCTTTAGTTAGATGACTTGCTTATCTTTGCAGAGTCTTTTTCCTGGGTTACACATATGTAGCACACCCGCAGGTGTGGCTGAAGTAAATATGGGTTCCTTCCTACCTGACTCTGGTGCCACCCCTTCTTTAGGCCCAACACCCCAAGGTGGCAAGTGATAACAGATTTGGTTCTAGGTGACACTTTAGTTTAAAGGGCAATAGCACAACAGCAAACAAATTATTTCAACAGTGCACCAGTTAGCAGTAAGGCAGAGTGAGATATGCATGTAATAAAACCATACATTTACCCCCTTCCGCAGAACTCAACAAAAAAGATTTTAACATTCAAACATGCACACAAAGGCAATATCAATGAGCAGTAAAGCTTTTATAATGCAGCAATACAAACACAGAAAAAAATGTAATGTCATTGAGGGAGAAAAAAAAGGGTTATAATACAACAGTACAGATATGAAAAAGATGCAATGTCATTGAGCAGTAAAGATTCTTGAAGGCAGCAGTACTAACACAAGCAAAATGCAATGTCATTGAACAATGAGGATTTATAATGCAACAATACAAATATGAGAAAATGCAATGTCACTGAACAATAAAGAGTCTTTAAGGCAACAGTACTAACATCCTCTATCCCCTTGATCAATCTAACCAGACCAACTATGAGACACTCTATTGTACCCTGTTCACTGGCCAGTGACTACTTGCAGTCCTACTGCCGGCATGATGGGGCCCAAGGTTGGAGCTCATATGGATCCCAGCTATTTGTAATCCACAAAGCATTTAGGGGGATCCACAATCTTATAAAAGTATAAAAATGATGGCCAAAAGCCTCTCACCGCTCCGTCGAGAATATCCCAGTGACCAGGCACCACAGTTCCTCTGAAGAGAAAAATGGAAAATCATCCACCAGAACTCTGGTAGTCATCTATGGCATCTCTGCACAAGGCCCAAGGGAACTCCTTTTCTTGTTGACTCATATGCAGGCATGGAATTACTGGTTTCAGACTTCTCTCTTGAATCCACAAAATACCATCATCCAGGATTTCAGCAAGAGGCAGACACAAACTGCTACCTCACTTCTCTGTCCCAAAACACTAGAAGAAAAAAATCCAGTCATGCTGCAAGGTCCTTTTCCCTTCAGCTGGTCTTTCAGTCTTCCCTCCTTCAGCTAGTGTTCCAGTCTCCTCTCTTTCACTTTCAAAATTGTCTTTTATATTCCTGAAAAGGAGCTCCACCTTGAGCTACAATGGAAAACTGCAGTCTATTACTTCTACAATGAAATACAGTGGGAGCTACACATATTTATATTGATCTGGGTTTTATGATTAACAGTCAAACATCATCTTTGCTTCCTTTCCACAGGATAGTCTTTCTATGATACCTTCTGGATTCTTCCACACTAGACTTGTATCTGAGATTTTTCCCGAGTTTCTATAATCAGTCTCAGACGTCAGCCAGAGAGTATCTCAGGATTTTTGGGTTCATGATATTTATGATTCTCATTATTCCTTTTGCCAGGTTGTACATGAGAAAATACAGTGATTCCTAAAGACTGCTTGAACCCAACATTCTCACTCAAATGTTTTCATATTTCACTTTTGTGTTTTGTGAAGACAGATCTTTGGTTGAGAGATCAGACTTCTCTAAACCCGTCTGTCATTCTTTCTTCCTTCCCCTGCTCAATCTGTTACAATAAATGCACTGGATTTTGCATGTGGTGCTGTGTCCATGGTGATAAAAGTGCAGGGTCTTTGAAACAATGTAGGCAGGACAAAACACTTAAAAGATATGTTAGCTGTGATCCATGCTATAGAATCTCTTCATCATCATCTGTGGTCCCCAGCCCCTTTGCAAACACTGGAGCACCAGATTATACCCTCTTGAAGGCTAGCTATTTGGGAGGTCACAATTCATCACTGTTTAACCCTTCAAACTTCCTACATTATGCCAGAGCAATATGTAGTGGCAGTCAAGCTGAGAAGGTCCACAACAGACACTCACAAATGACAATTAAACAGGGGAGGGATGCTTCCAGGAATTGATCCAGTTGTAAGGAGCACCTCAAGTAGATGTGTTTGTCTCCATTCAAACCAGCATCTAATAAAACTGCTCCAGAATTCTTTGTAGACAGGCCTGGAAACAGATGCTTTTTAATTCTAGTGGACAAAAATGTTCTTGTATGTATTTTCACCCTTTTCACTGATATCCAGGGATATTCTAAAGATTCAAAAGGAGTCCCGTTTAGCCCAGACAACAGTGGTTCTTCCTCATGGAATTGATTGAGGGCAATTACCACAAGTTTATTCACAGATTGGATCTATTCACAGAAGACAGGTGAAATTTTATAGACCCCATTCTGAAACAACTGACTGCCCGGATGATTTAATGTTGATACCTTTTAAGAGGTAAGAAAACCTGTTACTAGGAAATCTTATGTTGCTACATGGAAAAGTTCTTTTCTAGTTGGAGCTACACTAATAACTAAAGCCCAAGCAAGAATGATACACCACTGATGTTACAATATTTGTGTGAGTTACTATCCCCTGGCCTTTCTTACACCTCTACTATGGTTCGTCTATTAGCCATTTCAGCATGTCTGCCCTTAGACCATTTCCTTTCTTCTAAGCCTTTAATCAAGCTGTTCCTGAAAGAAGTTTTGCATTTAAGAACACCTAGGAAATGGATGACACATTCTTGGGATCTTAATTTTCCGCAGGAAAAGTTAGCAGTGTCTTGCTTTGAGCCAGCTCACCAGGTTGAGTTATTCTTCATTACTTGTAAGACTGTGTTACTCATTCCTAGGATATCTGGAAGATGAGGATATGACTTGCACTTTCTCATGGTGGGTGAATTCTATTTGGTTTTACTTAGAGATAGAATTACTTTAAGAACAAATCTCTCATTCTTGCCAAAAGTAGTTTCAGAGTTTACTTTGAATGAAGCCATTAAACTCCACATATTCTTTCCTGAGCATAAAAACAAAACAAAAAAAAAAACAGGGAGAAAGAATTCCTCATACTCTGAATGTGCACATGCAACTTTGTTATTATCTTGACAGAAGTAAGATCTTTAGGAAAGCTGATAAGCTATTTATCCCCCATGGTGGGACAAGAAAGGGCAATCCATGTCAAAACAGACCATTTCAAGATGGCTGGCTTTTGCCATTGCTTTCTGTTATTCCCACTATGGTAAAACATTTCATTCCAAGCAGGGTCAAGGCATATTCTACTAGAGCTTTGTTTTCATGAATAACATATTGGAAAGGGGTGGACTCTAGAAGCATCCTAGAGGCAGCTACTTGGTCCTCTGTACAACTTTTGCAGAGCATTACAAACTGGATTCCTGTTCTACATCCAGAACAGGCTTTGCAAGGCCCATTCTCCAGGGGCTCATGGATCCTAATCCCCCCCAAGCTGAGTAAGCTAAAGTAATCTATCCATACAGCTAAAGACTTCTGCGGCAGTAAAACTGATAAACATAGTACAGTTGTGTAATTGCTCTCACTGTAATGGTAGATGTTCTGCTGTATCACTGCTGAAGTAGCCACACCCTCCCTCCATTTTCTTTTTGTGCATAGTTTTTGTCTGGGTAAATGTTTTGTAGCTATACATTTGTCTTTTTATCAGGACAGAAGCCTCCCTCTTTTTTGGGAAGAAGAACGTCCAGAAGATTTTGGTACTCAGGCTGCTGTTTTCTCAGTTCGGAGCTTGAGCTGCAGCAGCTTGGGTGCATGTATGTGGGTGGGGGGGGGGTCTCAGACTTTGGAAGTCTGGCTGGTCATCATATCCATTCAAAGATATAACCCATATATCTAAAGGCTATGGCAGCAATGGTATTATCAAACATCTACCGTTATGTTAAGAGCACTTACACAAGTGTATTTTCTCTTGAAAAGGTCATTTATGTACATATTCTCAAGGCACATATCCCTATACATTTTTTGTATATAGTTACTCTATGTTTATGCCAAACTCAAAGCCTGAGTAAACTGCCTGCCTGAACTATTCATTCTCTTTGTGTAAGTAGCTTCCAAGGCATTAAGAGTTCATCATTGTATTAACAGCACTGTCTCCATCATGTAATCATTCACTAAATCTCTGTAAAGAACTTCTCCATTATTTCTACGTATTGCAAGTGACAACCCTCCGCAATGCATTGCAATTAACTCAAATGTAAATTAACACCTCTGTTTATTATGTATAGTTTGCCTTATTGTCAGGAACTATGTCTTTTATGAAATAATTCAAATATTTTGTCACTTTATGACCCAGGTCATTTTGAGCCAACTCATTGACCTGGTTATCAAAATAGGTACGTAGACAGATAGATACAGAAAACTAAAACTAAACACACAGTTAATCAGTCAATCAATCAATCAACTGAAAAACATCAGGCAAATTATATAGATGAAATTCAGCAAGAGATATCTTAGTTAATTCTCAAGCATACGTAAGCTTTTAAGCAGGGGCTGATAGTTTTCTCATATATTAAGAAGTCAGAAGAAGAAACAGCACCAAGACACTGAGAACCATAAAGAAGTATACTGCATTAGTGTAGTACAAACTGGGCAACAAAGAAATAAAAGAAAGATGAAGCCTCAACTTCAGCAGGTGTGTCTGAACACACAGGTAGCTCCTCTAACCCTCATTAACCCTCAGAAAATATACAGAAAAACAGAAGAATAACAGAAGTTTGCTTTCCTTTTCCCCCCCTTCAAGGCTGCTAAACATCAAGGTAAAGCAGTGCAATGCATACATTAATACATTCATTCAAGCACTCTATTTTGGACAAATTATAGTGACAACTTAATGACTGCATGTTCCTGTTTTGCTGAAAAATTTACTTATACATGAGTTATTGAACTGTTTCCCCCAGGCAGTACATTAAGCAGTAGCATTTAACTCCCACATCCTTCAAAGGCAGAAACCTAGTGCACAGAACCAAGAATACTGAAATGTATAGTAAGGCCACAGTCATCTTGAAAATGGTCATAATTAGCAAGGAGTCATTTGTTTCTCTATGGTTTACGAGCATGCACCCAGACCAGTTAAACATGCATGGATTCACTGTCTTTGAACATAAGTGGTGCTTTAAACAGCCAAGCCATCTAAACTTTGTATGTAATTAAACTGGATTTAAATTCTTTCAGAATTAAACATTATAATAGGGGCTTTATATATAAGTCCCTAGACCACAACTTAAGGGCCCAACTCACTGAGTTAAAATACCCGAGGATTCAAACTGGTGTAAAAAAATACAATAAATATTTTTACAGGGGTCAAATTATGTACATCGTCCACACACCCAAAACTTATAAATACCAACTCCATGGTCACACAATCACGAGAGTAAAGGGGAAAATCCCCAAAACATATGAAAGGTTTCCTTCAGAAATCAGAAAGGCCATGGCAAAACAGATCACTATCTGTGAAACAACAATTACAAACCTCCCCTGATGCAGACATCATTGGATTCATGCATATTACCCCTTAAGGATACACAAGGGGGGTCCATCTCACTGAATATGCAACCACCCAAAATCATCATAAACTCGAGCAGGTCAACAAAGCCAGACTGTACTAGTTGTACAGATGGCATGGCTCATCTGTATACATAAATAGGTATATGATTCCAATACATACTGAATTTGTCAGTGTGAAAAAATTAAAAATCAAAGTGTCTATTGGAAACTGAAAGGCAAATAAATAATGCACCTAAATGACAATATAAGGCTGCTGCTTAGCAATTTAGATGATATTTCTATAACCAGTTCTACTATAAAATGTTGACTTCCTGAAGGTTAACTTTCCAAAAGGAAGAAAGAAGTGCCTGATATTAAAAGGGTAAAAATTCCGTTGTAATTGATTTTTGCATGGTACACAATATTGGGTGCAAACCCCATACACCCTCCAAAATTACTATATTCCAACTCCACAATCACACCAACTTGAGGAAGGGAGAAATCTCCCTAAAGAAGTGAATAATTTCTTGCGCACAATTAGAAATCCCACTAGCAATGATTTACTATATAGGAAACAGCTTTTGGTGTTATGCCATTCATCTTGTTTTCTGTGTGCTAGTGACACTTGAGCAATTTCACCTTAAGCATGTATTGGGGGGGGGGAACCTCTGTAACCAAATGAAAATTTAAAATTTCTCAAAATAATGCCATAATCCTCAGCTGGTGATGTTATGATTCCAGGTATAAAGACACACCCCGGGATTCAGTAAACTTCCATGTAGGAATAGCTTATTCCTGCACAGAAATGACTGTTTAAGAGCAGCACGGCAGCACACCATGCATAGTTATAAAGGCGCGCTGCCTGTGCTCCTAAAATGGACACTGAGCATGGACGAGTGCAGGGGGTGTGTCTGAGAGCAGAGTTCTCACAATATACATGCTCCTGCACTCAAGAATTGTCATTTTGCAATTACAATAAGGAAGAACGTTCATATAGAGGGTTGCCACATTTTCAAATGCCCAATGTGGGACTGTTAGTGTACAAACATGACATGTTGCAGGACAAAACACACCCACAGCCATTGCAAAGGTCAAAGCCCCACTTTCCAGGAAAACACTACGCTCCTAGCAGCAGAAACATGCTAGGATTTCTGTCAAATGTGCAGATGCGTGCAGAAATCCACAGCAATAAGTTAAACCTGTCCCTTCATAGAGAAAATAACAGTAGAAATATTATTTTTATCAAACTGATTAAATTTAACCATAGCTGCATGGGTTTGCCCATTGTTTAGCTATGCATACTCTAGCTTAAATAGCACAAGAAGGTAAATAGCAAGATACATTCAGTAAAAGCAGTACTGCAATAGTGTAATGAGTAGAGTGCTCGCTTTGCGAGCAGTCATTCCCGGTTCAATCCTCACTGTAGTAAATTCCATTTTCCATGTGAAAGCAATTCATGAACATTTTTTTTTTTGTTGTATAACCTACCAAATAACATATATTTGTGAACTGGAGTACTGCATTAAGTACAGATATGAGATGTCATTGTAATAATGTGGTAAAATCCATAGATAAACAGAAGTGCCCCATACAGTATATGTACATATGAAGCACAGATACTAAACAAAGTTATAATATGTAATGAATGATAAATCAATGCCATACAGCAAACAGTGTAAAAAATGTATAAAGTGCCCAAATCTACCACTTTCCCATGACCCATGTTTCTTTTCTTTCTAAATTAGTGTGAGGGTAAGCGGGAGTAAGCACTTTTAAGCAGTAGCAAGCAGATTTAATCCTGTTTGTGTGGGAGTAAGCAATGCCTACACTGGATAAGCAATTTAGAGGCTGAGTTTAAGAATATTTAACCAGAAGTTAGCATTGCTTACCGTCGCACAAACCCACGCAAACACGCTTACAACTGCTTAAAAGTGCCTTAATCACTCTGTATCCAACATCCCTTGTTCTTCCCAACAACAAAATAATCAGCCTTTGCAAGTCTCAAACCCAGGACCTGGCACACCATAGCCATAGTGATTTACCACTATACCATATCAGCTGTAAATAAAAGTGAGGTATACCCAAACAGATCCTCACTACAGAGAAATCACATTTTACATGTGAAAGGAATTTATAAACAATATTTTGTTGTATAACCTACTAAATAACACATATTTGTGAACTGGAGTACTGCATTAAGTCCAGATGTGAGGTGTCATTGTAATAAAGTGGCAAAATCCCCTGATAAACACAAATACTCCATACAGTGTACGTACACATGAATCACAGATACTAAACAAATTTATAACATGTAATGAATGATAAAACAATGCCAAACAGCAAATAGTGTGCAAATTTAAAATTAAGCAATGCTAAGCATTGCAAACCTCTGCTTACCAGGTATAAGAAATGTGTAGCCCAGCTAAATAGATTTGCCCATTGGTATGCCCCTTTAAGCAATGCCAACCTTAGGTAAGCAGGTTTGCCCACAGTTTAGCATGTTCAAAACCGCCCAATCACAGCAAAGTGTGGGAAATCGGCCCTATTTAAATCCCACAGGCGGGAATACATCTCATAACTGGTTGTAGCTTCCTCCTGTAGGCACAATGGCCAGTGATGAGAAAGGATCGTGCTTTTGAGCTCAGTGCTGGGACATCCAGGAGTCTAACATCATGGCAGGACTCCTGGTAAAAGACCATGAAGAGAGACTGCTGCAGGGCCAGTACCAGGGTTCCCAATATAAAGCGGAAGCCTGGGACCATCTCGCCTTTGACCTCACCAGTGGTGAGCAGGTCAGGCATCACTATGCCGACCTGAAACAGAGGAAGAGGGAGCTCTTGGATCAGTGGATCCAAGAAGCTAGGCAGGGTGATGTCCCAGCCGTGTGTAAGTACTCATCCTACTACCTGTTTAATAATTGCCAGCTCATGTATATTATGGATGGGTATGACCAAATATTTCTCTTATGTCTCAGACAGTGGCAGCAGAGCGGGCTGTGAATCAGGAAGCCCATGCCTGTAGGCTGCAAAGGCTTTGTCGTGAGGCAGGTTAGTAATAATCTTGCATGTACTGTCATAAGAAATAAATCTAAAAGTAGTAGAAAGTTAATTTCCAGTATGAATTCTGTATTGTGTATGGCATGTACTGAATAAACCAGACAATATGGCAGGAAGAGTCTCATATAGGTTGTATTTAAATAAAATGGTAACAGCCTGGCAATAAAGGTCAAACTCCTGGACTACTTGTGTTTACTCTGGTATCATATGGTAATGTAGTGCTGCATTCTCTTAATAGTACTGTTGTATTAAGCACTGTTACCCACACTGTGCTACATAAATAAAATGTGTAGGAATGTCTGTTTATGACTGTTGTAATCACATGGTCATATTGTACAACTGAGGGAGACTTAGGAAACAGTGAAAAGATACACAACAAAATCCAAATAGCACACAACTATGATGTAAACTGTTGTATTTTTAGCACACACAGCCATGGTTCGAATCCTGGGAGTGGTAGTAAGCTGTATGCATAATCATTCCCCTCAACTGTACAGATTTTGTCAGAAAGTTCAGATAATTAGCTTAATTTTTCTGCCTGTCACCCTGTCCCCCTGGCAAATTAGTGGGATGATCCCAGAAGTTTAGGTAGCAAATAATGACATAATGAATAATGATTGCCAGACATCATAACCATCAGAAATATATCTATAAGAACAAACCTGCCACTCTAGCAACTCACCAAAATGTTATGAGAGTAATATGCAAATTATGTCCCATCTCTATCCCCATGTTGTGAAGCTATGACCAGAGTGTGTGCAGTAAAAGAGTGAGACGTATGTGCATAATAATAACATGGAATCTGGTAATATGTGTGGCAATATTCAGGTAGTGTTAACAAACATTCCCTCCAAAGGTCTGTCAGATATGAAAACTGTGCCTGGAAATAAAAGACTGAAATCCTGGACTGGTACTGTTTAGTCTGTTATTGTATGGCATTGTTAGTGTTGCAGTTTCTCTGAATAATAATGTATTACTCATCACTGTCACCCACACTGTGCTACATAATAAAAATGTCTAGGAATCCCTGTATAAGACTGTTGTAATTACAAGATCAGATTGTAAAACTAAGGGAAACTTATAGACAGAAAACAGAGAAGATATACAGAGCAATATCTAAATAGCACACTCAACTGTGAAGTACGCTGTTTTATTTTTAGCAGACACAGCCATGGTTCAAATCCTGGGAGTGGTAGTAAGCTGTATGCATAATCATACCCCTCAACTGTACAGATTTGTTCAGAATATCCAGATAATTGGCCCATATCCACTGCCTGTTACCCTGTCCCCCTGGCAAATCAGTGTGATGATCTCTGAAATTTAGGCAGCTTTTAATGACATATAACTGATTGTCAGACCTGTAAATATTCAGAAAATGTATATGAAAACAAACCTGTCATTTGCAGCAACTCACCAAAGGTTTATGAGAGCAACTGTCAAAATATGACCCAGTTCAACCTGCATGTTGTCAAGCCTTGACCAGAGTGTGTGCAATAAGAGATTGAGAGGTATGTGCATAACATCAACCTGGAATCTGGGAATATGCGGAGAAACAGTCAGGTTGTGTTAACAAACAATACTCAACAGGATTACCAGATAGGAGGTGTATACTGTAGGTAAAACACAGTTCATGTATATACTTGTCTACAAACATACCACTGTCCAAACTAAGGCCATAGGGTAGTGTAATAATACCTGTAAGGTACAGATTACAGCAGTGACTAAGAAAGTAGTGAGAACTACAGGGATATACAAGCTGTTAATTGACATCTCCCCCCCCCCACCATATCTGCAACAATAATCTAAAATTCTAAATACACAACTCAATGGGTATGTATACAATTAAATCTACTGTTGAGACATAAGTCCTATTGTTTGATAAATACTGAAATGTGTTTCCATGCATGTGCCATGTTGAAATACTCCCACATTGGTGGCATGCTGCTATCAATGTAACCTGCATGCTGTTGTAATGGCCACTGTGGTTCCATATAGGTATGTGTTCTGTTTGCTATGCAACTGTTCCATATCTGGTGTTTTGGGTTAATGGGAATATCTATGCATGCTGTTATACCTAATCCTGAATTGTGTTGACTATTACTAACCCACATATGTTTTAAAATTGCAACATCATAGCGTATTTGGGAAAGCCGGTCCCAGCAGACCCACCTCTCCCACTTCATCTGGCCATGGCATCAGGCACCAGCACATCATGTGCCCACCCCAGGTATTCCTCGTCCACTGGTCCTGAACCACCTTCAGGTGGAACCGCCTCAGGGGATGGGGCTCGCCCCCCCCCCCGGAGCGGGCATGGGCAGGAAACTGTCACCCATCGTCGGGTTCCAGGTCTGGTGTGTAGCGAGTTCCGCAGGGAGTGTGGAGATCAGCTACGCCAGCTTGAGGGCCATGTGGCACATTTAGAGGGTCAGCCTGCCCCTCCTACCCAGCCCCCCAGCACAGCTACTTTCAGGGCCGTGAAGGTGCAGTGGTGACTGCCCATGGGTGGGGACCTCAGTCCCACTGTTTCCATTTGGGAGCTCATGGGTTTCCGACTTCCAAACACCCCTCCCCATCCAAGGTGTTTACCCCCCACATGTGTCATAGACTGTATAGATAGTATGCTGTCTTGTCTGTCTTGTCTGTCATCCTACCCAACCTACCTCCCCAAATATACCTACTATCCTTACCCAACATCCCACTCTCACCTTAAAAAAAAGAAAAAAAAGGGCAATCTGTTCCCCAAAAAACATCTCGACCCTTACATAGCTGTCCATTTCGCACACATGTCCACTGGACACATGTAATCTGGTGTAATTGGCTTCACAACATATTATTGTTGTCCTCACCCCTCTCTCAGGGGTTTGAGTGTCCAAATCTACCTCCAAAGTCAGTGTATATGCACAGCTGTTGCTGTAGAAGAAATGGGCAGCTATGGACCTTCCCTACACCAATCTTGCACATCCCTAGTTATTTTCCCTATTGTCTTTCCCTCTTTGTGCCCCTTTTTCACCACTTTTATATCAACCCTTTTTCTTTTCTTTTAAAGAAATTAGCACGGGTGTAAGCGATGCCTACACAGGATTAGCAATTTAGAGGCTATCTGATGGTAAGAATATTTAACCAGAAGTTAGCATTGCTTACCATCACATAAACCCGCTTACAACTAATTAATAGTGCCTTAATCACTCTGTATCAAACAGCCCTTGTTCTGCCCAGCAACAAAATAATCAGCCTTTGCAAGTCTCAAACCCAGGACCCTGCATACCATAGCCAAAGTGATTTACCACTAAGTCATGCGAGATATACATAAATCTGATGTTTTCTCAATCATATCATCCAGCACAGTCATGCAACAGTAGAGGAAATGTATTTATATATGTAAATGTGTATATATATATATATATATATATATATATATATATATGTGTGTGTGTAAACATATATATATATATATATATATATATATATATATATATATATATATATATATATATATATATATATACACAGATATATGTGTGTATGTATGTGTATATATATATATATATATATATATATATATATATATATATAGAGAGAGAGAGAGAGAGAGAGATAAAAGAACACGACAAATACAAATATGACCAAAGGCACCATTAATGGGGGTGAGGGGGCCCAATGTAAGTACCGCTTGTAATTATTGATATCATCCCCTTCTCCACAGCCAAACAGATCTGCCTTGCAACACAATACCAGCACCTGCAAGTCTCATACCCAGGACCCTACACAACATAGCCACAAGAAGTTAACAGTAATCCATCTCACCTGTACGATGTCAGGATGGTATCAACAAGATATGCAGAACAGTCTGTCTACCATAGGGAATGTACAATGTGGAAGCAGTAAACATTCCAATGATACATACACACACACACACACACACACACACACACACACACACACACATATATATATATATATATATATATATATATAGATGTATACACATACATACACATATACGTATATTACTACTTATAGATATGTATAAGAAGATATATATTTAGAGGGTGCACAACATATTGAACAACCAGTATTCCTACAGTTGCCACGTTTTAAAATGGACAGTGTATGATTCTCTCATACAAAAGACAATTATTGCATGAAACATAAACCCACATAGAAGTCAAAGGATATGACACCACACACAGGTTTGCATACATAAGAAATGTTTATTTGTGTACTATTTCAGTTGTATATGCCATTTTATATAGCCGTAAGGTGTTTGAAATACATACTAACTGAGTAATGCAACTGTTAAGCAAAACATTTTATACAGTAATCTGAAAGCATAACATATCTTGCTGTCCATGCCAAGCCCTTCAAGTAGTACAACAGTAAAGAAACACTGGCCCAGAAGATACGAATCAAACAACAGCAATTAATGCAGATGTAGTTCAGCAGCTTCCGGTTACACTCTGTACTCAACCACTAGGGGGAAAAGAATTAAGTTGTCTCAATGAAGCTGTATCTGTTACATAACAATGCTTAACTTAAAACATCACTATCACACTGACAAACAAAATTGTCTGTAAGAGAGGAAGCACTAGCCCACCAATGTTCCCAAGGCAGAATGTATGAAAATGTACAGTCATATACCTTAAGGTGTCTTACTACTGATATCCTTCAGATGTTGTAACAGCCTAGGTTATAAATAGTGCATACCCCTCCCTCATAGAATGACTTACAAAGGCATATAACAGTGTTACATACACTGACCTCTGGACTGTACAAGGACACACATGTTTTGTCCAGCTGTAGCCCACATATATATGGACCCTACCCCACAATATGTGTGGGGGTCCACAACATCACTGGAATGATGGCAGGAATGCCAGCATGGCATAATGATAGGCCACTACTTAACAACCTGTTACTGCATGACATATGGACAAAGCCTGGTATATAGGTGGAAGACAGAGGCTAGAACACAAGGCCATATTTGCAATATTGTTGTTATACACTGTGAAAGTTGCTGGTGTTACAGGATTGGTTGCAACATACCCTTATTCAGGAATATGAAGTCAGAAACACAAATGGATGTAGCCAAGTACTGATAGCACTCAACAGACAGAATGCCAGTGATATATCTGAGACAAGACTTGTGTGGTGAACAGACAAAACAAAAGAGCCAATCCTCTGGCTATCATGTGGACAGGCCCACAGCTGAGAGCTATGCAGACAGACTGCATTTCATGCTAAACTAGTATGTACAAACAAACCCTGTAAAACTAGCAGTATACAATGCATATAACAACACTACTCACACTGTCCGTAGGTCTGGAACCTTATACAAATATACGTTTGGCCTGTGTCTGCAAGTCCTGTTGTAAGAGTTATTGCTACCTGCTGTCTGTAACACTGCTGCCCACACACAGGAAGGATGACCTTCATACAGGAAAGGTAAAGGGACAACGCCGACATGATTTAGTAATTTATAGTAGTGGGTTGCCATGGCAGTGGTTATTGGAAGTACTACACAGCTGGCTGCATGCAGATAGCAAGTGGTGAACACTGATTGGTGCAGAGGCCATCACCTGATCATGTGCATCACTTAAAAAATCCATGCTGTAATCTATTCAAAGCAGCTCAATCCCTGTAGTGGAGAGAGAGAGAGAGAGAGAGAGAGAGAGAGAAAAAAAAAAAAACAACCAGGAAAAAAAGTATCTACACCAAATTAACCTACTAACAACCCTACATAACTAAGGGGACACATAAAACTGTATTCAGCAGAGACGACAATCCTACAACAGGTATGTGAAACATATATGCATGAAATTGAATGTAGTACTTGGTCTATAATAACGGGATAGATGATGTGGAAAGATTTATATGTGCCATCAGGAGTTGTTGTAATGATGTCCTGCTGAACAACTGCTGTGGACAATAGTGTCTGTCTCTGTGGGCAGTGGGCCACAACTGTAAACTTTGCAGATCAGCACCGAAAGACAAGATGTAAGCCATCATAGTGTGTGTTCTGTACCGGAAGACATGTATATTAGTGTGACAAATAGCTGGTGGCAGACGTAATGCCGTTATGATAGACACATGAGTTTCAGACCCCACCACTTGCAGGACAGTCATGTTAACGTGCAATGTAGCATGCACAAACGCCATAGGTGTGTAATAGGCTTACCTGCAATCTGTCCCTATATATACCCCCCTAGTGTTAGGCTGTGTCCACATGTGACACCTGTCTGTGTTGTAGCAAGGCAGAACAGTGCAGCTGTGAAGGAAGGAAAGTTAGAGAGTGTGGACCTGATGTCTGAATGCATCCCATATATATTTTTATATATATATATATATATATATATATATATATATATATATATATATATATATATATGTGTGTGTGTGTGTGTGTGTGTGTGTGTATGTCTACAGAGACACACACACACACACACACACACACACACACACACACACACACACACACACACACACACACACACACACACACAAACACACACATACACACATGTATATATACACACACACAAACACACACACACACATATATATATACATGTGTGTACAACTCAAAATATATATCTACACACACATATACACACACACACACATATATATATATATATATATATATATATATATATATATATATATATTCCCCTACTGTTGAATGACAGTGCTGCATGATATGTGTGAGAGAACATCTCACACACACACACACACACACACACACACACACACACACACACACACACACACATATATATATATATATATATATATATATATATATATATATATATATATATATATGGTTTCATATGAAACCATCGAATTACCATTTCGTCGAGACTAACATCATCAAGCTGAAAACATCGCAGAATGACATCATCGAAAGTTTACTTCGACTTCCATACCATCGAGTGCTCAGTACGGAACCAATTTTATTGTGGTATTTACCGTTACTGACGGAATTCCTCTATATTTAACATTTAAAGGCTACTGTCACTTTAAAAAGACAGACCTTAGTTATCCGACATGGCACAGGTTACAACAGTTTTATGTGGAATACTGGATACTGCAACTGAGCTATGAAAGAAAAGTAAATAGTTTATACGTTACAACCGGCATGCTTTCTGCTCATGATGTTCATTGATTTTTCTGTACTTCTTTTCTCTGCATTACCATGTTGTACAGTATGCTAAAGTATACTTCTGGGAATGCACGTGAATTATACAATTGTAATACTAGGAAGAGTGCTACCATGGGTGAAGATAGGTATATGTCCATATAGTTAGTGTTTTCCCACTGAACGGGGTATTGAACGGGTGTTGTGTGTCAATGCTATAGCATATGTCATGTTTTGATACTGCCACTTTTGTGTGCGGCACTATTTGCAGTTAGTTATGTTTGAGCGCTCATTTTCGATGGTATGGAAGTCGATGAAGTAAACTTTCGATGATGTCATTCTGCGATGTTTTCGGCTCGATGATGTTAGTCTCGACGAAATGGTAATTCGATGGTTTCATATGAAACCATATATATATATATATACAGTAGTAAGTGGGTGCAAAATGGACAGTTATGTCTGGTGTGAAATCCATGTTGGTAACACATTGCCCTTGTTTGTGAAGGTGGGATTGGTAATTTGGGGAAGGATAGTAGGTATATTTGGGGAGGTTGGTTGGGTTGAAAGACAGACAAGACAGCATACAGGGGTGGTATATGACACATGTGGTGGGTAAACACCTTGGATGGGGAGTGGTGTTTGGAATGTGGCAGCCCATGAGCCCCCATATGGAAACAATGGGACCAAGGTCCCCACCCATGGGCAGTCACAACATCATCTTCACAGCCCTGAAGGTGCCTGGGCTGGGGGCTGAGTAGGAAGAGCATGCGGACCCTGTGATTGTGTGCCGAGGGCCTTAAGGTGGTGTAGCACATCCCTCAAGTCTCTGTGGAGCTCTGTGGAGCTCCCTATGTACCAGACCCTGGACCTGACTTCAAGTGACAGGAGCCTGTCTGTGTGTGCTCCTGGAGGGGTGAACACCATCCCCTGAGGTGGTTCCACCTGAAGATAGTGCAGGAGCAGTAGATGAGGTCCCAGTGTGGGTCCTGGATGTGATGTGGCCTGGTAACATGGCCAGATGAGGTGGGAGAGGTGGTTCTGCTGGCAACTGTAACAGTTATAGAACATATGTGGATAGTAATAGTCCACACATTCCAGGATTATGTCTAACATCCCCATTACCACAAAACACCAGATTTGCAGCAGTCACATAGCAAACAGAACACATGCATATATGGAGCCATAGTGGCCCTTACAGTGGCATGCAGGTGACATTGTTCATAACAGGCCACCAATGATAGTGTTTCAACATGGAACATGACTGCAAACCCATTGCACAAATTGTTGTACAATACGATATATGTCCCAACAGTAGGTCTGCTGTAAACATACCTGTTGAGTTGTGTGACCAGATTATTGTTGCAACTATGGTGGGGGGAGGACAGAGATGTGTATTAACAACTAATATATCCTTGCAGTATGAGGTCCTCAGACCTGTTTTCCTCTGTGTCTTTCAGGCACCATGTCTCAGGAGAGATTACCAATGTACACCCCCCCCAGAAGAATGATGTCATCATTCAATACCTGGTGCAGCACTACCACACCCTGTTTGGATGTACAGCCCATGATCTGCAGGAGAGGATCATCCTGTGGAATTATCTTGTCCACAGGGTGAACGATACCGGCCTGCATAACCGCAGTTATGAGCAGGTCCAACACTGGTGCACTGATCTACTCCACCATGCCCATCAGCATGCTGCTGTGGTTAGGAGGGACCAGCTTGCCACAGGGGGGATCATGCCATTCAGCCCCCCCCGACATGCTGAGGAGCTCCTCTCCAGCCTCGGAGCACCTGCCCACCTGCAAACACAAGATCCAGTGGAGAGCATTGTGGAGGTGGGTGCTACCCACACAATGGATGAGGAGCGTACAGGTAAGGCCACAGGGAATATCAGTAGACCACTGTTGTGTATCCATCTGCATCTGTAGAGTTTAATCATGCATGTTTTATGAAATATATATAGTCTGTTGCTGTGTTTTAGTAATAAACAGATATGCATAATCTGTAGTATTCTGGGTTTGTACTATTGATGTACTGTAATGCTGCTCCCACCCTGTACCAATGCCACAGGTGTGGCTACTGACATCACATCTCTCACACAACTATGTAGGTCCCTCTGGTATACCTCCAAGGCAGCAGCCTGTAGCTGGTGAGTATGGTGTTTGTTTAGGTTTGCGAATACACCGGCCATGTTATGGCCATGGTATATTCCATACACACATTTAACACACCTACCCATAATGCATGCTGTACATGTTCACTTATTGTTGCTGTTAACTGCATTGCATCACAGTGGTCACCATGGTGGCATATCTGAAGGGTATGTAAGAGTCCTGCAATATACTTATCAACCTGTCATTGCAAGATGTGTGCATAGAGATGAACATAATGGTGGGACAAATGGCCTATAGTACGGACATGTCTGAAACATCACCCTTATACAGTGCTACAACAGTGTATATACCACTATTACAATGGCAACTGTTACAGATCTACACAACGGCATATCACAATATGCATTACACAAACCTTACAACCTGTAATGTGGTCCTAACATGAGCAATGAATGTGTAATATGGAATCCTATGTTAGGACAGCAAATATGGGGAATAAATACCTTAACAAACACAGGAAGCATATTGTGCATACACTCCAAATAAAATATTGTGGAAGCAGCTTTTGAGGTATTGACAGCATGCACTCTTCATGAGTATGGACCTTCCAGCAATTACAGGTCCTCAATGTCACACCAAGAAATGGTCTGCTGTCCAAGATGTTTGGCCATCAAGTGTGCCCACTTATCTGCAACAGAGACAGCTGTGGCTTGCACACATCTTACAAGCCATGGAATGGATCCCATATCCAACAGGAAGCACACAGGAGATGGACATGTAGCCTTACCTCACCATTGCATATACCATGGAAAACAGTGCAGACAGTCATGTATGTGGCGCAGATATATGGGACACGATTAATGTAGAAAATAAAAAGATGGCCATCCAAGACAGATGACAACACATTTTGCAAACTGGTCATGCAGGCTGCCTATTAACATGCCACAACACTGAGAGAGTTGCAGAAATGTCTAGCAAGTACTGGCTGTGCAGTACCTGTTTCAGCAATCGTCTGGACTCTGCCTAAGTGTGGTCCATGGGTTAGATTAATCAGATGAGACAGTTGTTCCACAGAAAACATCAGCCAGAGCTCTCTACAGGTAGTGTATGTATAACATCAAAAGTCCCCGAAAGGCATGTGTTGCAATGTGTACTGGTGTACCAAGACCAAGTTGGAAACCTACAGACAATATCAATTAAGATACATGTGCTGCACAACCAACACCTCACACCACCTTTGGCCCACCATCCCCATGTGTACCTTGCTGGTGCCAGTGTACAGCTGAATGTTTGCTATTCATTAGCAAGGACTAGGCTGGTACACATGGTGTTCAGAGTTTGGGACAATGAAAAATGATACACAGGTGTAGGCCGTAGTTGTCAAGCATCTGCAAAAAGGCTGAGGATGGTGCTGCAGTAGCATTGTCGCCTCACAGCAAGACGCTGTCCGGTTCGATTCTCAGCTAGATCGTCTTCTGCGTGGAGACATGCGTGAATGGGCATACCTTTGTTGAAGGTTGTGCATCAGGCCTGGCAAGCCGGTACGTAAAAATCAACTGCCAATCATTAGCAGACCGGAGTTCCGCTGTGGCGACCCCTAACGAGGAAAAGCCGTAAGACACAAACAAACAATGGGGAGGGGTGTCATCCTGAAACACAACAGTGCACTGAAGCAGAGATCCAAAGCTTGATAAGAATGGCTGTATCTGTACACAGTCAAGGTCATGAATTGTGGCAGACATAACCCTGACTCCACAGCAATAGTGACAGCACTGTGTGACCTCCAAGGGCTGTGCACATGAGTTGACCTTACAATCATGCAGAGTTGGGGACATGTGTAGGGCAGAGTGACCAAATACTGGCAAATGCAAATGGCCCATGCTAGTATACCCCTTCCAGGAATAGTGACTGCTGTAGTACACTTAACAGTTGGTGCAACAAACCATCATAAGGGTGTGCACACATATGCACCCACAAATTGCATGCATCTCAGTCAGCATCTGCACAACTAACACATTTGTTTGATACTGCATTTGATTGCACAGGTCATATGTCACATACCAGGTTTGTGTAATGTTAACATATGCAGTAATGTGGCCCCATGGCATATCAGGGAAGAGGGTGCCATGTTAATAAGGGTGTGTACACTTCCCATAGCCACAGTAAGGTTTGAAGGTTGTCAGTGTAATTGTATTTTATTGGCCATACATGCACCGCAGATGATGAGATCCGTAAATCAGACATCAGGCATTCACAAATAACATCTGTCCACATATCATCCCAGGTGTGTGTCAAACAAACACATAGGGGCTGTAAGCAGCAGAACAAACATAACTGGCACACATATACACATTCAGCAATGGTGTGTATGCCTGTGAGGTATGGTGCACAGTACATGCCAGGGTGCCAAACAGGTGCACAGCAATACTGTGTACATGGGTGCAGTGTGTTCCAGGGGAAGGGGCATCCCCTACTAACACAACCCATGCATCACAGAGATGTATAATGTTGGTAGCAGGGATTGACTATAGCGGCACTGCATGCTGTTGAGTGCCATATGTCATGCATGTTGACAGATGGGTAATGAGAGGTCTGTGTGTAATATCGTTGTGCAACCTCACCTGAAAATGTGTGTGTGTGTGTGTGTGAGTGTCTGTGTGTGTGTGTGTGTGTGTGTGTGTGTGTGTGTGTGTGTATGTGTGTGTGTGTGTGTGTTTATATACTGTTAGGCAATGATGTACAGGTCTTAAAGTGCATTTCTTGCTTTCCCCTCACAGGTGGTGAGGTTAGTGTCCATACAGACACTGATAATGATGATAGGTGTGTTGAGGCACAGGCGGGGCTGTCAGTGGCTGAATCTGCACCATTGTTTGACATCCCACTGTTATCCACCCCATCTCTGCACACAGTCACATTGCCTATACATACCCCATCACCAGTGGCCATAGCTGAGGGACAGTTGGTGGTTGGTGGCATGGGACAGGACAGTGTGGTATCTATGTCACATGTGTCTAGACACAGCAGCCATAGCTGGATGTCCAGTGGGGTACAACATAGGCAGATGTACAGGAATGTTCATAGGAGGGCTGCTGGTCATCATGCCCCTGGCAGAGGTGCCACATCTGGTGCCACCAGATGCATGTTTCAAGCAGTTTTTGAGGCACAGGCATGTATGGAATGGTATACCAGACAGGGTCTTTGGATGCAGAGGGCTACCCATTCAACTGTTATTGACAACATCTGTGATCTTCCATGTGCCCACCGTTGTCTTGCAGAGGTCATGGATAGACAGTTGGGTGAGATGGTAGGAATCCTCAACTGTGGAATGTCTGTGCTTGAGCATATGGTGGGAGTAGTGTGATGACCACGTGGACATAGGCCAGCAACACCAACAGCTGGAGGTCGACGTGGATGTATTAGAATTCAGAGCCACTCCCATAGTGGCAGTACCAGCCCCAGCACTACAGGGGGGTGCTGTCCACACCACAACACAGCAGGCCACGTGCACATAGCCCTGGCTGGTCTCAAGAGGGACCTGGATCCAGCAGACATATATCATCATCAGGGGAGAGTACCATATCGTGACTTGTATCTGGTGGTGCCTGTGGAACTCCTGGCAGGCATAGTTCTGATGTCCGTGGCTGGAGACGGTGAACTGCACACCCTGCCAGGTATGGTCTGTAGCTGTCCAACAAACCCCTGTATAGGGCAGCCACATGGCAGAACTGTGTGCATGCATACACACACATCACCAACAGAGCTAGGGCAACCCCATACCTACACAAACCACATCACAACAGCCCAATTAATAATTAAATTAAACCCCCTCACACACACACACACACACATGATGTCAAATGTATGGCTCAGCCTAGGTCTCTGGCAAACCAACAACACATGCTGTCCATATGATGATACCTGTACCACATCCCTGTCATCCATAACATCAATGCAGGGACAGGCTAATATGGTTCTGATGCATAGGATGACTGTACTATGGTGTACCAATGTAATGCTGTGTAACATGTTGTCAGCAGTAAAGTTTAATGCTTACATGTCAGGAAGTGTAGCTGTCCAGCCATGATGCATTATAGCTGTTATTAACACTGAGTGATTGTGGTCTCCATAATGTATTCTGTTTGTGTTGTAGGTGTCCATGTGTCAGCAGGATGTTGGTCTGCTGTTGTTTCCTACAAGGGATATGGCACTGTGGTGACACCTTGTCTGTGCCATATCCTGGGCACAGGTGAACACATTTCACAGGTCTGTATAACAGTTACTGCATGTGAAACATGGCTGATAGATCGGGGGTGTATACAGGTGAGTGCATGGTGGCTGATGTCAGCAGCCCTTCTACAGTGGACAATGGTAAGTGTACTGAGTGGTACACACCACATGGTTGTGTATAACACACAGAGGCTTTAGTGTTGATGCAATACACAGGGAATACTGTACACATGGATGTATGTACTTGTGCAAGGAACCCATTTTAGCCTATGCAATTCCACCAAGACAGAATAGGCACAACAACACATTGGAAAATATGCAGTCTGCTAGTTTAATGTCATTTATGATGGTACTGGCAGGGTATATGTCCCCTTCCCCAATGTAGTGCAATCCTCAACTCGGTAAACATAGGTGTGCTGGTGTGGGTGGCACAGCCCTATCCTTTGGAGGGTGTGAGGTGCTGTAGAACTGCAGATAGTGTGAATGACAACTACTTAACCTGTTAACATGAACTGTACAGTATTACAGCCAGCTAAGTGGGGGGATACACTCAACAGTAACCACAATGATGGTGGCTGTGTCCACAAGAGCCACACCCAGCTATATATACCAACCCCAGTATCACTGTACACTTATACAGTGAGGAAGAGGGCATTTACACATCTACCATTAGTTGTGATGGAATGTATTTAAACAGGATGATACCTGTGAAATGTTAGCATTTGCCAGGCAGTTTTCAGACAGATGACCTCCTGAGACATGTATATTCTGCAAACAGAAGTAGATTCCTTCACATACACACACACCCTTACTTGGCAACACTGGGACTAGAACCCCTACCTATGTATGTAGTGTTACTGATGTATGTGGCCTTAATTGCACACACCACACAGCTTTTAGGATGAGATGAGTTCCAGGTTACATGTTACGTGAAGAACATCCCCAGACCCTGTACAGTATGGTAATGGGGGATGTAATGGTTGTTTATGGACAATACGTAGTGTGACATACTGTCATAAATACATTGACAAATGCATAACAGTCATACGCACATCTGAGAGACCTGGGCTTATCAGTGTTAACTACCATGTCAGTGTGTCCATTCTGTTACAGATAAGTTGCACACAAGCACATGTATAACTGGGCTGGATAGTGTTATCAGTTACTTGTATGGTTGATGGTGACAGTGGTCCCCATATAGTGGAACATGAGACATGTACTGGGGGGTACCATGGTGTAAAGACAGTATACCCAGCACCCACACCCCACAGTGGATATTGTATGCACTGAAACCCATGATAATACTCTGACATACCCACCAACACACATTACCCAGGACTGCAATACAACTCCTTGTCTATCCCAAGAGTGCTACTATAGGGATATACATATAATGCACATACCACAGGGATAGTAAGGTGATGCATTGTCATGGCTCTCCTATGGTCAGCAACATCACTATCCCTAATACTGTGTGGCAAGGTGTATTGTATTAGGAGAATGTGGCCTCAGGGTATCCTATGCCTATCAACCCATTTGTACAACAGTGTTGTGCTGGTACTGCAAGCTCCAGGCAGCCATTAGGGTGAAGAGTGTAACAAAGTACATGTAATGTCCAGTACAGCAGCAGCCACATCTAACTATGGCAATGGGGGGTGCGGTGGGTGTAAAGGGCCTCAGGGTATTATCAACTACTGATCTACAAACACACAGACAGTGTTATTCTCAGTAATGCACATGAACACATTTGTCAATACTGGGGTCCATCGGTGCATGTGTTTATAGGTGTGTACCAGGCTATTGTACATGGAGAGATGGAAAGTGTAGGGGATGTGTGTAGAGTGGTATTATGCCACCTGTCATGTGCCAGCAGGCCATCTATCAACAGATACCACAGGGGTGATTCTCAGGGTGAGAGTTACATGCAACATCTAATCATCTGGTTGTCTCTTGCAGTGGGCCAGTGAGGTGCTCTAGTTGACATGTATGCAACATGTATTACATAAGATGGTCAGTGTCTGTCTTGGAGATCTGTATCCAAGCATTTTCTGCTGACTGTGGTAGTGTAGTTGAGGTATCCATGGCATGTGGTGCATACAGGTTGTGGATTCTTAGCTGTGGCATTCATAACACAGCTGGGCAGACATGTTAGTGTCACTCAAGCATAGATTGCCTGTAAGCAGCCAGGATGGAGTCCCAACATCTGCACATCTGTACAGAGGAAAGACAGACATCAGCTAGCCAACTGGTTATGCAGTAGGATGACTGTGTTGACAGAAAGACGTCTAACACTGATAGGTATGGCATTACTACATGACAGCAGCCCTCAATGATATGTCCTATACACACAGAACAAGTAACCAACACAAGAAGAGTAAAACAAAATGTAAATGCTGGTACTGGCAATGTAATAAACGGCACAGCTCGAACAGAGAGATGTCTTTAATAAATAATCAGACAATCAAAAAGGAAAAACCACTTTAATGACAAAACACAGCAGAGCTTTCGGACATAATCCTTCTTCAATACTACAAACTTATAAAATTTCTTTCATCTTATATACAGGCCCAAAGTAGTCATGTGGGTAGCAGCCCAAAAATCACATGACCATAAATATCACTTAATAAGGCAAAGTTAAAACAACACAGATAGCAATGATTCTATAGTACATAACAAAAAAAAAAAAATTTTAAATAATTTAAAATTCAGCTTGCTAATATGATTAATAATCAAAGTTACACATAAAATTCATATTATAAAATTCATATTGTAGAAACAATATACATAATTATAAATTCAATCTACTGAGCTTATAAATTGGCTTAAGACTCAGCATACTGTTCAAGCCAGGGGAACGGTCACCAGCAAACCTTAAAATCCACTCATATTCTTTAATTTCTAAGAAGTTATTTATATCACCACCTCTTGGGGAGGGGAAAACAATGTCAATAACCCTGAATTTAAAAACATGATCTTGTCCACAATCTAACATATGTTTATATAAAGCATTTGTTTCGACACATCTTCTAATTTCAGACTTATGCTCTGTAATCCTCTCTTTCAACTTGTAACTTTGTTTATGTGTAACTTTGATTATTAATCATATTAGCAAGCTGAATTTTAAATTATTTAATTTTTTTTTTTTTTTGTTATGTACTATAGAATCATTGCTATCTGTGTTGTTTTAACTTTGCCTTATTAAGTGATATTTATGGTCATGTGATTTTTGGGCTGCTAACCACATGACTACTTTGGGCCTGTATATAAGATGAAAGAAATTTTATAAGTTTGTAGTATTGAAGAAGGATTATGTCCGAAAGCTCTGCTGTATTTTGTCATTAAAGTGTTTTTTCCTTTTGGATTGTCTGCTTGCAGTACTTTGGCACTTTTGATATTTGTTTAATAAATAATCCACACGATTAGAAGCAGTTCATCTGATTTCCACACAGTAAAAATGAATCATCAGGTTACAAACAAAGAATATGGTTAAGCGCTTTCATCTGTAATCTGTCTGTTGATTACAGATGAAAGTGCTTAACCATATTCTTTGTTTGTAACCTGATGATTAGTTTTTACTGTGTGGAAATCAGATGAACTGCTTCTAATCGTGTGGATTATTTATTAAAGACATCTCTCTGTTCGAGCTGTGCCATTTATTACATTGCCAGTACCAGCGTTTACATTTTGCTATACACACAGAAGTCTACAGTTAATATCCACATCAGATCAATATCCAGTAGCAAATACTTAATGACACACATCTCACACACCAAGAACATGATAGTGAGGACTCAGAATCCATCTTTGCATGCAGGGGTGTTTGATTCCAGTACTACAATGTGCAATTTACTCTTATTTGGGAATGCAGAGTCAACAGTAGTAATGTAATGATACACTACATGCCAGTGTGACTGCATATAACCTGGGATACTACCCATGTATAAAACACATTCAAATGGAAAAGAGTGTTGTACAAGCCATATATACCCAGGTGTCCCAGACAGTAGACTCACACCCCTTGCTACTGCAATGACAGCACATAGATGCATGTTATGTACATGGAATTAAATACACTTATTAAAGATGTCATTACCCTGTTATTTTATCAGACCGGAATGTGAGCACTGGTTCCCAGGGCTGAGCTATGTTTAGCAGGTGAAAGCATTACTTAAATGTACCTGCTAAGCAGATTTGCACACTGGTAAGTGAAGCTGAAACAGTGTAAGTGCTTTTTTGTTTAACCATATGTTAGCACCGCTTACCATCACACAAACATGCACAAACCTGCTTAGAGCTGCTCAAAATTGCCTTAACCACACTGTATCCAACAGCCCTTGCTCTGCCCAGCAACAAAATAAACAGCCCTTGCAGGTCTTGAACTCAGGACCCTGTACACTATAGTCACAGCGGTTAACCACTAAGCCATCACAGCTGTAAAGACAGTTGTTGTTTTTTCCAATATATTTGTCAATACACATAGTAAGGTAATGTCTTTTGGCTTTTCCCAGTTAGGGGTCACCACAGCGGAACTCCGGCCCGCTCATGAATGGCAGTGGATTTTTTCAGTGCCGAGTTGCCAGCCCAATGACCAAACTTGAAAAAAGGCACACCCATTCACGCACCTACCTGCATGTCTTTAACGTCACTCAACCACGGCAGTGACAAGCAGACTCCACACAGAAGGCGCTCCAGCCAAAAATCAAATGGGAGAACCTCTTGCTGTGAGGTGACAATGCTAACCGCTGCACCACCGGAAGTATTGAAGAACTGCTATGACTTCTACAATGGTGTAGTACTTGTTAATGATATTAGTGTTGAATGACGTATGTTGTTGTATCTAAATATACACATATCAGATTAATACGGTGTGATATATCTGGGAAGGTATATACAAAAGACATGTTTACACATAACAAGGATATGGATATAGATATAGATATATATATATATATATATATATATATATATATATGTAGATATATGTGTACATGTACATACACATATATATATATATTTATATATATGTATTTATATACATCTGTATATTGCGTTTTTTATATATATATATATATATATATATATATATATATATATATATATATATATATATAATCATATAAAGATCTATCTGCATATATATATAGATAGATAGATATATATATATATATATATATATATATATACAGACACACACACACACACACACACACACACACACACACACATGTATGTATGTATGTATGTATGTGTATATATATATATATATATATATATATATATATATATATATATATATATATATATATATATATATATATATATATATATATATATATATCTATATATATATATATATATATATATATATATATATATATATATATATATATATATATATATATATATATCCCATTTTATATATATATATATATATATATATATATATATCCCATTTTATATATATATATATATATATATATATATATATATATATAAATATATATATGGGTCTACCTGAGATGGTCGACAATTCTTTTGATCGACTTTTATTTGGTCGATAATTAATTTGATCGACAGGCAGATTTGCCCCCCTCCCCAATGTTGTGCGACCCTGGAGTTGATATATATATAGTTAGGCGGGGTGTGGGGGGCACAGCCCCCCACATTGGGGGGTGTGGGGGCGAAGCCCCCCACATAAAACTGCTTGTCGATCAAATGAATTGTCGACCAAATAAAAGTCGATCAAATGAATTGACCATGTGAAGTAGACCCATATATATATATATATATATATATATATATATAGATATATATATATATATATATATATATATATATATATATATATATATATATATACATATATATCATCTTTCGGCTGTTCCCGTCAGGGGTCGCCACAGCAGATCATCTGTTTCCATTTCTTCCTGTCCTCTGCATCTTGCTCTGTCACACCAACCACCTGCATGTCCTCTCTCACCACATCCATAAACCTTATCTTAGACCTTCCGCTTTTTCTGTTACCTGATAGCTTCATCCTGAGCATCTTTTTCCCAATATACTCAGCATCTCTCCTCAGCACATGTCCAAACCAATGTAATCTTGCCTCTCTGGCTTTGTCTCCAAACCTTCCAAACTGGGCTGACCCTCTGATATACTTATTCTTAATCTGGTCCACCCTTGTCACACCCAGTGCAAATCTTAACATCTTTAACTCTGCTACAGCCAGCTCTAACTCCTGCCTTTTTGTCAGTGCCACTGTCTCCTACCCATATAGCACAGCTGGTCTCACTTCCCTCTTATAGACCTTCCCTTTCACTCTTACTGGTACTCGTCTCTCACAAATCACTCCTGACACTCTTCTCCAACCACTCCATCCTGCATGTACTCTCTACTTCACCAGTTTTCCATACTCACCATTACTCTGAACTATTGATCCCAAGTATTTAAATTCATCCACCTTTGCCACCTCTACTCCTTGCATCCTCACCATTCCTCTATCCTCCCTCTCATTCACACACATATATTCTGTCTTAGTCTTGCTGACCTTTATTCCTCTTCTCTCTAGAGCATATGTCCACCTCACCAGGGTCTCCTCCACCTGTTCTCTACTCTAACTACAGATCCCAATGTCATCTGCAAACATCATAGTCCACATGGACTCCTGTCTGATCTCGTCTGTCAACCTGTCCATCACCATTGCAAATAAGAAAGGGCTCAGAGCTGATTTTATATATATAACATGTAGTGGAGTCATACCTCAGCACCAACAGTCACAACCTCTTAGTGCAAGGGGATGTCATGTAAGTATTGCAAGTATAAAGGTAGACTGTTGCTACTGTAACATGGGTCGTTTTAACAGAAATGTTGTGTGAAAGTCACATCTGTAATTGACATGTACATCCAATAAAGATGGCAGGAGACTCCACGACAAAAAGCAAAAGAGGCAAAACGTACTGTAACAAAATGTATTAAAATGCATGCACAGTGAGTGCTTTCAGGCAAACATGCCCTTCATCAGACAAAATAAAAAGACTAAAAACACTTATTTAAACAATGTAGCAACCAATCAGAAGCTAGTATTTTACCCTCCTTTTTCTTACGACAGGCTTTATAGGTACAGCTGTATTTAAACCAGGACTTCTATCCGCACCTAGTCTTATAATCCATTTTGTATCATAACATTCAGTTTCATTAGATATATCACCCCCCCTCATATTATTATGTATAATCTCTATAACCATGAACTTAAAAAAAGATCTACAAATTCTTCTACATGTTGTGTTAATGCATTATGTACATCATGATACCTAATGTCAAACATATGTCCAAATATTCTTTCCTTTAACATACAGTTTGTCTTACCAACATAATACGAATTGCACAGTTGGCACATAGCCAAATAAACTATATTCCTAGTTCTGCAGTTGGAAAATTCCTTCAATGAATATACCCATTGTATTCCGGGGTGTCTAAAAGAATTAGTGGAACTAATATGAGCACATACCCTGAAGTTATGACATGGGAAGGTTCCCAATCACCCACTTTTGATGATATTGCTTGAAATCATTCTGGGCTCACAACAAAGTATGTCTTTTAAGTTCTTGTTCCTTCTAAAGGTGAACCTAGGTCATTCACCTACAATGTCTGCTATCCTTTGGTCTGTATGCAATACCCTCCAATTGCGTCTAATAATATCACAAATCCCCCCTATATCACTACTGTAGGTAAGCAAAAACTGTCCCTGGTTGGACCTCCATGCATCTCGCTTAATTGCCCCATCTTGGGTGCCTCTATGATACCAGGGTTTGGACACCCCATTCCGCTTAGTTCTAACATCACTTATACTCAAATCAATTTGTTGTCTATTATACCCCCTATCCACAAAATTATCTGTTAAAGCATCTATCTCAAACTCAAACCCTTCTGTACTAGTACACAGTCAGGAGATTCTATTGACTTGGCCTTTCACAATGTTAATAAAAGTATGTCTCGGATGCATGCTGTCGAAAGACAATAGGCTGTTTCTCCAACAATCCTTCTTGAAAAGCATAGTCTCAATCCCTCCTACTTCATTCTTCAGTAAATGTACATCCAAAAAATCTATCTCAGATGATGAAGAGCAAATGGTGAATCTAAAAAACTCAGTAGTACAATCTAGATAACTCACAAAAGTTGAGTTGGGAGGACAAGGTTTTTTTTTCTCAGACACATCCCTGGGTCGATATGTTAGGACATTATGTCCATTTTGTTGATGATGTGTTCCTTATTTGGAAGGGCACGACAGAGGACTTGTGTTCTTTTGTGAGTTATCTAGAGAGTACTACTAAGTTTTTCAGATTCACCATTTGCTCTTCGTCATCTGAGATAGATTTTTTGGATCTCACTGTTTTTGGAGTAATTGACATGTACGCCATCAGTTACTGACAGACATCATAAGATCATCATAGTGCAGTATCACAGAAATCACAGTAATGATCCTGTGGAATACAGCAGAGATATGATCAATAAATGTGGACAGTCTGACACACTCTGGTCAGTCCAGAGGTACACACAGAACCCCTTAGTGCAAGACATGTGGACCAAACCTGACAAAGTGGATGTTTACAGCCACGTAAATGGAGGTATCACGAAAATACTGGAATAGATAAGCTCACACAGCTTATGCATTCACACACTCCTGTCTGTCCTGACACATGACTGGAAGAGCAGAGGTCACAAGACCACATACTACCCACTAGTTAGTGACATACATCTGTACTGCATCCCACTGCTTTGTCAGAAATACACAACAGTTATGGTGGCCTGGCAACAGCACATCTGACAAATATCTGGACATAACATCACACTGGGCAAGTACACTGAGCTGCTAGGTACGTCTCATAGCACTGTGCAAACTACACGCAGACTGCCACAACACTGGCCTACATTTCTTATGGGGGAATACACATGTACCGGCAAATATAGCAGGCTCTACAGGCATGTAACAGCATGGAGTAACAGACACCTGTGTAAAAGCGTATACCCATAACCAGTCTGAACACAGCCACAGTCACATATGGTAAGCATGCTTAATATTACAGTATATGGACCGTGTGATCAACACCATCCTATGTGCCACTCACACAGCAACCCTACATATACTGAGCCAATACACAGTGTATTCCGATGCCTGACTGTGGTATGGGACATGTGTCGGTCTGGTCCTACAAACATGTATGCCGATAGGGTACCATGCACTGGAGCAACATGCAACATCAGATAGAACAGGACCAAGAAAAATGACATCTACCACAGTATGTACACAGGCCAAGGTATATATTCACAATACACACTCTGTCAACAATCACCATAAGTACACAGACCTCACTACTGTACACACTACAACAGAATGTCCAGGTTTTGTCCTCAAATATAAGCCCTACTATATATAACATGTCTAGCAGTCTGATATCTCATTGGCTTGTTATCAGGTATGATGTCAGTAAATAATGATGTACTGAACATATGCACCTCTTACTGCATGACATATGTACAAAGGTTGATAGAGTTGTGGCTGGAGGCACAGACACAGGGCCAATATGGATATGTTGCTGTGATAAACTCATACATTTACTGGTATAACAGGGTTTGTTGTGACATATGTCTTCTGAGGGATATGAAGTCAGTAACTCACATGGCTATCACCAAGTACTGACTGCAATCCTTAGAGTATGCTACTGCATTTCTAAAGACAGGATATGTGTGAGTAACACATGGAAGACTCCAAACACTGACCAGTCTGCAGATAGCCCTACAGGTGAGAGTTTCCTCAACCAAATAACACTGTTATGACAGATATTAAATCATGTAGACCAGCCATAACCACACAAACCCTGTTAAACCAACATTACTTCAAATGTAGAGGAGCAAGACTTACATTCTGTCCTCATGTCTGGAACATCCCCTTCCTGTTTGTTGGCCTGTCTCCACAGTGTATGTTGTAAGAGGTATATCCCACTACCGTCTGTGATGCTGTTTGCCAAACACCGACATGAAGTCCTCCTCACAGTGAATGAAAAGGGCCAACACCCACATGATGTTCCTAGTTATAGGAGTGCATTTCCATGCAATTGCCTACGGGAATGATACCACAGCTGTTCCACATGCAATCAGCTAGTGGGGACTGCAATTTGTGCACAGGCCATCAGCTGATCATGAGCATCACTTACAAAGCACAAGCTGCTGCATAAGCAAAACAGGTGTACTTTTTCACATCCACCAGACAGGGGGTGAAAGAGACAGACAGAGACAAAGTAAGAAAGGATGGGGTAGGAGAGTAACAACTAAGCATGTTTGTGTCACACACTTACCAGTATGGGGTTTCAAACCCCTGCCTATGTGTTGCTATTACATCTTTATGCAGTTATTGCATGTGCCACAGAGCTTACATGTTGGAGAGCTGTCCAAAGGTATCTTTGAAGCTGAGTGACATCAGCAACAGTGATAAAGGAGAATAAGGTAAGCGTAGTACATGTGCCTGTCCACAAAAGTAGGTGTCAAGAAAGACACAACCACACTCTCTCAGGGACTTGCACACATTATCACAGTTGGCAGGGTCAGGATTAGAATTCCTAACTAACTAGTTTGCTACACTACAGTATTATGCAGGTATCACATGCACCACAGAGGTTATCAGGCTGATATATGGGCAAAGGGTATGTCAAGGTGACTGACATCAGAAGGCATGCTACAGTAGGGCAATGGGAGATGTAGTGAGTGTGAATGGCTTCCAAATCATTAATCTATACACACACACAGACACTGATTTGCCAGTACTGACATACATGGGTTCATTGCTTCACAGGTGTGTAGTAGTTGACTGTGCCAGAAGGCTGTATAAGGCTAAGCAAAGGGTATACCTTGGCATCAGGCCACATTACAATGGTCTGCAGTGTAGCTCAGGGGTGTAGTCCCTGGATTGGCCCACACAGGTGGGTATTGTATCCACTATCCACTCATCTGGGTTACTATTGTCGGTGGCCAGTGCTGTGCAATGCTTGCCATGTATGTGTTCTATGTTCTATAACATGGATGGTGTCTAGATTGTGCACATGTCCCACATGCATGTTCTGTGACATGTGGAAGTGCACCTGGGGTGTCTGGGGCATGTTGTATGGACAGATTTTTATCATCTGATGTGGCATTCCTGACCTCATGTGATGAGAACTGGCTATGGAACTGAGGTTGATCCTTGCACCTACATTGACAGCATGACACAGGTATTCACTGGTGTTAGTGGCATCTGTCCCTCCAGGGCATGTGTATAAGGCATGGTATTTCCTTTGTGGGTTACATTTGCTGACTCTACAATTGTTGCAGGTATCCAGTGGGAAACATATCAAAGGACCACTGTAAGCAATTATTTGCCTATTGTAGGGATGGAACAGGTGCCGCATCCTCTGTAGTCCACTGAATTCACACTGTGGTTTTTATCTGTGGGCAATATGCAGGGAACTACCAATATAGTGGTTGTTGCCTAGCCAAGTGTGTTTGTGTATGAGACATGGGTGGAGAGTGTTCTCTGTGTAATACAAGGGTTGCCTATATTGTTCCCCAATCCATCATGTCACACGTATGGGTATGGATTGCCTACACCAGCCTCTCTGCTGTTTGACATCTGTTGTCCTTGTAAGGTGGAGATTGTGACATATAGTAGGTCCACAATATAAGAAACTTGCAAAACCTACCCACAATGAGTCCTGTTATTACACAATCACAGCTACATCCACACAGGATACTGATGACACACACACACACACACACACACACACACACACACACACACACACACACACACACACACACACACACACACAAACACACACACACACTTGACAGTACTGATATTCAACCCCCTACCTAGCTATGTATTGCTACTATAGTGTAGTACATTTATCGCACGTGCCACAGAGCTTATAAGGCTAGCCCTTCCCCACAGGTGTATTTCAAGGTGAATGACAGCAATCTTGCCAAAGTAGGGCAATGGAAAGTGTAGTGACTGTATTCTGGAACAGGCTACCCATCTATGTCAAGCAAAGTTCTTCATTAGCACTCTTCAAGAAAAATCTTGATGAATGGATGGGAAATAGGAAATACACCCCAGGGATCACTTCTGTGTCTCTACTTGACAGTGGCACAGGAAAATAACTTTCTTGTGTGGTGTAAGCCAGGGAACTTTGTTGGCTAGGCTTATGTAGGCCTTCGGGCTGATAGCCTAGTACCTACCTATGAAACTATGAACCCATGGCCTCAAAAGCATTGATCCCTACACACACACACACACACACACACACACACACACACACACACACACACACACACACACACACACACACACACACACACACAGAGTCTCACAGTTGCCATGTCTGGGATTAGAACTCCTACTTAACTAGTACATCACACTATAGCATTACACAGTTATAGCATGTGCCACTGAGCTTAGCCCTTCTCCAAAGATGTATTTCAAGATGAATGACATCAGCAGGCTTGCCAAAGTAGGGCAATGGACAGTGTAGTGAGTGTGAATGGCCTCAAAAGCATTGATCCCTATACACACACACACACACACACACACACACACACACACACACACACACACACACACAGTCTCACAGTTGCTATATCTGGGATTAGAATTCCTACCTAACTAATACATCACACTATAACATTACACAGTTATAGCACGTGCCAAGGAGCTTATAGTGCTAGCCCTTCTCCAAATGTGTATTTCAAGATAAATGACATCAGCAGGCTTGCCAAAGTAGGGCAATGGACAGTGTAGTGAGTGTGAATGGCCTCAAAAGCATTGATCCCTAAACACACACACACACACACACACACACACACACACACACACACACACACACACACACACACACACACACACACACACACACACACACACACACACACACACACACACACACACACACACACACACACACACACACACACACAGAGTCTCACAGTTGCCATATCTGGGATTAGACCTCCTACCTAACTAATACATCACACTATAACATTACACAGTTATAGCACATGCCAAGGAGATTATAGTGCTAGCCCTTCTCCAAAGGTGTATTTCAAGGTGAATGACATCAGCAGGCTTGCCAAAGTAGGGCAATAGGGAGTGCAATGTGTGTGAATGGGCCATAAACCATTCATCTGGAAGCATACACACAACACTCAGTCACACACAGGTTAACATTTGACAGGACCGTGTATACAACTGCTAGATGAATAATGACTTGTACAGTCATGTTACACAGTTATTGCAAGCACCAGAGACACTATAGTGCTGACGGCTACCAGAAGCAAACATCTACAGTGATAGACATTTGCACATCATGTGGTATTGGCCAACTGGATGTGTGCTGGGTGGGACCGACCTCATGATGGGAAGCTGTTTGTCACTGTCTGTCACTCTCTTCCACACATTCGTGTATGTGCATGTTTGGCATATTATAGTTTGTTGTCCTTGGATATATGTGTGTATTCCTATCTGATGTGTGTGCAAAGCATGACTGGTGTGCAATGTGGAGTGTGTGCACAGACATGTGTGACTGACAGATATGTATAGTCCACTGTTGCTGCCAGACATGGGCTTAAGAGTGGGAGCATGCCCAGTATGACCTTCTGTATTGAATGTGTGACTCCATTCCAGGTAGGTTGTACTCCAGCGCAGGCATTTGTGTTCTACACCTACAGCTAGCAACCTGTTTCTCAGGATATCTGTAGATCGGTTGACAATATGGGGTCACAAAGGGCAAAGGATAGTGGGATACTGTAACTAATTGTGTCTGTGTTGCTTCTGCTATATGGTTTTGGTGTTAGCAGAGATATTCAGATATATGTACTCTTTTACACTGTCAGCTACTGACAGATATACTTATTTGCTTGCAGTAATTTCCTGGGGAACATAAGATGAATGAAGCTGTGTCCAGTATTGTGGTCTGCAGCCTATATATTCTTGCACAATCATGCCATTCTGGAGGGGGGAGCTGCAGACACTTGCTGATGGGTCTGTGTAAATGGTCTGGCACCTTGATACTGTGGTGGCTGAGGATCCCATGCTTGTACATCTATCAGAATGTATATCTACAGAATGGCCATATCCTGCTGTGGCCATACCTCACAGCTGTACAAATTCACACAGGTTACCCAGAGGCAGGACTCATATTTCTGGTCATTACCCCTTCACATTGTGGTTTACGAGCAGCTTTGTAGCCACCCATTCCTATGTTTGTAGGCAGGGATAGTATGTGCACCCATCTGAGTTTCAGACTTCACACACTCCATGGCATCCATGCTTCTACCCACCCCCACCCCCCGTTATTCAATCCTCTTCCGAAAATTATGGCAACAATATCAGATAAGTATCCCTTTAGTTATCACTTCATCGCAGCAGTATATAGGGGTTGGTCCACAGTTCATGCAGTAGGACATGATGGACATGCTACTGTGATTTGTCGACATAGCCTTGCATTTGTGTTCTGTGGACTGTATGTCATTATTTGGGAGTCCATGAGATAACATACATTGGCAGTACAGGTGAGACACTCGCCTTTGACAGAGGACTGTAGGGCATTTGGTAGTGATGCAGGCCATCTGTAGCCGGCCAGTGCATTGTGTCACTCCTACAGTCCCAGACTGCAAGCCACTGTATTCCCCTGGGGTGACAGGGTAGATGTGCAAAGTGTTAATGTCATTAGTTTCTGTCCTTATTGATCTATTGATGTGGATGCTGGCAGGATGCTGCTTACAGCTAGGGACACACCTGCATGGGACACCTCTTTAGCATGCTGCATTCTGTGGCTATTCCCATACAGAGGTGGGGGTCATATTGCACTAATTCCCAACAGCAGCGATATGACCTGTGAGGTAACTGTGGCTGATGGTGGGGTGAACTGAGTGCATGTGTGCTATGGAAACTACTTGCAGCTGACTCACAGATATACGTGGGGCATTCCACTTATGCTGGCATGTGCAGGAACATCTGCAGTTTCTCAGTACTTCATACCTGTGCTTTTTGTGGTCTGCCAGTGTTTGGCCAGACTACATCAGTATTCCATACTATACAGCCAACTAATGTGCTGCTAACCTGTATGTACAATTCCAAAGGTGTGTCCATTTGACAGCAACATTTTATACACTCTCTGTCTAGGGTACTTCCACCTATGTACTGTTTGTATGTCTGGATCCACATTCATGCCATGTCCATCTTTCAGATGGTGACAGATATTACATCTGAACAATTAGTATGGATTACTGCTGGACTGTGTCTTGCTGGGATGCATTGTGTTTGGCACTAAAGTTGTGAGAACTTGGCCCTGCCATCAACAGTACTGGCCATTGGCTATTGGGACCCAACTTTCCATGCCTACATGCTGACCACTTCCACACAATATACAACACACAACCTAACACACAGAGCCCTGCATATTGTACACGTGCAACAATCTGTCTTGCTACTTTGGCCAGCTCAGGTAATCTGTGCTCCACTGTTATTATACCCACACATACATGTACATGTTACTATATTTCTACATAGAATTGTGGGGGGGCACCTGACAACTGTAAACATTTGCTATGACTGTACTGGTATTTCAGGTACTTTATTGGCTTCCATTTCATTTTGCATTCTGACCTATCATGCAGACTAGAGGCATATCAGTGTACTACAGTTCTTAGGTTTTATTGACCTACATTCCAGTTTCAGACTTCTTACCCTTCAGAACTAACATTCCCACTGCCTGACCTGTTGTAGTCTGTCTGTGTAGGTCTGGAGGGGGGGTGTTCTCCATAGCCATCAATCAGAGGCCTTAGCACATTCTTTCTTTGTGTTTGTCTACACCTGTTCTGCTGGCTGAGACTGTTGTTGGGTATGTGAGCCTCACTGACATGCATGTGTGTGTCCTATGGACACACACTTGGCCCACCACATGTCCTGCAGTGGGTTTTGTCACCTTGTCTAGTACTGCCTACTATGTTGACACCAGTATTTGTTAAGGATCTCATGCTGCTGATATAGGTGTCTACTATCTGCTGCCATCCCATTCAGCCACCCAATTCCCTTACATGCTCACATCCATAGCATAGATACAGGTAGCAGAACATACTACTACATTCAGCAATTGATAGTGAGAGTGACTTACCTTGTGGCTGTGCCAGTACTGAGGATGGTGCTGGAGGGCTGACTATGTCAGATGCACATAGTACACTCCCTATACAAGGTTAAGCACACATAGTGTCATGTTTGGCATCCCTTTTACTGTATGTGTGAGTCAGAGAGAGGTGTCATTCCCTGGGTTCGTACTGTGTCATTGTATGGGCTATGCTTTGCCTCTTTGCCAAGGCCTGGGCATACTGGACACACATCCTTCTGTCTACAGGGGCAGGCTCAGGTTGTTCCTCCTCTGAATCACTCTGTGCCTGTACTGGCCTTGGCAATGGTGGGGGGCTGTGTATCCCTGCCCTATGCTGTTGCTGCTGCAGCTGTTTCTGCAGGATCATATTGTATAGTATGGCACATACAATGACAATTTGGGTACATGTAGCTGGTGAGTACTGCAAGGCTCCACCAGATATGTCCAGGCACTGGAACCGTGACTTGAGCATCCCAAACACATGCTATAGTATGATTCTGGTCTGTGCATGTGCCTCATTATGGAGTTCTTGTTCAGGTGTATGTGCATTTCTGATGGATGTCATCAGCCATGGCTCCAGTGCATAACCAGCATCCCCCTCTAGGTGGCCATATGGGATGTCCCCATTGGCAAATCTATGGTACAGCTGCTTCATATGCCAGATGTGGGAGTAGTGATAGCTTCCAGGGCTGCCAGCACACACATTCATTATATATCATCACAGATGACTTGGCAGTTGATGGAGGGGAAGCCCTTGTGGCTTATGTAGACTCTACCCTGCTCGCCCAGTGGTGCTTTGATGTGTATGTGCATGCAGTCTATAGCACCCACTACCTCAGGGTATTCTGCTATTTGGTGGAAGAGACGCATATTGCTGGTCAACGACTCACGAGTGTTGAGGAAATATATGTGCTCACTAGCATGTGCTGACATGGCATCCAGGAACTGGTGGAGTACCTTGGCTGCTGATGCCTGTGAGATCCCCATGATATCCCCAGTTGGCCTTTGGAAGGTACCTGTGGGTAGTATTCTTAAGCCTACACATACCTTGGTATCCACTGGGATGGGTTCCCCTCTATTGGTTCTGTGTGTGAGGCATGGCCAGCACAGCTCAACAATTTGCTGTAGGAGGTCCCTGTCCACCCTATAGCACTCCACTATCTCCAGCTCATGTAGCCCCTGGTAGGTTACCCAGGGTCTGTACACTCTTCTCCTTCTCCTCCCTGTGGGTTGGGTGTCAGCATTCTCATCCTCACCACCCTCAGCCTCTTCCACATGTTGATTTATGAGAGCAAAAGCAGCCCCTATCATTTTGTTGCTTTTGTTAGGTAAAATTTCCCCATTTGTGTACACCGGTGGTGTAGAGTTTGTGGGAAAACCAGAGGGAAAAGTGTTTGCATAGTTTATAGTAGTGTGCTGGGCTGGGCTGCTGCCTGTGTAATTGGCTGATTCTGATACATTTCACCTGCCAGCTATGCTAGTTCTCCTTGTTTACCTTCCTAGTGCTGTTTTCCCTTCCCATTGCCTTCCTGTTTAAGCCCAGAAGCACGCCACGGAAATCCAGTGCTCAGATGTGAACGGAGCTGCTATTTCCTGTTTTAATTTTTTTTTTGTTTGTTTTGTTTAAAACCCGGTGCATGGCGAGCACACCCGTTTAGGCAATGTTAGCACTGCTAGGCAGTTTCAGACATACACCCTTCCTTAACTTTGCTAAACTAAAGGCAAACCACAGCTACAGAGCTCCAATAAGCTTACAGTATGCCTAACACACCCCTCTATGATGTCAGCTAACTCATAGGCTTGCACCATGGTTTTCCTGCACCTACACAGTTGGGTGCTGGCTAGCAATGAGGGGAAATCTGTGATTCAGTATTATTCCCCTCATTTGCATAGAACTGACTGCTAATGCCTAGTTACAAGTCTAACACTGAGCCTTCCCCCTTAGCAACCACTATTCAGTGGCCTTGTGGTCTTCTGCCTGCCATTGACTACAATGGCAAAATTGGGATTTTGCCTAAAAAGCTTTTTTCAAGGTTTTCTTTTTATTTTTGGGCCGATCCCGTTTGCGTGCCGCTGCCCTACGCTAAAACGACCGAAATTGGCCAAAAAAATAAAAGCTATTTTTTGTTATTTTGAAACTATTTTCCATGCCAATGGCCATATATTTGGCCATTGGCATGCCTTCCACATTATATACACCCTTTATTTGGAGCTGTCATTGCTCCATTTTGTAGTTTGCAGAAATGTACTCGGTTACTAGCCGAATACATTTCTGCAGGTTATACTACTCCTGTACAGATGGCTGCCCATTTCCTGGGTTGCTAATTCACCTCATTTACATGATTTTCACCTGCAAACGGGGTAATTAGCATACAGGAGTTGTGTTCATGCAGGAATAGTGCAGCAGCACTCGTGCACGTGCTGGGAGCTTGTTCCTGGATCTCTCAGTGGCCATATTGCCTCTAGCTGCTCTTGCACTATTCCTGCACGCTGTGCAGAGCTTTCTGAATCCCAGGACATACACAACTTTACCTTCATGTAATGTACTTTAATGCATATGAGTCTATATTCTGTGTTGAGATGAGTTCAATATTTCAGAGACAAAAAAATTGCATTCAGGATAAATCAGGTCTTTTTTTCTGATATACTGGCAAACATTAGCTTTAGTCCCTTTAGCACACATATTGTACCATTGGAATGTGCTCCATATGAGAAAGCACACCTCATTTTACTGAGAAAATGTCAAATAAATATGTCTATATTGCTTGTAGAGCACACCCCTTTTAACTTCTTCTTTCGGCTGCTCCCGTTAGGGGTAGCCACAGCGGATCATCTGTTTCCATTTCTTCCTGTCTTCTGCATCTTGCTCTATCACACCAACCACCTGCATGTCCTCTCTCACCACATCCATAAACCTTATCTTAGGCCTTCCTCTTTTCCTGTTACCTGGCAGCTTCATCCTTAACATATTTTTCCCAATATACTCTACATCCCTCCTCAGCATATGTCCAACCCAACGTAATCTTGCCTCTCTGGCTTTGTCTCCAAACCTTCCAACCTGGGCTGACCCTCTAATATACTTATTCCTAATCCTGTCCACCCTCATCACACCTAGTGCAAATCTTAACATCTTTAACTCTGCCATGTCCAGCTCTGACTCCTGCCTTTTTGTCAATGCCACTGTCTCCAACCCATATAACATAGCTAGTCTCACTACCCTCTTGTAGACCTTCCCTTTCACTCTTACTGGTACTCGTCTGTCACAAATCACTCCTGACACTCTTCTCCACCCACTCCATCCTGCCTGTACTATCTTCTTCACCTCTCTTCCACACTCACCATTACTCTGAACTGTTGATCCCAAGTATTTAAACTCATCCACCTTCGCCACCTCTACTCCCTGCATCCTCACCATTCCTCTATCCCCCCTTCATTCACACACATATATTCTGTCTTAGTCCTGCTGACCTTCATTCCTCTTCTCTCTAGAGCATATCTCCACCTCTCCAGGGTCTCCTCCACCTGTTCCCTACTCTCACTACAGATCACAATGCCATCTGCAAACATCATAGTTCACGGGGACTCCTGTCTGATCTCATCTGTCAACCTGTCCATCACCATTGCAAATAAGAAAGGGCTCAGAGCTGATCCTTGATGTAATCCCACCTCCACCTTAAACACATCTGTCTCTCCCACAGCCGACCTCACCGCTGTCACACTACCCTCGTACATATCCTGTACCACTCTTACATACTTCTCTGACATGCCTGACTTCCTCATACAACACCACAACTCCTCTCTAGGCACCCTGTCATATGCTTTCTCTAAGTCCACAAAAACACAATGCAACTCCTTCTGACCTTCTCTGTACTTCTCCGTCAACACTCTCAACACAAACATCTCATCTGTAGTGCTCTTTCCTGGCATGAAACCATACTGCTGATCACTAATCATCATGTAACTGATCTTTGCTTTCAGACATAGCCTACCCACCAAAAATGAAACTCACAGTCTCTAAAGATCTGATGTCTCACTGGAAAAGATATAATGGCCACAGTAACATAGTTCCAATTTTTCCAATCAGACACATGCACTGCACCCCAACAATCCATGCTAATGATCATTCAGTTGTGATAATGTAATTCCCCAATGCTTTTACACACAGCCCATCTCCCTGCCCTCCAAAATATGCCTAGCTTCTGTACCTCTCTAATGTTAATTATGATGAAAGTGAAATAACAGATAGACACAATTATATATATTCAATATTGTACTGTCAGAAGTGTATTGTTTTATTTATGCTTTACTGACTGGCTCAGTCCCAATAGGCTGGTGACCTCAGGGGACACCCAAGGTAGTATTCATGTTGACTAAAGAAACTTTTCCCAAGGAATTGAAGAACTTCCCCTACTTGTTTTGAAAAACAGAGGAACTTAAAATGATGAAATGATGTAATAAAAGAGTTAATAAAATGTGGAGGCCTGAAAATAGGAAAAGGGGAACTGGACATATAGAATAGCAATTTTCAATGCTGAAATGGATTATGTGATATATTCAGAAGATATGAGCTAAGTGACAGAGGATAGAAATAACTACATTTTCAGATCTCAAAGTAGTATGGGCCAGAATAGGAGATGCTAGAGAGATAATGAATAAAGGAAATAAATAAAAAGGTTAATTGGTGAGGTTATGAAAAATTATGAAATGAAGGAAGAATGTAAAAGCTTATGGAAAGAACATAAGATGATAAGAGTGCTCTATGAAAATTGGACTCATTGGTGAGTGGTGTACAAGGAAAGTATAAAAATGTTTTTTTTTTTTTTTACAAATTGAGAACAGAATGAAAAGATAAGATGGAATACAAAGAAACTAAGAAAGGTAGTAACAGAATACAAGAAATAGAAAAAAATGTATGAAAAGTAAAGAGAAAGTATAGACAATGCATAAACAAGTCTTTTTAAAGAAAAAGAGGAAGTTTCACCTTTTTTAGAGAAATAAGTTATAGAAAAGAAGGGAAGATGGATGCAATATTAGACATAGAACCTAATATAAAGTATAAATGGGAAGAAATTACGGCAATGGTTGAAACGTAAACAGAAAGGAAATGGAAGATGAATATTATGACTAGAAAGGTTAAAACATTAAAAACAGAAAATTAAAATTGAAGAATATAAGGAAGAGAAGGGAGGAATCAGCACCAGGATTGGATAGACTGAGGTATGGTTATTATAAAGGAATGGATGAAGTTGAAAAACAAAGAGTGTTCATTAAAAATATTTAAAGAAAGGTATAAATGAAGAAGAGCTATGTGCTGGGGTGATTACATTTATGACAAAAAAGATGAAAGAAAAGATACAAAAATGGAGGCCAGTAACACTGTGAATTGCAGATTATATAATTTTCATGCAAATAATTCAAAGATGATACAGAAAGTATGGGATGATATTATAAGGTATGGGGGTTCTATGTAAAAGGAAAACAGGTAAAAAGATAAAATAAGTGATAGATATGATTTTGAAAGAAACCAAGGAGGTAAGATGAGTTGGGTCTAGTTCATTTCACTGACAGTTCATTTCACTGACATTCATTTGGTCGACAGTTCATTTGGCTGACAAAAAGTAGTCAAGGCAAAAACCTGGGATTTGCCCCCCTCCCCACTGTTGTGCGACCGTGGAGTTGTTATATATAGTTGGGGGGGGTGTGGGGGGCGAAGCCCCCCACCTATACTTTTTGTCAGCCAAATGAACTGTTGACCAAATGAATGTCAGCGAAATGAACTGTCAGTGAAATGAACTAGACCCGATGAGTTACATAATGTAGCAAAAGCATTTCACAGGGTGACTAATAAGGCAATGTAGAAGATATTAGTAGCATATGGGATTGGTGAAAATAGTGAATGTAATAAGAATTTGTTTTGATAATATGGTAAATAGGTTGATGGGAAACAAAATAAGAATTAATAGAGAAGTTAAACAAGGATGTCCATTGAGCATCTGTCTTTTTTGTTTTGGTGATAAATGCAATAATACAGACATGCACTTGTGGCATGCAAGAAGAAGATGAAAGACGGAGAAAGGAATTGTAATACCCACCCATTACTATATGCAGATAATTTGGATATAATGGTTAAAACAAGGTTTGGATGAGTAAGATTATGATAAGGACTTTAAATTTGTTTAAAAAGAAGGAGAATTGCAGTTTAAAAAATTGAAGACTATCTCAAAGTCTTGTCTTTCTTTTCAGTATCATTCAAGCTAAGGAGAGATGACCTCTGACTTGTGCATAGAGCTTCAGCCAACCATATTCTCTCAGACCTATTACAAATTCACAAGTCGTATGGTGTCATAAATACCTGCTCAAGAGATCTCAATCTGTTTTACAAAATAAATAAAACATGTTAGAGGGATAGGTTTGCATCAGAGATAATAGCCCTTCTATGGAACCATCTTCCACTCCACATAAAGTAAACAATTTTTTTTGCAATTTCTTTCGGATTTTCTCGGTTAGGGGTCTCCACAGCAGATCACCAGTCCACTAATGAGTGGCAGTCATTTTTATGGTGCCAAGTTGCCAGCCCGACTCCCAACCTTCAGGGAAGGCACACACACATGCACCTACCTGCATGTCTTTACAGTCCACGGAGCCACAGGGTGAACATGCAGACTCCGCACAGAAGGAACTCAACTATTTCTTTTATTCTATTCAAATGTAAATTGGATGAATTGATGTCCTACACTGCAGGGTAAATATGTAAATGTCCCAATATACCCTTGTTAGGCCCATCTCTGGGTTATTTATATGCAAAATATAAGGGCTAAAAACTACCATGGGAATGTAAGGCTAGGCTTCTTAAGATCTTCACATATCAATAGCCTAGTAGGTACCAATAACTATGAACCTAACTATAATGGTTTTGATTAAATAAAAAAAATGAATGGCATGTATTATGCCAGAAAAGAAATAAATGTATTGGGGTGAAATCTGGGGAATATAAAAGTATAATAAGACAACGGAGAAAATAATGGAAGAAAAGGAAACAATATTGTTTGATGGAAATGTTTTTATTTATTGTTTAAGAAAAAGGCATTTATGTTAAATACATATATACCTGGAAAACTAGCATTCATTTGGGTGTATATGTTTTCAGCTAAGGTGGAGAAAGAACTGTTAAAGCTATTTTTCGGTTTAATTTAGGGGTGAAGATTGAACCTAGTTAAAAAGGAGAGTAATATATAATAAAAAGGAGGTTTGAATGAAAAACAAAAAAATGTAGAATATTTACAATCTATGGATCCGTTTTGAGCAATAAGGAATATAAAAGAGAAATGAAATTGTAGGAAAAAATGTACATGTGAAATATGAAGAAGTACAGAAAAAAGAGAGGAAAAAAACGTAGCAAGAATGAAAAAACAGAAGGCACATAGTATAAGAATAAAGTTAATTTATACAAGTTAATATGTAAAGTCCTATCCCTCTACTCAGTTTCATACAGACTCCTCAGAGGTGACCTCTGTCTGGCATACAAGGCGATTATGGACCCCACCTTGATGGGACTGCTGCATATCCGCAAGTCAAGCTCCAGTCAAGTAACCTGCACTCGCGGCCTCAACCTGGTTTGTCACATCAACAGGACTTATTGGCGGGACAGATTAGTGTCCCAGAGACTTCCCCATCTATGGAATAGACTTCCTCTCCACATCAAGCAGAGTACCTCTTTACCCCTTTTTAAGCGCAACCTGGATAACTGGATGGGAAACAGAAAATATACCCCTGGGATTCCACCCATGTCCTTGCTGGACAGGGGCATCGGGTGCTGATTTGTCTAAACATGGGCTAAACTCTTGGCTAGGCTTATAAGAGCCTCAGGGCCAATAGCCTAGTAACCTCCTATGATCCTATGAAACTAGAAAGGGATGGTATAATATTGTCATGGAAGAATTACTTTGCATATCCATGGAAAGAATTAAAAGAAGAGGTAAAGAATGATGTCAGAAATAGAAAATGTTTGAAATGTTTTATGAGGCTGGGTATTTTCTGTGGTGAACTTTGCTGGATAAATCACCAATAAAAGTTAATATAAAATATAAAGTAATAGAGGAAATGAAATTAATGGAATAAGGAAGAAACAACAAAACATTGTTTTTTGGAATATAAAAAAATAATGAAATATTTTGACAAAGTTTAAAAATAAGTGCAAATGAATACATACATACATACATACATATATATATATATATATATATATATATATATATATATATATATATATATATATATGGGTCTAGGACACATGCTTGACTAGCATATGTCTGAATCACAAAACATCGAACACACATACACGAAAGCGCTCAACATCGAAAAGCATTTCCATGTATGTGTAGTTCAAAAAAAATCTACGTTTCCCCCACACCCCCCTACTTTATTATTTTCACTCTGAGATCGCACTACAATTTTTCCTTACCCGCACTCTAGTCCGATCTATGAAACAGGCACACATACACGGAAGCGCTTGTCGATGTTAAGCGCTTTTGTGTATGTGTGTTCGATGTTTTGTGATTCGTACATATGCTAGTCGAGCATGTGTCCGGATCCCATATATATATATATATATATATATATATATATATATATATATTCATATGGGTTCAGTTTAAAGAATTAGCATATGACCAAAACTGAAATCAATGAGATGACAACAACGAAATGGCACAACAATGAACATTCACAAACCCGAAACTCAAGACACTGAAAATTCAGCTGTAGATGTAACACATAATTTTATTTTTTTTTTGGAACCTTGTAACTTTTGAATGGAGATCACATTACAATGAGGATTGGGAAATTCACCCTTTTCCCCACTGTAGTGCGATCTCAGCATTGGTATATATAATTTTCAGGTGAAAAAACATAGAAAAAGGTTGTTATGAAGCTAAATAGAACACCACGTTCATCATTTCATTGGAAAGATTATCATCTGGAAAGTGCTCTGTGTTTTCCACCGAAGCTGCTGTAAATCACAGTGTAGTTTAAAGGGACAGACATCCATTTCTCCTGTAATGGATTGAATGTGTTTGTTTCTGTCTTGTAAGTTTTGCTTTTGTGAACATTCGTTGTTCTGCAGTTTCAATGCCATCATCTCATTCTTTTCAGTATCAGTCATATGTTAATTCAGTAAAAAAATATATATATATATATATATTACGGAAAGTATGAGAAAGAAGGGAATGTGAAATTGGCAAACGGGAGAAAATATTGTTTTTAACAATATGGGTGGTGTGGAAAACAAGATGTGATAGATTATTATATTATAAAAATAGCGAAGATGAAGATATGTTAGCTGACATTAAAAGTTGATTATGGAAGAAAAGATGGGCATAGAGGAAAGGGTAGAAATTTAAAAGAAACAGGGAATATTGTTAATGTGATGACAATGTGTGTCTGGCAATATTAAAAGTGGAAATATTATTAATGTGAACTGAAAATGTAACTATTATGAATATGAAAGTATAAATAATGTAAAATGTGTTTAGCATTAAGATGCATAAATAAAGCAACGTGTACTGTTTCTAATAAGTGACGAGGGATCTTCTTAAATCTACCTGAGTCACCCCCAACTCAGACAGATGGGATCTTGGTTTAATGTCTCATCAGAAAGATGGCACACTCAGGAATGTAGCATCTATGTCTCTAATGGATACAGGAAACCTGTAAATGGTTCATCTTCCAACCCCCTGCTTACACTTATCAAGGGTATTAGAACTTGTCAGAGATTTGGGATGCATGGCTAGGCTTAAAAAGGCCCTTGTGGTTGTTAACCTAGTAAACACCTATGAACCCTAATGTATGCTGCACTGCAGAAAACTATTCCAAGCACCTGGCAAGGGAATAGATCTGACAGTGTTCTGATCTTCTAGCTCAAAAGGTGAGTATGCTAACTGTTGAGCCCCTGACATTACCGGTAAAGCATGCCTTCTCCTCACCCCTTACCCCAAAAATAACTATCTTCCATGTACCCCTGTGATGCCGCATTGGGATTAAAGTTAAACAACTCATGGTCACAGTAATATATTTCATCTTATTGACGTCAGATCTTTATACAAAGTATGCCTCCATCTTACCCAAAGGACAGCCACCTTCTTTGTTTTTCTACTCAAGTCTGGTTTTAGATGCAGTAAAGACTGAAAACAAAATAAAAAAATGGCATATGTAATGCATTTTAACTTACTGCCATGTGGATATAGTCATACCTCTCAGCTGTCCCTCATTTTTCAGAATGTCCATGTTTTTGCTTTATACGTTTGGTGTAATATTCATAAAATGTCCATTTTTCAGGCAAATTGTTGAGGATTGCAGTCACTAAATAATGACATACATTTGAGTTTCCAGCTTTATATCCTTCAACAAATGCACACTAATGAAAAATGTGTTATTCTAGCAACTTTTTAATGTATAAGGACTGTGTAACCCCCCCCCCCCCATTATTTTTTAGGTCTGTCACTGATTCTTGAGCTAAAAGGTTGAGAGTTACGCATACACTTACCCCACCCTTACAGCAATCCATAGGGATGAATTTCTTTCCCCCACAGCTCTAAACCTTCCATCTCCAAAATGTGCAACACTGCTTCTAACGTGGAACAAATGGGCAACATGTGGAATAATTACCAATAACTTCAAGCTGAGAACTCACAGCATTCTTACATGGATTATTCTTAAAAAGAGTTATCAGGTAATTTGTGACAGACCTTTCCAATATCTAAAAGTGGAGAACAAGGAATTTTTATGACTCAAAATGAGGAAAGTTTCTCATAATAAACTACATATCAGAGGTATGCGACTATATCTCCCCCCAAAAGAAGTACTTTCTGTGTAAACTAAATTAAATTGAAAATATAAAAAATACTCTACTGCATCTTATTTTAACCATCATCATCATCAACCCCCTTTTCCATTTTATACATAGTATTGGAGATTCACATAAACTATAATCACTTCTCTTATTCAGAGCTACTCTACCTTACTCAGCAGCCATGCCCGTTTGTCTCAGGTCTTCTTTCACACAATCTACCCATCTCTTGGCTAGGGCATACATACATTTTCTCCTCTTGCCTTCTTTCCATCTCTCCCAAATCTGCTTAGCTGCACATGTTATCAAACCACCATACTCTGTTCCCCTGACCTCTGTAATGGGGGTTACTCTGGTGTCTGCTCTGATGTCCTCATTTCTTTGCCTGTACCACAGTATGCATCCAACTGTCCATCACTGGCACTTCATCTCCATCACCTCAACCTTCCTTAGCTTCTCTCTATTGAAACGCAGTCTGGTACAAATTTAATCCAACATCCAACTAAAGTGCAACAAAACTGACTCTACTCATTTGCAGTGAAATACAGCAAACTCTCAGTGATTGGACAGACAGTCCAAGGACTGAAAATCATGTGTAATGACAGAAAACCATCCTTTCCTGCTGAGTGCTGATGCCGTGGTTGGCTTCAGGAAGACGGTGAGCCTTAGCTTGCTCCCATACTGCTCTAGATCATATTTCTAACTCTATTCACTCTGACTGAAAGAAAGCTGCTAGGTTGCAATCTAAGCAACATAAGGACAGAGTTAAATATGATTATAATGGATTGTTTTACTGCTTTGATCCTCTTCAACCTGTTGTGTGGGCCAATGTAAAATTATGCAGCTACCATCTAACTATAAAAAAGTACACACCCCAACACAGCACTCTGGGCGACTACCTAGTTCATCTGTCTTTAAGGTCAGAAAAGCCAAGGATTAGGGCACTCACTGGGTACATAATTTCATAGCTTGAACACATGTTCCATTGTACCTTAGTGTGCCCATGACCTCTTGCTGGAAGGAATAAGTCATAAAATAAAGCTTATCTGAAACCATCCTGTGTTGTTTTGTGATTTATTGTACAACTGCTTGGTATGAGAACATTTATTTTGATTTTGATTTTTTTTTTCTTCTAATCTTCACTATTATAATGAAATGTGGCTGCATAAAGGATATCAAAGATTTTATTGTGAGATAAGATCAGGAATAAAATGTATATACAGAACCGAACATAATAGGAAACCATTTTGTAGATGTAAAAGATGTGGCAGGAAGTAAAGACATACAGATCAATAAACTGTGTGTAGATTCTAAAATGTATTCTCAAACACAACAAACTGTAGATATATTTAGAAAATCTTATACAAAACAGATTGGGTCCCCAAAGGGGAATATAACTTGAGCTAGTAACAACCAGGTCACTTCAGATTCTAAAATTAAATTACATTATATTGAAAAAAGAACTGTGCAAACTGGACCCAAACAAAGCATAGGGAGAAGACAAAATTAGTAAAATTACATGAGAACTCTTCAGCATGAAATTACAGTAACATTACATTTGTTATTCAATAGCTTAAGTATGGAGAGATTCCTTAACATTCAAGACATGCACTTGTTAAACCCCATCTTTAAGGAAAAGGGAAATAGGACAAACCCAGGGTCAAAAAGACCTATAAGTTTACTTTCTTGTTATGGAAAAATAGTGAAGCAGATTATTTTGAATAATTTTTTGTTAGAATTGGAAAGAGTGGGACTTGAAACCATATATTAGCATGCATATGTTAAAAAAAGGTCGATAACTACCTGTAATATGATGTTCCATAATGATATAACAGCTATAAATGAAAATGTGTACTGTGATGTAATTAAAACAGACTTATTTTCGGCCTTTGATGTGGACATATTCAAAACAGTGATCAAGAAATTAGAACACGTAGGAATTAATAAAATTGTGATAAGATGGATAGATGCATAGCTTACAAATAAGATATGACAAGTATCATACAGCATTTGGATTCCACCATAGCAGTTCAGATTTGTACAAAGTGTTAAATACAGTTAGATAACCTCACTGGAATCAAGGGATACAACCCCGAATGCAACTCAGGTTACACAAGTTTGATTAGCAGTTAAGGCACCTAATGGAGCTGGTTTGGGGGAAGAAATTAATCATGAGACTTGCCTGCTTGCCTCTCTGATGTATGGAGGAGTGGACATACATTGCAAAGGCTTACTGCACTCCAGTGCTTTGCATGTGGACAGGCATGCACGAGGGATGGTATGGCTCATATTAAAACCCCAGCCCTTCAGCATGTGGATAACTATTCCCATTCCAGATTACTGCTTGATTCTTGCACCAGGGAATGAAAAGGCCACACAGCGTATGTCCAGGGGGAATGAATAAGTCCATAGGAAGTCTGGGAGGACAGGGATCAATAGTCACGGGGGAAGGGTGAGAAACTGGGACAAAAAAAACGTGCAATTAAACTCCACACCATGCATTTTTTTCTGCTATCAGTCATGAATAAATGTTGTCTGGTGTTTGAAAACAATGTATTTTAACTCACTACTGCATTCCCATTCAGTCCTCAGTGAAGTCAAAACACTGTCCAAAATCATTATTCTGTACTATACTGTGTATATATCACCCCATTTCTATTCAGTCCCCAATGCAGTCATGACACTGTCCAAAATCACTGTGCTATACTGTACTTTGTGTGTGTGTGTGTGTGTGTGTGTGTGTGTGTGTGTGTGTGTGTGTGTGTGTGTGTGTGTGTGTGTGTGTGTGTGTGTGTGTGTATGGCTCCCTATCACATTGTCGAAACTTCAAATGCCTGAAGACAATTTGGCCGAGACCATATCGCCAAAGATTCGAATTGCCGACAGTTGTGTTTTGGGATCCCCGTACAGTGCGGAACCCAGGATTTGCCATTTTCCTCACTGTCGTGTGATCAAGAAGTTGGTATATTTAAGGTGTAGGGGGTGTGGGGGGTGCAGGGGGGCTTTCCCCCCTGCAAAAACATACAGGTAAGTTGTTCTGCGTTTTTATCTCTTTTTCGGCAATTCAAATCTTCGGCGATATGGTCTCGACCATATCATTTTCGGAGATTTGAACTGTCGGCGAAGTGATAGTGATCGACATACATATATAAATATATATATATATATATATATATATATATATATATATATATATATATATATATACACACAATTGATAGTATAGCACAGTGATTATGGACAGTGTTGTAACTGCACAGATGACTGTAAGAAAATGGAATAGTGAGTTAAAATATATGAGATTCATGACTTTGGTTGAGTATGGGAATGGTCATCTCATCAGCCATTTTGTTGATACAGTTTTTTTCAGCAAACAGTTTTTTCAACAAACAACTAATCAAATGTTGAAGGAAGATCACTACAATATTGGGGTTGAGGGATATGTTTTTCCCAGAATTGTGTGATCTCAAAGTTGGAATATATAAGTAGAACAAAAACAGAGGAAAGAAAAATGAAAGTCTAGAAAACAGAACTACCATGCAGCTCAATGTACAAACCTGTGAGTTCTCCACTTTGTCTCTTTCTGTAATGTGCTCTGAAAATTCAGCCAGTTTTACATAGGACAATAATTCTTTAGTCAAGAGTAGCTATACAAAAGTCTAGCTATAGACATATATTTTTCCTTGTGATCTTTGTTCAAAAGGGTTATGATCTGTTTCACTGTGCAGTTTCACATCTACATATATTTAACTGTTGGCTATACTGCTTAATTCATTGTTTTTTATAGTAACATATTTGTATTTGTTCACTTTTAAAAAGCTTATGGCTGGTCATCCACTTAATTGCTTATTAATTGATAAAAGGATATTTTTTGCTAAATGGTGGCAATCTGCTGGTATCTACCTCTATGTGGCCAGACCATTCTGCCTCACAGTATCCTTTGTAATTATAATTATCTAGCTTATTTTAAAAGTCAAACAGTAACTGGGAGGTTCCCAACCTGATAATATGTGGTGGAGGCAGCTTGCTACCTTGGGCCAGGGCTAAAGGCTGTAATGACGAAGTATTGAACCCAATACCATTTTCCTAGTTGATCTAGGGTAGCTAACAATAGACTGGGAAACCTACACCACCAGTAGCACACAAGGACAGAGATTCTTGGAGTTTGTCAATACAAATGCACTGGAACAATTAGCCAGAGAACCCACTGGGGAAATAACATCTTGGATCTTTTTCTTACTATTATGGAATCATCTTGCACCATCCCTTGCATATCTTCATCACTTATTTGCTCTGACCATAAAGCAATCTCCTTTGAAATAAAACTGAAATGAGAGACCACTTCCACACAATGTACCTTTAGAAATTTCTTTAAGACAAACTACGTACCTTTTAGTTATGTACTTACATAACTTCGGATGTATGGGATCCATCTCGCCTACATTCATAACTGATGGGTTCGGAGCCAATCCATCGGCTCCGACTCGGCCACTATATACTAGAACGAAGTCTCTAATTGGCTGGGCTACCCCTTATCCCAGAATGCACCATGCCTGCTTCCCCAGATCTTGTTTGTTTGCTTTCATACCTACATCCAGACACAGCGACATACCAGCCACTGTAACAAACTAAAGTCCTTCAAGAGAAAAAACTCAGTAAGTAGCAACATTCCCTCTAAATCCAATGGGAAGGGGGAAGGAGGGTGGGTACGTATGAATGTAGGCGAGATGGATCCCATACATCCGAAGTTATGGTAAATACATAACTAAAAGATGTAATGGGATCCTATCTCGCCTACATTCATAACTGATGGGATAGCATCCCTAGCACCTAAATCCCGGGTGGCTCATTGGAAAACAGTCCTGAAAACTGTGGAACCAAAGGAAGCTCTACCTCGAGAAGCCACATCTATCTTGTAATGAGAAATGAAGGTGTGCGGAGAAGTCCAGGTAGTGGCCGCACAGATATCATCTATCGATAATTTGGAGTGGAATGCTACAGAAGTAGCCATTGCCCTGGTAGAATGAGCCCTGACTGGGAAGGGTAGCTCTTTGCCGGACCGTGAATAAATGAAGGAGATGCAATCTTTAATCCATTTGGCTATGGTGGTTTTAGCCACCGGTTGACCCAACCTATTTTCCACAAAGGACACAAACAGCTGATCTGACTTTCGTGTCTGATTGGTCCTACTTAAATAAAAACGCAGTTGTCTGTGAACATCCAACTGATGGAAAATATATTCTGCTATTGGAGAATTTGGGAAAAAACACAGGAGCTCAAGGATTGTTGAATGCATAAGGGGGATGCTACCTTGGGCAAGAAAGAGGGATTTAACTTGAGGGACACTCTGTCTTTGTGAAAGGTCAAATAAGGAGGATTAGAACAGACAGCCTGAAGCTCTGAGACCCGCTTGGCAGAGGTTATTGCCACCAAAAAGGCGGTTTTCCAAGATAGAAATTTTATATCACAAGTAGCTGCTGGTTCAAAGGGGTGGGTAGTTAAAGAAGCTAGAACCATATTCAGGTCCCAAGGGGGCACAGGATGGGCTATTGGGGGCCGAAGGAGCCACGCTCCTTTAAGGAAAGATTTGCAAAGCCTGTTTGCCATTAAGGAAGGCTCAAAGGAGACATGAAAATTAGAGATAGCCGCCAATTGGACTTTAATTGTGGAAACTGAAGAGCCCAAATAAAACAAAGAAGCCAGGAATTTTAAAACCTGAGGTACTGGGGCGGTAAGGGGATCTATACCTTGTTGCTGGGCCCAAAGAGCAAACCTCTTCCATTTGCTGGAATACAGTTTAATAGTGGAAGGTTTGTGAGAAGAGGACAAAATCTGGATGACGTCTGGAGAAAGAGAGTTATCTCTGACTAAGGTTGGAAGTGGAGTAACCAGGCGGCCAACCTCAAGGACCTGAGGGATGGGTGAGACTGTCCCAACTGATGAGTTAACAGGTCGGGCACCAGGTCCAGAAACCATGGGCCTTCCACCGCATACCTCAGAAGGAAGGGGAACCAAACCTGACGAGGCCAGTGTGGAGCGATCAAAATCATGTCGCTTCCTAGATAAATCACCTTCTGTATCACCTTCGGGAGAAGGGGAACTGGAGGGAAGGCGTAAAGTAGACCGGGGGGCCAACTGTGAGCTAGAGCGTCCCTGGGAATCTGCCCCTGAGAGGGAGTCAGAGTGAAGAACTCCCTGCATTTCGCATTGTGAGGGCTGGCGAACAAGTCGCAACAAGAGAGGCCCCACTTGGCGAAGATGTTTGCAGCCACCCCGTCATTGAGGGACCACTCGTGGGGCAACAGGAAAGTCCTGCTCAGCCTGTCTGCAATCACATTGGATTTCCCCGGAATGTGCGTTGCCACTAGGAAACGCTGGGTAGCAATCGCCCAATGCCACACTCTCATGACCTCTCAGCAAAGAGGGTAGGACCTGGTTTCGCCTTGCTTGTTTATGTACCAGACTAGCGACATGTTGTCGGATAGAATTGCAATAGTACCCCGGGGAAGAGCATGATGAAGTGCTTGCAACGCCAGTAGCACCGCTCTCATTTCCAGGATATTGATATGTAAGTGCGTTTCGTGAACCTGCCACATGCCTTGGACAGACCTGTCCAGATAATGACCCCCCCCCACCCTATCTGGGAGGCGTCCGTGGTCACCATGGCGACGGGAGACTGAAGGGCAAAGGGTCGCCCCTGGTCCAAGTTGGACCGAAGCAGCCACCAACGTAGGTCCCGACGGCAAATTTCCGTAATCTGGACCAAATGGTTCAAGGGGAGTTCCTGAAAGGACCATTGAACTGACAGTAGCCATTGCAGCACCCGCATGTGCAGCCTGGCTAAGGGGACTAGAAGAATAGTCAAGGCCATCGTGCCCAATAACTGCAGAATCAGTCTGGCCTGAACTCATGATCTGGGTAACAAGGTTTGAACCTGAGACTGCAGGACCTGAATCCTTTCTACCGGCAAGAATGCCCGCATTCTTCTTGTGTCTAACTCTGCGCCTATAAAGGTAATATGCTGAGACAGCTGCAGCACAGATTTTCCCCAACTGAACGTGATTCCTAGTGAATGACCCAAACTGACTGTGGTCATAAGCGCCCGAACTAATAGATGCTTGGAGGTGGCAGTAAGGAGCCAGTCGTCTAGATAGAGAAACACTTGGAATCCTAGACTTCTCAAGTGAGCTGTCACTACTGCCAGACACTTGGTGAACACCCTGGGGGCTGTGGTGAGACCAAAGGGCAGTGCTCGGAACTGGAAATGACTGGCTCCCAGGCAGAAGCGTAAATGACTCCTGGACTCTTGACTTATCAGAATGTGATAGTAAGCGTCCTTGAGATCTATGGAGCACATCGAGACATCCTTCTCCAATAATGGGAGAATGGACTGAAGGGTGACCATTCGGAATTTGGATTTTTTTACAAAGCGATTCAATGATCTGAGGTCCAAAATGGGCCTTAAGTCCCCTGTCTTTTTTGGCACCAAAAATAGTCTTGAGTAAGTTCCTGATCTGATCTGGTCGGCGGGGACAGGCTGGATGACTCCTTTTCTTAGCAGCTTTGAAACCTCGACCGCTGCTTGATCCGCTGACTGGGTGGCACATCCGGGATTTTCCTGATAGGAAGAGGGGGGATCTTGATGAAAGGGATGAGATAGCCTCTGGTTATGGTCCGGAGCACCCACTGATCCTTGGTGACAGATTCCCAAGCATGCGGGTGTTCCGCAAAGCGACCCCCGACTGGCTCTGGAGATGCGCAGTCGGGCCACGTCTCAGGGACGGTGAGCATAGGATGGACCACGAAAGGAATCGCAGTCTCCAGAGTTACGGGGGCCTCTGCCGCTTCTGGGGTGGCGTCTTCCTGAATTCCCCCCCTCCTGCCTCTAGAGGGGGGATCACTCGGTGGAGTAGGGAAAGACCTTTGAGATTTCCTGAACCACATTTTCCCTCCTCTCTGGGCCTTGGGGTAAGGTCTAGAGGGAGCGGAAAAACGGGCCCCCACGGCAGTCAAGGTCTTGCCCTCCTGCTCGCACCGAGTCAGTGTGTCCTTCACCTTGGGTCCAAACAGGGAGGACCCTTCAAAGGGGGCATCAGCGAAGGAAGACTTAAAGGCCTCCACAAAGGGACACAAGCGTAACCAGGCATGTCTTCTAAGAGCCACGTCTGTTCCCGCTGCTCTACTCGCCCCTTCGGCCGCATATGATATGAGCCTCATGGACGAGTTGACTATCGAAGATAGGGTAGTCATCTGGGCGCCAACAGTTTGGGCTAATGCCTCAGGAAGATTACCCATAAGAGACTCACCTAACTCTTTGAGGAGGTCCCTTTGGAGCCTGGTAAAATGACAAAGATAATTCAGCGACTGCAGGGTAAAGGCCGCTGAAGAAAGGGTACACTTCCCATACCTATCCATGCTCCTGGAATCCTTATTAGGAGGGTAAATAAACGTTGAAGCCTCTGCCACGTCCTGCTGAGTGGCAGATGCCACCACCATCGCATCTACTGCAACTCCTTTAGTCAAAAATTCCCTTTGAGGAGGGGCTGAGAGGAACTTGTTAGGCCTGGCAGGCACCGGTTCCACAGTATCAGGGTGTTCCCACACCCTTCGAGAAACTAAATCTAGTAATTCATCGAAGGGTGGAGACACCCAGGAGGTGGAGGGCTGGGCCCCAAAGGCCTTGAGGAAGAATGACTCCTCTGCGGAAGGGGTTTTGGACTGCCAATCGCCTCTCTGTCTCAGGATCTCGAGGATATCTGAGAATGAGACGTCATCCGAGGATGATTTTGGGGACGCCTCCGCATCATCGAGGTCAGTATCTGATGTGATAGACTCATCCTGGGAGTCAATGTGCTTCCTCTTGCACAATTTTTTTCTTGGAGGTTCATCTGAAGCGGATTCCGAAGGATCTTCCAGGAGAAGGGAACCCCCCAAGGGGGTATCCTCAGGCCCTAGGGCCCCACTGTCATGGGAATGAAGCACACCAGAAGCACCAGTTCCCAAGTCTAGGGACGGTGAGGTAGAGACTTGCTGAGCTGGCAAGGACATGGCCAGCGCACTCCTCATGGCCTCAAAAGCAGGACCTCCAGACTCTACGGAGGACACCGGCTGAGAGACCACGACGGTAGCGGGAATCCCTGCGGCCGGCGCCGAGGAAGACTAGGCACCGAAGCTACCAGTTCCAAAGTGTTCCCCTCTGCCCCGACCGAGGAAGTCCCGGTACCGAACCCTGACGCCGAGGACAGGGTAGGAATGATGGTCGGAACAGAGAAGCTCCGAGGGAGTCTCGGTTCCGACTGGATAACTCTGCTCCGTTCTACCATCACTGACTCCAACGGCTCCGAGGAGGTTGGAGGAGGAATTGGATGCGTCGAAGTGGGGACCGGCTCTGGAGCCAAGTGGGCTGGAGCTGAGACCATTTTTGCAAAAACCGGGGACTGGAAAAGCCTCTGGATAACTCTGTCCAAATCTGAGTCTGACAACCTGGAGGATTTAGAGGAAATAGATGGGGGCCAAGACGACTTCTCTCTCGGCTCTGATAGACCAGGGGACCGGCTCTGAAATGGCTCCAACACCATCAGACATGGATCCGGAACCGTATGAATAAGCATCGGCGCCGAAGGGGACTTCGGGGCCGGGGGGGGGGGTCTGAGCTGCACACCTCCAACGGCTCCAAGACCAAAGGAGCCGAAGCAGGTGATTCGCCTCTCGATCCCCCAACCTGCGGCTCTGACACCAATGGAGCCGAGGAAAGAGGTATCGAGGCAGACCCTTCCACCCGAGGCTCCGAAGCCATTGGAGCCGAGGAAGAAGAGGTCAACCTATGCTTCTTGGAAGTCGGTTCCGACGGACTGGTCTGAGCCGACAACCTTTTCTTTTTAGAAGCTGGAGAGGAAGGAGAAGCCAAAGCTTCCTCAAAGGAGGGCTTAATAAGTCCCTTAAGGATCAATTTATTTTTTCGTTCTTGAAGGACCCTAGAGGAAAAAGCATAACAAACACTACATGTTTCCTGCAAATGTTTCGGTCCTAAACAATATACGCAAACAGCATGGCTATCAGTAAGAGACATTTTGTAGTTGCACTTGGTGCACTTTTTAAAACCAGACTTCTGCTCTTTCGACATCCTATCACACAACTATTTCCCACAACGAAAAGCAAACCTTAAAGTAGGGCACGAGCCCTTTGACTGGCCCGAGATACAGAACACAAAACGGGCAGAAGCCCTCTAACTTAAACGGGCTTAGCCCGATAAATCAGGACGTACAGTAGAGACAAAATCAACACACCCACACACAAATAAGGGCAAAGCCCTCTAACTTAAACGGGCCTAGCCCGGTAATACCAACAACCAATCACACCAAAACAGGTTCACACACACACGTAAAACTGTTAAAACAGTTGTTTGTTAAATTTGTGAAGAAAACCCTAGGTCAAAAGACCAAAAAGTAATAAAAAAAAAAACACTTAGCTCCAGCCAAGTCGAGACCACGTCTAGCTTGAAAAGCGGCAAACGAGATCTGGGGAAGCAGGCGTGGTGCATTCTGGGATAAGGGGTAGCCCAGCCAATTAGAGACTTCGTTCTAGTATATAGTGGCCGAGTCGGAGCCGATGGATTGGCTCCGAACCCATCAGTTATGAATGTAGGCGAGATAGGATCCCATTACATTCCTAAGTTACATTGGCAAGCTTCAAATCCCCACCAAACCCAGTTAACTCCATTGAATATGTAGAACTGTACATCACCACACTACACCAGCATGTAAACAGATGCATAGATGCTGTACCTCATAGAAACAAGGGCAGGGTAAACTCCAAAAGAAACCCATATGATGGAACCATAATATCAAACTTTATAATAAAAGGAAAAGAATTTTGTCTATCTGTCCATTATACCTGAAATTGTCTCACCTCCAGCTATCACACAAGACCAAGTCTTAAAAGTGTTATCAAAAGCTAAAATTACTGCATCAATGGAACCTGGCAATATCTGTAGGTGCATCTTAAATAGCATGCAGCATAATTTAGCCACAACCCTAACAACACTGCTCACTCTCAGCCTCCATACAGGTTTTGTTCCAAACAAAGAGAAAACAGTTGCAGTCATTCCCCTGCATTAGGGAGGACCTACCACAGACTCAGACAGTTACAGACCCATAAGTCTGACCAACCTCATAAGGAAAGCCATGAACAGACTTATCATGGAGTTAATCAATCAGGACATAGGGAATTTCCAAACACTGGACCCATCTCAGTCTGTAATCATCAAGGGCAGGTCATGCTTACTCAACCTGGTAGATTTTTTTGAAAAGATCGCCAAAGCAATGAATGAAGGCAAAATGGTACACACCCATACCTCAACTAGGGTTGCCACCTTTCGTTGTGGCCAAAACCGGAGTAAGGCCACACCCCTTGCATCATCAGTATCCATGCCCACCCCCACCTTTTCTTCTGCCCACACTCTGCTTGTTTTGTGACATCACTGTGACATCATTGGGTGGTGAACGCTCTCTTTTTCCATCCCTAATGCCTGCTTTCGGCTGATTTACTATGCTTTTCTGTAAAAAAGCATAGTAAATCAGCTGATTTACAAACTCCGATAGTCTGTTTCCTTTTTTGAAACAGAATACTGGAGTTTGTACACTGTTTTCTGGACTACTGGAGAATCAATTTGATTTCCAGATAGTCCAGAAAAAAAATGGAGGGGTGGCAACCCTAACCTCAACTTGGCTAAAGCTTTTGACATAATTCCCCACACAGGCAGAGTAGAAAAGCTAAATAAACTGGGAATAAACCACTGTGTCACTGGCTGGATCGCCAACTGTCTCATAAATAAGAAGCAGATAATCAAAATAGGGGAAGCTACCTCCACAAAGAGACCAGTCACAAGTGGATTCCCCAAGGGTTCTGTGCTGCAACCTCTCCTGTTTGGCATCTACTTTTCTGAAGTAAAAGCCAGTATCAAAGGGATCTGGATGACTAAGTCTGCAGATGACTGCAAGCTAGGAACAGTCACTGAATCTCCAAATGACTTAGTCATCCTGCAGAAAAGTTTGTTTCAAGTAAATAAATGGTGTCAAAATCATGGTCTGAAATCTAAATGCCAAAAAATGCATTATTGTATCCTTTGGGAAGTAATCTACCACAGGGAACCACCACAATGACAGTACACCCCCAAAAGTTGACCCGGTTGTTTGGGATTCAGGAACGTATGTAGACAATGACCTAATTTTTCACCAAAATGTGTCTATTGTTGTAAGAAAGTACTTCGGTATTGCATAGCTTGTAAACAAAGGGATTGTGCCTAGACCTAGGGATGCTATTGTCCTTAATTGGCTAGTCATTGAATATAATGCCCCCTTTGGCATGTATCTCTCCAGTCATATGCAATAACTGGAATACCCACACAGATACCTTACTAAAAGGATACAAGGCATACAACTCTCCAGATTTTCACAGAATGTCCAGATTTTTGCCTCATATTTTGGTATGTTCCTCATAAAAAAATGGGTTTTTCTGGCAAACCAGTAAGAGATGAATTCATTAAATAATGGCAGACATTTGAGTTTCTGATGTCACATGCTTAAGAAAAGGCATTGTAGTGCAAAACCTCTTATCCTAGCAACTTTCTAAGTTTACAAGAACGATATTTAAAAATTGTCCCTATTTTTGGACCCTTGCCCCCCATTATTTTAGGCTCTGACCAGATTTGTTGTGCTAAGAGGTGGAGGGGTATGATACAAGGCCTGAACAGTATGTGCTACATGGACCTAATCAAAGCCCTGTCACCTACTGAGTATCCTACAAAGTGTCATGAGGTGACCTGTGTGTGTGACATACAAGGCATCCTCTGAGCCATTACTGACTGATTTACTACACATCAGTAAATCAAATGGCATCAGAAATACTCAATCTAGGGATCTAAACCTCTTCTACAACATCAACAGAATGGTTTGGAGGGACAGGTATATTTCACAGAAGATACCACTGCTGTGCAACAGACTCCTCATCTAAATTAAACAAATTTCATCCTAGACCCTTAAACTACAACTTAGATCTATGAACAGGAAACATAAAATGTACCACAGGACTGCCTCTGTACTACTAATGGACAGGTGCAGCTCTTAAATCCTATGTGTGGGACCCTCATTTATTCTCATTAGGTGTAATATATAATTATCCACCATTGGATAGGTAAGGCCAATCTATAACCAAATGGGATAGGTTATTTCAAGCACAAGCAAAAAATATGGCTAGGTTTAAAATGTCCCACAAGGGTAGCTAGCCTAGCACTTATCTATGATCCTATGACCCTATGAAGACTATTGCCAAGCTTTTCTGGAAATTAGTCTCTCTCTGTGTGTGTGTGTGTGTGTGTGTGTGTGTGTGTGTGTGTGTGTGTGTGTGTGTGTGTGTGTGTGTGTGTGTGTGTGTGTGTGTGTGTGTGTGCACGCCTGTGAAAAGTTGATTCAAAGTACAGTTACCAGTGAACACTGGAAGACTCTGATCAGTGGAGTGTCCAGCGTGAAGCCTATTCGAGTGTGTGGATGATGCAGTCCTATACCCAGAGCAGCAGTGTCCTGCATTTTATTATTCCAGGAAGTTATTTAATGATTCATACCTGTTTGCATTTTTATACTTTAGTCTGATTAATATCAATTTAATATCAGTTGTATGACTACAGAGACCATACCGCTGGCAACCATCTGATTTAAGACTTCAAGATTTTAAAGATCAATTTATTGGTGAGAATGTATTGGTTTGAAGTAAAGAAGATCCAAGATGTTCAGCCTCTGTCCACTGTCCATTTTTCATGATTAGCTTCTTGACTGTTCCAGTAGACATATTTCTGAACTTTAATATCAAGGTGGAGAAATAAATCATGTAAGCATGTCTTCTGAAGCTTGATTTTGAAGGGGAATTAGTTGAGTGCTTGTCCACCATATTTTTAAAGGAACTGAGCTAAACACCCTCCTGTGTAGCCAAGTCTGAATATGTCTTGTCCAGCATTGGCATCGCAGATGAGGCAAGCCTGAAGATTAGGGCTTTATCTTCTCTCCAGAAAGTATAGAACCAGTGATGGTGAGGGTCTGCAGGTGTTTAAAATAGTTTCATTATCCTGCCCTAACCAATGGGCTGTGTTTTTTTGTATATGTGCATAAGATACAGTTTAAGATTATTTCTGCATCCTTTGCACTCATTTTCTTGTTTTTTTCTGATGTAAGGGCTAATTATTTTGTAGAAATTTCCAGGGTCTCTGACAAATTAAATTACAAACATATAACATACACATACACACACAAGTGCAAAAAAGCCATTATTTTTCCCTACTGAAACATAAAAGGAACATTTTTACCATCATTTAGGAACAGAATCCAGGTTCTCTTACATTCTGAGCAGTTGCACTGACTTTTGATTAACAAGGAGTCTCTCAGTTAGGTACCAGGTTTCATCCTTGGGGGAGAGAATGGATGGTTGACATGCAATGCAAGAAAAAATACAAAAAAAAAAAAAACTTCTGGCATGGTGATTATTTCTCCACTCCAGTGCACTTGTACCCCACATTACTCTTGAGGGGTTACCACTTTCCATATGAAATTAGTATTTTGTTATCCATTTTAGAAACCAGTAGAGGGAAAATCAGTGAGGCAACCATTATAGTTCTATTACTACAGGTGGCCAGATTTTATTTTCATGTTTGCTTTAACCTCTCTCAGCACCAGAATACACTCTATCAGTTCCTGAATCATGTGCAAGCATGCTTCAGCATGTGTACTTCCTTGCTTACAGCTACTGCCAACAGTTTATTTTTCCTTTTAGCAAGTTATGCTAGCCACCTCTAAAACATGAACCTGTGGCAGATTTGTCCCAAACCTTCTTGAAAGGAAATCAGCATGATCTCTCGTCACACAGACCACTAACTAATCCAAGGTTATTGGCAGCCTGCCCTTGTGCCAACAGGCTATATACCTACCTGTAAAATTCTAGATGTTCTGAGGTAAAAGCTGTGCTCATCTAGTCAGTTTTAGAGGGCAGTATTTTTTTAACTCGCTTGCTTGTACTAGTGACAGCATACATTCACTAGTATAGTTCTTCATAGCCTCCTAGCCTGTCAGTAACTATGGCAAATGACAGCTGCACTTTGAAAAAGGAATGTTTTGTACTGTGGTGAAAACAAGCCTCTCCTTGGTTATTTTATCTGGCACATCTGAAGATAACACACCCTAGTGAAACATTCCATCCAGTTTTCTACTGCTGCCAGGATATTAAGTTTGTACGTTTGTACCCACTCCTTGAAGTCAGGAATTTTTGCTGTTTAGATTTCCAAAACTAGGATGGATAATTATTAAACCTCCAAATGTTTGCAGTTCTGCTATGCATTAACACTGTAGATTCGTCAACAATGAAACCACCTGGCACTTTAATCAGAAAACAGATTTCTTTGGCTTGAACTACATATTTTCTGCCAAGTGATATCAGAAGTATAAAGGGTTTTTTAAGTGATTACTTAATGAAATTATAAAAACATATTTATTACCTTGTAGATTTGATTAACAGAACATTTTAAATTATTTTTATGACCTCTGCAAAATACCGTAAATAAATACTGATGTAACATTATTACAAAAATAAAGCCATTGCCTTGAGTGCTCTTCCCTGTGAAGTTTTATTTGCATAAATAGGTGTGGATTATGGAATATTTTTAGTTAGAATACTTTATTTGCTTGTTCTGACATTTCACATTTCTCCAGGAAGGTTTAGGAGACTATATAGCAAAATATTTAGTGAAGGTGAGTTGGGTTGGTTATAGTATCTTTCCCTGTCAAAGTACAGTATAACAGAAACAAGTATGGTATATCAGAAACTTCTTCAAGTTAACTCTGAGTGATTCATGTCAGAGCAAAATAGGCTATAGTTACAAAAACAAAACACTAAAACTCAGCAAGTATGGCATGTGGTTGAGACAGGGAATACATCACCTGCTGTCCACGAGGGAGCTGCGGTAGCGTTGTCACCTCACAGCAAGAGGTTCTCCCGTTCGATTCTTGGCTGGAGCACCTTCTGTGTGGAGTCTGTATGTCCTCCCCGTGGTTGAGTGGCATTCGAAAAACATGCGTGAATGGGCGTGCCTTCGTTGAAGGTTGAGCATTGGGCTGGCACCTGGGCACCATAAAAATCGACTGCCAATCATTAGCTGACCGGAGTTCCACTGTGGCAACCCCTAACCGGGAAAAGCCGAAAGAAAAACAACAACAACAAGTATCTGATGTTGCCTTTTCTTTCTGCTCCTCAGCTAATGAGTTTCAGATCAAACCTTGGCCAGTTTTTGGACTTACCATAGTTCAGTCTCTTCCCCTTACTCACAATCCCTCTCCAAATCCTACAATATCTCAGATTGCATTTGCTGCTCTCTGCATTGAAATGTGGTTGCTGTAGGATCAGTCAAGCTAAGTCAACTTTTTCTAGTCAGTTTATTCATTTTCCTGTTTTCCTATTATTGTTGGCATCATTTCAAATTTTTGTTTTAGTTTTTCCTCCCCTAAAGTGTTACAGTAGAGAGTCGATTATCCAAAGTAATTCAGACCTAGGTAGTTGAGATAATCAAACATATAACTGAACCAGATAAAAACTTCTAAAATGTTGTTTTTTCTGCACGCAGGAATATACTTTTCAACCATTCAGCAATTCCAGTGGACAATAAAAAGAAGTTATGTACTTACCATAACGTTCCATGTGAGTTGTTCATCTTGTCTTCATTCTTACTGATGGGTTCGGAGCTGGTCCCTCAGCTCGGAGTCAGCCTACTACAAAGCTCAAGGTCTTCAAATAGCTCGAGGCCAAGTCCCTATCCCATGATGCACCTAGAGTTACCTCAGATCTTGTTTGCTGCATTTAATAATACCATATGTCATTCTATCACTCCAGAAGAGAACGTATAGAAGGGTTGAGCAACCAGGAAGGATCCAGCATCTCAGTCTTCTAAAAGCCCAGGAGGGGATAGAAGGGATGGATGTAAGAATGAAGATGAGATGAACAACTCACATGGAACGTTATGGTAAGTACATAACTTCTTTATGTGCAGTTGTTCTATCTCGCCATTCATTCCTACTGATTGGTAGCGTCCCAAGCACCATCCATCTCAGGTGGCTCATGGGAGTATATTTTTCAAGACGGTGGATCCAAAGGAGGCCCTGGAGGCCCTGTCAACTTTGTAATGAGTGATAAAGGTATGAGATCTTGACCAAGTGGCTGCTGCACAAATGTTTTCAATAGGAAGTCTGGCAGAAAAGGTAGAGGATGTAGAAACTGCTCTGGTTGAGAGAGCTTTAATTTTATGTTGCAGGGGCATATTGGCAGCTGAATACACAAATGTGATACAATCAGATAACTATTTAGACAGAATTGTTTTAGTCACTGGCATATCTTTCCTGGAGTCTGAAATCAAAACAAAAAGCTGTTCCAATTTCCTAAAATCTTTTGTTCTATCCAAGTAAAATCTGAGCTGTCTGTGAACATCAAGTTTGTGCAGCATGTATTCTAGATTGTTGGAGTGATTGGGGAAGAAAACTGGCAAATCAATAATTTGGTTAAGATTAGTTTCTGTCCAAACCTTAGGCAAAAAGAAAGGGGTTGTTCGAAGTGAAACTCTGTCAGCATGGAAAATCAAGTAAGGAGATTTAATGGACAAGGCTTGAAGCTCTGACACTCTGCGGGCATAAGTAATAGCTACTAAAAAGATAGTCTTCCATGACAAACATTTGAGGTCACATGAGGAAGCTGGTTCAAATGGATGAAGAATTATGTGGGAAAGCAAAACATTTAGATTCCATGGGGAATAAGGAGATTTCCCAGGTGGTCTGAGATGAAAGGTCCCTTTGAGAAAGGCTTTGGATAATTTGTGTGACATAATATTCAATCCTTCGAATCCAAGACGAGAATTAGAAATGGCAGTAAGTTGAACCCAAACAATTGCTGCTGCAGCTTCTTTGTTGAAAATCATAGTCAATAACTGTAAAATGGAGGCCATAGGGGCTTGGTAAGGATCAATATTGTTTTTGGAGGGGCATATGAAAATTTGTTTTTCATTTGCTAAGGTATAGCTTCCTTGTAGAGGATTTATGAGAGGATAAGAGAATTTGCTTAGTCTCATTGGAAAGGTTATGGAACCTGGCTATGATAGGAATTGGAGCAGCCAAGCTGTCAGCTTCAGGGACTGCAGAGAGGGATGAAGTTCACCCAACGAGTGTGTCAGAAGGTCCGGAAGTGGATCCAGAATCCTAGGGTCCTCCAAAAGATGAAATCAAAAGAAGGGGAACCAAATCTAACTGGGCCAATGAGGGGCTATTAAAATGATGGTCCTTCCCAGAGTTTTTGCTTTCTGTAGAACCTTGGGTATCAACGGAACTGGTGGAAATGCATAGAGGAGACCCAGAGGCCAATCATGAATGAGTGCATCCCTTGGGGCTTCTCCTGGAGAGGGAATCAGGGCAAAGTAGCTTCTGCATTTTGTGTTCATGTGACTGGCAAAAAGGTCGCAGCAATACTGGCCCCACCTGCGGAATATCCTGTCTGCTATTTCTTTCTTGAGGGACCACTCATGGGGCAACAAAAGTGCTCTGCTCAGCTTGTCTGCTATCACGTTGGATTTCCCTGGGATGTGTATTGCTAACAGAAAGTGCTGGGTGCATATAGCCCACTGCCATACTCTTAGGGCCTCATGACAAAAAGGATATGACCTGGTTCCTCCTTGTTTGTTCAAGTATCAGACCACTGACATGTTGTCTGTCTGAATAGCAATCGTACCCAGAGGAAGAGAATCCTAGAAGTACTGCAACACCAAAAGTACTGCTCTCATCTCTAAGACATTGATAAACAGATGTGTTTCTTGATCAGTCCATGTGTCTTGGACTGTCCTTCCCTGAAAATGCCCCCCCCCCCACCTTATCAGGGAAGCGTCGTGGTCGCTGTGGCTGCTGGTGAGGGTAAAACAAAGGGATGTCCTATCGTGACATGAAGTGAGGTCAACTACCACTGAAGATCCTTTTTGCAGGAGTTTGTGATCATTATCAGGTGAGACATGGGAAGCTCTTGGTAAGACCATTGAGTGAACAACAGCCACTGTGGTATCCACATGTGCATATGACCCATCGGTATGGCTAGAATTGCAGCTGCCATCATACCTAACAACTTTAGAACTTCTGATGATGGAGCCTTGTTTTTGGATATCAAAATGTGGACCTGCTGATGGAGTAGTAAGACTCTTTCTACTGGAAGTCTTAGCATGGTGGTGGAGGTGTCCAGTTCTGCAGAGTGACAGAGTGGAGTCCCTGGCTTGAATGAGTTGATGCCTGGTGGTGGTGGTGAGGAACCAATCGTCTAGGTACAGAAACACCTGGAATCCTAAATGTCTCAGGTGACCCATGACCACTGCCATACATTTGGTGAACACTTTGGGGGCTGTAGTGAGACCAAAGGGCAGAGCTCGAAACTGGTAAAGATTGGCTCCCAGCCAGAAGCGTAGATGATCCCTGGATGGTCTGGCCATTTTTATGTGGTAGTACGCATCCTGGAGATCTATTGAGCACATCCAATTGTCTTTCCCTAAGAAGGGAGGTATTGACTGAAGCATGACCATCTGAAACTTCTCTTTTTTGACAGATTTGTTTAGCCTGATGAGGTCCAGTATAGGTCTCCAGTCCCGTCTTTTTTGGAACTAAAAATAATCTTGAGTAAGTTCCGGATCCTGTCTGGTCTGCTGGGACTAGTTGGATGACTCTTTTTATTAGCAACATTTGGACCTCTACTGTTGCTTGTTCCCTGTAACTGGGTGGAACGTCCAGGATTTTTCTTGTCGGTGGAGGGGATGTGGCGAAAGGAATTAAGTATCCTCTGGAAATGATACTTTGTACCCAGCTGTCTTTTGTTATTTTGAGCCAGGCATCTGGGTACAAAGATAAGTGATCCCTGACTGCCTCCAGAGTAGGACAGTCGGCCTCCTTTCAGGAGCGCTGGTAGGGCTTCCCAAAGAAGTGGTCTCTGTCGCCCTGGTTTTGTGGACCCCCTCTTCCATGAGGACAGTGTCTTCCATTATTGCCCCCTCCTCTGCCCCTGGAGGGGGTGTTCACCATGTGTGTTCTGAAAAGCTCCTTGGGGTTTTTGGAACCACATTTTCCCTCCCCTTTGACCCTTGGGGTAGGGTCTAGTAGGGGTGGAAAAACGGACTCCGACAGCAGAGTCTTTCCTTCCTGCTCACACCTGGTCAAAGTTTCCTTAACTTTGGGCCCAAAAAGGGACAAGCCATCAAAAAGGGTATTCACAAAGGATGACTTGAAGGGCTCCACAAAGGAACACAAGTGCATTCAGGAGTGTCTCCTAAGAGCAATTCCTGTACCTGCTGCCCTGCTCATTCCATCAGCTGCATATAAAATGAGGTGCATGGATGAGTTAACAATGGAGTTGAGGGCAGCAAGCTGGGCAGCAACTTTGTCTAAAGCTCCTGCAGCTACTGTACCCTGAAGAGTATCTCCCAGCTGTTTAAGGAGATCTCTTTGCAGTCTCGTGAAATGGGTTAGGTAGTTGTGCGAGCGGAGTGTAAAAGTCGCTGAACTATAAGTGCGCTTCCCATATCTATCCATGATCCCAGAATCTCTGTTCGGAAGATGGATAGAAGAGGAAGTTTCTGAAATTTCCTCTTTGGTGGCTGGCACCCCCACCATGGCATCAACTGGCACACCTTTGGTCAGAAAGCATTTGTATTGGGGAGCAGAAATAAATTTATTAGGTCTCCAAGGGACAGCCTCTATGGTGTCTGATGACTTCCACACCCTTTGTGAGACCATTGAAGGGCGGAGACACCCAAGAGGTGGAGGGCTGAGACCCGAAAGCCTTCAGGAGAACTGACTCATCTTCAGTAGGGTTTTTGGACTGCCACTCACCCCTCTGCCTAAGGATTTCTAGTATCTCAGCAAATAAGATATCCTCAGAGGGGGGATCATGGAGGCCCTTCTGAATCATCCAAGTCAGTATCAGATGTCAGCGACTCCTGTAGGGAGTGTAGATGTTTCCTCTTACAAACTCTCTTCCTGGGAACCTCATCAGTGGGAGCTTCTGGTGAGGTCTTGGAAGAGCATGGGCCACCCAATGGGGCTTCCTGTGGCTCTGGGTCTCTATGCTTGGTCAGGATCTGTGAAGCAGAAGCAGACATAGGCACTTTAGGGGAGGAAGAAGCTGGACCTGAGGTTGAGGATGTCTTAGGAGACATAACTCTCCTGATGGCTTTGTAGGCACCCCTGCTCTGATGCGAATGGACCGATGGATCCAAGGAAACCATCGATAGCCTCAGCACTGGGACAGTGGGCTCCGAGTCTGAGATAGGAGCCGAGCTCATCTGAGCCGAAGTCCCAAGAGGCAGAGTCAGAACCAACAAGTCAGTCCGACTATCCTCCCCGGGCCTGACCAGAGAATGTCAGCTCCTAGAGTCCTCGATCAGCACCAAGGACATCAGAGTAAATGGAACCGAGGACACTGGAGTAGGCGTCTGCTCCAAAGGTTCCACAATCAACAAGTCTGACTCCTCCAGCTCTGAAGGACCAGTATGACTCAGAGGAGGAAGAGTTGTAGCTGGCATAAGGGTCTTTGGCTCCAAAGCCACTTGGGTCAGAGCCGATAAAAATTTTGCAAAGGCCAGTGCCTGTGACAGCTTTTGCACCACATGATCCACATCCAGATCAGAAAGGTTAATAGAAGACCGAGATGAATGGATTGAAGGTGGTACCAACTGTAATAAAGGAGACTTAGGTATTTTGGATACCGGTTCCTGGACTGGGGACCGGCTCCAAAAAGATAAGACGGTTGGCTCTGATGTCTGTGGAGCTGACATCGAAGACATTTTTGGATTTTTTTTGTCTCAGAAGTCTTAGAAGACTTTGCGGACTTGCTGGATCCATCTTGGTCACTCAAGGCTTCTTGGAAAGAGGGTTTAAGCAAACCTCTATCAACTTCCTCTTTCTCTCCTGGAGAACCCTGGAAGAGAAAGAATGGCATATGGAGCAGCTATCTTGTAAATGTAATGCTCCTAGACAATACACACAGTTGACATAACTGTCACTGACAGACATTTTTTGGCCACATTTGGGGCATTTTTTTAAATCCTAACTTAGGATGTTTATCTCGGTCAGCCATATTGCACCAAACACAGAATTAAACAAGAATACTGTCAAACTGAACACTTTGAAAATTGAACAGAAACACAGTCAAAAGCCTTTAGAAAAATACAGGCTAAAGTCACACACAACCAACAAGTACTTATCTAGACACAGATAAAACATTAATTGTGAGAGAAAACTCTGTCTAAAAGGACACAATATTTAATGCTAAGCAGACTATGACTATAGTGATAAAGACAGCTGCTATTTCATACACACTAAACCTTATCTAAATATTCTAAACTAAGCACACTCTAAATAAAATAAACCTTATCTAAAATTTTTAAACTGTGACAAAAGGTCACTAACTAAGCACACTCTAAGTATAAGAATAAGATAACAGTGACAGAAAGGTCTTTAAACTAGGCCTAGAAAAAAAGAGTCCAACTAGAAATTTATAAGAAAGCACACCAAGGGAAAGGAAAATACACTATTAAGCTATAAGAGCTTATAAAAGTATCTAAAACTACTATCTAGTCAAAGTTATCAATATTATAAGAAAATATTTGTAATAGTAAGATTTTACTGGCCCGAACTAGTGAGAACCTCCGATCTGTTGCAGCAGCAAACTAGATCAGGGGTAACTTTAGGTGCATCATGGGATAGGGACTTGGTCTTGAGCTATTTGAAGACCTTGAGCTTTGTAGTATGCTGACTCGGAGCCAAGAGATTGGCTCCGAACCCATCAGTAAGAATGAAGAGCGAGATAGAACAACTTCACATGGGATATTATTCACAAACAAGCTGGCTACAAGCTCAAAAAACATGCTCAAGCAAATACGTATACTGTTTGGGTTCCTATGAATCCGTCGACAGCCGAAACATCGACGCTTACCTCATCGACACCAAAGCATCGACCGTTCAGAACATCGACAATCCAGGTAAGCGATTTTCCCCCTTACAGGACCCATGGTAGCACTTAGGACCCATGGTAGCGACTGTTGAGAATTTGCGTTGTCCATAGCGTCGCACTAGCGAAACAAGTGCTACCATGGGTCCTGTAAGGGGGAAAATCCGCTTACCTGGATTGTCGATGTTCTGAACGGTCAATGCTTTGGTGTCGATGAGGTAAGCGTCGATGTTTCGGCTGTCGACGGATTCATAGGAACCCATACTGTTTAGATATTCAGACTTTATGAATTTTCCTATCCAGAAAACTTTAGAAGGCTGGTTCTGATAATTGATGTTTCGAATAACTGATGTTCAGATAATCGACTCTCTACTGTATTAAAAAATAATTTATTAGTTTTAGTTGGCTTTGCATGTGTTTGGGCCTCACTCCATCCTTCTCTCCTTTCTCTCTCTCTTCTGTTAGGATTTCAAGTAATTTTTGTGTACCACTATTGGTACCTTTTTTGCTTTATCTCCTTTCATGAGATAATTGTTATTATCATTGCTAGTATTCTGCCTTTTGTTATTTCCTAGTATTATGATTACTGTTGTTTTCTTAATTATGCCAGACAAGCCAACAGGTTTTAAGAACTGTGTCACTTGTGGGTATACATTTCCTAACTCTGATGTCCATTCAGAGTGTGTTTTTTGTTTAGGAGCTGGTCACCTAGATATAGAATGGGACATCTGTTCAACAATCAACTCAGGCTTTGATAGATCCAAGGAACATACTTGTGATGAAAAGATCTTTCTTCCTCTTCAATTCCTGTTTCTGGAGTGTACCTACCCACTAGGAAGCCTGCGAATAAATCAAAAGGGGACAAAGATGAAAAGTTTAAACATAAAAATAAGGAGCCAAGGAAGATACTTCATGACTGATCTCCTTTGCTGACTTCAGTGTAGGCTCCTCTTCCCAAAATTCCAAGGATCTCGAATCCCACTACTTCCTTGGATCTGTCACACTCTTCCTCTAGAACATGTTCTTGAAGGGAATCCAGGTTTTCACTGGAGCCGATAGCTTCCAGGTTACAGTCACCTTTTTTGTAAGAAACACCCCATGAGGCTTCCAGACCTCCTTCATCTTCATCTTCTATCAGGTCTAGCAGAAGTCTATCTGAAGCAGATGTGGACAGAATAATGATGAAATTCCTCAGGACACAAATTCAGCTGAGAGTTCTCCCAATTCTGGCTCCTATCGGACACAAGAGTTTTGGACCTTCTCAGATTCCCATTGCTGATCCAACTACAATCCTTCCCTCAGTTTTAAATGTTTTGGATCTGAGACTTCTGGGATTGTCCGTGTCAGATCTGAAGTTGTAGTCTTCATTGACTCCAGCATCTTCTCTGTTCCAATTAGCCAGATGCTGCAGGAGGTGGAAGGATCTCTGAGCTGTAGCTTTGATACCAGATACAGAGGTAGGAGCTTGACTTCAAGACTTTAAGAACCCTCTCTTCCACTTGGAGCCTTAGTTAGGCAGTTTATCCCTGATGTCTGCTCTGAAACAAAGTCAAGGGGATTCCCTTGGCTGTTCTAGTCAGAAGGCTTTAGCTTCTACTGTGGTGGTTTTAGTCTTTTCCTTTGAAGCAGTGGAGAGAGCTCTCTCTGCATCAGACTGGAGATCCTTGTCCTTCTTTGGCCCTCTCCCTCCACAACTGTCTGTCCTGGGTCCTGAGCCTGCTCATTCCATTCCATCAGAACAGCAGGTCCATAGTAGCCTTGATTAAGTCTTCATCCAGGACTGCCTTCAGACTTCCAGTCTTCCCCAGATCATGACCCCATGGAATGTACTCAGAAGTACTCATGCACATTGTCTTCCCGTAGAGGTCACTAACAGAAGATACATACTTCGATGAAGAGGAGGAGCCCCCCCCCCCAGATTACCCCTTGAAGATTTCTAATTCTGAAAGATTCTTGAGCTATCGAGACAGAAAGGTGGATGGTCTTATGAAGCCTCTTCCCAGGAGGAGTCCATGTTTCTCAAGGCTTATGACACCAGCTCATCTACTTCCTGGGTGGTTCCTCCCAGCAGACAAGATGGTGGATCTCTCACCAGGCATGGAAAGATCCTGATGTGACAAAACCCATCCCCAAGAAGCCAGACAACTATCTAGTAGTACCTAATGACCGCTGACTGGAGCAAGGGCACCCCATTGATGCTATGGTGGTGGTAGTGGTAGCCACTAAAAAGGAACTCACCAAGAAGATTCTGACAGTCCATCCCCTAACAGGGAGTCTAGGGCCTTGGACAGATACAGGAAGTGAGTCTATGCGACTTTTTGTCTTATGATCTCTGAACTATTTCCCACATATTATGAGGGTTCAAAGGGACTTGACTAAGGAACTTTTCAAGTCCATCTCTGGGTCCATGTCTGCAGATGACAAGAAAACTATGAGTTCACAACTCACCAACCTTCAATCCCTTTCCAATGCCACCATGTGTCTAATCTTCAATGCAATAAAGGGTGTTTCTAGAGTTACAGGACTATATCTAAAAAGAGGCTTACTCACTAGTGCAGGGTAGGCTGGAATGGATAAGGATTCTCCCACCTATTTGATGCCTCATATCTTACTGGTGTCTAGATTTCCCATTTTTCTCCTATGTTGTTTCAGATGGGCTAGGTTTCTAGAAAGATGGCCTCATGGGTTTGTCTAGTCTTTAAAGACACTGTAGCTAAAGAGTCTTTAAAAGATTGCATAGCCTGGTTATAGCTGGCAGAATGGATCTTTATCCAGCTCCTGTAGTTTGTATTATATGGGCTGTTCTGGGTGCTATCGGTGGAGCATTTGAGCTCAAATGTAGGTATCCTAGGAGTCTTGATAAAGACTGCCTATATGAATAATAGACACATTCCAGCCAAAGTTTGTTGGCCGGGGTCCTATTTTCCATTGAGTAAAGAAAAACACCGTTCTCAGTCTTTTGTTCAAATCTTTAATGGCAAATGAGCACTGCTTAGATGAACATTTTGCAGTCAGAGTTAACTTGGTTTTATACACAGTGGAGGAAGGTGTGCAGCAGTTTGGGACCCTTCTCTTGGTCAGAGATTGGTGAGTTGAACCTTTATTGTTAGAGCCGGAAAGGAGGGTCCATTCTGGTGTGCTTGGGGGTGGGGGATAACAATCAACATATATGCCAACCATTCAATTTTCAAAAAAAATCACATCAGACTTAAATATTAAGCTAAAACTGAAATTCTGGAGTTACAGTAAGGAGAAATTCAAAGTTTAATCATTAGAAAATTATAGTAAGCAGTGTTAGCGTTATCATGGGTGAGGGGGATGAAACACATCTAGTTGTGTGGTGCTTTCATTTTAACTTTATCAGATTTGCCATTAGGGTTATTGTTCATTCTTATTTCATTGTTTAAAATTCTACCAGTAAAACCATAACTATGAGAAAAACCCTTAACCAACCTTACCCAATAAAAAGAGATGAAAAATAGGATAAAAAACTTAAATGTTGCCTTTACAGAACTACAAGAGAAATCCGAGGAATCCATTTCATTCAAAGAGTTTTAATTGAGGTGGAGGGGGCGGCGTATGGGGAAGGGGTCAGAAAATGTGTTAGGGAGTTAGTTGAATATGGGATAAAGGGGGAAAATGGTGTATAAATGAAAGGGGCCCCATTATTCTAGGTGTGTTCATGGAATATTAAGAGCTATGGACCTTGCTTAAAGAGTGAACTGTGGACATAACACTAGGAATACATGTTCAAAAGGGCTGGAACTCGTAAGTAAAAAAAACACGACAACATTGGGAGTAATATTACTATGCTACTATGAGGGTCCTCAGCCACCATCCCAGCTTAAAGCTAACATCGGAGCTGATTTGCATAAGTAAAGCTGTACTCTGCATCTGCTAAGGGTAAGAAACTCATATAATTAGATGCCATGGACAGAGGTAAATGGAGTATGGCATGGAAGATAGTGGGATTGTAACAAAGTGGGGGGGTACCTTTAGGGGTGGATTAGTAATCTAGTGGTTCCCTAACCCACCCTTAAACAAGCCCTACACAGTGAAGCCAGATCTAACCCCTTTGCTAACCCTCTTGCTTTCCCGACCATGCAATTAATATATAAGGTCCTCCCAGCGCTTCCTGATTCCTGGGCACAGGTCTTCTACCCCCAGCAATAGCAAGTTTATTTCAGTTGAACTATTTATTCTTTTATTTGAGGCAACTTTGTCATTTTAATTGAACTGTTTATCCTTTTATTTGAGGTAACTTCATCATTTTGTCTTCAATTGCAGGACCCCTTTAGACCCTTACAACACTCCATGATGTCTAACTTGGATAACTCTTCCAGGTGAGCTGTTTTCCAGTTTTCTAGGTCTCCCACGTGGTGGACTACCCTTTTCCCAAGTTTATCCATGTGTCCACTCCCCAAGCCCTTCCTTTCATGGCTTCCTCCTTTGACAACAACGGCATCCTGTATCCTTGTTTTTTACAGTTTTTTAGTCTTTTAGTTTTATACATTCTACATTCTGGCTTGTCCCTTTGCTCATGTTGTCTCCTAATGATCGGCATCCACTACACCATCTTCTACTTTTATAAATTAGGTTTTTCACCCTGGAAAACCACTAGATTACCAATCCACCCCTAAAGATACCCCCCACACACACTTTGTTATGATCCCACTATGTTCCATGCTGTACTCCATTTACCTCCAGCCATGACATTTAATTATACTGGCTTTAAACCCCTAGCAACTGCAGAGTACAGATTCACTTATGTGAATCAGTTCTGATGTTAGCCTTAAGCTGGGATGGTGGCTGAGGACCCTCATAGTAGCATAGTAATATTACTCCCAGTGTTATCATGTTTGTTTTTAAATTATGGGTCCCAGCTCTTCAGAGCATCTCTCCTTTGTGCTATGTCTGCAGTTCATTCTTTAAGCGAGGTCTGTAGCTCTTAACATTCCACGGACACCACCAACAATAATGGGTCTCTTTTCATTTATACACCATTTTCACACTCTATCCCATGTTCAACTGACCCCTAGCACATTTCTGACCCCTTCCCCATATGCCATCCCCTCCACCTCAACTAAAACTCTTTGAATAAAATGGAACCCTCAGACTCCTCTTACAGTTCTGTAAAAATGCTGTTTACGTTTTTTATGCTTTTTTCCATCTCTCTTTATTGAGTAAGGTTGGTTAAAGATCTTTCTCATAATTATGCCGTGTTACAAGTTTAACTGGTAGAATTAAAAAAAAAAATGAAATAAGAACGAACAATATCCCTAGTGGCAAATCTGATGAAGTTTAAATGAAGGCACTGCACAACTAGATGTGTTTCATCCCCTACACCCACGATAACGCTAACACTGCTTACTATAATTTTCTAAGGATTGAACTTTGAATGTCTCTTTGCTGTAACTCCAGAATTTATTTTATTTTATTATTTACAACATAAAAGCAATACATGGCTTAAGATGGCTTTTTTTGAACTGTTGATGTGAGGTCATGAGTCTAAGGGTCGTTCTTAGATTTAGTTGTTAATATAGCAGATCTAGATAGTGGATTATTTTACCAACCAAGTTTCCTAATTTTATTCTGTACATGAATCCAAGTTTTTGTTGACAGATTTGATGGTTTGGGTAATGTGGATGTCAAATTTTAGCTTGTAGAGTTCATTGGCAAAAACCATGTTGGGAGTTAGATAAGAGATTGCTATTGGTCTGTAGTTAGATATTTCTATGTAGAGGGATGATATAAGAAGTCTTCAAGAATTTGTAAATATTCTTAACCAAGGTTAATTGTGGGACAAAGTTCTTGACATCCCGTTATTCCCTGGTGGGAAAGATATTATACTTTAGCCATGTTTCAGTTAGACACATAATGTCAGGTTGTGCACCTTGTTATTAATGCTTCTTAGGTTCAGGTGTAATACTAGAAGGGAGTCAGTAGAGTTTTTTCAGGTGAATTAGTTGTAGTTTGAATAGTAATTTGAGGTGATTTTTATTATTTGAGGTGAGTTGGGCTAAATTGGGGATTTTGTTTTAAAAGAGTTAGGCATTGGTGGAATAGGCAAAAAGGAGTAAATTTCAGTTATAGCTTAATATTTAAAAATTATGTGATTTCTTGAAACTTGATTGGTTGGCATATATGTTGATTGTTATCCCCACACCCAAACACACCAGGACGTACCCTCCTTTCTGGCTCTAACAATAAAGGTTCAACCCACCAATCTCTGATCAAGAGGAGGGTCCCAAACTGGTACACACCTTCCTCCACTGTGTATAAAACCAAGTCAACTCTGACTGTAAAATGTTCATCTAAGCAGTGCTCATTTGCCATTAAAGCTTTGAAAAGAAGACTGCGAACAGTGTTTTTCTTTACTCAATGGAAAATAGGACCTCAGCCAACAAACTTAGGTTCATAGGTTCATAGGTGTGTACTAGGCTAATGGCCCTAGAGACTTTACAAGTCTAGCCCATAGGATTACCTTGGCATTGTGCCACCTGACCTTAGTTCCCAGTGCCTCTGTCGAGTAAAGTCACTGGAGTGATCCCTGGGGTGAATTTTCTATTTCCCATCCACTCATCAAGATTTCTCTTGAAGAGGGCCAGTAAGGTGCTCTGCTTGACATGTATGGAAAGTCTATTCCATAGCATGGGCAGTCTCTGGGTTATGAACCTGTCCCTCCAGCATGTTCTGTTGATTGTGGTAATGAGGTTGAGGTCTCTAGAGTGTGTGGTGTAGAGGGATTGGGATTTCTTCAGATGTAGTATTTCTAACAGAGCTGGGTCAGACATGGCTTTGTAAGTCAAGCAGAGATCCCCTCTAAGTAGGTGATATGAGACAGGGAATAGTTGGAGTTTTTTGAGTCTGTCCATATAGGACAAATGTTTAAGGCCTAGGAACCTCTTTGTGAGGTACTTTTGTGGCCTCTCCAGTTGTTGCAGGTGTTTAGTGAGGTACATGTCAAATGGGGCATTGCACTCAATGATTGGCCTAATGAGGGAAGAGTAGAGGGAGGCAATGACCTCTTTCTTCCTAGATGCAAACCCTTAGTAATGAGATGTGCCACATTGAAGGACTTTCTGACCACAGTGGCAATGTGGTGGTCAAAAGAGAGGTTGCTGTCAACCTGTGTTCCCAGATCTCTTATAACGCCTTCTGTGTTCAGTGGACTACCATCGATGTGGTAATTCATGGGGGATGTTTTTTTCTGGAAGGGGATGATGACACATTTTTTGGCATTGTTCTTAAGGCCATGGTTCTGACACCAGTCATTGGACTCAGTGAGGCCTTTCTATAGGATGTCAACATCACTTGGGGAGTTAATAATAGCTCCCAACTTGCAATTGTCTGTGAACTTTGTCAGCCAGTGTCCCTTCATGTTGGCCTGGACTTCAGAAAAGTAGATACCAAACAGGAGAGGACCCAGGACTGAACCCTGTGGGACTCCACTCGTGACTGGTCAGCAGTCTGACTTGGAATCCGTTACTTTCACACTGTGGGTTCTACCTGTGAGCCAGTTTGCAACCCACCTAGTGATATAGGGGTTGATGCCTTGCTTAGTGAGTTTTGCTATGATTCCTGAGTGGGGAGTGGTATCAAAGACCTTGACCAGATCAAGGTAGGCTGTATGAACCACCTTGCCTTCATCCACAGCTCTGGTGACTACCTCAAAGAAGTTGACCAAGTTAAGCAGGCATGATCTACCCTTCACAAAACCAAACTGTGTGGGATCCAGAGTTTGGAGATTCCCTATATCCTTGTTTATTAGGTCCATGATGATGCGTTCCATAGCTTTGCATATCAAACTCATCAGGCTAATGGGGCGATAGTTCCCAGGGTCTTTAGTCGCTTCTCCTTTGTGATGAGGGATGACTATAACAGTGCAGCATTTGGTCGGGACAAAGCCTGAGGTGAGGCTGTGATTGAACAGGGCACACAGGTGAGGTGCCAGTTCACTCTGTAGTTCATGTAGAACACAGCAAGGGATATTGCCAGGTCCCACAAAAGCTGTATTCTTGGCCTTGGACAGTGCTGTTTTAACCTGTGCAGCAGTAATATTGGATGCCTGGAATCTACTGGTATTGTGACTGGTCCCTGGGGGGGGGTTGGCACTGAATGTGTCAGCCAGTATATTGGCAACATCTGTTGGCTCGGTATAGGAGGTACCATTGTGCAGGCTGAAAGTTGTCTGTTATTCATCTGGGCAGTCTTTATAAAAACTCATAGGATACCCAGATTTGAGCTCAAACACTCCACTGATAGCACTCAGAACAGCCAGTATAATACAAACCACAGGAGCTGGCAAAAATTCCATTCTCCCAGCTATAACCAGGCTATACAGTCTTTTTAAAGATTTTAAAGACTCTTTGGATACAGTATTTTTAAAGACTAGACAGGTCCATGAGGCCAACTTTCTAGAAACCCAGCCCCTCTGGAACAATGTAGGAAAGAAGGGGAAATGTAGACATCAGTAGGATGCAAGGCATCAAATAGGCAGGAGAATCCTATCCATCCCAGCCTACCCTACACTAGCGAGTAAGCCTCTTCTTAGATATTTTCTACTTAGGTGACACTGGTTACCCAGGCACCTTTTACTCGCCAGGTTGTTCATTGCAGTTACCATGATTAGAGTTACAGGACCAGGCATTACATTTCGTAGTCATGCCTGCATGAGCTTATGCAATTTTGCAGAGTCCTTTAAGAGATCTTTCATCAATGCTCCCTTTGATGGACTGACCTTTTTTGGATGCAAGATTAAACAGCCACTCTCCAGGAGTGAAAAGTATTGGAAAACTGTCTGCCATAGGAATATATTTTTCTACTCCTTATAGGACCTTCTCCAGGAACCATAAAGTAGGAATGAAAATGTGGTTTTGAAGATCCCAGGGATTTTCTTAGGACTACTTTGGAGATAGACCCCCCCCACCCCGAGGCAGAGAAGGGAACTCTAATGATATATGTCACTTACGTCATAGAAGGCTGCAAAACTGCAGAATGAAGGCTTCAAGGGGGGGTCCCTTCAATGAGAAGCTTTGCCAGTGCTCCTGAAAGATTGTCCAACTGCTGCACTCTGCAGGCAGTTTTGGGGAGGAGGGTGTTTACCTCTGTACCCAGAAGCCTGGGCATCTATCACTAAAGATGTCTTGGTGCAGACAATCATCACCAGAGGCTACTGCATTCCATTTTCCAATCTGCCACCAAAAGTATCAAATAAATTACCCAATGTACCACTCCATCAGAGAAAAGAGCCATCTTTAGAAATCAAAAAGCAGCTAACAAAAAAAGTCATCCAAAAGGTCCCACCAGACCAGCAAGGATTCAGGACTTATTCAAGATTCTTTTTGTTGCCAAAGAAAAATGGGGACCTCGTGCCGATCTTTGATCTAAGCTATCTGAATCTGTTTGCCAAACAGTCAAAGTTCTGAATAGTCATGGTTCAGTCCATACTACCACTTTTATGGAAAGTCAGTTGGATGTAATTGGATCCATAAAATCCTCCAAAGCTAGTTACGAAAACAAAATCACCACTGATTCTAAAGACAACCACAAAGCATTCTCTAGCTATGTCAAGAATCTCAATGGCAACACCCAGATCTGTTCTAAGTTACAGCACAATGGCACTAAATATACAGAACCAACTGATACTGCCAAAATCCTGGCAGATAGGTTCAGTGCTAACTTTACCCCCCTCTCACCCCCTAAAGGACCCATCTCTATACCAGAAGAATGCAAAGTTCCTGTAATCATGGCTGCACAGGTAGAAACCACACTCTCCAAAGCCAAGAACACAGCATCCATGGGACCTGACAACATCCCAGGCTGCGTTCTACATGAACTACTGAATGAACTGGCACCCCACCTAAGTACCATGTTAAATCATAGCGTCACCTCAGGCTTTGTGCCCACTGAATGGCGCACAGTGACAGTTATCCCACTCCACAAAGAGGGAGCCACCATGGACCCTGGGAACTACCACCCCATTAGCCCGACGAGCCTGGTCTGCAAGGCCATGGAACGTATCATCATGGAACTTATAAACAAACACACTGGAAATCTCCAAACTCTGGACCCTACCCAGTTCGGGTTTGTAAAAGGCAGATCATGTCTCTTAAACCTGATAGACTTCTTTGAAGTAGTCACCAAAGCCATAGAAGAGGGTAAGGTGGTTCACACAGCCTATCTAGATCTCGCCAAGGCTTCTGACACAATCCCCCACTCTGGAATTATAGATAAACTCACTAAACCTAGGTATAAATCTCTATGTCACAAGATGGGTTGCCAGCTGCCTCACTGACAGAACCCACACTGTGAAAGTAGCAGACTCCAAATCCGACTTCAGACCAGTGACAACTGGAGTACCACAGGGTTCAGTCCTGAGTCCTCTCCTGTTTGTTATCTACTTCTCTGAAGTACAGGCTAACACAGAAGGTCTTTGTTTAAGAAAGTTTGCAGATGACTGCAAACTAGGAGCCATAATCGAAACTCCTAACGATGTGGACATTCTACAAAAGGGCCTCACTCAAACAGATCCCTGGTGTCAAAGCCATGGCCTCAAACTCAATGCCAAAAAGTACATTGTCATCCCCATTGGTAAAATCTCTATACCCATGAACTACCACATAGGCGGTAGACTACTTAACACTGAAAGTGTGATAAGAGACCTTGGGACACAGCTGGACGGTAGTCTCTCCTTTGATAATCACATCACCATAGTAGTCAGGAAATCCTTCTATGTGGCACACCTCATCACAAAACTTTTCTCATCCAGGAAAAAAGAGGTCACTGTTCCCCTCTACTCATCACTCATTAGACCCATTATACAGTACAACTCCCCTTTTGGTATGTAACTCACAAAACATCTACAACAACTGGAAAGGCCACAGAAATACCTCACAAAGATGATTACTGGCCTCAAGCAGATGCCCTACGCAGACCGTCTCAAAAAACCCCAGCTTTACTCCATCGCATATCGCCTACTCAGAGGTGATCTCTGCCTAACATACAAAGCTATGTCAATCACAGAGCTGTTGGACATGCTCCACTTAAAGAAATCCCAATCATTCTGAGCTACACACTCTAGAGACTTAAACCTGGTCACCACAATAAACAAAACATGCTGGAGGGATAGATTCCTGTCCCAGAGACTTCCCATAATCTGGAACAAACTACATATCTATATTAAACAAAGGTCCTCATTAGCACTCTTCAAGAAAAATCTTGATAACTGGATGGGAAATAGGAAATTAACCCCAGGGATCACTTCTGTGGCTCTGCTCGACAGTGGCACAGGAAAATAATTTTCTTGGATGGCAAAAGCCAGGGTACCTTTTTGGCTAGGCATATATAGGCCCTAGGGCTAATACCCTAGTACCTACCTATGAACCTATGAACCTATGTGCTTGACAGGCCTCCAAGATGCATGCTATCACATCAAAATAGACAGATGGTCCTGGAGGTTTCTTTGCTTCCAACTGGGAGCCAGCCATTTCCAGGTCATAGCCCTGCCCTTTGGTCGCAACCCAGCCCCCTGGGGTGCACACCAAGTTCATGGCAATGGTCACAGCTCAGTTGAGATTGCTAGGACTCTGGGTGTTTCCCATCCTTGATGACTGGCTCCCCACCACTCCCACTATGCATGTCTTGATTCATGCAAGGAACTACCTTCTTTACTTCTGCTTCAAACTGGACAGCACAGTCAATTACAAGTCACATCTCACCCCCACACAAGTCACAGAGTTCACAGGTGCTCATTTAGACACTGTTTCCCCAGCTAGCAAGGCTGCTGCAATCCAGATTGTCCACATTACAAAATCAGGCCCGACAACTACTGTCGCTTCAAGCACCTCTGGTGAAGTTGTTTTTACAGCTCCCAATTTCCATTGCTGCCTCAGTTAAACTTGTTTCATTAAAAAGATTTTATATGAGAACGCTACAATGGACTCTGGCAGTCCAAAGGTCAGTAAGGTGACAACTGATGAATTTTCCTTTATGAATCACCAAAATTTGCAGGGAACATATAACCTGATGTATTCAACAGAGGAGGTTCCTTACGGCATCCCTTTGTTCCACCCTTAACCAAGGCCACAGGGATCACAGGTACTTCTCATCTGGCATTGGAGGGCACTACTTGGGGAAGAAGGTTTAAGGTACATAGTCTCCCTCAGAGGCCAATCTGCACATCAGTGTTCTAGAGATGAGAGCTGTCTTCCTACCACTGCAGGCATTCCAGGATGTTCTCCCTCCGGGGATGATTGCTATGCAGACAGACAATATGTCAGTGGTCTGGTACATCAACAAACAAGGAGGAACACACTCTTACCCCTTGTTTCAAGAGGTGAAGAGAGTTTGGGGATCATCTCTTCCAACCACTTTCTAATAGCAATGCACATTCCAGGTATGTCCAACATGTCAGCAGACAGATTGAGCAGTTCTTTTCTATTACCTCATGAGTGGTCTCTCAATTTGTCAGTAAAGAAATTGATATTTCATCAATGGGTCCAGCCATGCTGCAATCTCTTCGCTTCTCACCACAACTTCAAATGCAACAGGTACTTTGCCCTGATCCCCACAGAGGGGGAGTCACCAAGAGATGTTCTGATTCAAGATTGGCCTCCTGGTCTCTTTTATGCATAATCACCAATTCCCCCCATTCCAAAGTTTCTACAGAAAGCATACCATCAGAAGAGCAAGGTCATGCCCCTTTCTGCTCTTAACAGGTGTTGTTTCCCTTCCTTTCACCTCACTTAGTATACCCTGCTTCAGGTCTGGATCAGTTCCCAAATCTCCTATCCCATACTTCCAGTTTGCCTCACCCAGGCATTCAAGCCTGTGATGTCCCCACTCTGAGCCACTAATCAAGGAGCCTGAATCCTCATCACTGGCACTGGAGAGGGATGTTCACTTGGAACAAAAATGGATACACCCAGTATTTCCAGATGCAGCTCTCTGCATCAAGCACACTTTCCCTTAAAAGCACACAGGGAATGCATTCAGTCCACGGTCTGGGTTTCTCTATTTGTCTCCCCCCAGGTCCCCAGTTAGACTCCCCATTGGTACACCTATAGAGATGAGACCTCAGCTGAGTGTCCAAGCCAAGTTCTCTACCACTTTCTCTGTGAAACTAGTGGTTCATGCCCCTGCTCCAAGCAGCTGACACACACACACACACTCTTGGAGATTTGATTTTCATACATACAAACACACACACACACACACACACACACACACACACACACACACACACACACATACGTGGTAAGACTTTCAGGAGTGGCCAGAGCTGTCACCAAATATATATAAGTATTCCCAGAGATTAAAATATTTTGTAAAAGACCATTCACAATGAAATGTTTAAATATATTTAATAATAAATAATATGTATATTTTTTTTCTCTCCATCAGGGCACACTGTTGGTACATTTTTTATACAAGCAGCTTTACAATTTTCAACACAAGCATCTGTACAAATCAGTTTGATATACGAATGACATGTAATTCTTTACAAAATTCCAGCTAGCTGTGCTGGCATATGTTACACATCCACTTCCCTACTTCTTCTGGCATAGCTGGCAATACCTCACATCATCACAAAGCACTCAAGCTCACCGCACGGCTTCTCCACTTCCAGTGAAAGCTAGACTGTCTAGGCTCTCTTCTCAGGTTCTGCACATTCTTACATCTTTCCAAAAAAACTTCAACTAGGAATATATAAAACAGCAAATGGAAAAGGTTCTCTAGTTGGGCCCATGACTGACATCTACAGCCTTTCTCAGCCGCTTTTCCAGCAGTCTTGACTTTCTTGCCTCAGTTTAAACAGTGTAGCCAGTAGACAGTTATTCTATAATCAAGGTACAGTTGGATGCTACTTCCAACTTCCATATTGGAAAAATCATTCTTCCTTGGCTTCCCTCAACTTATGTAAAGTGTTCCTTAAGGGTACCTTTCTTCTCACACCACATATTAAGGCTCTCACTCCTCCTTGGGATCATATGGTGTTTCTACATACTTTAACAGAGTCTCTCTTTGAAAAAGCAGCCAAAGTGGACCTGAACTTTTTATCTTAGAAAACCATTTTTTCTACCTGCCATTACTTCAGGTAAATAAGTATCTGAATACCAGGCACTTGTCAGCCACCATACCTAATTTTTCAGGCAGAGTTTTTCTACACATCAGTCTCTCCTTTTTACAAAAGGTAGCATCAGAAACCATACTCAATGAATCTATTAAATTGCCAGTTTTTTTCCCCTAAATTCATCAATAAGGGGGAATACATGTTTAATTTCTTGGATGTACATAGGCAACTCAGATTTTAGCTACACAGAATGAAATTCTTCAGGAAATCTGATAATTTTTTTGTCTTCTTCTCAAAGGCAAATTTGGTTAAATCTGTGCCAAAAATAAATAAGATTGTATTTCTCACGTTTACAAGATAAAAGGTTGGCATCCAAGGGCACATTCAACAAGATCTAGCATCACCTTTTCTGGATTCTCATCTAAGACGTCAGTAGATGATATTCATGCTGCTGCCACTTGGTGCAATGCCCATTCATTTATTGCTCACTACTACAAGGCGACTGTGGTGCAGAGGTTAGCATTGTTACCTCACAGAAAGAGTTTTTCTGGTTTGATATTTGCATGGGGTGCCTTCTGTGTGGAATCTGCATGTCCTCCCTGTGGTCATATGGGTTTCCTCCAGGTGCTCTGGTTTCCTCTCACACTCCAAAGACATGCAGCAGGTAGATTGGACACACTAAACTGGCCCTAAGAGTGTGTGTGTGTGTGTGTGTGTGTGTGTGTGTGTGTGTGTGTGTGTGTGTGTGTGTGTGTGTGTGTGTGTGTGTGTGTGTGTGTGTGTGTGTGTGTGTGTGTGTGTGTGTGTGTGTGTGTGTGTGTGTGTGTGTGTGTGTGTGTGTGTGTGTGTGTGTGTGTGTGTGTGTGTGTGTGTGTGAGAGACAGTAGTACAGATGAACTGCCATGGCAGGGCTAGCCACCCGGTGTTGTAAACCTTGGCTTGAGATTATTGTCACTGTTGAAGTGACACCCCAACCCCATCTGCAAAAATGGGAAAAGGGGTTGAGGATGGATGGACAGACAAGTTTGCTATCTGTTCCAGAGACAGGGCTGCATTTGGCTGTGCTGTCCTCTGGAATATTCTTTCATGAAGACCGCCCTGGCTTTCAAGCAGCTGGGGACTCTGTCCCATTAGTCGTGGAATGGATGGAAAAGAAAACATCAGATATGAAAGTTATGTACTTACCATAATGATAGATCTGTGTTGTCTGTTTGCATCATTCCTCAACCTCCCTCGCTGCATTCCCCCATACCATGTCATGGATGAATTCTGTGTAGTCATCTAGTATGACCTGTGGGCTCTACCTTAAAAGATCTTTTGCCTACTGCAGCTTCAGATCTATCTACCTGTTTCCCTTAGCATTTATGGTTTTCCCTTACGAGTCCCTTTGGAGTCATTGGACTGGGGTCAGACTCGATCTCAGATAATATAGGGTTTGCAGGAGATTATGGGAGGAGCATGAGCTACAGACCCTAAGCCTGAAAAGTGGCTGAAATCAAATCAGAGGTCAGAGCTGAAACCCATTAGTTGAGGAAGGACAGAAACAGGTAACACAGATGCATCATTATGCCGAGTACATAACTTTTGTTTTTGCTGCATTATTTCCACATTTGAGAAAGAATTTAAATAGTATCCAGAGGGAAGCAAACATCTACTGAGTTGTTCATAGATGCGGTGGGTGCAACTACATACATATGTTAATTATGTCTGTGGAATTATTTACCGTCCACAGGAATCCACTGAATTTGTCTTCCTGCCCCTCTGGTATTCTACATTATACCATGCCCCCCCCAAAACGTGCACGCTGATTGGCCAGCGTGCACATTGTAAATTGAGTTATACTAATGGAAAAAGGTCCGGTCGCCCGGACTTTTTTCCATTAGTATAACTCTACTTTTAAAACACTGTCTCGCTATGTTAAATGGGTTTAACATAGCGAGACAGCTTTAAAATAAGCAACGGAGATCTCCGTTGCTTATTTTAAACTGTCTCGCTATGCTAAACTCATTTAACATAGCGAGACAGGTTTTAAAAACAATGGAGAAAGCAAGATCTCCGTTGCTTTTTACTGTTTAGCTATGTTACACGGGTTTAACATAGCGAGACAGTTTTAAAATAAACAACGGACATCTCCGTTGCTTATTTTAAAACTGTCTCGCTATGTTAAACCCATTTAACATAGCGAAACAGTAAAAAAAGCAACGGAGATCTTGCTTTCTCCATTGCTTTTGCCCACAGCTATGATGTACTGCAGGCGCGCAGTACATCAGAACTGCCGCGGATGCCAGACATCTGCAGAAGGGCAGTAAACAGGCATTATACTATGCCATTATTTAAGAAAAGTAATAGTTTCTTTTCTTAAATAATGTCATGGTATAATAGCAATAACCCACTTCTGGGTGTGGGTAATGCTGTATTTACCCACGGCTGGCTATCTTTGACTCGGGCTTCACCGGGACCAAACCATGCCAACCGTGGGTAAATCCAGCATTACCCACACCCAGGCGTGGGTTATTGCTATATTATACCCATCTAGACAGTGTGTAAAATGCATTCTCTGCCAGATTCCTTAATACTGCTATGCTAGCATCATCTCCTTATAATGCTGTGATATCTGATTAAACTGTAAGGCAGACAGATCTGTTTTAGTTATCACAGAGCACAATGAAGTCTGAACACTACTGTTAGTAGTATTCTGTGATGCACAATGAAGTCCGAACACTACTGTTAGTAGTATTCTGTGATGCACAATGAAGTCTGAACACTACTGTTAGTAGTATTCTGTGATGCACAATGAAGTCTGAACACTACTGTTAGTAGTATTCTGTGATGCACAATGAAGTCTGAACACTACTGTTAGTAGTATTCTGTGATGCACAATGAAGTCTGAACACTACTGTTAGTAGTATTCTGTGATGCACAATGAAGTCTGAACACTACTGTTAGTAGTATTCTGTGATGCACAATGAAGTCTGAACACTACTGTTAGTAGTATTCTGTGATGCACAATGAAGTCTGAACACTACTGTTAGTAGTATTCTGTGATGCACAATGAAGTCTGAACACTACTGTTAGTAGTATTCTGTGATGCACAATGAAGTCTGAACACTACTGTTAGTAGTATTCTGTGATGGGGAAGATTACGAGTTCAACCCATTCATTGACACAGTACATTTCAGGGCAGCTTCAGTTCCCCACTCTTGCCTCAGAATGGAGTCCTCCTGAAACTGATAGACTAGAGACCAGTAAGAGCAGTAGTGCAGGCAAGGTGTCTGAGAGCCTGCCTCATCAACAGAGCTAGTAGGTAGCAGTTCACTTGAGGGTTTTGCTGATGTCCATTTAGTCATTGTCATGTAGACATGTGGTGGCACATTGCAGAGCTGCAATGATAAAAATATGGTAGTAACCATTGCTGTGCCTTGCTGATTAGGCACATAAGGCATACTGACACAGTTCAACTTTCACAGCAGTAATTGTTTTCTCAAGTATGTATGTACAAACTCAATTGATAGAATACAGGAATACAACTCTTTTTTATGGGGCTCATGGATTACCACAATGCCAACAGTTTAAAATGTGAGACAACACAAACACAGCATTGCACAGCATCCTAGTGTATAATGGAACACACTGTAAGTCATATAAATATACACATACACGTGTAATTCTGTGAAAATCTTTTTTTTTTTATTTGGTTACATTTACAACCCCTTAATCACAGCTAGCCACTTTTTATTTTACTTTATGTGTGCATGGTAACACAAAGGGGGAAAGGGGCAGAGGCTCAACCACTTCAGATCCCAAAAACATTTTCCTGAGATGCAGTCAGACTGCTAAAGGTGTCTACAAATTATTTTCCATCAAAGTGAAGCAAGTAGCTCTGGTGGTAGTTTGTTACAGATGGTAGCCTTGCTGGTTATTTGTTTTCTTCTACATTGGTTTGTTTCCAGCATTGGCTTTTGTGTGTTTTTGGGACTTATTCACTGTTTTTATTGATGGAGAATGCTGAAGAAATATTTAATACATTTATGGTCAAAGCATGAGAATATCTCCATAAATACTATATAATTAATTCTTAAAATAACATGAAGATTGGTACACTGTGTAGAGGGTAACCAGTGCACTTTAACAAGGTTCATCCTGAAGTCCTGGGTTTGACTTGTAATAGCAAACTGTGTAACTGAGCATGTTACTCGGCTATTCTGTGCTCTTCTGTGAAGAGGTGCCTGTGCCTAAAAGGTTTAACATTAAAAATAAAGAGAAATATTATAGCACCAAACCTGACTGCAGCATTTTATTTTATGTATTCTTTGTTAATTGGGTTATACCTACTAGGCAAGAAGAATTTCATGGAATTACTCCAATTCAAAACAATTGCACAAGTTTACCTGTAGCTAATTTTCATGCTAATTGCTGCTGTCCCTTTAAGCATTTCAGTAAACTGCCAAAATATATAAATACAACATGCAATGAAGAAATATCCCCTGTCAGCAGAATGCTATTATTTATTTATTTATGTGAATGACTGCACCTTGTCAATCAAGTGAAACTAGACAAATGACAATTTTCATTGAAGTCCGAAGACAAAAATTCCATGGTTTTAGTTTATTAAAGTTTTATATTTATTTATCTATACTTTGTTGACTGGGTTAGTCCCACTAGGTTGATGACCTCTTCTCAGGGGAGACCTGAGGTGATATTCATACTGATAAGAAGAAACTTGACCAGGCCACTGGAGAACTTCCCTTAGTCTGCTGTTGTGAGTAGGACAGTAACGCAATCACAGGTTTTCTGCTTCCATTCTGATGGCAGTAGCAGCTCGTAGAAGCAGGGAGGGAGAAGAATGGTGCCACAGATTTGCTGTGGTAGGCCCATCCTTATGAAGGCAATAGAACATTCAGTTGGTAAGGATGGAGTGTTAGAAGTTGGAAAGTGAGAGGAAAAGCCTTCTAATTTGGAGTTGTGCTGTGGTGAGTCGGGAGAGAAGGTAGTAACGCCTTCTGTGGAGTTCTCAGATGTTATGGCAGCCCGGGGGCAGGAAAAGATGACTGAGTCTTCTTTTTGCATTAATGCAGCCAACGAAGGGAATACAAGAAAGGAAAACACAGTCAAGCCTTTTCCTGACTCAGAGTATTTGTTTCAATAATGTTTGTTTGGAGGACAGGAAGAGCCAGAAAATGGATGTGTCATTACAACCATCCAGTCGTGTGGAGGAGGGGGGGGTTGCAGGATGATTTACTAATGGATATACTTAATAGCAGTGAATCTAAGAATGGGAGAGAAACTTCATGGGGTGATATTATGAACAAAATTCAAGCTGAAGAAGTGAAGAAATAAAATCATATGTAGAAATGGTGAGAGAAAGAAAAGGAAAGAAAAAGAAAAGAAACAAAAAGAAAGGAAATGAAAATAAAAGAAAGGGAAAGAAAAGAAACAAAAAGAAAGGAAATGAAAATAAAAGAAAAGAAAAGAAAGGAAAGGAAAAGAAAGGAAAATAAAAGAAAGGAAAATAAAAGAAAAAAGAAAAGAAAAACGGAGATACGAATAATACACGGACAGGGATAAAAAACTTTACTGTTGGAATTTTCAGTACATAAGAATAAGGAATGGATAGGTATAATGTTTGAGATAATATAATAATGTCTTTAGGAACAAAGGCATCTGAGATAAGAGCTTTTAATCATTTTAATCAGGAATCTTTCTATGACACCATATTTGAGACTGGTTACACAATAGAAAAATTTCTAGGAGAGCATGAAAAAAGAAAGACTGTTATCCATGGAACATGTATGTGCTTAAAGCATTTGGTAGAGAAGTAAAGAAAAAATACATATTCGGTTTAGAATGGAAGTGGAAAAGAGACTTTGAATAGACATTTAAGTAAGATGTGCAGAGATGTTATGGACATTTCTAAAGTTTTTGATAACAGACATTTATTTACAGAGGGATGGGATTGCAATTTGGTGTTAAAATGGAAAATGAAAATATTATGCATATCCCTAGTACTGTAAAGTGAAATGAGACAAAGGTAATGTAAAATACTGAGGCCAACCAAAAACATATTTTTCTGTGGGAAATCAGATTGTTTAATTAATAACTGTAATGAAAGAAAATGTTATATATGTGGAGAAATGAGAAATGGGACATGATGCAAAAAATATGATTTAAAATGTTATAGATGTAAAAAAATGGTCACATATGGAGGAATTGTAAAGAGATTACAGATTTTGTAGAAGGGCAATCAGGCATTAACCAAAAAGGAAAAGAGCATGAGCAAGCACACAGAGAACAAGAAATAGGGGGAGATGATAAGGATAAAGATGGAGAAAATAGAGAGGAACCTAGTAAAAAAAAAGACATAGAGGAATGTTCAGAAACAAGTGATAATGAAGATGTACAATGGAATACAGTAAAGGAAATAAAATTTCAGTTGGTAAAAGGGTGAGATGCCAGAAAAGAAAATGTATAGGAACCAATACAAAGGAAAAAAGAAAGGGAAAGGATGAATAGAGTGAAAAAATGATTTAGCAAGAATACTTAAAAATAATGAAAACATTGGATGGCACGATGCCAATGCACTTCTATGGGGTACGCTTGTAAAGGCTCCAGGGCCATTAGCCTAGCACACACCTATGAACCAATGAACCTAAAAAGACAATTGTAGAATAGTAGCCATAAATGCAAATAGTATGAAATGTTTGGTTAGAAGATTAGGTATTTTGGAAGGGTGCAAAAGACTTGATAGATATATAATTGTTTTAGAAGACATAAGATTTTTAAATGAAGATGAAACAGTATAAACAGAAAGATTATGGGGAAGTAATGTAATACGGAATTTGGGGAGAGAAACTTGTATAGATACATGTATATTATTCAAAGATTCAGTTAAAATATTAGCCATGACTTTAGTTATAATGGGTAGATTAACAATTTTAGATGTAAGATGGAAAGAACATGTATATAGAATTATTGTGCATTATTATGCATATGATACAAGTCGATCCTCGGCTGGGGTGCCTTCTGTGCGGAGTCTGCATGTCCTCCCTGTGGTTGCGTGGGTTTCCTCCGGGTGCTCCGGTTTCCTCCCACATCCCAAAGACATGCTGTAGGTGGATTGGACACTCCAAATTGGCCCTAGGTGTGTGTGTGCATGTGTGTGCAACCAGGAAAAGCAGAGAGAAGAAGAAGATTATGCATATGATACAAGTAAAGAAGAAAAGAAAATGTTTAAAAATATATAGTAAAGTAAAGTAGTAAACATGGATATTATAAATTGTGATTTTAATTGTGACTTAGGAGAGGAGAAAAGAATGGGGATATTTAATAATAAATGTAATTAGAGATTAGATATGGCAAATTTAGTATATGGAGAATGTATTAGGTATTTAGATAGGAGGAGAGCATAAATAGAAAATAGATTATTTCGATATATTGGAGGATAGGGACAACACAGAAATATGTAATAGAAAACAGGGTTTTCAGGATTAGATAAAAATATAAAAGAGAAAAATGATAGTAATAGAGCTTTGGAATGATCACACAGGTATGAGAGATTTCTATTGTCAATTAGATAATAAGAGAAAAACATAAAGATATTATGATAAGTAAAGTAATGAGGCATTTAATAACATTTAAAGAAATAAATAATAATATTTTATTAATATTAGCATCAGTCAGTATAGAATCAGCAAGAGGACCTAATGGAATAGAATAGCAAATGTAAAAAAAATATGCTATTCATATTTAAAATACTTTAAATATAAAGAATTATGTAGTAGCATTTTAAAATTTATACAGAAAAAGGGAATAGAAAGAAAATATAGAGAGATCTGATCTATAAATAATAATACATAAAAAAAAAAAAAATAAAAAAAATAAGAAAAAAAGATAGGATAAAATCCATGGTATAATAGTGGAAATGATATAGTATGTCAGATATTTAAAGAAGTAGTGGATGACCTATGAAGCTATAAAATATGTGGAAGAAATATCAGGGAAAGCCTAGTACCAACCTATGAACCAACCTATGATTGTATGTACAGGAAAGAACAAATAAAAGTAGGGGGGGTGAGGCTGCAACAAATTTTGATTCCATACACATGAGTATTTGGGAAATATTGTTAAATTACAATATTAGTACTAAGGTAAAAAAAAAAAAGTGCTATGAATAATGAAAAATATGAATATAAAATATAAATAAAAGTTTAAAGGTTTTGTTAATGGAAGATACAAGAAATTAAATATAATATGGAACAAATAACAGTTTGGGGAATACACTTGGAAAACTAAGTACATGTATGTTTTGGAGAACATTTAGGTTATCATTTAAGAAAACATTTATTTGATAAATTTGGTATTAATAGGAAAATGGAATATCTAACTAGTATATTTAGTTTACTATCAGAATGTGAAAAAGAGATTTGTACTATTGTATTCTCATTTATATGAGGTTCCAGGCTTAACGCTGTTAAAAGAGAGACTTTACATGTTGAGAATGAAGAAGGAGGTTTATGACTAATCGATCCTATGCAGCTTGAAGTTGAAAGATAATAATGATGAATTACTAACTAGAATATAAAAACAAAAATATAAGAAATAATGGATGCTAGTACTAAGTTTTAAAAGAGCAAGAAGAGAAGATATAAAGGCAAGAACAGAAAGAGTTAAGAATATGGTAGAATGCCAAGACTTTTTTGTGGAGCTTGACTATAAATAAGCTATGGAAACATTAGGTGATTTAAAATCAAAATGGTTACATAATATGGACTATCTGGAATCAAATAGTGAAAGAAATAATGTTTAATTGTTTGGTACATGCAATTGAAGGAAACAATGCAAAACATAAATGCAGATTAATGAACAAACATAGAAGGTGAATAAGGTAGAATATGGTATTTAAGGGCATTTAGTAGAGGTTATTATGAGGGGGAGGGGGCAGGAGCATTCATTGAGATGCTAGGTGTAAGAGGGGGGATGAGTGGGTTTGTGCACTTCTATAAATTTTATTAGACCTTAGCACACTCTCTTTTTGGTATTTTGGCTAGAGTTAATTGAGTGTAAAGTAAGATAATTGGAAGTTCTAACCATTTTAGTTTATGGAAGTAGCTAGAGTGGTTTTAGTGGTGGATGTAAGGTAGGCATTTTATACATACAGCATTTTTTTTTTGCTAGAGTGGTTTTAGTGGTGGATGTAAGGCAGGCATTTTGTCTATATGCCAATTTTTTTGATGTTTTTTGATGCAGATGATAGTAGAATCATCAGCATATTGGATGCTGGAGAAGGGATAGGCTTTTTGGAAGTCATTAATAAAAAAATTGAAGAGTAGAGGACCCAGTATGGAGCCTTGTGGAACCCGTAGGGTAGGGTAGAAGGAGGAAGTTGCAAGATAGCTAGAGAACCAGTTCAAAGAGGAGGAGGATAGGTAGAGTTTGGAGAGTTTAGTTAAGGCAGCATTGGTACATGGTTTCAATTTCTGAAGGAGTTTCTTAATGGTAGCAGTAGAATGGGATTTAAAAGAAAGAGAGTGCAGTCATGGGGTTGTGATTTTTGGGGTGGTATAGATGAGGATGGAATTTGTTGAAGGGAAAGGGATTAGTTAGTGTAGAGTAGGGAAGAAATAGAGAAAGAGGAGGTTAGTTTGGAAATAGAGTAAAGAAAGAAAAAAATTGGGGTGGCTAATCTATCTCTGAGCATTTGATCTGGGGTTGGAGTATCTGGTGGTGGTTTGGGGTGGAGGAGTTTTTTTTGGTTTTGGAGTGTAGAGTAATAGTTTTGTGATCACACAGAGATGTGTTTTTTAACGCATGCTTTGTCTCTTTGTTTCATGGTAGAAAGAGTAGTTTTAGATAGCAAGGGGCTGATTTTAGTTTTTTTTTTTTTCCCATAGGGGAGCTGGGATCAAGTACTTTTAAGAATGTTGAGTTAGTTAAAATATGAGACAGCATTCTCTAGAGTTTGTTTTTAGTCCAGTCCAATTTACTGCTTTTAGTGAGTTTGAAAAGGTTGTTGGGTAGGATAGTAGGAAGTCGGTGGGTAAGGTGGGTAGGTGGTGGTCTCCTAGGGTCGTCAGGAAGGATGCCACTGGGTGAAATAGTGGGGGGATGAGAGACTGAATCCAATCCATGCCTCCCATTAGGGGGGGGCAGGGGGTGAGTGGGAGTAGAATAGTGAACTTGTGTACAAATGGAACATTGAAATGTGTATACTCTTTGGATCTGCTAAATTACACTAGAGGGTCCTACACAGGAGCAGAGAAGAGCTAAAAATGACAGCAGCAAGGGAGGAGGAGAGTTTGATATAAATTTGTTCAATATGGAGCTTCAGAATGTAAAGAAAGATTCAAATGTGTAGGGTGTTACAAATAAACAATGTTTAGCTGTCTCCATTTAGAAAGAAATAAGTAAGTCTGTTAAACTAGCAAACAGTAGAGAATGTGCTGAGGATGGTAATGTGGAAAAGAAACCAGGTGATGTAGCAACAGGGAATGTAGCAGTTAAAACTCATGCAGCAGTGACAGAAATTGAGAGAAGCAAGCAACAACAAACTGAAAAGGTGTCTGATTTTATGGCAGCAGATAATGCAGTAACTGAAACATATGCAGCAGTGACATCATGCAAAATAGTTGAACAGCAACAAACTGTAAGTAAAACTGTTTTAAAAAAGAAGAGAAGACCAACTGTGAGACTAAGAACAAAAATGACACTGTAATAGACATGGTTTACTATCAAAATCTCGCTCCTGCATCGTGCAAGTGTTATTTCCAAACCGAAATGTTGGAAATCAAATAAACAAAAACAAGACCAAACAAGGTATTTTAGAAAAGATGACATCTGAGAAATGCCTACTTTACAAAAATACCACACTTCCAGTCATGGCCAATGAACTTTTTGCAGGGGTCCAGCCCCCCCTGCACCCCCACATGCCCTGCTACTTATATATACAAATTTTGAGATCACACTACAGTGACGGAAAGGGTACATTTCCAGATCCCCACTATAGTGTGAGCTGCATTCAAAATGATGAATTCACAACAGCGAATGCTAGTATGCATTTTCCCTTGTAAGTTCAAAAATTTTTTTTTCGTTATTTGTAAATGTCAAATTAGGGCATTCGGTCTTTCCAATTCGGACGAAGTTTGATTGCCCTTTTGATAGTAAACCAATAGACACGTATCATGTATGAGACAATTTGGTAATTGTTCTGGGTTTTAAAGCTCAAGAAATTTGTTCGTTTATACATACTGCAGCATAGACATTTTGTGACTTAATGTTTGAAACTGATGAACTGATGATGAAAGTTCTGGAACTGTGTAACAAAAAGAAGGACATTTATCAGTGGAACAATTATTTGTTTTCTGGTACTAACTTATGTTAAAAATATTACTTTGTGATTTAGAACCAATGAACTGGAAGAAGATGATGTTAAAAATGCATGCAGAATCTGAGTCTGTGAAACTTTTGATAATATTGTGAAAGTTAGAGATGAAAGAAAGTTATGGAATGGAGGGTAGAGGTTGGAAGCTGTTTTGTTTTGAAATGTGAAAAAAAGCATGGTGAAACACTTACCAAGTGTTATATTTGTGGCTGGTCATACTGGGGCATTAAGGTATGCTGGAGAGTCTAAATCATGTTTCTTTTGTGGGAACTGTTCTCATTTAATTAATAATTGTGACAAGGTACAATGTATGCAGTGTAGAACAAAAGGACATACAGCAAGAAGGTATGTGCCTGAATGCCAGCTGTATAAAAAGGTACATATTTGGATGGATTGTCAAGAGCAAACAGTATATAATGAAAAGAAGGGGAAAGGGAAGAAAACATACATGAGGAAGGACAACAATAGGCTGGAGTGAGAGAGTGAAGCAGATGAAGAAGAAATAGTAGAAGTAAAAAATATGGAGGAGAAAAATGGGGGGTGAGTGTGCAGGCAGGAAGAGAGGTCAGGAGGAGGGATTGATAATAAGAATTTTTTGAAGTTCTAGCCAGTGAAAAATCTCATTCTGAGGATTAAGGATTATTTCTACATAAACCCAGAAAAATATTCAATTGGTGAAAGAGTAAAAATAAGAAAAAATAAAATTTAAAAATATTTCTCCTAAACTTAAGGAAAAGCAACAATGTTAGCATTCTTCCAGTAAATGTGAACAGTATTATTAACACTATAAGGACAGGGATAGTGGAATGGTGTGCTAAATGTGATGTAGATGTTATTCTGTTACTGGATGTAAGCATCATGACAAGGGAAGAAAGACTGCAAACAGAAACAATTGGGAGGTAGAAATATAATATGGAACTTAGGAAGTGAACATTGCTCTGGATCAGTGATGTGTAAAAAAAAAAACAGTAAAAATATTAGTTGTAACGATGATAAAGATAAGAAGGTTAACTGTTGTGGATATGAGGTGGGGAGACCATGTTTATAGAATTATAACATTATATGCATATATAACTATATATATTTAATAAACAATAAGCAGTAAACAGATAAATGTGCTAGCCACGGATTTTCTTCAGTCAAAATGTATCTCATCTCCCATTCAGCTAGTACCAGGTTTGCATAGCTGTTAGCGCAGGGTGTGCCCATGGCAACACCCAAATGCTATAAATAAAACTTCTGTTCAAAGGCAAACACATTGTTCTCAAGTACAATACTCAACAATCTGCATATACGTTCAACATATTTTTATCCATATACGCTACTCTTTCATTAAAGCAATATATGTACCTTACCCCTATATCATTAGGAATAACTGTAAAGAGATTCTTTACATCTAAGGTTACAAGAATAAATCTTGCATTTGAATTTAAGCTCTCCATATATTCAGTTAATTGTTGTAAAAAATGTGGAGTCTCTTAACACAGAGACAGCCTTATTAACCATAGGTCTAAGTTGTCTTTCTACCCATTTAGAAATTGTTTCTGTAACCCATCCTGAGATATTTACTGTTGGCCTTAGAGGAGGCTTTTCCAAAGATTTATGTATCTTAGACAAATCTGCTATATTATGAATCTTAGGGAAATCTACCATAAAGTAATCATATAAATCCTTAGAAATAATGCTAGTCTGTAATAGATGAAACAAATCATTCTTCACATTACTAACAATCTCTCTCACTTTTTTCATGTTCACAAAAGTATAAGTAGTTTCATCTAACAACATATTATTCATAGTTTCCACATATGTAGAATACTCTAGCACCTGTACTGCACCTCCTTTGTCTGCAGATTTTATAACAATACTTCTGTCAGCAATTAGATCATCCAGTGCTTGCTTTTCTTGCAAATTTAAATTAAAGTGTCCTGGTCTATGTCTGGACATAAGAAGTGTATCAATTTCATTCTCACAAACCTTCAAAAATGCATCCATCACTGGTTGAGAAACAGGTATAAATGTACTAGGTTTTTTATACTTATTATAGTCAGCAGCAGTGTTAGAAAACATATAATGCAAATTTACATTCCTAGCAAACTGCCTTAAATCTAATATCACATCATGTAACTTGCTAGTAACAGCTGGTACAAAGGACAAGCCCTTGTTTAAAACATCAATTTGCATATCAGTTAAACATTTATGAGAAAGATTAAATACCAGTTTAAATGTCTCTATATTGGACTGTCCATAGAAAGATTCCTTCTCTTGCGGTTGTTGCTGAATAGCTTTCTTCTGTTGTTCAATGGTGTCCTCACTTGAAAGGTACACAAGTGTGCAAGGGTAAAAAAGTTCCATTAGTCTTTGGTCTGGCTCCCATCTCAATGTTCTTAGTGGCTAGCACAGAAGAATTAAACATGGTGGGTGGAATTTCATCAGTTTTTGTTGTAGCCCTATTCTCTGACTCCTGAATTACTTCAGTGGCCTCAATTTCAAATTCTGATGTAACAATATTGAGACATTCATCACTTGATACATTCTGACCAATCACAATCTATGCATATATAACTAGCAAGGAAAAAGAAAATGTTTCATCAAATATTACACTGTGTGGTAGCTAACATGAAAATTCTAATTGCAGACTATTTTAATTGTGATTTGAGGGGATAATGTAAAAAGAAATGGAAAGCTGTTGAAAAAAGTGCAGGAAGTGATAAAATGTGGCAAATTAGCTGTATGGAAGAAAAGTAAATGGACTTATGAGGGGGCATATCGATCTGAAATTGATTATTTTGTATTATCTGAAGGCTGAGGTAGCAGATGGTGACACAGTTGTGATTATTTTTTCAGACTGTTTAGCAATATGGATGGAGTTGATGGAAGAAAGGAAGTATACTAAAAGAGGAAAGGCAATAAAAATAATAAATGAGGAATTATGGGATGAAATTGGAGAGTGGGAAGTGTTGCAGTTATGGAAGGATCATATAACCTTAAAGGACATCAGTAAAAACTGATCAGAATGGTGGATTGAATTTAAAAAGTAGAAAATGTGGTGTTTTCAATGGCAGGATGATGTAAGAAAGGAAGAGAAATTGAAGTGTGGGGAAATGTACAGAAATGTATTAGAGAATTTAGAGAATAATACAACAGTGTATTATGGTACAGAAAAAAGACATTTATAAAAAAATCAAGGAGAAAAAATAAGGTATTACTGTTTAGGTAGAGACATTTACAAGGAAGAAGGGAGGAGGTATCTGGGTAATATAGTAGTATAATGAGGAAATGAAAAATGTAAAAGGAGAGGTAAAAAGAGCACAAGAGTAGATTATGAGTATTGTAATACAGCATGTGGAAAATATGCGTAAGAACAAAAAGAAGGAAAATAAGAGAGAATGGAAAGTAAGAACATTTCCAGAGTGAGTTAAGGAAGCATTTAAATAAGAAATTACTGTCAGTGAATTGAATGAAGTACTTTTACAGTATCAGGCCTAGATGGCATGGGGTATGTGTAACATATAAGAAATTAATGGATTGAAAAAGAGAGTATTTTGCAAATATCCTAAATGAATATATGAATGAAAGGTTTGTTTATGAAGAATTATGTAGCAGGATATTAAAATTTATCTGGAAGAAAGATGAGAAGAATGAAATAAAAAATTAGATACCCATCACACTAAATAACACAGATTATAATTTTTATGAGAATAATATAGAGGAGAATGGAAGGAAGGATGAGGGATATTATGGAAGAAAGTATATATGGTGTAAAAGGGAAGGGATGTCAAGAGTTGTTATTGATTGTGAGAGAAATTATGACTGCTATACGAAAAAGAGAGGCTATGAAACTTTATGGCAGGTGATATTAGCAAGGCATTTGACACAGTGGGAATTGATGCTTTGTGGGATGGCATGGAGAAGTATGAAATAGGTAATAAAATTAGGAATGTGTGTATGTCAACATATCAGAACAATAGAGTGTGTTAGTGAATGGGTATCTGAGTAAAGAAATATTCATAAAGTGGGGTATAAGACAAGGATGTCCCATGAGTAGAATACTGTTTGCACTGCTAATGTCCCATGAATGGAATATTGTTTGCATTAGTAATTAATGTGATATTGAGTGAAGTACTTTATAACATGAAAAATGCTAAATATGTGTTGCAAAAGGAGGTAGTGATTCCAGTAGTTTTGACAACCACAAACAATATAGTTGTAATTGCTAAGAACAAAATATGGATTAAGGAAGTGTTGGTTTGTCTGAATAGATGTTTAAAGGAAATGGGAATGACCCTGAAAAAAGTTAAAAGTAAGGGTTAGGATGATGTGATGAAAACTGGGGGGATGTATTTTTCAGTGAATGATGTGTCAGTGCTAGGGATAAAATTTGGGGGTAGTTTTGATGCACTAGGATAGTTTAATAAAAGAAATGAAGTAAATGTGACTTCCATGGAGGACATATAGATTAGCATTCAGGAAAAAATGTTTATCGGGTACATTTTGTATCAATGGGAAAAATGACATAGCTGTGAAATGTTTATATGATCCCTGAAAAATATGAAAAGGAAATTGTACAATTGACGTTTTCTTTCATATGGGGTTCAAAATTAAACACAATGAAAAGAGATGTGTTGTTTATTAGTGAAGATTAAGAGGGATTGGGGTTGCTAAATCCAGTTGTTTATTCTGCTTCATTAAACGTGTATAGAATATTAAAGTGGGCAAAGGAAGAGAATGAGAAATAAATAGAATGTTTAAATATAAGTGCAAACATTCTGGGAGATGATGAGAATAAGAAAAACTGAAAAAGAATATATATAAATGAAAAAAAAATATCAAAAGATAAAATGCTAACATGGAACATAATTGATATAGAGAATGAGAGAAGGATGTGGCATAATAACGTGATGAAATCATATTATTATGTAAATCCATGGAACAATTATCAGAAGTGATTAAAGCCATTAAATTAAGGAAAAATGACTGTACCAAGACAGGAGTGTCGATATTTCCTATGGAGACCTGCAATAAATAGGTTAACAGTAAAGAGGAATATGTCATATAAAAAGAAAGTTGAAATAATGTGTTTTATCTTTTTTTGGAGGAAAGAGACAACAGACTATTTTTTTAATATAAAAGAGTGGTGAAACCCTGGAAAAGTTGTGTGAAGAATATTATTTTGAGAATATTAATAAACTAAACAATATAGCTATGAATATGATTATGTTTGGGTATCATACAAACACGAAGAAAGAATATGTGACATGGGTAGATAAGAATTTATTTCATGTAATATGAGTTATTTGGAATGAAAGACAGAATACATTTTGTTTAATGGGAAATGGATTTGGATAAAAATATTGCAATAAATTAGATTATGATTGTAGAAGGAGTTGGGGTCAATTATGAAAGAATAATAATGAGGATTTTATGAGAAAATGATAAATAGCAAAAAAAAAATAGAAATATGTAAATATATATATATATATATATATATATATATATATATATATATATGTGTGTGTGTGTGTGTGTGTGTGTGTGTGTGTGTGTGTGTGTGTGTGTGTGTGTGTGTGTACTTGTAAATATGTACATTTTGTAAACATGTGAATAATGTTTTTATGTTGTGCTAAATAAAGGACCCCTACTCATTTTCAGATGATGTATTTGCTAGAGGGCAGTCACCAGAGGAGATAGCAATGGACAATAGTGGGTAGAGTGTGGTGGAGGAGTGGAGTATTGAGGAAGATGTGCAAGTGGTGATAATATGAAGGAATCCTATAGCACTGAAAGGATTACAATTGATGCGGACAATGGATAACCACATGCTAAAACTAGTTATACAGTCTGCAGGATTGACAGATTAAGTTTTGGAAGATATGATTAATTGGAGGTTTCCTTGTTGGACATTATGCCTAAGGTATGTGCAGAGGAATAAGTGATTCAGAAGGTTGATCAGGATGAATGACAGCATGCCACAATGACAAGTGGGGATTAGATTTTTTTCTTCAAGATGAATATGCAATGCAATGACTAACGTAACTGATGTTAATATAAAGAAATCATATATTTCTACAGTAGTGACTGCTAACTCTGGAAATGATGCTCAACTGTTAAGCATAGTGGGCAAGCAGAAACCTGTAATATACATTGAGAACAAAAAGGGGGGCAGAGTTGATAGCTATTTTGTTCAGGATAAGATTCTGCTTCCTTTGGGGTTTGTTCCAGGGGTACAAGTGTGTCTATTCATATTGTCAAGGAATCTTTTAGTAATTTATGTTTTGAGACTAATGATTTGGCAGAAAGTTTTTTGTCAGCATTTGATAATAAATCTTTTGGATTTTCTTGGAAGGAGTATATTGCAAAGAGGACAAATATTATGTCAAAGAGAAGTGTGAAAGTATAATTCAGCACTGCAGACATTTCTGAAAAGGAGTTAAGGAACTATTTTTTTAGAAAAATGCAAAAATGTGTTTGACATATAAAAAAGCAATGGATGAAAGAAAATTACGGAATGGGGGTTGAGAACTGAATATATGTCTTGATACAAGGTGTTTACAAGCCTAGCCCATAGAAGTGCCCTGGCAGAAATGGTAAGATTTTGTATATGCCTAATGTGGTGATAGTGAAACGTAAGGAAATATAAAGGTAAGATCACGAAGAATGTAAAAGTGTATAGACAAATGATTAAGTGTGGTCAACTGCAATTCAGGAGATAGGAGAGATTTTACCATATAGAGAAGGGGTTTTAAAAAAAATGAAATTGACATAATTTTATTCTCAGATGTGTTAAAAAAGCAAACATTGAATGCATGCAGTTTTTTTCTGATGTTTGTGCCATTTTGTCTTTAATTACTAATGTAGAGAGGTCTATTAGGGAGGGGAATGTATAAAAGTTTTGAGAAGAGAAGTTATTAATTCTGCTTTTTGTAGGAGGAGAGGATTAAGAAGAAAAGAAACTTGTATTAAGAAATTAAAAAAGACAAACTTTATGTTGTTTAAGCAAAAATATCTGCACGAAAAGTGGGAGGACATTTTACCTTTTTTAGTAAGGGAGTGAGGAAACATGAGAATAGGCTGGATGGTTTGATGAAGAATGATGGGGTGGTGGTGTATACATGTGAGGACATTATGGAGGTGGAGTACGTCTGAGATATAGCATAAGAAAATGTTGGGACAGACTAATATTGGTATGTTAAAGCTATTGACAGAGTTATGACTGAAAGGTTAATTAACGAACTTTATACAAAAGAGTTACATTAAAGTTTAAAGGTGATTAATGGGAAGAGTTCCCTTGGTCCTGATGCTTTGAGTTATGAAATGTATAAGGAAATATCTGAAAGTAAGAAAAGAGTGTTATTGGTTGATGTATAGAGTTAATAACAGAAGAGTGAGTGAGGAAGTGATGAGGTTTTATATAAAAAGAGAACAGGAGTGATATTAGAAACTGGAGGCCACTGATTCTCAATAACACAGATCATAAGCTGTTTGTGAAGATTTTTATAGAAAAGACTTAATATGATAATTAATATAATAATGGAAGAAGGCATTCTTAGCATAAAAAAGCAATGTTAAGGATTTGATGTTATTAGGTAGTCAGAGGAGGTTAAAAATAATAATGGATGTATGATTATTGCTTGTGAAGTGGAAAACCATATAGTAATGCCGATCATGAAATATGCATACTATTTTGAGCAAATGTGGTATACATGAAAAGTCATTTACTAGTGCATTGGTCAATGGGAGGTCTGGTAAGGAAATTAAGATCAGGAAGGGACTGAAGCTAGAGTGCTTGATGACTGGTATGTTAATCTGTTGATGAGTACGGTATCAAAACAACTAAACAAAATAGTTTATTTGATAACGCAAAATTTAATAATATGTTAGAAGTGATAACATATGTGGCACATGCAGAACATGCAGGTGATTTTGTTGTAACAAAAAATAAGTTATTAGTCAGAGAGGTTATACGTAGAATATAACATCTGGCAAGAGTCGGATTACTTATTAACAAAAATAAATGAAAGGGGTTTGGATGTCATGAAGTTATTGATGGGAATAACTCTTCTTTTGATGAAGTTGACATTTTAGTCCTAAGGTTTGGTAGAAGTAAGATAGTATTGCATCGATTGAAAGTTATGTTGAATAATATTAGAATTAAGTTAGGTATATGGAAAGTTTTTAAGATGTCACATAAGAAAAACGTGTAATTAATTCACTTGTATTTTTGAGTGTTATGTTGCATAGGTTGTGATTTTTTTTTATGTTTAAAAAATATTTATTAGGGATAATATTCTATTTTATTTGGGATTTAAGGTTGAACCCTATCAAGAGGCGGTGGGTTATGTTATAAAAATCAAAATGGTGGTTTAGATTTAATAAATCCTATTGTGTATCTGGCTTCTTTAAATTTCTTTTGGATCATTAAAAAGAATTGTACAGGCAGAGATTATGTAGATATATTAATGTGGGTGAAGTTGAAGGGAATTTGGGAAATAAATAAAAAAAATATTTTTTATGGTGACATGTAGGAGATGTATGCCATATCGCAAAGATGAAAGATTATATGGCAGGCATGAAGTTAAAGATAGTAGAGAACAGTGATATGGCATTGTTATGGAAAACATATTATGTCAAAATATGAGAAGAAAAGATTGATAAAATAATAAAGGCAATAAAGGAAAGAAGGGAGAGGTTTTTCTAAAGAGTATAAAATAGGTGATTTTTTAAGGAGGTTGATGTTCAGTAAATTGACAGTCAAGGATGAAATGAAATATAAACAAATGAAAGAAAGGATGTGCAACGTATAATGTGGAAGAAACTGTGAATCTTTTTTATGTAAAAGTATGCAAAAAATATGGAATGTATCTAAACAGAGTTTATGTGTCCAGTCTTGGAAAAGATGAATACGGACATTATTAAACATGGATTTTATGAAATTCGGAAGAAGAAGGATGTTGATAAAGTGAATAAATTGATCATTGCTATTGCATGAAATGTGTGGTATATGCAATTTTAAGAAATATTTGTATAATCAAATATAGGATATTCAAATTTTGTTAAGTAAAATAAAAAGATGGCAAGGTTTTGGATGGTGATGTTTTAAGATGTGTTATGGTTACTTTTTGGGAATGTGCAAATAAATAAAGCCCCTTTTCTTTTCAGTAAGTGCCACGGGATCTTTTAGATCCACCTGAGCTACCACTAACATAGGCAGACTGGGGTCTCGATTTAGCACTTCATCCAAAGGACAGCACACTCAAGAGTGCAGCACCCATCTTATGCTGCACTGCAGTGTCAGTATTAGAAAATGCATCCATGTACCCACAGCCTTCTGCATTAGAGGCAAGTGTGCTACCTGTTGGGCTACTGAGGCTATTATTATACAGTCATACTGAATTAATGATACAAAGTGAATCAGGCATTTGTAAAGGCATTCCTGATTTATAAAATTAAGCCAAAAATTATTTTTTTCACTGCTTTTGAAATAAGTTGTAATATATAGTTACCATGGAAGAAAAAAAGCTAATTTAGTGATATTTTCCTTCTTTTGTAAGTTACAGAGGGGTGTGATAGTAGATCTACTTCAACTTGCAGAAATACCACTTCATCAAATTAATTGCAAAACCCTGAGACAATGTTGCCAAAAAGTAAATTTAACGAACTCCCAGGTGATTGCACTTTACCTCCAGGAAACAAACCACTTGGTCACCAGCACTTAAAATACAAACCAAAGCAAATCAAACCCACCGAAGTGGGGTGCTGCACCCCCACACCCCCCAACTAAATATACCAACTCCAAGATCGCACTACAGTGGAGAAAAGGGCGAAGTTCACCATGGTGGCCAAGTAGATAGTTTCCTGGATGTAAAGTATGATGATCTGGGAGTTTGTTAAATTAACTTTCCGGCAAGTCGTCTTGGTATTTTGCAATTTTACAAAGTAGTAATTCAGTAAACAGAAGTAGATCCATAACAATACAGTGCCTGTCCTTGCTAGGTTATCACAGTACATTAGAGCAGCAGCCAGGAATTCAAATGGAGAATATTGTTATGGTGGAGGGAGAGGGATAGGCACTAAAGAAAAAAAAAGAACAAATGGAATATTCTGAAAATCTGGCATAAGCAAGATTGCATCTTAGGGGAAAGTGGCTTTATTCCTCCTCACATTGCCCTCTGCTTTCAAAAGTGTGGGTTCAGCCTGCTGTGTCTTATCTCACAGTCATCTGATAATTTGTCTGCTGTCCTCCAAATGTATACAGCTAAAGAGAATGTCTTCAGGCTAAAAGAAAGACAAGCAGCTCCAGGTATGGTAAGCAGGATGCCCTTCAAGCTATATATTGCTCTGAGTTTCTGAGACAAATAGTCTGGAACAGTATGTGATACATACCTGTAGAGTTCAGCATGGTAGAGTCTGCACTCCATGGAAAGATATAGGTAATTTAGTTTGTTTCCCAGGCTTTGACATCCAGACACGTTCAATGTCATACAGCAGAACACATGCCAGCAACATGTGTTTCAACAGCAAACTTTGTACTCTTATAAGGCACCATGAAACGTAATGACTCTGATGAGCTAATCTGGACAAAACTGCACGGCTATAGAGCTGGCTAAGGATAAATGTAACTTAAGCAGACTACAGCCTGGCATCATCCTTGGGAAAACTCCTTAGTCTACAGGAGACAAAGTTTTTACTTATTGTTACCAGTAATGTTAAATCCATGCTGCTAGCAGCTCATGCTATATTATAATTAGAATGGCAGACACCTGAAGTCAGACATGAATCCAGTGATGCTCTTCATAATGATCACTGCTGCGGTAGCCATTGCTATATGGGTTATATTGTGTCAAGGATACAACAGCCAGACAGCTTCCAAAGTTTCAGGGTACCTTCCACACACACAAACTGTCAAGCAGCTGAAAATGAGCTGACTGTAAGACAAGTTTGGGAGCAAAGCTCTTCAGTGCTTTACTGCCACTAAAGAGTATGCTCTTCGGAGGCTTTTGGGGATCAACAGTTAAATCATGCTTTCCTTTGCTGGGCATATATGTATCCATTGGGGAGACTTCCATTTTCTTAATTTTGTTGATGTTTTATTACTTTCTCTTCAGAAAAGATATTTTAAAGTTAGGAATGTTTTGTTTAATGGAATATCTCATTACTGTAGACTGTGATGTACTGTTAAACCTGAGCACTCGTTTTTGAAAACATTTTTCTCTGGAGAAATTGTTTTTATTCTTCATTTGTAGGGCTGGAATAGTGTTTCAAAGTGCTTTTTACTGTGCTTTTTCTGTCAAAAAGTAACTTTTGTGGACTGGTAGTGTTTGCCAGCAACTGCTGCTTGTCTTCCTCAGAAAAGAGGCACCATTTTTAGGTTGACCATAAAACAGGCTACCAGTCCCACAGTTGGTCCTTCTTTCACACAAACAAAAAATTAAGCAAACAGCCTTTGCCACCACAATAGACTAATAATTTGCCTCAGCTGTAGGTGGGTGACTCTGTTGTGGCCATCTGTTGTACCTCAGACCACTCTTTTTACCCCAGATCACTCTGGTGTAACACCTACAGCCACTATGGACCAGGGGTTAGCCACATCCTCTGCAGCCGTTGAGTCCCCTTAATGGGCAAGGGAGAGGCATTCTTGTTGGTTCTGGGAGAGGAAATAAGGAAGGTTTCCCAGTTGCATCAGCATGCTATGTCTATCCCCAGGGGATGCAGCTGCTATCATTAGTAACATGGTTGGCCCTATTATTCCAGCCAAAAAAAAAACAAGTATGTACCTACTCCTCTTTTAATTTCATTGGATAGGAATAGTTTACTGGGTCTGGCTCATGGTTTAAGTCAGGCTATTGATCCTTCTTGTAAATTAGTTTCCGATAAAAAATAGAGGGATTCCTCTTTTCCCAAAGAGATTTAAGATTCTGAACCTGAACAGGAAGATGCTGGGATGGATACAGTTTTTTCCTCATATTTCTGATTCAGACTCAGACAAGAACTCACTTTCTGATTCTCCCTGTGGAGGGGTCTACTTCTCTGGGACTATTGCTAGAATGTGTCAGTGTTTACAGTGGGAAAACACAGAGGTTTCTCAGTCCTTCAGAAAATACACAAAAGATTGGGAAGAGAGACTGGATAAGCAATTAACAAAGAGACAATGGGGGGATATATGTATATCTCCCAAATATGCAACAAAGTCTAGAAGATTTAGGAAAGTTGCCTGGAAGTGTTTACGTAGATATTTTAGGTTCCCTATTAGATGAACGAACGCTTAAAATGTCAAGTATGACATGCTCAACAGCTTTTAAGAGAATGTTCATCTAAGTGAAACCCAAGAATGTCAAAACAAGGAGTTTCGAAACTTTACAGTTGGTTAGCCGTGAGGAAGTCAACAGCTGTCTTCAGAACATTCAACCTGTCTCGCCATTCTTACAGTCCTCTACTGTGGTGCGGTCTCGATGTTCACCTTGTGTAATGTTATGACAGTCCTCCACTGTGGCAGAATCTTGGAGTTGGTATATTTAAGTAGGGGGGTGTGAGAGGCACAGCCCCCCCATGTTGAGGGGTGTGGAGGCCGAAGCTCCCCCCACTTTATTTTGTTTGTCGATTTGTTTTTGTTTTTGTTTTTTTTGTTTTTTTTGGGGGGGGGAGTTGTAATGGTGTACAGTACATTGTAGCCATCAGCCATTGGCTTTCTGACGGCTTGCCAACTATAACTTTTTGAAACTCCTTGTTTCGATATTCTGGGATTTTGATTAGATGAATGTTTGCTTAAAGGCTGTTGAGCATGTCGTACTCAACATTTTAAGCGTTTATTCATTTAATATAGACCCTATTTTTATACCCCAAGTAGAATCCAAAGAATTTTTCCTCAGGTTGATAGCAAATGTTGGAGGTGTGACGGGCAAAAAAGAGGTAGCTGGGAGCATATTTTTTGGGAGAGTAGTGAGCTGGCAGTCTTTAGGGATTCCCTGCAGACCACTCTGTCGGAGATGCTCAGTGAGTGGATTTGACTGACTAGGGAGATGATTTTTTTTCAATTATGCTACAGAATCGGAATTCCCTAGACATAGTAAAGCCTTGCTGAGTCTAATTATGGTGACTGCCAAAAAAGCAATTACTAGAAAATGGAAATCCAAGACTAGACCAACTTTACTAGATGTAGTTAATATAGTAACAGAGATAAAACATATGAAACTGGGATATTTAGAAAAGGGAAGGAGCAAACTACATAGGAAAAATGTAAATTGTGGGAACAATATATGCAGAGCAGGAATGAGGTTTAAAAGGCAAGATTTGAATGAGTTATATAATGCTTAACTGACAATGACTGGATGGTTTATAAGTGATGTATAATGTTTGCAACTACATTTATTTCAGTGGTGTCTGTGATGTAAATTGTTTGCAACTAAAGTGGTATCATTTTGTATGTTTTTCATTTATATAAATGTAAGATTGTTTTTGTCATATGTGAAAAAAGTCAATAAAGATCTTTGGATTAAAAAAAAACATTATCAGTTCTCTGCCTTACCCTTTGGACTATCCACTGCACTAAGAGTGTTCACAAATTGCCTAACTCCAGTTGTAGCTCACTGCAGGCTACAGAGCATCCACATTTTTCCATAGTTAGACAACTTGGTTATCTTTGCAGTCTTTTTCAATGTGTCAGGAATCTTTCTCTTGGGTGAGAGATCTATTACACAAGCTGTGATTCCAAGAGAATATTCAAAAGTCTTCCTGGACTCCTTCACACAGGATTATGTTCCTATGATGTCAACTGGGCACCTCAGTTCAAAGAGATTTTCTTCCACAGGGAAAAATATGTCTTTATTTAGATCTATTGCTAAGGTTTTCCACTCAGACTTCAGTCACTGAGAGAGAATACCTCAAAATTTTGTGTCTCACTGAATCTCTGAATCTGATGATAACTCTGGCAAGACCCACATGAGAACAATACAGTGGTATCTGAAATCTCTTTGATCCCAGTGTCAATACCCTTTATCTTTTCAAATTCCAGTGCTGGGGGAAGATAAATGTTTAGGTGGAGACTACAGATATCCTTCAATCCAGATCTCTCTTTCTCTCTCTCTCTCTCTCTCTGCTCCAAAGCAGTCAGTCATCACAGACACTTCAGACTTTGACTGGGGAGTATTTTCAGGAAGAATAAAATACAGGGGTGCGGGACACCAAGGAAAGATGCAAGCACATAAGTATCAAAGATATGCTTGCCCTGATCAAGGCACTCAACTCTCTGAACCATCTATATCACAGTCATGTGGTACATCAACTAGCAAGGGGGAACCAGGCTGTACATCTTTGCAGACTAGCCATGTTAGATTGGGATATAGCTTCACAGCACAATCTCACTCTACAGGCATCCTGCATTCCATCAGAGCAAAACTGTGTGGCAGACAAGCTGAGCAGGTCCAGGGCAAACCCTCACAAATGGAAACTAGATCATGGGGTGTTTCAAGTCTTGATCCATCTGTGGAGATTTCCTCAAGTAGATCTCTTTGTCTCCTCTCTGAACAATAAACTAGCAAGATTATATTCCCAGACTTCATGCAAGAAGGCCTGGAAGACAGATGCCTTTTCTTTTCCTTTGACAGGAATGCTCCTGCATGCTTTTCTATCCTTTCCATTAATATCCATGGTACTTCTGAAGATTCAGAAGGAATCCTCCAAAATAATTGATATGACTCCCTTCTGGCCCAGGTAATCATGGTTCTCCCTTCTTGGCCAGGGGTAATTACCACAAGCTTCCTCACATATTGGATGTACTCACACATGAACAGGGGTCTTTGATTCACCCTGACATCAGTCATCTTTAGGTGACTGCCTGGATGATAGAGTCTTAATTCCTTTTGGGCACCTGTTTACAACAGGTATTACTGGAATCAAGACAGCCTGTTACTTGAAAATCATGTACTAGCAAATATAAAAGGTTTTCTAACTGGTGCCAACAACATAACCAGTACCCATTCAGGGCTAGTTGTTCTCTGTTTTTACAATACTTGTGTGAGTTACTGTCCTGTGGCCTTTCTTATTCCTCTATCAAGGTTCATTTAGCATTCATTTCAGCATGTCTGTCCATGGGGCCTCCTCTTTCAAAGCAATCTCATGTCAAATGTTCTTGAAAGGGGTTTTGCAAAAGATACCTCCAAGTGAACCAGTGGCTCCTCCTTGGGATCTTAATTTTGTATTAGAGAAGCTAACACTTCTTCCATTTGAGCCAGATAATCTGGGTGAAGGAGGTTCTTAAAATGGAAAACAGTTTTACTGACTGGTCTGACCTCTGCAAGTAGGGTGTCTGAGTTGCAAGCTCTTAAGGTGAGTCAACCTTACCTCATTTCCCATAGTGACAGGGTTTCATTGAGAACTAATCTAACTTTTACACCTGTGGTATCTGCGTTTACTCCATGCCAAACTATCCATCTCTCCATTTTCTTTCCTGAACCTAAAAATTTGGGAGAAAAGATACTCCATACTTGGGACGTCTACCGACAACTCAGGTACTATCTTGACAGAACTAAATCTTTCAGCACTTTGGCACAATTGTTCATTTCTTGTGAAGGTAAGAGAAAGGAACAACCTGTGTCAAAACAGACTATTTCAAAATGGTTGTCTAAGGCTATTACCTTTTGCTATACTCACCATAACAAAACTATTCCAGGCAGGATCGAGCCCAACTCTACCGGGGCCTTGGGTTCATCTATGGCTTTTTGGAAAGGGTTGGATTTTAGAATTATTCTAGAAGCTGCTACTTGGTCCTCTGTACATACTTTTACAAAACACTATAAGCTTGACTCCTTCTCTAGATCCAGCTCAAGCTTTCCTAGGACCATTTTCCAGGGGCTCCTGAACACTTTTCCTTCCACCTCCCAAATGTAATTATCTATGGTAATCTACCCATATAGCTAAGACTGCAGCAACAGTGATCAATATGATGAACATAGTAGAGTTGTATAAGGTGAACTTTCCATAACAGCAGATGTTTCAATGATCTCTGCTGCAGTAGCCACTCCCTCCCTCTATCCCCCTTGTATTTTGGTGTAATTTTTATGCGAGGAGACATTTATTTTACTTTTTTGTTGTTGTTCCTAGGATTGCCTTTTCGGGGCTCAGTGTCAATGTCCATGTTGACAGGAAAGTTGTGAAGGGCTTTTCACCCAAACGTGTCTTTTAGTCAGCTCAGCTCAAGCTGCTTGACAATTTATGCTCATGGAATGTGCTCTGAAGTTTTGGAAGCTGCCTGACTATTATACCCTTGGCAGGATATAACCCATATAGCTAAGCCTGCTGCAACAGTGATTATTTGAACATCTACATTTATGGTAAGTTTACCTTACACACGTGTACTATCTCACCATTTTTTAATGAATCATCAGATGTATTTGATTTTAGAGCAAAGGTTACCTTTCTGATTTCAGTCTTTAATCCTGAAAGCAAATTGATTTTGTTCACATTGCATCAGAATAGCTTGGTCTAATAAATGTGAACTGCATATGTTTACGTTCTACTAGTAAAATATTTGGTAAGGTGCTGAAAGCAGTGTATAGCTTTGACCCACTATATTATGTTATATGGAAAGTGATTCCATAGTTACAAAGCTGCTTCAATCATCACTGTCTGAATTAGTTTCCTGACAGCACCTAAAACAAACATTCACAAAGTTATTCACTGTTACACAATCTGTCTACCTTTTTGCTGCACTGCTATGAAACTACAAGTTGATTGTAATTTATTATATATAAAATTAAAACTTCCATGGTGGGAGCTTACTTAACTATGTCACAGCTGGTTACTTAATGCCTTTCACTAATTTATTCAAAGAGCTAACTTCAGTAGTGCTACACTATGGATTTAAAATAGAATTAGTAAAGAAAAAAACACTGCTCAATTTTAACATCATAATTCAAAGTTCCCTTTAAAGGTGAAAGTGAATTAGCTAAGTAGAAATATGAAGGATGATTACAAATCAGTATAAAACCATAAGTTTCCATGTTTATATAAACACAACAAAGTGAGTAATGAACTGTGCAGTTTTGCTACTTTTAACAGTATGTTATGTCATCATGATGAAAGTTAGGACTGATTTGTGAAAATCTTTCATAACATGAGGATCAAGTTTCTTATTTAACAATTTTAATACTGTTATAAGTTTTATTTTTTACATGTAAGCATTTCATAACTAGTGCATCAAGTTTCTCACTGAAAAGTCTGCACTGCTAAAGTTTTGATGTCATCAGCTTTCAGAATATTATTCTGTATATAGCAGAGTATATTCTAGAACTGGATGGAAATCATAAATAGTTGTTAATACAAACAATAGATGCATTGCTTTCCCAGCAGAGTATAGGGGAATGTGCGCCGTAAAGGAAAGCATTGCAAGAAGCAATGAACCATACACAGGCAGATCTTAGGTGGCTCAGATTACGGTCATCACATATTGCCAAGTTTTGAGTATTGCAGGAAAAGGGATTGTCAGGGCCTTCAGTATTACAAGTCTGATTGAGAGGCAGAGATGAAGGTAATGTAGTGTACATTCAGACATTATGTGTCCACTCCAAGAGACTGTACTGATGACAAATGGACTGGTAAGCCTGCAGGAATCCTTCTCCTGGACTGGGTGATATTGTGCAAAGCTAGCTCAGTTAATATTAACATTTATTACTGCTGTTGTTAGAATAACCAATCTTTTAGCTTCATTAACAAAGCTACAAGATGTGTTCGCGGTGCTACAGTGGTTGCGTTGCTGCCTCAAAGCAAGAGGTTCTCCTGTTCAATTCTCGGCTGGAGTGCCTTCTGTTTGGAGTCTGCATGTCCTCCCCGCGGTCGAGTGGCCTCCGAAAGACATGTGTGAATGGGCATGCCTTCGCTGAAGGTTGGGCATCAGGCTGGCAATTCGGCACCATAAAAAATCGACTGCCAATAATTAGCGGACCAGAGTTCCGCTGTGGCGACCCCTAACCGGGAAAAGCCGAAAAGACAAACAAACAAAGCTACAAGGTAACAATGCCAAACCCACTTTAGATGCAGCTTTTCCCAAGGTGCAGTTGCTTATTTACTATAAAATGCTGGTATGTAGTGATAAGAAAAGGATTTGTGGTTTGTTTGTCAATGGAACATCACTGAAATTCTGTTGGAGAGTAGTAGCCCCTTCAAATATTACAAGAAAATGATAATCTGAAGCATGCCTCAGAAATGTTTATGATTTTACAGAACATCCCAGAATTTGCCTTGTATTTGTTCCCTGTTCTTTATAACATTTTGGATTTTCTGGTAATCAACAGGGGGTTACAGTCAGACAATAATGAGAGATATTAGAGTTTTAGATTTCATTTTGTTCTGAAAATGCATGTTGATGCAATGCCTGCTATTATATTAACTTTTAAAGTGAATTTAAGGGCTGTACTAATGACACTCACTGGTGTTGGCAAGTGCCTTAACTCCCACTGACTCAATTCCCATACACTTATACAAGGCTGACCATGCCTCCAAGAACCCATTCCCTAAACCCAAACTCCCAATCAGTTCCCCTCCATTACCCTAACTCCTGATCCCTTCCACTCCTTTAAGTCTCCCTCCCCTACCTAATCCTAACCTTATGCTAACTCCCAATCACACCCTAAACCTAAAATTTCCCTCCCCTCCCTAACCATAACTGTCAGCAAACTCCCAGTAATTCCTTAAACCTAAAATCCCCCTCCATCCATAACTGTAACCTTCTATGAACACCCAATCACTTCCTAAACTTAAAATCCCCCTCCCCTCCTAACCTTAACCTCCTGATCTCCTCCATTAACCTAAAATTCCTCCTTCATTCCCTAAACCTGAAGTCTCTGCCACTGGTTCCCTTACCCACTTGTCAGTTCCACTACAAAACACTGACTGTATATGACCGTAGACGCAGCTGCATCCCTGAACTCACGTTTGACTTCGAGCACCTGTTTGGGCAGCTCATCAGTTGGGGTTACATACATTCTAGTCTCCAGCTGTGAGTCAATAAAATTCAAGCAGCTGTGGCTCAAGCGGCTGTACTATTCCCAAATCTGAGTAATATTTTTAAAAGTGTTCCTAATTTTGGGTCATGATCCTCCATTATTTTTGGCTTTTCTGCATTATTCTTAAGCAAAAAAAGTTTAGAAGTATGATCTGAAGAATAATAAAAAGCTACCGAGGGTAGTGGATCAAATTGTGCTTTAGTATCTAAAGTTAAAATAGAATATTTACAAGGAAAAGGAAGAACTTGTCAGTTGTGTAGATCAGATAAAGTTATAAAACAGAAATGATACACAGCAAGGTAAAGAGAGGAACAGAAAATAATTATCAGGACTGGAGGAATGGTCTAAAGTAGGAAACTAAAATTCAAAATTGAAAAGCAATACAAATAAATCATCTGTTAAGCTAAAAGCTAGGAAATTAACACAAAAAAGAAAAGGAAGTAATAGCAAATACAAAATAGGAAAGAAGCCAGGCCCAGTCATAGCAGATGACCTAAAGATAAGCAAGAAATTGATGAGGGTAGCATCGAAGGCAGGCAGATGCATAGGATAATACACTAGCAGAAGAAAACAAGATGTTATTCTGATGCTGTACAGACACATATAAGCATTGTTCTGGGGTACTGTGCACATTTCTGCACAAGCAATCAAGTGATTTGGCACTCAGATGTCCATGTCACCAAAAAAAAAGGAAAGGAGATTTGGAGCTGCATAAGAACAACCAGTTACCTGGTTATCACAGTAATCAAATAACAGATTAGTCCCATAAATGATCAGACCAAATGCATTCCCAAGGATGAGACAAAATGTGTGTAGAACTGGCATGGCAGTGCAACTCATAGTCCAGCACTGATTAATGCATTCTCATCCCAATAACATGACTCAAAGCCACAGAGTCAGAGCACTGAAGTGTGAGATAAGGGTGGCCCACTGCATAAGCGCATGTAAGAATAGCACAGCCCTGCAATGGACATATGCAGCAAAATGGGCATGCAGCTGACATAAGGAGCACACAGATAGCAAGGAGTGATAAACTAGACAAAGACACAGTGGGAATGTGATAATGACCTCAAAAAGTAAGCATATGCACACACGGGTGAAGTGGTCGCATGCAGAGTTATGACAAGATTTTTTTTCTTTTTTTTTAGTGATAGAGCTTGTATGCTTAACCTGGTGTATTTCTTTTCTTAGGGTGTGATGGCCACACTGGATGAATCTCTCCCTGATCTGGCTAAACAGTTTAATACTGTACCCCAGGATGGAATCATGCATACACTCTGGGATCAGAAAGTGAATAAACTGTAAAAACAGCATTTAAAATTGCATATGAATGGAGTAGTATAAATGACTTTGCCTTTAATGTTAAAAATTGTACATTCTGTCATGTGGCAAAAAGAAAAAGATAAGACAATACCAGTTTTATATACTATCAATGGGCAAAGCTTTAAAGCTGTAAACAGTAAAAGACTTTGGAGATATTCTAGATGTTGATCTTTCATTTGATTCCCAGTATATGTGCTGTCATCAGCAAACATGCACGAGATCCCTACCAAATCTCCCATAGAGTTGCGAGCTGTGTCAGAAAATTACTTGTCCCCTTTTATTTAGCTCTATCAAACCAATTGTAGATTACTATAAAATGTTCTGTAATTTATTCAAACACCATTTGGTATTGTTGGAGAAGATAAAAAGATTCTTTACAACAGAAATCAAAGGGCTTTACAGTTTGTCTTACAGTGGAAGAATACAAAAACGCTCTCTTTTTTCTGTATCTTATCATCTTCTTGAAAAAGACCTATATCTGAACTGCAGCACATTAATAATCCCTTACCATTGAAACATTTTGCTTAGAATGCTCCCTGATTACCTAAATACAGTAAGGCACTCAGCCTCAGTAAAAATTGATATCAACCATGCCATAAAACATGGCAACTTCATACATCAAACTCTATGGAATAAACTCCCCCTCTCGACTGAATTCATCCAATTAATCTACACTTCTAAGAAGAAATTGGATGACTACACTGATACATGTCAGTTCTAACATGCGATCCAAGAGATCAAGCTCCTTAATTGTCAGCAGGCCTTGAACTTGTTCACCAAACTTATTAACCTATGAAAATATAACAAGAGAGCAGATACCACCCAAAGGTATGCACAGCAGCCATTACAAAGCTACAACTCATATCAGCAGAAAACAATATGTCCTGTGACACTGGCATGGTATACAATGGAAAATGTGGCAACCAAGTGGAAAGTGCAGCCCAGCAAAGTCAGAGCAGTCAGCAACAGGACATTAATGTGTTGTTGGTATGGCACACAGCAGGCAGCATCTGGAAAAGATGGTCATATTATGTGACAGACAGCATGATATCCATGAGCTTCAACACAAAGGGCAAAAGATAGCAACATAACTCAAGGGTGAAGCAAGCATGGATATCATCAGGTAATATCATAAGGACCCAGGAATAACAATCAGTCCAAACCAGGATAAGGACCATGTGGAAACAGCACTGAATTCAGCTGTGTAAACTCAGATAACATACAGCAGCAACATGCTGAGACAGTGGCACCACAAACTCAGGTAATATCCACACATCCAGAAAACTGTACATAAGAGTCAGCAGACGTCTGATTTTCCCAACCAACTACTTCTCATTTCTGCCTCCAGAGCACTAGTTAGGAAAATTGTAACCTTGGCAATCCCCCAAACTGATGCCCTTCTCAACCAAAGTTGAGGTGCAAAAATAAAGTCCTCCAGAGTTTCAAGTAAAAAAAAAATAATAATAATAAAAAAAATCAACGAGCAAAGAGCTAATCTAACATACTTACACTGCAAGTTGTTTTTCAGATCTGAAGTAATTGTGACAACCAAAATGATTTTGTACCAGGCTGTCTTCCAAGTATTCTTCCCTGGAGAGGCAAAATCATTTTTTTTTTGATGAAGTACATGCTAAGGAGGAAATACAAAAGAATGCCCAACAAAAAGTGAGCTGTGAAACAGAAAGCGATTGTGCTTCTTGCTCTTCTGGTAATAAAGACCACAAAGAGACTTATGAAATCCTCTCATCTCTTCAGTTCTATTTTTTCTCCATTATTTTATAAATTTGAGCAGGCAGTAGGGATAATGTGTGAAGGAAAACTGCCAATGAAGTTAAAAAGTAAGGTGTGACCAGTGTTTCTGTATGTCACAGACATCTCCGCAGTAAAGACAGGGCAGTGAGGAATCTTGGGGTGATGGAGATGAAGTGTATCAGATGGATAACACCAAAATTAATACCATACACCCAACAGGACTGGTATTAAACCATGACTTGGTAAATTCAATGTGCGATCATAAGGCTAGACTGCTAATGGCTCACAGCATCAACAGCCTATTATTAACTTATGAACCAATTAAACCATGATGCACCCTGCGGACCATTTGAAGTAATGAGGACATAAGAGCAGAAGCCAAAGTAGCCCCAATTACAGAGAAGTTCAAGAAGAACATAATATGCTGATTCATATCACATGCAGAAATACTGAAGACAATTTGGTTAAGTAGATTTGGGAGAGACAGATCCCTTACTAGCTAATTTTAACAATGAATATGAGTTTGTAGCTGGGGATTTCAGTGCTCCAAATATCCAGTGTGAGAAAAACAATAGTCATACAGGTGTACAGTAATTAATGATATAGTGAAATCTAGACTTGAGCATGGCTATAAACAGATTGTAGAGATGCCAACTAGTGGTAATAATCTGTTGAATATTGCTTGGACTAACTTACATAAGAATACAACACTTTAGAATGAACTATTGAACCAGAATTAGCTGGATCAGATCATAATAGCGTTGGACAGATATATATATTCTAACTTCTTCTCATAGCCTAATTCTGTCAGAAAAAAATAAATTGTAGACAGGCATTTTATACAACTGATTATTGCAAAGTAAATAAAGTAATAAAGAATTGGAAATGGAATGATGACTTACATCATGTTGATATTGATACTGGTTTGAAAAGTGTTACTCCTTCTTAAATCAAATTATTGAAGAATATGTCCCATTAGCCTCAGCAAGGGTAACAGCTTCTAAAACTCCTTGGTGGACTAATGAACTAGAAAAAGTTAATAAAGGAAGAAGATTATGTTGGAGAAAGTTTAGAAATTAACGTAGTAGAACTAATGAAGACATGTATAAAGAGGTTAGTGTTAGCTTTAAAAGAAAGTTTAGAAAGGTTCAGTATGAGTATGATAGAAAGTTAGCTAACCAAATGCTTGACAATAAGAAACATTTTCCGACATATGAATTTGTATAAAGGAAATTCTGTGTATTATAAAGAAAGTGGAAAGATTATTTGATAACTGATTTGGATTTAATATATTTGCAAATTTATTTGTATTACCACCGGTTGGTGTTATAGCTGAAGAACATTTTTCTTTAAGGGTAATAATTTATACCCTAACATATTTAAAGGTGGTTCTGAAGAGTTGTTTAAGATTAATTCAAGCTCTGCAGCCAAACATGATGGGATAAATGGGTACTTCTTGAAAACTCAAGTAAGTTCTCTTATTCGTAGTGTATTACATTTATTGCAGAGGTCTGTAAAAACAGGTTTTGTACCAGAATCATGGAAGAAGACAATTGTGGTCCCTATACCTAAGTGTGGAGAAGTCTTTAATTAATAACTTTAGACTTTCTCTTAACCACTGCAGGAGGCACTGGATGAGGGGTTGATCTTTAATGTTCTACATCTGGACATGGTAAAAGCATTTCACACCATTCCCCATTGTAAGATAATCTCTATAATGGCTGTAAATGATTTAAATCAATATATTATATGATTGGTAAAGAACTGGTTTGTCCCAGAGAACGTGTATAGTGAGAATTAAAGATACCCTTTCAGAAACTAAATTAGTTTCCTCTGGTGTTCCTCAGGGGGTATGTTCTGGAACCTGTGTCATTCACTTTATTTATGGCATCTGTTCCTATTCATAATAGTTTATGGATAAGTAAATATGCTGACAACACTAGGACTGGTTCAGTTATTACAAATCTGGAAGATTGATTGATTGATTGATTGATTGATTGATTGATTGATTGATTGATTGATTGATTTAAATTTGTTGACCGGGAGTGTCCGACTGGATGTAGGTCCATTTTCAGCGGAGGGCCAGGGAGAAAAGCTCCACAGTTAAAATAAACAGACAGTATATACATTGGATTACATAGTGAATAACAATTTACATAGCAATTACTTACAACATATTTACAAATGAAGAACATAGTACATCAGTAGACAACTAGAATCTTTATCTGTGAAGTGCATACCAGACATTAACAAATGTTACAAGAAGAAGAAGTTTGTGCTGTATAATAAGTACTGGCTTATGAGCATCTGACCTTGCTATAATCAAGGTAGTTAGTGGAGTGGAAAGAAAGGTAGTGGTTGGATGGGGTGGATGATATTAGAGTGGGAGTTGCAAAGGCATAGCCAGCATGTTTTTAGGTGCGCTTTTAGTAAAGTTTTGAAGTGGGTGCATGATGGTATGGAGGTAATTGTGGGTGGGAGTGAGTTCCATGCAAGAGAATAGTGCTTCACCAGCAGAGTTATGGGCTTTAGTGATCTGCAAGTGATTTTTGCTGCTGGATCTTAGTGGTCTGGTGGTGCGATAGGGTTGGAATAGATTCTGGAGGGATGGGACATTTAGTGGATGGTTTACTAGTTTGTGGACGAGTGAGAGTTGATACCACTGAAGGAGGTGAGGGAGTTCAAGCCAGCCCAGTTCAGCAAGTGAGAGACAGTGGTGACTACGATAGGATGCCCCCGTGGCGAATTTGGCGATTTTGTTGTAGCAGGTCTCTAGCTTGTTTAGATCACATTGCCTTAGGTTGGTATATATTGGAGAGGCATAAAGTAGGGTGGAGATAAGGTGGGAATTTGCTATTGAAATCTTTGCTGCTTTGGTGAGAAATTGCTTATTTCTATATAACGCTCCTAGTTTTTTTGTGGACTTTTTTTATAGTCATGGATATGTGAATGTCAAATTTTAGTTTATTGTCTATTTCCACTCCTAGCAATTTGGTGTGTTCAGTTGGGTATATAGTGGTGTTGTCTTTTGCCGTGATGTTAAAGTGAAAGTTGTTTTGAGTATGTTTGGTGGGTTGGAAGATGAGTAGTTTAGTTTTGTTTGGGTTGAGTATTAATTGGGCATCAGATAACCATGTTTCAACAGAGGAAAAGGCTTCCTGTGTGACTTTTTGCAGTTTTGGTAGGGACTGGGCTGAGCAGATGATGGTTGAGTCATCTGCGTATTGTATGAGTGTGCCATGTTTGGTGGCAGAGGCTAGATTATTGGTATAAACAGAGAAGAGTAGGGGTCCAAGGATGGATCCTTGGGGAACCCCTATGGAGACAGGTAGTTGGGGAGATATGTCATTCTGCCATACAACATATTGTTGGCGGTCAGACAGGTAACTCTGAAACCAGTTGGTGACCGATTGTGAGAAGGATAGGTTATTGAGGACAGAGATAAGTTGTTTGTGTGGGACCATGTCAAATGCTTTAGATAGGTCTAGGAAAGTAGCAGAGGAGAGATAGCCATTGTTTTTATGCTGAAGGATAGTGTTAGTAAAGGAGAATAAGACAGTGGTGGTGGTGCTATGGTTTGGTCAGAAACCATGCTGAGTACTGGAAAGGAGGTTGTTAGTAAGGAGGTAGTCTGAGACCTGAGCGTGTATGCATCTCTCTAGTATTTTGGAGAGTGGAGAGAGAATAGCTATGGGGTGGTAATTGGTTAGTTCTGTGGAAGGTCTGCCTTTATGGAGGGGAATTATATGTGATACTTTCCACAGTGTGGGAACGTAACTTTCTGACAGAGACCGGTTAATCAAGATGGATACTGGGTAGACCAGAGCATCAGCTGCGATTTGTAGGTATTCACTTGGGAGGCTGTCTGCTGCTAATTTGGTGGGTTTAAGTTTAGTTAAGAGTTTTTTTATGTTGGAGGTAGGTACAGGAGAAAAAAAGAAGGCAGTGGGGAGATTACTAGTTGAAGGTGTGGGTTGGAGGGGAGGGGGTTGTGTTGTTTAGCTAGTGATAGTATGGTTTGGGTGAAGTGTGTGTTGAATGAGGTAGAAATATTTTCTGAGGAGTGAGGGATGTTAGGAGGAGGGGTACTGACTTTACCTGGGTGGAGGATGGAGTTTATGGAGGACCAGAATTGTTTGGGGCTGTGTTGTGAGGAGACTAGGGCAGACTGGTAGTATTGGGATTTGTCCTGTTTTATTAGCTTTTTGACTCTATTGTGTAGTTCTAGGAATTTCTGTCTAGCTGAGGGGGTTTTGGTTTTGCGCCAGTGCTCCCAGGCTTTATCCCTGTTTTTAATTTCTGACTTAGTGGTTTTCTGTAGCCATGGGGAGGGTTGTGCTTTGGTTCTGGTGAATCTTATGGGGGCATGGTAATTATGGATGTTCAGGAAGGTAGTATTAAAAAATTCAACTGCATCATCTAGACTGAGTACTTTAGAGGATGCCAGTTACATTCGAGGGATGAGACGAATGTGAGTGGGTTAAAGTTTAGTTTTTTACGTATTTGACGGTAGATGACAGGTTTAGCTTGGTATAGGTATTTTTTGAGTAGGAATGTTGGGGAGTGATCACTGAGGCTATCTGATAAGCAGCCAGTTATATATGACTGGGGGCTCTTAGTGACTAGTAACCAATCCAGGGTAGTGTGCTTGGTGGAGTTTTTATTTATCCTGGTTGGTGACTGGACTAGTTGAGTGAATTCATGAAGGTGTATATGATGGGTTGGATTGTTGCCAGAACAGGATTACCAGTCAATATTGAAATCACCTAAGATGAAAATTTATTGGGGGAGATGGTGGGTAGACCAGCTGAGGAGGTTTTCTAGGGGAGGGATGTTTTGGCCAGGTGGGAAGTAGCATCCAATTATGTTGATGGTTTTGTGTTGGTTAATTTTGAGGTTGGTATATATTATTTCTTCATTACCTATTTGTGGAGCTGATGATATTGAGATCTGGATGTTTAGATGCTGTTTAAATATTATAGCTACACCACCTCCTTTTTTTGTTTAGCCGGTCATTATAGATTACAGAGATATTTAGATGAGTTATTTATATTTTTTTATTTTTATTTTAATAAAATGGAATTTAATTTGAAAAAGACAATTATTATACCTTTTGGAAAAATAATCCATGTTATCCCTACGTAATGAATAATTGTTTTATTAAGACCGTGAACAGTATTAAGGATTTCATTTTGATTCCCATTGAATGAAAACAACAAGAAAGTATTATTATAAATTACGGAAACTATTTGGTGGTATAGTAAGAAGGGATAAGGATGTTTTATTACTGCTCTTTAAGACACTAATAAGACTGGTAATTGAGTATGGGGAGTATGTGTGCATGTACAGTAGGACTCAGAGTGAAAGATTTGAAAGGATACAATGGTTCTATACAAGTAAAATAAGAGAATTATGGGATATTAGTTACCAAAGCTGAAATCATTATCCTTATCATCTATCAAAAATAGGTTATGGGGGGGTAACTGTAATATATAAATGTTTTCTTTCTGATAGTTATGCTGCTAGTGTGGGTATAGTTAAACTGCAACATTTGTTGGCAACCAGAAATAATAATTATTGATTGAATATGTTTATATTTTGTGTCTTTATTATTTATTATTATTATCATATTATTATATTAGCCAGATATTTATTTTTTTCTTTTTATAAAAAAAGAAACAATAATTATGTGCTAGAGATAGGACACTGCAATTTGAGGATAAAGCAAAAATTGCTTTACTTTTAGGACTGGTAGTTGTGGAATTCTTTACCTTTACAAATTAAAAAATACTACTTTGCAATTTAAGCAGGGCCTGGATACTTTGGTAGGTTACAGAATCTTTGATCCCAATTTGTATGGAGGCTAATCCATTGAAGGACTTAATAAGCTCTGGATTAGTTATATGTAACATTGTAATGTTACAAGACAAGAAGAGACAAGGATGTACAGTCAAAAGATGGATGGATTCTGTAAAAGAAGACATGAGATAGTCCGGCCTGACTATCAAAGAAGGTAGGAGAGTTGCTCAGAGTAGAGAAAAGTGGCATCAGTTGATGTGTCATCTCAAACCCAATGCAAAAATGGGAAAATGGGGATTTGTTATGTTGATGATGATGACTGAACAGAAGTACTATTGCATTTTCATATTTGCTTTTGTATACCATAAAGGGATACACCATTGCTTATCTATATCTAATCTGCACTGGTTCAGATTCGCTCATCACCTCCTTTTGTCATTTTACTTATTTTCACTCAATAACTAGTTAACTACTGTGCATTATTACCTAATGACAGTATAATACCAGTCTGTACATATCTTTGCAGCACTTCCACTCTGCCAGCTTTCATGTGATGATGACTTGCCAAATAATCTTTCTCTATATTTTACTATTTACTCTTGGGTAGAACATACCACAGTAATTCTGTTTTATATATAGCTAATACTGCACATTTATCTGTTTTTTTCTACACCTGCATTGTTCATATGTTTTCATGTTGTGAAGTTACACCATGTTCATGACATTTTGTTGTCCTAGCCTATCTTTCTTACTACTGTTTTTGTCTTACAAAATATTTGCTGTTATATATTGTTATTCAAATTGACTGTCCTCTTATTGACAGCAGTTGTATAACTTGCTCCTATTGTCAGACGATTCTCTCCCTGGGAGTCCACTCAGAATGAAACCTCTCAGAGGGACTTTCCAGTTAACAAATACAAAAAATAAATAAACAGAACAAGAGATACACAATAGTCAGCAGCACACAGACATGGCAACAGCATAAAAATGGAAGGTGATACCACATCATACAATAATAGGGACAATGGAGAGTGTGCACTCATGTAGCATGTATTTATCTTATATAGGAGTACTCTGTATTCTCTGCTTATGTTCCCAGTATAAATCTATTACCAGAGATGTAAGCAATGGTTTGACAAGATAATCTGACACAGCAGTATTGGAATAGATATGCAACTTCTGCAGGAGGCTACCTAGTCACTAGTTCAAAGCCTACACCCCTTTATTTGCCCATGAAAGTCTCATTTCTGTTGATATACCGACTATAATGCAAGGTAGTATCTACAGCCAGTCATCACCTCACAATAAGAAATTTGTTTAACATTTCAACTCACACACATTTCTTCAACCAATAATAAATGCATTTAACTTTAGATCAGGAAGAAACATATCATACCTATCAACTACCCAGATGTTCACAGAATGTCCAGATTTTTGCCTCATACTTATGATCTGTATCTCAAAAAATATGTGTTTTTCTGGCAAATCTTTGAGGATTGAAGTCACTAAATAATGACAGACATTCTGAGTTTCAGACTTCATATCCTTCAGAAAAATGCATGCTAACCAAACACATTTTATTCTAGCAACTTTGCAAGGTTATAAGAGCAATATTTAAAATGTGTCTCTATTTTTGGGCCTTTGCCCTCCTCCCATTATTTTGGCTTTGTTCATATATCTTGTGCTAAGAGGTTAAGAGATATGCAATATATAGATCCTAATGCACCTAGCATGTGATAGGATGACTGCAAAATACAACAGCTAAATACATCACCTCCACCCTTGCATGCTGCAAGTAATGCCATTTGCGCTGTGGCAATTAGTAACAACAGCCTTGTGTGAGATTCTGGGGAACACTATCCACACATGGAATGCAGGGTGGACTCAATCAAAAACAGACAGTTGACCATAAGATGACATGCATGTCTTTATCCTACATCTGCTGTTGCTGCATCTGTGACACCCGTGCCCTACCCCAGCAATCAAGGAGCCTCAATCCTTACCACTACACCAGTGAGGGGCATCACATATAGGAGGAAAGGATAACAAATAAACACAGTAAAGTGCAATTTCCCTTAAGAGCACACAGAGATCACAGTCAGTCTGGGGGCTGGTCGCTCCCTTGCTCTCTAGGTCCCCAATAAGACTCCCTATTAGCACAGTTATAGGGTCCAGATCTCAGCCAGCTGGGCAAGCTAAAATCTCCAGCACCGTCCCTGTCCAACCAGTGCTTCGTGTCCCGGCCCAAGTAGCTGACACACACGCACAAACACACACACACACACACTTTGAGAAGAATTTATATAACCACACAGACACTCCTGGGGAAGGCTGGCAGACTAAACAGTAGAAATCACTGCCACCACCCAGCTAATATTTATCAGCTGCTCAAAGGCCCTTAACAGGGTGTCCAATTATTACTGTGCAATATTATTATCCAATTGGTAGTATAACTAAATAGTCAAGGCTTATTAGATTGACTTGGTACAGGATCCTTACATACATGCAATGTACTCTTAGAGCTTAACTTATCTCTACACAAAACAGCCACAGTTAAAAGGTTTTAAAATATTTAATAATAAATAATAAAAACACAAGACAATACTTCTTACTACACAGTGCTAGTCAAGAGTTCAGAGATCACAGAGAAATACTCTAAATAATTCAGTAGTACAGTTCTGACATCACAGAAAAACAGTCTAATCTTTCTAGTTTGCAGCTATTTCTAAGAGAAAACACACTTCTAAAATAACTTACATATAGAACAGGCAGTGCTGATGAGTTGGATGGTCAAGACAAAAATACTTAAAGCTCTCTGATTTTCTCTGTTTTTAAAATCACAGTCCTGGTTCCCATTACATCATTCTTCACACTTCCCTGGGTTCCCAGGTTAACAGAAACTACATTTATATTCTTAACATCTCCTTGTGTTATCTTGCAGCTGGTCAGGAAGCAGAGCAATAAAAATACATTTGCATGTTTAAATCTAGCAATTTAACTCTTGGTTAAAACCATAGAAAGAATGTCTTCATCTAGACAGGCTGAAGCCAGCTTTAGATCAAAGGGTCATAACATGCTTTACTTGGTCAGCTTTCTGCCAGTAGAGTGTACTGTTGTTATATTAATATTTATAGATGAGAGAATTATCTCCAAAATTCTATCTGGCTAGGCTGACAGCCTTCACCCATATTTTCACAGCATCTAAGCAACTTATTAGTGCACTGAAAAGTCCATTCACTATGTACGGCTCAATGAACATTACAGACACTACCACAAATTCTCAACTATCATCTAGTGCACCAAATAGTTAAGTGTCACAGATTGTTAACAGTGGACACAAAGATGAATTCACAGTGATAAGCATCATGTCTTAGGAAACAAAAACCCATAAAAAGCTTCAAGATCAAGACGTCTAACACAAAATAGTAGGAAAACACCTTTGGTAATGGTGCTGGTTGGGATGTCATGGTCTGGTGCACCTCTTGCACCATGTTGCCTACAGAGGAGGCTGCCATAGCTATGTCTACAATCATTCTGCTTATGGCCTTTGGTACAATACATATGAGGGTTTGGGTGGTCTGTTGTGCTTCCTGCTTAATTATGTGTAGTGTACATCAGACAGGGTGATTCAGCAATCTGTGCTACAATGATGGGCAGCTGTCTTTTGTATTTCATTGTCATCTACAGTAGGAAGCATCACTGCCTGCACTTTACACCATTCCTTGTTTTAAGGTATTGGCACTCACAACACTTTTCATTTTGCTGGAGCTCACAACTACAGATGAACCTGTTCACTAACAGCATCTCCCTGCTTCAATGTGGCTCTGCAGCAGCATCCTTGGGGTAGAAAACTCAATGTCTGACTGATAGGCTTGCCTTACAAACTTTGGCCTTTGAGTGTGTCTGTCTGTGCTGCAACAGGATGTTAATATTGACAGGGTACTCTGTGTGTAGATTTGTGGTATCCCAGGACTGGCTATGTTTGTGCTGTGCCTACTTTACTATAACCAGCACCTTTGTACAATATCAAGTCTGTAGTCACCTTCACTCTGTATTAATGGCTAAGTAAATGACACTTTAGGCCATAATAGGGAACAAGATACCATGGCCTGCACTGCTCTCTGCAGTGCCATGGGTGTGTGGCTTTTTGCAGCCATGACATAAATATTGCTACATACTCAAGGTGTGATGAAAAAACTAAGTAGATAATTTTATCCTTGCTATCAGTATTTTGTTACATGAAACACTATCACTCTGTGATTTCCTGGTTCATTTACTGAATCTTACTGAATCTTGTGAGTTTTAACAGGGTGACATATGATGACAAAGTGAAATTTCTCAGTACTGCAGCCATGACTTCGAGAACCAGCAAATATTCTGCATATTGATCACTACTGAAATAGCCTTAGCAATATATGGTTATATCTTGCCAAGGATATAACAGCCAGCCAGTTTCCAAAGATTCAGAGCCCAAACCATCAGATAGATTTACCTGGCCTGACAAAAAGACAAGTTTGGGTGCCAAGCCCTTTCATAGTTTTACTTGCAATATGTGGTTATATCTTGCCAAGGATATAACAGCCAGCCAGTTTCCAAAGATTCAGAGCCCAAACCATCAGGTAGATTTACCTGACCTGACAAAAAGACAAGTTTGGGTGCCAAGCCCTTTCATAGTTTTACTTTTACTGAAGAGTATGCTCCTCTGAAGATTTTGAGGGTCGACAGTCAGCATATGCTGTTCCTTTGCTGGGCAGATAAATTCTCTTTGGGGAAAAAAATTTCCATTTAATAACTTTGTTTATTATTGATACTTTGCCCTTCACAAAAGTTACTTTAAAGCTAGGCTTCTGTGTTTTAATGGACTGCCATGAGACTGTACTAAACTTTTAAATGGCTGTACTCATTTTCTCTGTCAGGATTTAATTCAGCCTATTGATCCTTCTTGTAAATTAGTTTCTGGCAAAAAAAAGAGGGATACCTCCTTTTCTGAAGTGAATCAAGACTTTCAGTGTGAACAGGGGGGTGAAAGGGACAGATACAAGGTTTTCTCCTTAGATTTCTTATTCAGACTCGGAGAAGTGCTAAATTTCTGACTCTCTCTGTGGGGGGGGGGGGTTCTTTCACTGAGACTGTTTCTAAAATGTGCCAGTGCTTTCGGTGGGAAAGGACTGAGGTTTCTCAGTCCCTAAGAAAATACAATGTGCTGTTACAGAAGGGATTTAAGGTACCTGTGCCCATTCCTCCAGTTCTGTCAGATTTGCAGGACGTGTGTGTTACGGCCTGCATTTTTCCTGAAAGTTAGGCAGCTGCCCCTAAAAACGCAGATATGAGGAATAAAGTTCCTCAGTCTTTTAAGTTTTTTATAAATTCTTCCCAAACCAGATCTTGCAGCTATAGCTTTAGTTAATCCTGCTGCTAAACAGTTAATTCCAATCCTACTATTTCTGAGAAGGATGGTAGGATTATTGATAACTGTGGGGAAAAAATATATGCTTCTGCAACTTTGAGTTTCAGAATTTTGAATTGTCAGACTTGTATGTTAAGATCTGTCCTGTTGTTTAAACGTATTTTCACTAATGTGGACTCGTCTATCTGGATTTGGTAAAGTGTGTTTTCGATGGGTAGAAGTAGAACCATACGCACACACACACACACACACTCACACACACACACACACACACACACACACACACACACACACACACACACACACACACACACACACACACACATATATATATATGTGTGTGTGTGTGTGTGTGTGTGTGTGTGTGTGTGTGTGTGTGCAACAGCTTATATTAAACACATTGACTACTCTACAGATGTGCTGTCATACATAGGTTCTTTCATTTTTTTTTAGTTTTCCTTAAATGCAGTGCAGACTAAGTTTTGCACTGTACATCTTCAAGGCCTGTGCATATCACAAGCAGTGAAAATTAAATTAGGTATTCTTATGAATAATCCATCTTGAACATATTTTAGTGGAAACATATGTACTTGTTTGCCTGAAAAATGAAGATTTTAATCAATAAGTGAATGGCTACTCCCTCCCATAATAAAGTTAACAGGAAAGTTTAATTCCCAAATCCCTTAATGCAATGAACACAAATTGCCATACACTGTGATTAAGGGTACAACCTTCATGGAAATGTCACTGGTTAAGTGTTTCTTTACATTTGATAAGAATACAATTGGATCACTTCAGTTTACATGGAATCACTACAATCAACTTTCTTGAACACGTTCAGATACCTGGTCGTTTAACCTTTTCATATATTTAAATTAACATTTAGGTTGAACTATAAATTGCAAGGGAAGCCAACCACAGAAAAGAAAAATTTGTAGTCACTTCCTCATCCATGTGAATGGAAACATTTTAATATCTTTTCACGCCTACTGTTTAAATGTCTTTCTCACTGAAAAGTTCTCTGATTGCCTCGCTAACTCATAATTCTAACACATAACCTGAATATTTAAACCAAGCACAGAATATATTCTTATAACATATACTGCATTGTTTTGTTAGGATGACTATATTTTGTTAGAATTTTATATTATATAAATAATTTGAGCATTTTAGCATAAAATATAATGTCATAAATTATTTAAAAAGTAGATTTTATGTTGAAAGCAAGAATGAATTGTGAAAATTGCAAACATATTGAACATATAATTTTCCTACAGCCCCAGAAATGAGTTATAAAATAGACAATCAAAGTGCACACATGGCAAATGCAATGACATTATGATCCTGAAATACATAGGTGATCTCATGTAACATATAAAGCAGCAATGTGAATGAAGCATGGTAGAATATTGTAAAAAAATGCAGATTGTATGCTGAGAACAATGAGAAAAAATTGTGAAAATTGCAGATACATTGTGGGTGCAGTTTTACTGTAGCCCCAGCAATGAGTTATAAGACAGACAATCAAACTGCGCATATGGCAAATGGGATGATGCTGTGATTCTGAAATACATAGGTGGCATCATATAACGTATAAAGCAATCATATAAGTGATTTGAAGAGCGGCTGCTGGGCCATAGAATAAGGGAGAATATGAGCATAACCAAAAATGCATAAAAATTCAGAGATACTTTTACAAAGTGACTCTTGAGCTCTAAGTATTCAGTTCAGTGGACCCTGTCTTTAAATGTTGGATTGTTTGATAAAAATTAAGAGATGCTATTGTTATTGCTATGAAAAGTGCAGCTTTGCGGAGTTTGGTGTCTTTATATTTATGACACTCATAATATCTTAATTTGTCATACTGAAGTCTAAGCAGCGGATATCATATTAATTGTAATTTATTTCTTACTACCTTCCTGAGCCCTTTTTGTTGTTTCAGTCAACAACAAGAACGTATGCATTTCATTAAATTATACTAAATTATAACAATGTGATTAAAATGGCAAGATACTAATGTACACATAAATTACACAAGAAATAATGCTTATTTTATGCTAAGATTAAAAAGGCAAAATCTGTATCTTATATATATTGCACACATTTCTTTACTCAGCTTAAAGTTCCAGCAAAAACGAACCTACGCACCTTGCATATTCAAGTTATTTTTGGACAAAGTACAATCATTCATTAAATGCAAATATTAAATATAGTGTACTTGCTGGCTGTCTGGTGCTTCTTGTTGTATAACACTACTGTTTTGCCTGCAGCATTTTGACTGTCTTAATACTGGTAGCATTCTCAGTTCTATTTTAATATTCTGGTTACACTTAAAGCTCCCTCCTGTGTCTCAGTATTGGAATGTGGAAGCACAAGACTCACAAAGAAATGTTAAAAGGGAAGAAATGTAACTCACTCAGGAAACACCCTATCCATTACTTCAGTACACAGGAATTTGTCAAACAGCATCTGTGCACAGTCCAGTTCTGCTAACAGGTAATTTCCACATCCATCCTGAAACTGGTCACTGTCAGTATTGTGCTACATATTGCTAGTCATTTTTAAGGGCTCCCCTACACATGCTCAAGGTGAAATTGCTTGAGCGTCAGTAGCCCATAGAAAAACAGATGAATGACATAACGTTGAATGTTTTTTCCCATTGGAAATCATTGTCTGTCTGGTTTCTAAGTATGCGCTGGGAATGATGTACATCTTTAGTGAGATTTATCCCTTCTTGCCCTCATTGGAGGGTGCCCCTCCCCTGCAAAAAATTAAATGAAATTAAATTAAATTAAAAAGGAGTTTTTCACACTTTTAGATTCTGAGCTTTTTTTTTTTTTTGTTCCATTTGGAGTGTTGACTTTCAGGAAGTTGATGTTTCATAGCAGAACAATTTTTAAAACTCCATAGTACCACAGTAGTTCACAGTGTCTTCAGATTTAAAGAATGGTTTAACACAATATCTTTCACAGTGTTGACCCTTAATGAGAACTTTTAAAAGAGATCATTTGTAGTACATAAGAATATTTTTCCCTTTTTTCATAAATATTAGGATCAGTTACAGTTCCCGTGACATTATCAGTTAAAACTCCCATGCTGCAATAAAATCCTGTTGTTCAAGACCAAATGAGACTATTGTAATGAAGGAAACCTCGTCTTATATTTCATAACAATTCTACATGCTTTATGTGTGGTCACTCTACCATTAGATTGATGGACATTGCTTGGACAAACACAGCTTACTGAGTTTCAAGATGTCCCATAAAGGGTCATAGCTTTCACTATTCATCTGCTAACTGTAAAGCTGGCATAGCTGATCAGGAGAACAGTTCATGAAAAGGAGGGCCATTCAGTTCTTCTGACTGCCGGGGCCTTGACTTAACAGGTCTGCTTTGGCACCTTAGCTATTAAAGGATAAAAAAAACATGCCAGAGATACCCCATTTCCACGATATTCCATTTCATGCAGCTGTTGTAATGCTGTGGAAGCAAAGTGACAGCAGGTATCCGAAGTAAGCTATTCAAAAGAATCAAACAAAACATTCACCCCCTAAGTAGCACAGTCACTCTATAGCTATTATATTAGGATTAATCTACTTTAATCTACAAATAATACACTTGTAACGTCACATTCATGATTACGCACTTTTGTTCCTTAATTAAAATGAAACTTCTTCAGAATGTCAATAAAACATCACTTCCTTTATTAAATACCATCATTGAAATACCTGCTCTATACTTTATCCAATGAAAGCACTCCAAAACTTTGCACCTATTAATTAATAAAACAATATTTCATCATCCAAGACAAAATGTATACATGAAATAAATATATAACATAATATCTTTTTCAATACTGATACATATAAAATAACCTATATATCTGCCACTTCAGCTCTTTGCATTCTAAATAAGACTCCCAGTCTCTACTTTTCTCATTTCAGCTATTTGTTCAAATACATAAAATATTAATTAATTTAAATTTGTACATTGTTGTGCATGCTTGTTCAATGCATTCATAAAATATTTTTTTCTTATAACATAGTTATGCTGGTAAATTCTATCCTTAAGTGTCCCATCCATCTTACCAACATAAGACGCAGTACATGAAAGACAGTTGGTCATGTAAAACACTTCTTTTGTATTACAATTATGCATTCCATTTGTAACAATAACTCTAGGGTGGTGGTTTGCTATCACAATTCCTGTGCTATCATTTACAAATCTGCATAAGCCCTACATAAGCACTGTGTTTGTGTGGGTTTGTGCTTGTTTTAGCAATGCTCCACAGAGTTTGGTGACCAGCTACTGTTCAGCTGTATTTATTTGATCGATCCAAGACATCTGCTGATCTCTGCAAAACTTAAGTAGAACTTTTCACTGTATATTGCACTTCTGAACTGCATTTGTACCATATCACTGCTTATTTAAACTTTTTTTCCTGAAATTGTTGCACTTTGTTTGCTGTAGCATAGACTAGATTCAGACCTGGTGAATCTAGTTCTGTTTGTATACCTTGAGCACTAAGCTAAGCCATCTTTTGTTGGAGAGGGTTCCCCTGCACCCTAGTGACAGCAGTGTGCAGTTAGAACTCATCTGACTGAAGGTTGCTGGAAAAGGGCTCAGTTTTGAGCTTTCTTTATTAGTTAATTTGTTTAAATTAGTTTGCTCTCATTTGCTACATAAGCACCGCATTTGCACAAGTTTGCACAAGTTTGCACTTGTTTGCACATCATGCACTGCTGAGCAGTGGTGGGCACAATTGGAAGTTATAGCAACAAACACTTCTGTCTGCAAATTTTCCCTTAGTACTCTGATAATGCTCCATTGGTGAGTTCTCACAATTGTACCTCACTGACAGGTGATACATTCAGCAAAGCTCCTGAGGTACCAACACAGATCATACCCACTAGCCCTTCCTATTTTTGTCCACTTCTCCTGTCCTCTACTTTACCTGGTCCTTTCTGTCATCTCCCTGTTTTCTGACCACATCAACTTACCTAGCATTATGGATGGACAATTTCCCACAGTTTCCTCCAGCCAGCCTGGACGACATGGGCTTCCTGAGGCAATGTAGCAATTCCCTCATATACACAGACAAACTTTTTCTTTAGCCCACACAAGTTCATTATGTGAGAGATGCATCTATATCAAGAACCTAGAATTCAGGTTCTCTCACTCACTGGTCAGTTCATCTGATATTATGCAGGTTGTCAGTATGCACATCTCACCTCCTGCACCTACCAAACCAACAACACATAAACCAACATATGCGGAGGTCCTTACCAGAAGCTTAACTAAACATCAGAGACCTCCCAAACATAAACACAAGCATGATTCACTACACGTAGTACATCCTCTGCAGAACAATGTACACATAATATATCACACACTAGTGTCTGACCAGTGAATCCCCTAAGGCATAACACAAAATCAACATCTTAGTCATAGGTGAGACACACAGATGTCCCTCTCACAAGGGTGGATAAGAAAAACGTCACAGTCAGCTGTCTGTCACGTGTCAGGATTCACCACATCACATACACAGTCAAGTCTCTCAACAGCAGGCACTGTTATGACTCCATCATAGTCCATGTTGGTGTAAACAACTAGAGATGTACCTCACTGGACTATATGAAGAGAGGCATGACTGAGTTCTCTGATTATGCATCTCAGGCAGGTATGTCCCTAGCCTTAAGCAGCATTTTTACCTTCACCTAGGATGATACCTCAAGACAAACAAAAATGATTGACTTCAACAATTGGGTTAGTTTCTGGTGCATTCAAAGGGGATAGAGTATCTGTCACCCTGGGATGACATGGTGAACAGATTTTGATGCTTTTCAAGAGATGGTCTTCATCTGTCACCCCTGGGATTTGGGTTACTGGCTAAGGCTCTTGCCACACCCATAGTGCCTTTTTAGGCAATGTCACAAGAATAAAATTCCCAATGTAAAAATACCCTCTAAAAACAATCCCAGCATTATGCTGCTAAATGCTAGGGGTCTAAACCAGAAACTGCACTCACTGGAAGCAGTCTTCACCTTGGGAGATGCTGACATTTGTGCAGTCACTGAGACCTGGTTTAAGGCTGCGGAGATCAACCCAGCTATACCAGGTTACATTTCCTTCCACACGTTCAGACCACAAACTGAAAGCATGAGAACTAAAGGACGTGATGTATCAGTATTCATTAAAGATAAATGCACCTTTGGACTGGTTAAACAGCACAATTCTCTTGAATTACTTTAGGTGCAATTGGCTGTAGGTAAGACCCCTCTTTGGGTCATTACCAGCTATAGGACCCTCTCCATGAATCAGGGCATTCACTCAGCCTACTTGGATCTACTTGAGTCAATCAAGATACAACCAAACACCCTGGTTCTGGATGACTTTAATTACCCATCCATTAACTGTGGAAATTATACATGTTCGAATTCACTTGCCCAATGGTTACTGGATTTTGTTAACTCCATACCCTGGACCAACTGGTTGACAGACTCATAAAGGGCTCAAACATCCTGGATCTGGTGCTCACCAACATGGGGGACCACTACACCCCCCCTAGTGTGTGGCCATCCTTGGTGAGATCTGACTACAAATCAGTCTCATTAGAAGTAACTATAACACAAGACCCCCCTGAGCAACAACTAGACTCAAAAACTTCTCCAAGGCTAGTTACAACCTCTTACGTAAGAACATAAGTAGCTTCATAGCCCCTCTCCCCACTGATGGAACAGACACGTATGTTGAGTTATATACCAATGCTTTATATGAGCAGCTGTACAATTGCATTGACTCTGCCATACCTGATAGAACAAAAGCAAGTTCCTCAACGAAAAACAAACCTGCTTGGCGAACAACTGCCATTAATAGGCTATACAATAGGAGAGAAAAATTTCTGTCTAAGAGTAGGAAGGAACTGTCTCAAACACTCCTTCCTCAACTTAAACAAGTAAATAAGACTCCTAGTGAAGTCCTCCAAAGCTAACTATGAATCCAAATTAGCTTCTCTACCTAAAGATAACCACAAGGTGTTCTTTAGTTACATCCGTAACCTCAAAGGTAAGGGCCAGATTTGCACTGAACTCATAGTTAATGGTGCTACATATACAGAACCTGTGGATATGGCAAACCTGCTGGCTGACAGATTCAGTAAAAACTCCACTCCCCTGTCCCTGCCACATATACCACAAAGCATCCCTAACAGCTGTCCCTCACCTAGGATCTCCGAGTAGCAGATCTTAAACGCCTTCTCCAAGGCCAAAAACACAGCCTCTATGAGACCAGACAACATCCCCGGCTGTGTTCTATGTTGGTTAAAACAGGAATTAGCATCACCATTGGGCACACTTTTCAATCACAGCCTAAGCACTGTCTTTGTCCCAGGGGAATGGAAAACAGCTGCCATCATCCCTTTGTACAAAGGGGATGCATCCACAGACCCCAGGAACTATAGACCCATTAGTCTGACCAGCCTTATCTGCAAGGCCATGAAACAAATTAGCATGGACCTTATTAACAAAGATAGGAAATCCCCAAAGGCTGGAACCCACTCAGTTTGGCTTTGTCAAGGGGAGATCATGCCGGTTAAACTTGGTGGACTTATTCAAGACAGTCACTAAAGCCCTAGACTAGGCCAAATCTGTGCATACAGCCTACTTAGACTTACCCAAGGCCTTTGACACAATCCCCCACTTAGGCATCATTAATAAACTCACCTAGCCGGGTGTCAACTTATATATTGTCAGGTGGGTTGCAAACTGGCTCACTGATAGAACTCATACGGTCAAAATAGGAGACTCCACCTCCTGCAGCAGACCTGTAATCAGTGGTATTCCACAGGGATAGGTTCTGTTACCCTTACTGTAAAAAATCTACTTCTCAGAAGTACAGACTAAAACTGAATGAGTTTGGCTGACAAAGTTTGCTGATGACTGCATACTGGGAGTGATCATTGAAACTCCTAGCAATTTCAACATCCTGCAAGAAGGTCTTACACAGACTAATGACTGGTGCCAAAGTCACAGTCTTAAACTTATTGCAAAAAAAAAAAAGTATTATCATCCCTTTCAGCAAGGGTGATGTTCCTGCTAACTACCACATCAGTAGCAATACCCTAAGCACACAGTCAGTGGTGAGAGATCTGGACACAGAGGTCGACAGAAACCTTATCTTTGATCACCATGTCTGCACAGTGGTAAGAAGGGCATTTTATACTGCTCAACTCATAAGTAAGGGCATTGCCTCCAGAAAAAAGAGGTTATAACCCACCTGTACTCTTCCCTCATCAGGTCAATAATAGAGTATAATGCTCCATTTGGTATGTTCCTTTCCAGATACCTGCAGCAATTGGAGAGACCACAAAGATTACTTACAAAGAAACTTCAGGTTTTCAAGATCAGTCTTATGCAGACAGAGTGAAATCATTGGATGGTGCAGTGGTTAGCATTGTCACCTCAGAGCAAAATGTTCTCCAGTTCGATTTTTGGCTGGGGTGCATTCTGTGTGGAGTCTGCATGTCCTCCCTACATTTGCATGGGTTTTCTCTGGGTAATCCAGTTTCCTCCCACATTCCAAAGACATGCTTCTGGAGCATTTCTCCCCAGGCCTCCAGTGAAAATGGGCTCTGTCCCAGTCAGACGTTCCTGGTAAAGAAATGTTAAATAAATAAAATTATCACTTTACTCTGTATCATGCAGACTACTCAGAGGCAGCCTGTGCCTTGCATATAGAGTAATCTCTGACCCAGCTTTAATGGACATGCTGCACATTCACAAGTCAAATGGCACATGGGTCATTCGCTCAAAGGACCTTAACCTGGTATGTGACATCAACAGAGCTTGCTGGACAGACAAATGTGTCTCTCACAGGTTGCTCCACCTTTGGAACAAGCTTCCTATTCATGATAAACAAATCCCTCATTGGCCCTATTTAAGTGTAATTTGGACGATTGGATGGGTAATTGGAAATTCACCCCGGGGGTGCCACCTGAGTCCCTCTTGGACAGGAGGAATAGGTGCTGATTTTAGTGCCTGCTTGAACCGTACACCCTTGGGAACACAGGACGAACTTGGCTAGGCTTGTAAGGGCCGTGGGCTGTTAGCCTAGTAACCACCTATAATCCTATGATCCTATACAAAACAAATATTTCAGCATATCATATCCAGCAGTCAATAAAATCAAACTATTGTCTAAAAAACAAGAAGTATTTGGATGGAAAAACATCTATTTTTCACAATACTACAACATTATACTAGCAAAGGCTGGTGCAGCTGCAGCACCCATAGCTATACCAGTCACCTGCTTGTAATACGCTCCTTCAAAATAGAGGTAGTTATTTTCCAGAACCATCTCTATAAGTGCACTTATCACATTTATATTATCCTGGCTGTAATCTTTGTTTGTGACTAGTGCTTCATAAAAAACATTCCATTCCTATTTCATGCAGAATAGCCAAGAAGTGAGTAATATAATATGTAATACTTTGAGAGCTAAATTTAAAAGTGATAAAATAAATTGATTTAAGAAATATTTTTGAAAAACAACACATTATAGCTGCCAACGGAGTGATGTGGAGCTTTTTATTACCATGTATTAGAAAGGGAAATATTGTCTGGAAATACAAAACTGGCATCAGGTTTTCATATCTGGCCAGTTGTTGAGCTTTTGATCTTTTAGAATCTCTCCTTCATACACCTAAGATGATACTTTGGGAACCATGTTCTATTTCTGATCTGTATGTCTTTTAGGATCCATTTCTCCTTTTGGAGTTAGTTAAGAAATGATAGCTGTAAGACTACTAGTCACCAACTTACTTACTATTAGCATTAATCTTTCACCAGCTGATAAGCAGAAACTAGTTCCAAACCTACTAAAATTTCTGCAGTCCACAGACCATAAACTTTTAGGAAGTTATTCTGCAAACCAAACTAGAAGGAAAGATAGACAGACAGATAGAGACATACATGGACAGACAGAAGTATAAATAAAAAATAAAGCCAATCATAGATTTCCTGGAAAAAATGTTATAAGCACTAGGAGACAATCAAATCTTGGCTTGCCATACTGATTTCTGAGCTGTATGAAACTTCAGATGATAACAATACTTGAAGGAAAATCAGATGCAGAGAACTTAACAGAAACACCGTTGGATCCAATCCTTTGAGCAATGAAGCTCTGAGCCACAACATTGACAGACCATTCTGGGTTAACCACGAAGGAGATTATAATTCGTCTTTTGTGGTCTCTTTCTGTACCATATGTGGTACTTACAGATCACTTTTACTCATACACAAAACTTATCAATCATTCCAAGAGGTAAGAACATGGTTCTATAGAAATGAAAGTCTGGTAGGGACAGGACTGCCACTGTAGATCATTGACTTGAATGTGCCTCTTAGACAGAGTATTTCACTTGTGCAAGACAGTCAGTTAGTGAGACCTCTAATGTAGCAGTGTGAATGCATGGAAAAACAGATGGTGCATATGAATATGCCAGTTATCATGCACAGTAATGAAATACTATGGTATAGCACAAGGTACCATGACAGTCCAACAAACAAGTACAATGCCATTGTCTAGCATAACAGTTAAATGGATAGCATACACATAGAAAACCAGGTGCTGATACAGTATACTAGCATCCAAAAGATGAAGAAAGGGTATGCAAAATAAATATTTTTATCTGTGGGATATATCATCTCATTTCTCAGAATAAAAAATAAAGGTGATGCATATGATCACAACCACTACAAATTAAAGATGGCTGACTAGATGGCAAAAACTAGTCAGTATATGAAAACAAACATCTGTTCATTTCCAGTCCAGACAGTGACTTTTATAAAAAATGTAAACATTTCACAGCAAAATTTAACCTAACATCTAAGAAATATAATGAATAACATTGTCTCATTGGTAGTTTCACACCATAAGCTCCATACTCCTAGAAAAGCACATATTCTGTATAAAATAACAGGCATTCAAGCAAATAAAACGACAAACAGAACTTTAGTAAATTTAGGTTAAGCACTTTTTCCCTACCACAAACTTGGGACTTCTTCAGAACAATGTCGTACCCAGAATCACTTGCTTAAATACATTAAACAATTATTTAATCAGCGATTAAGTACAGCAATTTAAGATGGCAATTAAAATTAATCTTGTTACCTTTATATTTTCTTAAAGGCCAAAGTACCCCATTTACCTTTACAGACAGAAAAATATTCTTTTATACAATATCAAATACAAACTTAGATATACATACAAAAAATATATATACAAGCGCATATTATATAAAAACGTATTATGTAGCAAATTACACAAGATAAAAATTCCAACTAAATAATGCAGCTAAAATAAATCCAGTTAAATAATTTAGAAATTCAAACCCCTCTTCTTTAAAACAGGCAAAATAGAAACCAAGTTATTAATGTGCAGTGATAAGTGGGATTTTAACTTAATTATCCAGTAAAATTCCCTAAGTTCAAGAAAAAGTTCCCACCACCCTCCTCTTGAATTCAAAGGTAGCAATTCTAAAATACCAAATCTAAACTTTGTAAAACCCGAACATTGTAAAGAATGCCTGAATAGAGAGTTATAGATGTTCTTTTTAGAAATTGCATACACATGCTTGTAAATCCTAGTTTTAAATCTCCTTTCTGTTTTCCCTACATAATAACTACCACATTGGTCACAAACAGCAATGTAAACCAGTCCTTTAGTATTACAGTTGCCTTTAGTCATTTTAACTGTGCAGCCTACATCTTTTAAAACCATACTGTCCTTGTCCAAAATGTGTGGACATTGTCTACAAGTCCCACATTTTGTTCTGCTCTTAATACTTAAAGTGCAGGGTAAATTGACGTTCTCAAATAAATATGTAAAGTTCTTTCTGGTCTTCTACACAAAATGAGGTTCAATACCTAAGGTCTTCAATGAACTGGAATTACTTTAAAAAATTAACCAATTTCTCAAAATAATGTTTCTAATCTCCTTCTCCCCTTGACTATATGGAATAACCATGTTGTTGGTACGATCAGGGCATCTGTTGTTGGTGCACGAGTCCCAATTTTCGATATCACCTAATAATGGTTTCAATTTCATCCCCCAACCCGCTAATATTTCCACTTTTATGTTACTAAGAAAATTAATAGAATAGCCCCTATCTAAAAACATGTTAGTAATGTTCTCCATCTCTGTCATTTTATTTGCTTGGACGCCTGTTTTTTATACAGAATACGTACTTTTCTAGGAGTATGGAGCTTATGGTGTGAAGTTTGTTCATGTTGTTTATTGGTGGCTCTTCTCCAGCGTTGTTTTGTTATCTATGAAATATAACCCAGTAAAATAGAGCTAGAGTTGCTTTTTGAAGACTTAACATGTGTCTGCACGCAGTGTTTTAATGAGGAAGAGGGGCAAATGTGGTATGTATCTGAAGTCAGTGCTTCAATCAAGACTGCAATGTTGCATTATGTATTGGGATATGCAGCTATTCACACACACTCAAACACACACATATATAAACACAATTATTTAATTTTTATTTTAATAAAATAGTATATAATCTTCATAGATGTTGTCCTTACACATTGTAAGAAAAAGAACATCGTCACTAAAAATGAAGCAAGTTAATTTTGCCTCCCCTAAAAAATATTTATCTATAATATTTTTACAAAAGAAATTATATTTCATCTCTTCCTCTCTCTTTTTCTTCTTTTTTTAACTGAGGGGTTTATCATTTTTATTTCTTTCTCAGCATGTCTCACTCTAGCTTTGTTTCTATTACAGTGTAACAGTATTTAAAGCTACATAATATTTGAATTTAACTAAAGGAAATGTACATGCCATCTGCTTAGAGCCAGTAAATATAAACCAGACCATAGCTTTAATGAGCTGATATTGCATCATGAATAAATATAAATTTCTCCATATAAGTGACATTTCATTCACACTGTGGTGTAGCAGTTAACTTAGCTGTGTCGCAGCACTCAGTTATATGGCTTGGTTCCAAGCTGTGGTGCCTTTTTAAGTCTGTATGTGTCAGAAAAATATTCATTTTTATATATATCTAATGCTTATTAGAAGCTAAAAGGGTTAACACATTTTCATTCTATTTTATGTACAAGCTTAATTCTGTATGAAATTATAAGATGATTTTTCAAACCACAATATGCTTTCTGAAACTGCAAGATGCACCCTGACCTAGCATTTGCTAGCACAGCAAAATTCATGTCTATGCCTTTTGGAAATGTACTGAAAAGCAGGTGATTATCTGCTAGGTCAGGAAACTGTATGAATAGTGTATGAAAAGAACAATACTGTTTTCTATAATATGATTGAATATGAACAATCAGCTCTGTTCGTGTTATGAGAACATGCACAGCTGCGGAAAAGAAGAGATACATGAAACAAAAGACTGCTTGAAGAATCTGTACTTGCTTTGTGCTCGAATTAGCTATAGTACCTTGAATGGTAGCATAACATAGTGGAAAGTTGTATCTAACTGGTGGTCACCAAGGCCACGTTGTTTTTCTTAGGAAGTTTTTCATAAAATTGATAGTGCAAGCAGAAAATCATAAACAAACAGCTGCTATGAAATGATGATGTTAAAACTTGTGATCTGTTACATCAGCTTGGTAGGCAATGTCTTGTTAGAAAGTGTATAAAGATGAACTTACTTCCTGATTTTAGTTAGACAAACTCTGTATTAGCATGTTTTTGTCTCCTTGCTGCAAGATTAAAGTGCCTTAACCTAAACCTACCGTGTATTGATCATTTTTAAAGTTTATTTTTCCTATGACAGATTGGTCCTTCGGACCGGAAAACTCTCGCTCTAGCTCAGGTCAGATGGGCCCAGTGGCATGAAACTGTACTGGGAAGAGGCCACATCGGTTCTTCTGCTCTGAAAGACCTCTGACTGAATTGTCGTTCAAAAGAGGCCAGCCACTGTTTCTGATCTGCGATTGGAGAACGAGTCGACGGTTCCAGTCAGACGATCAATCACAGAGGCTCAGGTAAGGAGGAATTTACTTTTTCTTTGTTTCAGATCAGGGACTTGTTACAGTATTTGTTTTTGTCAGGGAGATTTTATATAAAACAGGGACAAAAAAGATTGCTGTCTTGTCATAGATCAGGGAAACAAGATAGGTAGGCAGTTATTCTAGATAAACTGTGAAAAAGAGAAAATCGTGGTACCACGTGATAAGAAGGGTTACGTAACAATTTCCAACTAAGTTAAGACAACATGGGAAATAAGTGCACAAAAAGTTCCCGAGATCCGCCTATAACCAAAGACGTGAAATATATGCAATTACAGCGTGCCGACAACGTTAGGTACTATACAAAATGGGTTAATAAATACAAATTTGATGGCAAATTAGATAAACCTTCACTTATCAAACTTGTCAAACAACTTAAAACAGACGCAAAAGGTCAGGTAAAAAAGCAACGTCAATTGGGAGTTCCTCAGGCACACAGATGGCTTGAGGAAGCAAACCGCAGGGAACAAAAGAATAAAAATTCAAAAGCAATGTTTTTAGATAAAGAAGACAATAACTTGGTAATAGCATCAGCCCCTCCACCCCCTCCACTTCCCTTACCAGAATATGAAGCGAGTGGACAAGCTGATCCACCTCCGCTATACCCAACTGTCCCTGCGAAATAAAAAACGATTGTCAGAGATCTTGTCGAGACTAGGTCTCGAACACGCAACTTAAGAGGGGATATTGAATTGTATGAAATAAATAAAAATTCACAAGCTATGAGTGAAGAAGAGATATGTCCACTCATAGAAGTACCAAATCCACAGGCAGGACAAGACCCAACTCTTCTAGTATATAGACTGTGGACAGCGGAAGACATCCGGAAAGCCACAGAGGGAATTCCCCATCCGAAAGTTAATTTTAGAAAATTCTTAGAAAACTTACAGGGCATGAGGTTAAGTTACCATTTAAATGGAGAGGAAGTAGAAAAGGTAGTCAGACAAATCGTAGGTCCAGATTGGCACATGATCAGTGGCAACTGGAATCCCCGTGACGCAGAACATAGGCCACTCCCACATAGTAACGCAGAACTGGATAACAGAGTGAAAGGTCTGACAGACTGAATCTCTGAGAAATGGAAGCCTAGGGCTGGCTGGACTTGCATTAATCAATGCATCCAACAAGAAGGTGAAACTGTTGATAGATATTATGCCAGATTATTAGAGTGTTTTAATAACCATTGTGGAATGCAGGTACCTGAAGACCAAACACATGATTCCCCATATGAGCAGCAATTAAAGAATGCATTTTTGAAAGGAAGTATTGCACCCATTAGCAGCTTTATTACAAAGCACATGGTAGATCATCGTACAAGTAGATTACAGTCATTACTTGAATATGCAAGACATGCTGAAAGGCATTTTAATAGCAAAAAGAAAAAGAAAACTCACGTATTTGCAGTAAAAGATGGATCAGAAGTCTTTGTAGTACAGACCGGGAAGAAGGGTAAGAAAAATGCCCAGGGAAACAAACAATCTGATAAGCGATCAGAAGAGTTTGAAGAGAGAAAGAAAAGGGGTGAATGTTTTAAATGCGGAAAAAAGGGACATTTAGCAAGGGATTGCAGGAAAAATAAAAAGGTAACCATGGAAGACAAGGAGGGTGAGGACTGACTATATGATAGTCAAGAATCACTAGAAGGGAATAATCAAGAAAAGACAAATGCAAATGTGATAGAAGGAGTAGAGAATGTAATAGAAGAAATAGAGGAAGTACAAGAAATCACTGATGGTGAAGAAAATGAAATTTTAGACTTGGCATTATTGAGCCTAGAGCTCTACTTAGCAGACACAAAACCAGAAGTTACACTTCTGGTAGAGGGGAGGGAAGTTAAATTCCTGTGTGACTCAGGGGCTTCACACACCCTGATACATCCTTCCAAACTACCAGAAAATTCAGAATCACTTGATTACATATTAGTGAAAGCAGCTAATGGACAGCTGTATCATGAGCCACTCTCCCATAACATAGCAATAACTGACCCTGTTTCAGGGATGACCCAGAAAAGCAAAATTGTTGTTTCTGCAAAATGCCCAGTAAATCTTTTGGGCAGAGACCTTATGCAGATATTTGGCATAGCAGTAGTACCAACTATGCAGGGTATGGAAGCACAGCGACAAATGGATACTTTTATGGTGCGGCCGGAGGGTGAAACATTTTATTGGTACAGCCAGGACTTGGTTACGACTGGTCCAGGGGCAGTAACCGAAGAACTGATGAACGTAGCCATCAGTAAATCCCCCTCCCTTGACACTGATAAACAGCATTTGTTGCATTGCACTCTATATTACTGTAGCAAACCAAGACCTGATAAAGAATATGAGCAAGAACTGTTTAGAAACCATGCTAACAGATTAGTATTACGCAATCTGTATTGAGACACAGAAGGAAACAGTGTAGTTACCTGTTCATTGCCCCAGGAATTCCTAGCGCTTTACAAATCTAATCGATTACCACATGTTAGTTTAACTAAAGATAAAAATGTGAAGTGGGCAGACCTAGGAGAAAAAGTCACAAGGTGGGAAAAACAGACAGAATTAGAACTTTCAGAACAGGGAGTACAAAATCAGAAGTTGAATTGGATAACACAGATACACCCAGCTGTGCACATGCAGACAAGTGAGGACAGCTGAGTAGCACTCTTACTAGAGGAAGCGGAAAAAGCCTTACGAGACATACCAGAGACTCTCTGGTCAACAGGGAAATCAGATGTAGGACTTATTCGCACAGCAGGACCAGTCACTATCACGCCAAAATCAGCATTTAGACCTCAAAAGAGACAGTATCCTTTAAGAAAGGATGCAGAAGTAGGAATCAAACCTATAATAGCAGCCTTACTTAAGGAAAGAGTATTGATAGAATCTCCCGATTCGCCATGTAATACACCCTTATTTCCTGTTAGGAAAGCAAATGGAGAATGGCGTATGGTCCAAGATTTACAAGCTGTAAATGACGCAGTTATACCTAGAGCACCTATGGTGCCAGATTCACACACCTTATTAAATGATTTGAAACCTCAACAGAAGTATTTTTCTGTGGCAGATATTAGCAATGCATTTTTCTCAATACCGATACACCCTGACAGCCAACATTGGTTTGCATTTACATTTCAGGGGAAAAGGTATACATACATGCGACTGCCACAGAGATATTGTGAAAGTCCAACAATATTCGCACAGGAAATGGCAAGTGACCTGGCGGGATTTATCACACCAAAAGGCAGCCAGATTTTACTTAATGTAGACGACATCCTGCTGGCAGCCCCCACCCAGCAAGAATGCAGAGAAGATACAATAGCATTACTACAATTTCTAGCCACTCAAGGACACAAAGTAAACAAAAACAAACTGCAACTTTGGAAAAAGCAGGTTAAATACCTGGGATATGTAATATCCAAAGAAGGCACAATATTAGATGAAGACAAAAAAACAGCAATATTACAAGCACCCAAACCAACTACCAAGAAGGAAATGATGTCCTTCCTAGGTACGACTAATTTTTGTTGGAGTTGGATTCCAAACTATGCCTTGGAATCTGCTCCACTGACCAACTTGATATTCAAGAAGCCTATGGCAGCACAAGATTTATTACAATGGACACCAGAAGCAGAATCAGCTTTCTGCAAATCGAAACAACTGATAGCATCCTCATTAGTTTTAGGATTACCAAACTATCATAAACGATTTTTCCAAACTGTAGATTGTAAGCAGGGTTATATGACATCAGTGTTAACACAGCAACATGGGGAAAAACAATGCCCCATAGCTTACTATTCATCACAGCTAGACCCAGTGGCATGATCCTTGCCCCACTGTGTACAAGCAGTAGTCACAGCTGCAATGGCAGTGCAGACTTCAGCCTCAGTAGTGTTATTCCACCCTCTCACACTGAGAGTGCCTCATGCAGTCGCGATTATTTTACTGCAAGAAAAAGTAGCATATCTTTCTCCTGCTAGACATCTTTCCTGTATGACTATACTGTTGAGCCAACCTCATATGACAATTGAACGATGTACAACTTTGAATCCATCAATCTTGCTCCCAACCCCTGCAGATGGCAAACCACACTGTTGCCTGCAGGAGATTGAGCAAAAAACACTGCCTAGAAAAGATCTCACGGATGTTCCCTTGGATGATGCCTAGGTGACATACTATGTGGACGGTTCATGTAGGAGAGGTCCTACAGGACAGAATCTAGTGGGGTATGCAGTAGTTTCTGATACTGAGATTTTAGAAGCAAAGTCTTTACCACACAACTTATCTGCACAAGCAGCAGAATTGATTGCTTTAACAAGGGCATGTACCTTGGCAAAGGATAAACGTGTGAACATTTTTACTGACAGCCAGTACACTTTTTCTACTGTACATGTTTTTGTGCAACAGTGGAAAAATAGAGGAATGATAACATCTACTGGTAAACCAATTAATCATATGCAATTTATTTTAGATGTATTAGACTCTATTCAGTTACCTCAGAAAGTAGCTATTTGTAAATGCGTAGCTCATACCAAACAACAGAACAGGATTTCAAAAGGTAATGCGAGAGCTGATACAGCTGCAAAGCTAGCAGCTTCAGCTTCAGAAGTATTTCTTTTGAGTGATGAATTACAATCATCTGAGATTTTAGATTTAGAAATGTTAAAAACAATGCAGACACTTACCACAAATGTAGAAAAACAAAAATGGATAAAACGAGGAGCAATTCTTGAGAAAGGGCTGTACATCTCCAAAGAAAGAAAACCAATTTTACCATCTAACTTGTTTAGATATGCAGCTTTGTTGAGCCATGGGCAGTGCCATGTCTCAACAGGGGAGATGGTACAGTTAGTGAATCGATTGTTTACAATGTATGGATTTACAAAGTACACAAAAAACGTTTGTGCAGCATGCCATGTTTGTAACAAGCATCATGTACATGGGGCACTGAAGCCTAAGCAAGGGAGTTTTCCTACACCACCGTATCTGTTCCATACTATCTGTATGGATTTTATAGAACTAAACAAATGCGAAAATAAAAAGTACTGTCTTGTCAATATAGATATGTTTTCCAAATGGGTGGAAGCTTTTCCGACTAAAAATCCAGATGCAGCTACTGTTGCAAAAGTCCTCCTTAAAGAAATTATTCCTAGATTTGGCATACCGGAAAAGATTTATAGTGACAATGGCACACACTTTGTAAATCAAACCATACAACAATTGGGCCATTATTTCGGGATTTCTCTGAAAAACCATTGTGCATACCACCCCCAATCTGCAGGATTAGTAGAGAGGCATAATGGAGTTCTGAAAAATAAGCTTAGGAAATTGATTAGTGAGACACAAAAGAATTGGGTGCACTGTCTGCCTCTGGCACTGTTGAGTATGAGAACTGTTCCAAATGTAAAAGGGTTAACTCCTTTTGAAATACTGTTTGGGAGGGCATATTATTCACCTCAGTGGAAACCTCTCATGCCTGCAGACCAGGAGGCTGACAGTTTACTTGCAATGTATATGAGGCGATTTTTTTTTTTTTTCCATAATAAATTTTTATTGAAATATATTTTCCAAAAACATTACAAAAATACAATAAACATCACACACATAATACACTATAACTACTACAAACCATTTATACAATATCTACATGAAATGCTTCCTATATTTAATATATTCCTAAAATCAGTATCATGCTAATATAATATTGAAGACCTTTTCCCATATTTTCGGGTTATTAATATTTTTGTTAGTTTGTTTCAGAAGTAATTTATGTGCTAGTATATGCTTTATAGCCACAAGCTTAAAATTATTCCATGATGTCTTATGTGGTTCTAGCCAATTTGTGGCTATATAGAGTTTCATCAGCAAAAATATTCATACAAATAATAGTTTGCGATCTGGAAAGCTCTCTTGGAGGAATGTGTAGAATCATAAATTCCCATGACAGTGTAGAACTTTGATAACCCATCTTTTGCAGTTGTACTTTAAGAGAGTTCCAAAGTTTATATACGCATTTACAACTCCAGAACATATGAAGAAGATCCGCTGTTTGATCTGCACAGTATGGACAAATTGGAGAATTCCTAGGGTTAAATTTATGTAATCTAAGATGTGTGTAATATGCATTGTTCCAAATCATCAATTGCGTGTACATCAGTTTTTGAAAAGAAACTGATTTCCTAGTTATATCAATTGCTTTTAATATCTGATTGTCTGTTACTGTTACTCGTTTTACCCAATACTCTGAAAGCAAAATTTTGTCCTGAAATTTCAAATCCTTAATTCATTTATATGCAGTTGCTATAAATTTAGTGTCTTGTTGGATAGCTTGCCACAATTCAGAGCACTTATCCACAACCGCTGCAGGTTTAAAGTTCCTAAAGTAGCTCGAGGCAAGTTCTTTAACTTGTCTCATTATAACAATGTAACTTCTAGGTAGATTCATTTCCTGTCTAATTTGTAAAGCCGATAAGTCAAGTTTATTAAAAACATCAAATAGAGTCAGATTAAGTATTAATGGAAATTTGCTGAGATCGATCAGCTGATTATTTAGTTTAAAATTAGGATTCCTGTGGAAAGGTTGAAGAACCATCATATATTGCAATAAATCTACGGACTGAAATAAAGTTTGCAAAGATGAGACACAGGTTATTATGTGGTCCATGACCCCATATTTTATCAGACTAATTTTGTCCATAAAGGGTAATGCTTTAGGATTTATTTTCCTATCCAAAATATGCTTATGATTCAAGACCACCCAAGTTGGTATCCATGTTGTATTCGTTACATCATAATTAGCAATTCTTAAAATTTTATTAGCTACAATCAAATAATATGCTTCAAAATTTGGTAGCACAAGTCCCCCTCTTGTTTTAGGGGTCATTAATTTCTCATAAGATATTCTAGTTCTTTTTGGGTTCCAGATAAATTTAGCTAGAACTATATGCATTTGTATAAAAACTGTTATTTAAATTGATAATTGAACAGACCTAAATATGTATAACATTCGTGGTAGTATATTCATTTTCACTATTGATACTTTTGCTAATACCGGTAGTTTTAAATTCTTCCATCTGTCACAATCAGCTATTATGTGTTCCCATACTGCTTAACATTATTGTTATAAAAGTCCTTATTATCCGAGAAGTTGATACCCAAATATTTAATATTTTCTTTACATGTTAACTTCCCATCAGGGCCATTAGTGAAAAAGGCTTTGGGGTTCTTAATGGGAAGATATTCGTTTTCTGTAAGTTAATTTTATAATTAGAAACTACTGAAAATTCGTTTATGAGCTTTAATATCTTTTCACTGTCTGAAATTGGGGTTGTACAATAAATAATAAGATCATCGGAATGCTGACATTAATATTTTATTCCTATAAATTATTGGTGCATTATGATACAAATTTTGCTTGATATATAAAAATAGGGTTCTAGATATAGGTTAAACAATAAGGGTGACATGGGACAACCCTGACAGTACCATTTTTAATCTGTATTCTGTTAGAATAAGTCCTATTGATGTATAGCGTAGTGTATGGATTACTATATAATATTTGTAGCATCTGAATGAATTCTTGGGGCAAGTTAAAATAGGGTAACACATCAAACAAAAATTTATGTCTACTCTATCAAATGCTTTCTGGGCATCTATTATAAGAGCATAGATATTAAAGTTGTTTTTTTAGCATACGTCATCATATTATGCAGTGTAAGTGTGTTATCGCTGGTTTGTCTAGTTGCCATAAATCCAGCTTGTTCCTTAGAAATTAGATATATCAAAACCTTCTTTAGTCTCGATGCTATAATTGATGTTAAAATTTTCATATCCACATTCATTAGTGCTATTGGTCTGTAATTATCTGGGTTAAGGGGATCCAAATTGGTTTTATGTATGAAAATTGTTTTTGACGCATTGAGGTGGGGGTCACTAATTTTATTTTTAGTTATATAATTAAGTACATGAGACAATTCTTTTCCCAAACTATCAGCAAACTCTTTGTAAAATTCAGCTGTAATACCATCAGGCCCTGGCGACTTATGTACTTTCATATGTTGAATTGTATATACTATTTCTTCTTTAGAAATAGGTTTAATCAGGTCACTTTGCAGACTCTCTTCTAATTCTGGAAAGTTAATTTTTTGCAGAAAACTTTTATTCTGGTTATGTAGAGACCTATCAGTTTGCCCCTCATACACCTTAGTATAGATTTTCCCAAAAACATCAACAATATCCTCAGTTTTAGAATATATTGTGTCGTTATACTGAATTTCGAAATATATCCAGTTGTTTTTGATTGATTTATAATCCTTGCCAGTGCTTTTGATGGTATTTGAACATTATTAGCATATTTCACTAAACACCTATGTTCTTGAAGTGTTAATTTATTATTATGAAGCAAAAAGAGATCCCTTTGAAGCTTCAACATTTCCTCCTCAGTTTGAGCGTTAAAATTCTGAATCAGCTCATTATCAAGTTGTTTTATTCTTATTTCTAGTTTTGAATATCACTATTATGAATTTTCTTATAATATGAGGCTTTTGTATAAGAAATCCTCTAATTTGAGCTTTAGCTGTTGCCCATTCAATGTCAGGGTATGTTTTTGGAGCTTCAAGCTATCTGTAAATTCTTTCAAATATTTTATAATTCCATCTGCTATCTCTTTTTACTTAAAAGATTTGGGTTGAGTGACCAATTATAACCCCTATGCCTTCTTGTGTCTTTTAAATCTTTAGAAAATTTTAACGAAATTTTTGAGTGATCTGATAGATGACGTATGTATAACCACCACTGGTTCTAAATTAGTTAGTGCTTTAGATATCAAAAGTAATCTATTCTAGCCCACATTTTGTGGCATGGTGAATAGAAGGTATATTTATTTGCATTATTAATATCTTGTGAATAAGAAAAGGGTCATATAATTGAAAATCTTCCTTAAAATCATTTAATGCTATCGCCTGCTTATTAAATGCTCTCTGTGGACAAGACCTATCCAACTTTGGATTTTGATAGGTATTCCAGTCCCCACCCACAACAAAATAATAACCATCATATTGTGTTAATATTGGATATAATGATGCTATGAAACTGTGTTGATCATTGCATGGGGCATATATATTCAAAAGTAGGATAGGTTTATCAAATGCATTATCCGATAAAATCACATAACACCATCGCCCATTTGGATCCACTTTGGAGTCTAAAATCCTATCTTTGTATTGGGTTTTGATAATTATAGCCACTCCCGCACTGTTTGTCTTACCTTCTGATGTCACTAGCTCTCTAATCCAGTTCTTTTTTCTAATATCATTCCATTGTTCATTCATCAAATGTGTTTCCTGTAGAAATACAAACAGTGCTTTGTCCTGTAATAATATGTGTAGCAACAGCTTTCTCTTCTTCAAGTTCTGGAGCCCTTTAACATTCCATGAGTTCAACTCCCACATTCACAGGTCTTGGTATCAAATAACAATATAAGAGGGAATTATGAAATTGACATGTATTGACTGTACACTATATCTAATCTGCAAGCATTTCCTACATCCCGTCCCTAACCAGTGCTTACCCACTTTACCCCTGGACCAGGATTTATATAGGTCTTGTATAAGAGAAAATATAAACAAGGTTAAACACACCAACACATTGAAAAACTTCAGGTAATAACATTTAAAACATTTCCTAAACATACAACCTATATATTCTAGCATATCTACATCAAAGTCTAAACTACACATTCCCTACCAAACACCGCTACTTAACTACAGCTTTGGTTTAACTATTAGTTAAACAAATCTCATTTCTAAGGTTATTACTGTGTAAAGGAAAGTTTTAGTAGATTGGGTACTTATTTTATCCTACCTTAAGTATCTGTTTTGTTGCAATCATTATGTACATAAACTTTTACAGAAGAGAGGAGAGAGAAAAAAAAAAAAAAAAATACATCCTACATTTTAGATCTGTACCCTACACAGTGCCTGCCACTCACTGCATATAGTAAAAAAACAATTTTGGTTCACACCTATAAAGAAGAAAAACAGTACAAGTACATGTTATTATGTGCTTTAAGTACATATTGTAATGTTATTTAGTTATAAAATGAACATTATCATATTATTTTCAGTTCTCTTTGTCTTTTCAAGCCAGGAAACCATCAGAAATACTCACGACAAGGGACGTCTTTCACAGCAGGACCACAAGAAGTATTACATCCAAATCTACACTCTCAGTTGAAATCCAGGCATTTCCTGTTTACCACACAATGGAAATAGACCTTGTTGGCCATAAAAGTCTGAAACCAGACAGCAGACCCTCAGATTAGCATAAACAAACAGTTTTATTGCTTTTTCAGAGGCCTGAACAGTTTAGTGAAGAAACAAAGGATTAGAAAAGCCTTGAGGTAAAATACATGCTGGATCTGACTACAGGAACATGCCAGTCTCAATTGAAGATCTTTTCAGCCCTCTGATGCAGGTAGAACTTTAAAAACTTTCAGAAACACTTCTTTTGCCTGATTTTTATTGGAAACAGAATATTTAGCCATCCACCATAAATGTAAGCATATTGGGGTATTTCATCTGGAATTTAATTTGTTTATCAATCAGAAATTTACAGTAAGCAGATAAAGACTGTCTAGCCTGCCTTACTTGTAATGGTAAATCTTGAGCCAGAAATATTTTAACATTTTTCCACATAACATAGCCACCATTTTTTTGCAGTAAACAGTATTTTGCTAACATCTTGAAAGTTCAATATCTTAATATATACAGGTCTAGGCATAGTAGAAGCTTGTACCTCTCAGCTCTGTGTGCCCTTTCTATTACAATCTGTTTCACCCCATCAGCATCATTTAACAGTATTTCAAATATTTGTGTTATGGCTGGTATTAGCTCTGCATACTGGATGTTTTCAGGGATTCCTCTTATAATAATATTATTTCTTCTAGACCTTGCTTCTAAATCAATAAGTTTATTTTGCATGGCTTGTACATCCACATCACATACCTTTGATTTTTCTCCAGCATGTCAATTTTGTCCTCTATTTCAGAAATTCTGGTCTCAGTTTTGTCCATTCTCTGAAGCAATTGATTGCATAAAACTCCAAATGTTTGTATTTGTGAGGTCAAGTCCTTTAGAGCTTCCTGTATAGGTAGTAAAGCGTGCTTGATATCCTCCATGTTTAGTGGCTGATCAGTCCTGGATCTAGTTTCTGGTTTCTGTTGTTCCTGCTGTCTAGTAATCCTTTGTTTTTCGCAGTTCCATCCTTTACTGGCGACTGTAGTTCTGACAACTTTGTCTTAGTAGTAGTTGTTTCCATGGTTCTCCTTGTTGCAAGATTTTTCTTTCCCCAAGCAGAAAGGCAGAATAAAGAAAGCACACGGTCCTTTGTTTTTTCTCTTCAGAGCAAAGTAATCACTTGTAATCCTGATGGATAAATACTTTTTTTTCTCACTTTTTTAACTGATTTTAGATTAGGTCAGTATAAATGCAACTTTTTATCATCAATTTGATGTTTAAACCTCCTGATATCCACTCAGATCAGAGATTTTCCTCGGGTTAATTGAAGAGCTGCAGTTTAGCAGTGTTTACAGCATGGCAGCCATCTTTGAATCATGAGGCGATTTTTGAATAACAAACTTCTGCAGTTAAATTCTGTTTCAGATAAAGAACAAGCCAGACCATCAGAAGCAGCAGTAGTCCCAGGCACGTGGGTCTGGGTGAAGGTCGTGAAGAAAAGAAATTGGAGTTCTCCAAAGTGGGAAGAGCCGTACCAAGTGCTACTGTCAACATCCACTGCTGTCAAGATCGCAGAGCGAGCATCCTGGATTCATCTGATACACTGTAAATTGGTTAAGAACTTTGAACTGGACAAAAACCTTGTTACTGTTATACCACGAGAACAAAATGACCAGGTATAGAGTAAACAGGGATGCAGAACGACCTCAGAAAAGTTGCATGATCATCCTGTTAGCTATACTGATAACAATGATCTCTTTGCTGTGGCCATTCCTTTTTCCAGCCACATGAGTTGAACTGAACAAATGTGATGCATTACTCATAGACTGGCATCCAAATTTTAACACTTACCAAGCAATTAAATATGTGTATGCTGAGACTTTTAATGTTTCGAACTGCTGGATTTGCATAGCTATACCAACAGCATACGGGGGGATTATTAATGACTGCTGTCCCCCTAGGGGTCAATGAGACCTGGGAAAACTTGATTTTTGATACTACACCTGTGAAATCACAAGACAAAATAGCATTGTACCTACCTGTTACACAAAAAGGAATTGTATGTTTTTATAAAATTGACACTATTCAGGTGGGTTGGAGCAATTGCAATGTGACTGTTTCTTATAAATGTTATATTAAGGCTAATAAGGCAGAAACTATCTGTGATGCAAACTATGACTCATATCTTGAGAGAATGAAAAAGACTGTTAGTGAAACACAGCATAATCCTGTTCTTTTGAAGCAACTTTCTATTATTGACAAGAAAATGTTTCATGCAGGGTTAGCATATATCAATACTAAAGTAGAGAATTGTTATTTTGTTTGTGGGAAAAAGGCATACAAATGGCTACCTGAGAATTGGTCTGGCAGTTGTTTTTTGGGTTACCTGGTTCCGGCCATACGACACGCTGCAGCTTTGCCTCAAGGGAAAATTCAAAACATTAGAGAGGTCAGCAGTAAACCTAGAAGTACAATCAAGAGACCCGAGAATCCAGTGGGATGAATAGAAGCAGGGTGGAGAAACCATAACTCCATGAAAAACAAAGATAAACTGACACATATGGACTTGAGTGACACTATTGAATCATGGGCAGGCATAGCCCCTGCATATGGTGCAGTGAAATCGATTTGGGAGCTGAGAAAACTGTCCAAACTTCTCGAAGTTATGAGCAATCCAACTTTTTCTGCTCTCGAATTAGTGACTGATGAACTAAATGCTATGAGAACTGTGGTGCTTCAAAACCGCATGGCTCTTGAATTCACCCTAGTGGCGAGAGGTGGTACGTGCGCTTTAATCAAAGAAGAATGCTGTTTGTATATTCCTGACAACCAACATGAGATAAACGACCATCTTGAGGTGATCCAGCAAGTGTCGACCATGACCAAACCAGGCCCAAACCCTCTGATGGACTTTTTCCAAAATTTGTTTGGGGGGTGGGGTTCCATCCTAATGAACATCCTGATTGCCATTTGTGTGGGATTACTCCTATTAGGAGCATGCATTTGTTGTGGTATTCCCTGCATGAAAAAGTTAATCAAAGATTTTATAGACATATCAGTTTCTGAGACTTTGTATCAAAGTACTGAAATTGAAGAGTTGTTGAAAACTGAAATGCTTTCATAAGTCTAAACTAAATGAATCTCTTAACTGCAAATCCGAAATGGAAGAGGTTAGGAGAAGAAGCAAACTGTTTAAGCTTTTGAAAATAGAATAAAAAGTATTAACAGGGGGGAAATGTCAGAAAAATATTCATTTTTATATATGTCTAATGCTTATTAGAAGCTAAAAGGGTTAACACATTTTCATTCTATTTTATGTACAAGCTTAATTCTGTATGAAATTATAAGATGCTTTCTGAAACTGCAAGATGCACCCTGACCTAGCATTTGCTAGCACAGCAAAATTCATGTCTATGCCTTTTGGAAATGTACTGAGAAGCAGGTTATTATCTGCTAGGTCAGGAAAATGTATGAATAGTGTATGAATAGAACAATACTGTTTTCTATAATATGATTGAATATGAACAATCAGCTCTGTTCGTGTTATGAGAACATGCACAGCTGCAGAAAAGAAGAAATACATGAAACAAAAGACTGCTTGAAGAACCTGTACTTGCTTTGTGCTCGAATTAGCTATAGTACCTTGAATGGCAACATAACATAGTTGGAAGCTGTATCTAACCGGTGGTCACCAAGGCCACGTTGTTTTTCTTAGGAAGTTTTTCATAAAATTGATAGTGCAAGCAGAAAATCATAAGCAAACAGCTGTTATGAAATGATGATGTTAAAACTTGTGATCTGTTACGTCAGCTTGGTAGGCAATGTCTTGTTAGAAAGTGTATAAAGATGAACTTACTTCCTGATTTTAGTTAGACAAACTCTGTATTAGCATGTTTTTGTCTCCTTGCTGCAAGATTAAAGTGCCTTAACCTGAACCTACCATGTATTGATCATTTTTAAAGTTTATTTTTTCTATGACAGTATGCCTTCTCTCCATCTCCATGGGTTTTTGTGGGTGCTTGTGTTTCTTCCCACAGCCAAACAATGTGCCAGAAGGTAAACTGTAATCCTTTAAACTGATAGTAGGCATGTATGTGCTACATGAGCTTGAATGTGCATGTGTGTGTGTGTGTGTGTGTGTGTGTGTGTGTGTGTGTGTGTGTGTGTGTGTGTGTGTGTGTGTGTGTGTGAGTGAATGAGTGAGTGTGCGTGCGTGTGTGTGTGTGTGTGTGTGTGTGTGTGTGTGTGTGTGTGTGTGTGTGTGTGCATGAGTGAGTGTCTGCTTGTAGTGTGTGTGTGTGTGTGTGTGTGTGTGTGTGTGTGTGTGTGTGTGTGTGTGTGTGTGTGTGTGTGTGTGTGTGTGTGTGTGTGTGTGTGTGTGTGTGTGTGTGTGTGTGTGTGTGCATCCTGTGATACACTGCTGTCCTGTTCTGGATCAGTTGTCATATTATCTACGTTATCTTCTTGGATATAAATCAGAAATGAGAGGAAGTGAAGTATGATGGGAATGTGTCTACACATGTTCCTATTAGTGTACCTGTGTAACATTCAGCAAACTAAAGTGCCAGTTATACCTTGGTCTCTATTTATTTACTAGATATTTGTATAACGAGTAAGAGATAAAAGCACAACAATTAATACATGACTTCTGTTCAGGGTGTGAAACGTGTATATAGACTGATATGATATAGAATAAAAAAAATCATATTTTCTATCATTAGAAACATGCTAACAAAAAAAAAACCCAGCACTAACGAGAGTAAAATGGACCATACAGTTTCATCATGAAGCTGTTTATTTGAACTTACACTGGGAATCACAATCTAATTTTTTGTATACTTTAGCGGATTTAAGTGATAAAGTATGCACTACAGTGATTAAGTGTAATTCCCTGAAAAATTTTATAAGAAATTTCTAACTGTGTTTGGGATTCTTCCCTTATAAATTTATGCACCTCCACTTTCTCTTTAATGCTGCTTATTATAGTCAACTTATCTCTTCATTAACTCATGCATTACAGTATAACAACTGTCCATACACTCAACACTCCAACCTCTAAAAAGAGTACTTCAGATTTGTAAGGGGAATTGATGTCTGCTCAACATGGCAAGTTTTTTTTTTTTAAAAAATCACAGAAGCTATGGATGAAGGTCAGGTAGACTACACAGACTATTTAAACATTACAAAGGCTTGTAACTGCATTCTCCATTTGGGTATTTTTAACATATAACTCTAAATGTTGACCCACAGATAGTAAGATGGATTGGAAACTGGCTGAATGGTAGGAATAATGTAGTCCAAGTAGCACACATTACATCTGAAAGCTAGTGGTGTGCCTCAGGGATCAGTGCTGAGACCCCCTCCTGTTTCAGATATACTTCTCGGACTACCACAAAAACTAACCCTAATCTGTGGCTAAATAAATATGCAAATGATTGTATGCTGAGCATAATTGTTAAATCATCCCTAGATAAAGAGGCCCTGCAACAAGAATGGTATACCACAAAAGGGCTAAAATCAAATGCAGAAAAAAAACTTCCACCCCAACATAAACTTGGCAAGCACCCTACTTCAGGCTGCTATAGCCATCAAAGATCTTGGCACCTTGGTCAATAGCTACCCCGTTTTTGCTCTCACATTTCACTGGTAACCAGCAAATCCTTATATTTAGCATAACTAAATAACCAAAGATATGTCAATGTTAGAACAATATGTATTAGTGTATGTATTAGTAATATGATTAGTGCATTTAAGGTTTGAAAAGGGTTAACACATTTATTCGATTTTACACTGCATAAATCTGTACAAACTGCAGAAGCTTTCCAATCTTGTATTGTCATAAAATATGCGCAGTTATAATCTTTGCTTATGCTCTGAAAATTTACAGGGAAGCAGATAATTTCTGCTTGTGTCAGGAAAATAATAAATAGATGTATCACTTGTATTAATGTTATGGATTTAGACAAGGAGTTCCGCTTATGCTGTGAGAAAATACACAGCTGCAGAAGCTATTGATAATAAGAACAAAGACTGCTTGAAAATATATAAACTGCAATCAGCATTTACTTGTGTCTAAGCTAAAAAAGTACCTTGAAATGTAACACATGTATTAGAACTACACAATAGAAGCTTGTAGTGGGCTAAAGCCCCCAAGGTCAGGTTGTTTTTCTCAAATGTTTTTCATAAATCCAGTCATGTCAGCAGAAAATCTGAGTAACATCTGCTGTAGAACAATACAGAAAGTTGTGTTTAATTACGTCAACTATAAAAAGCAACGTTTTGTAAAACAGTATAAGAAGAGCATACTTCCTGTTAGTGGTTAGGCAAAATCCTGTATGTGCATGTTTTTGTCTCCTTGCTGCGAGTAATAAAAGGTGCCATACCTAAACCTAACGTAAATTAGTCTTTAAAGTTTTTTCCTTTTTCAGATTGGTCCTATGGACCGGAAACCCTCACTTCACCTCGGATCAGATGGGCCATGTGGTTGAAACCATACGGGGAAGAAACCACATCGGTTCTTCTTATTTGAAAAGCCCTCTGACTGAATTGTCATACAAAAGAGGCCAGCCACTTTCTGATCTGCGACTGAAGGATGGGTTTTTATGAACCAGGTGATCAATCACAAAGGCTCAGGTAAGGTGAATCTACTTTTTTCTGTTTTAGATCAGGGACTAAATTTGTATTGTTTTTGTCAAGACTGTATTTTTACAAGTCAGGGACAAAAAAAGATTACTGTCTTGTCAAAGATCAGGGAAAACAGAGTAGGTAGGTAGTCATTCTGAAGAGACTATAACAAAATCCGTGGTACCATGTTAAAAAATAAGAGAAGTTACGCAACGATCAAAAAGGGTAGAACAAATTGGGTAATAATTGCACAAAAAGACCCCAAAATCCACCATTAACTGAAAACGCAAAATACATGCAGTTGCAGCGCGCTGACAATATTAAATACTATTCAAAATGGGTTAATAAGTATAAATTTGATGGAAAATTAAAAAAATCCTCGCTTATCAAACTTGCCAAACAGCTCAAAACCGATTCCAAATTATGCCAGACTATTACAATGTTTTAATAACCACTGTGAAATGCAGGTTACTGAAGATCAGACACAAGATTCCCCATATGAACAGCAGTTAAAAAATGCATTTTTAAAAGGCAGTATTGCACCCATAAGCAGTTTTATTACAAAACACATGGTAGACCATCGTACAAGCAGGTTACAGTCATTACTTAAATATGCTAGGCATGCCAAAAGGCATTTTAATAGCAAAAAGAAAAAGAAAGCTCAAGTATTTTCTGTAGAAGATGGAGCAAAAGTTTATGTAGTACAGTCCGGGAAAAAGGGCAAAAAAATGCACAGGCAAAAAAACAATCTGATCAATGATCAGAGGACTTTAAAGGGCGAAAGAAAAGGGGTGAATGTTTCAAATGCAGTAAAAAGGGACACTTGACAAGGGATTGCAGGAAAAACAAGAAGGCAACCACGGAAGACAAGGACGGTGAGGACTGACTATATGATAGTCAGGAATAACTAAAAGGGGATAGCAGAGAAAGGACAAATGAGAATGTGATAGAGGGAGTAGAGGATGTGACAGAAGAGATAGAGGAAGTGCAAGAAGTTAGTGATAGAGAAGAAAATAAAATATTAGGCCTAGCTTTATTGAGCCTGGAGCTCTATTTAACAGACACAAAACCAGAAGTTACACTCTTGGTAGAAGGGAGGGAAGTCAAATTCTTGTGTGACTCAGGGGCATCACAAACCCTGATACATCCCTCCAAACTGCCAGAAAATTCAGAGTCACCTAATTATATACTAGTAAAAGCAGCTAATGGACAGCTGTACCAGGAACCTCTCTCCCGTGGCATTGCAATAACTGATCCTGTTTCAGGATTGACCCAAAAAAGCAAAATTGTTTCTGCAAAATGCCCAGTAAACCTCTTGGGCAGAGACCTTATGCAGCTATTTGGTATAGTAGTAGTTCCGACCATGCAGGGTATGAAAGCACAGCGACAAATTGATACCTTTGCAGTGCAATCGGAGGGTGAAGTGTTTTATTGGTACAGTCAAGACTTGGTTACGACTGGTCCAGGGACTGTGACCGAAAAATTAATGAATATAGCCATCAGTAAGTTCCCCTCCCTTGACACTGACAAACAGCACCTGTTGCACTGTACTCTGTATTACTGTAACACACCAGGACCTGATAAAGAATATGAGCAAAAATTGTTTAAAAATCATGCAAACAGATTGATATTATGTAATCTGTACTGGGACACAGAAGAAAACAGTGTAGCCAGCTGTTCATTGCCCCAGGAGTTCTTTGCACTCTATAAATCTAATTAATTACCACATGTTAGCTTTAAGGTTTGAAAAGGGTTAACACATTTATTCCAAAGGTCGGGTAAAAAAGCAACGCAAATTAGGAATTTCTCAGGCACACAGGTGGATTGAGGAAGTAAACCGTAGGAAACAAAAGAACAATAATTAAAAAACAATGTTTTTAGACAAAGAGGACAATAACTTAGTAATAGCATCAGCACCTCCACCTCCCTTACCAGAATATGAAGCAAGTGAACAGGTTAGTCCACCCCCACAATATCCTCTTGTCACTGAAAATAGAGACATTATAAAAGTAAAATCATTTATTAGAGATCCCATCGGGACCAGGTCTCGAACATGGGCAGGTAACTCAAATGAAGGCATTGAGTTATATGAAATGGTTAAAAATTCATGATCTATGAGTGAAAAAAAATATGCTCACTCATAGAAGTACCTAATCCTCAGGCAGGACAACACGGTCAGGACCCAACTATTCTAGTGTATAGACCCTGGACTCCGGAAAATATCCGGAAAGCCACTGAGGGAATTCCCCATCCAAAATATAATTTTAGAAAGTTCTCAGAAGATTTACAAGGAATGAGGCTGAGTTATAACTTAAACAGAGAAGAGGTAAAAAAAGTAAGACAAATTGTGGGACCAAATTGGCACATGATTAGTGGCAACTGGAATCCCTGTGACACTGCACAAAGACCCCTCCCACATAGCAGCGCAGAATTAGACAACAGAGTAAAAGGTCTTACCTTTCTGAGAAATAGAAGCCTAGGGCAGACTGGACTTGCATTAGTCAATGCATCCAACAAGAAGGTGAAACTGTTGACAGATATTATGCCAGACTATTACAATGTTTTAATAACCACTGTGAAATGCAGGTTACTGAAGATCAGACACAAGATTCCCCATATGAACAGCAGTTAAAAATGCATTTTTAAAAGGCAGTATTGCACCCATAAGCAGTTTTATTACAAAACACATGGTAGACCATCGTACAAGCAGGTTACAGTCATTACTTAAATATGCTAGGCATGCCAAAAGGAATTTTAATAGCAAAAAGAAAAAGAAAGCTCAAGTATTTTCTGTAGAAGATGGAGCAAAAGTTTATGTAGTACAGTCCGGGAAAAATGGCAAAAAAAATGCACAGGCAAAAAACCAATCTGATCAATGATCAGAGGACTTTAAAGGGCGAAAGAAAAGGGGTGAATGTTTCAAATGCGGTAAAAAGGGACACTTGACAAGGGATTGCAGGAAAAACAAGAAGGCAACCACGGAAGACAAGGAGGGTGAGGACTGACTATATGATAGTCAGGAATCACTAAAAGGGGATAGCAGAGAAAGGACAAATGAGAATGTGATAGAGGGAGTAGAGGATGTGACAGAAGAGATAGAGGAAGTGCAAGAAGTTAGTGATAGAGAAGAAAATAAAATATTAGACCTAGCTTTATTGAGCCTGGAGCTCTATTTAGCAGACACAAAACCAGAAGTTACACTCTTGGTAGAAGGGAGGGAAGTCAAATTCTTGTGTGACTCAGGGGCATCACAAACCCTGATACATCCCTCTAAACTGCCAGAAAATTCAGAGTCACCTAATTATATACTAGTAAAAGCAGCTAATGGACAGCTGTACCAGGAACCTCTCTCCCATGGCATCGCAATAACTGATCCTGTTTCAGGATTGACCCAAAAAAGCAAAATTGTTGTTTCTGCAAAATGCCCAGTAAACCTCTTGGGCAGAGACCTTATGCAGCTATTTGGTATAGCAATAGTTCCGACCATGCAGGGTATGAAAGCACAGCGACAAATTGATACCTTTGCAGTGCAATCGGAGGGTGAAGTGTTTTATTGGTACAGTCAAGACTTGGTTACGACTGGTCCAGGGACTGTGACCGAAAAATTAATGAATATAGCCATCAGTAAGTTCCCCTCCCTTGACATTGACAAACAGCACCTGTTGCACTGTACTCTGTATTACTGTAACACACCAGGACCTGATAAAGAATATGAGCAAAAATTGTTTAAAAATCATGCAAACAGATTGATTTTATGTAATCTGTACTGGGACACAGAAGAAAACAGTGTAGCCAGCTGTTCATTGCCCCAGGAGTTCTTTGCACTCTATAAATTTAATTGATTACCACATGTTAGCTTAACTAAGGACAAAAACATAAAATGGGCAGACCTAGGAGAAAAAGTCACGAGATGGAAAAAACAGACAGAGTTAGAACTGTCAGAACAGGAAATACAAATACAAAAGTTGAATTGGATAACTCAGACCCACCCAGCCGTAGACTTGCAGTCTAGCAAGAACAGCTGATTAGCACTCCTATTAAACGAGGAAGAGAATGCCTTACAGAATATACCAGAAACTCTTTGGTCAACAGGAAAGTCAGATGTAGGACTTATTCGTACAGTGGGACCAGTTACTATCACGCCAAAGTCAGCATTTAGACCACAGAAAAGACAGTATCCCCTAAGAAAAGATGCAGAGGTAGAAATTAAACCTATTATAGCAGCTTTAGATAGGGAAGGGGTGCTGGTGAAATCTCCCAATTCACCATCTAACACACCCCTATTTCCAGTTAAAAAAGCAAATAGAGAATGGCGTATGGTCCAAGATTTACAAGCTGTAAATGACGCAGTAATACCAAGGGCACCTACAGTGCCAGACCCACACACCCTGTTGAATGATTTAAAACCTCAACAGAAATATTTTTCTGTGGTAGATATCAGCAATGCATTCTTTTCAATACCGATACACCCTGACAGCCAGTATTGGTTTGCATTCACATTTCAGGGGAAAAGGTATGCATATATGCCACTACCACAGGGATATTGTAAAAGTCCAACAATATTCTCACAAGAAATGGCAAGCAACTTGGGGGGATTTACCCCAGAAAGAGGCAGTCAGATTTTACTTTATGTTGATGACATCCTGCTGGCGGCCCCCACTCAGAAAGATTGCAAAGAAGATACCATAGCGCTATTACAATTTTTAGTTGCTGAAGGACATAAGGTAAACAAAAATAAACTGCAGCTTTGGAAAAAACAAGTCAAATATCTAAAATATGTCATATCCAAGGAGGGTAAAACATTAAATGAGAACAAAAAAGTAGCAATTTTGCAAGCACCAAAACCCACTACCAAAAAAAAAAATGATGTCCTTCCTGGGCACAACTAATTTTTGCTGGAGCTGGATTCCAAACTATGCCTTGGAATCTGCACCACTGACTGACCTGATACATAAAAAGCCTATGGCAGCACAGGACTTGTTACAATGGACACCAAAAGCAAAATCTGCTTTCTGCAAACTAAAACAGTTAATAGCATCCTCATTAGTTCTGGGATTACCAAACTATCATAAACGTTTTTTCCAAGCTGTAAAACAATACAAAAAGTTGTGTTTAATTACGTCAACTATAAAAAGCAACGTTTTGTAAAGCAGTATAAGAACAGCATACTTCCTGTTAGTGGTTAGGCAAAATCCTGTATGTGCATGTTTTTGTCTCCTTGCTGCAAGTAATAAAAGGTGCCATACCTAAACCTAACGTAAATTAGTCTTTAAAGTTTTTTCCTTTGACAGTCATACAAGGCAAAATATATTATTATTCCCCTATGCACAATTTTATTTAGACCAATTATCAAGTACAAATCTCCCTTTGGTATATATCTATCCAGACAAATCGAAACTTGAAAGACCAAAGGGGTTCTTGACTAAAATGATTATTGCCCAAAAGACCATGGGATATCAAGGCATACTTAAAGCACTATCTCTGTGTTCTGCTTCCTATAGGCTCTTAAATGGTGATCTGTGTCTTGCCTTCCACACTCATAATGATCCTACCTTCCTGGACTTTTTGCATCTCCATTAGACCAACAACTCTACAAGAACTAGGTTGAGAGATTTAAATTTCCACCAGCGTATTTACAAAACATGATGGAGGGATAGATTCATTACCCATCATTTACCACTTCTCAGGGTTAATCTTCTCTTGCATGTAAAACAGAGTGATACCCTAACTTCCTTCAAAAATAACTTTGGTGGCTGGTAGGACACTCACAATTTTAAACTAAACCTAGCCTGTTTCACCCTATTGGAAGCAGTAATTGCAACATGAGGATGGGAGTCAGCAAGGTGTAAATGGTCTCATGACTGACTGCCTTATAATTACTATCATCCTGTGATATTATAAACAAATGTTACAACCTAAAATACCTTTTATTTTAAACATCTTAGTTATGATTTACAAACTACTCTCCCAAGCATCCCTTGTTACATGTTTTTCCATTCTTCTCTGTCCCTCTCTGTGTATGTATGTATATATATATATATATATATATATATACATATATATACATATATATATATATATATATATATATATATATATATATATATACATATATATATATATATATATATATATATATACATACATACACATATACATATATATATATATATATATATATATATATATATATATATATATATATAGTTCCACTTTAGAATCTCGAATTGCTGAAAACTCGAACTTCACATGACTGAGCCCAGAACATCAAGTTTCAGAAACTCAGAATTCTAAAGTGTACGTAAAAATATAAAGAAAAGATTCTATACAATGTTTATGCAGGGGGCAAGCCCCCCTAAACCCCCCACACCCCCTACTTAAATATACCAACTCCGAGATCGCACTACAGCGGGGAAAATGAAAATCTCTCGTTCTGCCCTGTATGCAGAAGCGCGCAACGGGAAGATTTATGTTCCTCCGCTATAGTGCAATCACGGAGTTGATATACTTAAGTAGGAAGGGTATAGGGGGACTTGGCCCCCTGCAAAACTGTTAAAAAGAATGTTGTCTTCTTCCTTTATTCCTCCCCTTCACAATGTCGAGTTTCTGAAAATTCGATCTTCTGGGCTCGGTCATTGAGTTTTCAATAATTCAGCATTGTGAAGGGGAACTATATATATATATATATATATATATATATATATATATATATATATATATATATATATATCAATAAAACATAACCATACTTTCTTTATAACATACACTGCACATAAAACCACTCTACACAGTAATACAGCACTGCAGGTTCTAATCATACACAGTAATACAGCACTGCAGGTTTTAATCATGCACAGTAATACAGCACTCCAGGTTGTAATCATACACAGTAATACAGCACTGCAGGTTCTAATCATACACAGTATTACAGCACTACAGGTACTAATCATACACAGTAATACAACACTGCAGGTTCTAATCATACACAGTAATAAAGCACTGCTGGTTCTAATCATACACAGCAATACAGCACTGCAGGTTCTAATCATACACAGTAGTACAGCACTGGTGGTTCTAATCATACACAGCAGTACAACATTGTAGGTCCTAACCAACACACCTGGAATACCCACACTACTACAAAACACCAACTACAAAATTATTAACACCAATTTATTACCTCAAGGGAAAACCCGTCTGGGTGTGGGTAATGCTAGATTTACCAATGATCGGTGTGGTAACCGTGGGTAAATCTAGCATTGCCCACACCCAGACATGGGTTATTGCTATTATACAATGACATTATTTAAGGAAAAAAATACTTACTTTTCTTAAATAATGTCTTTGTATAATACCTCCGTGGTGCCTTTCCGCAGTTTTCCTCTATCCTGGGGCTTTTTCTGATGTACTGTGCATGCGTATGGAACTTGTGTTCCCATGCTTATGCAGTACATCAGAGCTGTGTAGAGGAAGCAATGGAGAATGGAAGATCTCCGTTGCTTTTTTTTTTTTTTTTTAATTAAAAATGAAAAAAAAAGTAAAAAAAAGAAATAGGAAGATGTTTAATTTCAGGAGAGCAGGAACAGACAAAAATAAAATGATAATCAGGTACGTTTCTTTAATTTTGTAGAACTTACCCGATTATCATTTTATTTTTGTCTGTGCCATCTCCCTCATTTGGTTTCCATCTCCTGGTTTCTTTTTTTAGTTAAAAAAAAGAAAAGTAATAAAATTATGAAACTTACTAACAGGAGAAAGTCCGGGCAACCAGACCTTTTCCCGTTGGTACAGTCTCCGATTTACAATGGGCACGCTGGTTGGGTTGGCCAATCAGTGTGCTCGTTTTTTAATATTAATAGCCAGTCATTGTATAATCTTCAATAAGTCATCCTCAGTAAAAACAAGCCCTACCAAATAATGTCTAAATTCACACGACTATAACTAGAATTATGAAACCTTCTCTCTAGTAGAGATATTGAACCAAATTGTGATCCATCCCATAACACCTTACAGAACTCTCTGCAAAATACTGACTGATTATTCCTGTCCAACAACCAGCTTGACTACCAATGTGTTTTTAATAAAGGCAGAAAACTAGAAGGTTGGCTAAATCAGTGCAACCCTTATATATTGTCAGTCCCCAAACAGTGGCTTAAAATGACCCAGTTTTATCTCTCTCTCTCTCTCTCTCTCTGTGTGTGTGTGTATATATATATATATATATATATATATATATATATATATATATATATATATATATATATAAATGCATTGTACTCTACTCACAAATATGACTTCTCAGGGATTAAAAGAAGGAGTGAATCAATGTTCTTTGTAACAAAAAAAAAACACAACTACAGAAACCATTGCTATCTGATCCAACAGTGCCAAACTAGATTGTAGCCTAAGTTACCATAAGTAACAGTATTAGTGTGTAACTTGCAACAGCCTGTTCCTCCAGCAGTCTCTGCTATTTACACATTGTTAGAAACATTCTCCTCATGAATCCACAAAAGTAACTTTGTCATGTTTGGCGACTTCAGTTCAGACTGTCTAGGACCACCTTACCTCAAGTTAGAGCAAACTGCCAGTCTTATTAATCTCTCCCAGCTTACCACTATACCTACTCACTCAAACTTCCTATTTCTTGTGGCTATCTACTAGTCCACTTACTCACAAATATCACTACACCTACTCACCCCAAACCTTCACTTTCTTTTGCCTGTCTACTAGACCACTTACTCACAAATAAGGGTGTAGCTAGGCATACTCAATGTACTCAAATGAGTACATTTTTTTCTGAACATCTTTTTGGATACCTTATAGGTATAACAGTACAGAATATTTTGAAAAGTCTAAAGTAGTGTCTGTTGTGTATAGCCATGCAAAACATGCTTACATGATAGGAATGCACCTCTTAAAATATTCTTTTTTATTCTTATAAAAGGCAACAGTTGAAAATAGCGTATCCATTTCCAAAGTGGATAGGGACAGATTTTTGAAAGTCGAGTGCATTTTTAAATGAGATGTGGATGGAGGTGGCTGCAAAATTAAGTCTGAGTACAAAATATGAATTTCTGGCTACACTTCCGCTCAAAAAAAAACATTACACCTACTCACCCCAAACCTCCACTTTCTTGTTACTGTCTACTAGTCCACTTATTCACAAATGCTTTTACTAAATATATAAACATTCAGTCTACATTACTTATTGCTGACCATTGCTGCTGTGCTTCATATCTTATTGATTAAGTGTGCATGCATAGAGTGATTGGCTCCCACCCGGACTCAGTTGTTGCCAGCTTCACTCTACCCACCCCCATCGCTGACCACCACCGGTGGTTCAATTGCTGTACATTGCTCTCCATATCTCTCTAAACAATCCACCTATCACAGCTTTCCTGCCCATCTTCTACTCCAAAACTACTACTACAGGGCAAAATCACTCACCTGATGCACAGACTAAAGACTGGTTGCAGAGAAAAATAGAGACTATGAGTGTTTTTTGGAAGAATTTTAAAACAAACTACAGATTTTAACAACTTGTGTTATCCAGTACTTTAAGTAAATTATTGCTCCTTCTTGACAAGTGTTGACATTCTTTAACTTAATTAATAGTCCCTAAGAATTTCTGCTTCCTGAGGCCAGCTTAGGGTACAGAACAAAGCAGCCATACTATAGTGAATTTTTGTCAGAACAGCACTAATTAGGTATCTTTTAAAGAAACAGGTACAGCTTAAAGTCTTACTTCATTTGGAGAAGCATCACTATTCACACTGGACTCTTTCTTATATTGTTTTAAACATTATTTACACAACTATTTACCTAGGGTCTATTACAGGTGCCTGTTTGCTAGTAACTCATCACACATGTGTTCGCTGCCACTTGTTCAAAAAAGGTAAGTGCTTGAATTCCTACTAGTTTGAACTTGTGCTTGTACATAGCCCTTTCCACACCCAACTCTATACAACTGTGTAGCTCTATCCTAAACTGAACTCGAACCTAAATCATCCACCTGGATCCCAACCCGAGTCCTAGCTCCTTTATATTACTAAAGCTCCATTTCCCCCTCTTAAAGTCTCTGAGCATTCTTTAAACTTAAAGGAAAACTCCCCCCTAGAACTAAAGAAATATGTTTTTTTTCAGTCTATCTTTGTTTCCAGACCTATTTTAACATCACAAAATCACTCTAAGTCTTTATTTGTATTTTTAGCATGTTTACCATAACATGGCTACCGATGGGGCTTGATATAGCAACGTGATCTTCTTCTGCTTCAACCCTTTCTCTTTCCCATAAAGCATTTCAAGTCTTCTTTCCATGACTCATGCCAGACATAAGGAAGTCACTGTGAATTCCCATGCCATTGACATATAATGGGAAATGTGTGACTCACTGTCAGTTTGTATTCCTTCTGCAAGAGGCCTGCTTCTTTTCTTTTGCTAATCACCCTCATTTATGTTTTGCTCAGAGCTTCTTTTACACTATACTTTGAAGTTATCTAGCTGCAGTCGCAGAAGTAGCTAAATTAGAGGCCTTTGTTCTAGGTGTTCTTTTGTAGTCCAACATGAATTGACAGTCCCCTCCCCAACACTACTACAAAGGTGTTAAAACTGTCACTGCAACAGTCAGCTCAGAATTGAAAGGAAGGGACGTCCAGTCTAAATTTCTTCCCCTCTGCCTGCAGTAAGAGTTATGCATTTATTTAATCATTTTGCCAGCAGTAGAAATAAATATTTACATAAACACTTTCAATTTAATTTTTGCAAGCAAGTTTCAGAAAATTCTTGATTATTTCAGGTTCGTAGGTAGGTACTAGGCTATCGGCCCTGGGGCCTATACAAGCCCAGCCAAAAAGGTACCCTGGCTTTTGCCACTCAAGAAAATTATTTTCCTGTGCCACTGTCGGGCAGAGCCACAGAAGTGATCCCCGAGGTGAATTTCCTATTTCCCATCCAATCATCAAGATTTTTCTTGAACAGTGCTAATGAGGAACTTTGTTTGATATAGCTTGGTAGTTTATTCCAGAGTATGGGAAGTCTCTGGGACAGGAATCTATCCCTCCGGCATGTTCTGTTTATTGTGGTGACAAGGTTTAGGTCCCTAGAGCGTGTATATTTCTTTCTACTGCTGGCAAAATGATTAAATAAAAGCATAACTCTTACTGCAGGCAGACGGGAAGAAATTTAGAGTGGACGTCCCTTCCTTTCAATTCTGATGTCCTATTACTAGTAACTTTTGATTAAACCCTATTGCTGAATACAAGCCATTATTATAGGTTCATAGGTAGGTACTAGGCTATCTGCCCCAGGGCATTTATAAGCCTAGCCAGAGTGTGTCGGCTTTCGCCGCCCCATTGATTAATTAACTGAGCCTCTGTCAAGCAGAGCCAATGAAGTGATCCCAGGGGTGTACTTTCTGTTACCCATCCACTCATCAAGGCTTCTCTTGAAGAGTGTTAGTGAGGTGCTCTGCCTAATGTAGTTAGGAATTTTGTTCCAAAGCATGGGGAGTCTCTGTGACAGGAATCTATCCCTCCAGCATGTTTTATTTATTGTTGTGGTGAGGTTTAGCTCACTAGAGCGCATGGCTCGCAGTGACTTGGATTTCTTTAGGTGGAGCATGTCCATCAATTCTGAGTTGGACATGGCTTTGTAAGTCAGGCAGAAATCACCTCTGAGTAAGCGATATGCCACTGAGTACAGCCGGAGTTTTTTCAGTTGGGCTGCATAGGACATATGTTTGAGGCCAGTAATCCTCTTGGTGAGGTGCTTTTGTGGTCTTTCAAGCTGTTGGAAGTGTCTTGTGAGGTACATTGCAAATGGGGCATTGTACTCTATGATGGGTCTGATGAGTGACAAGTAGAGGGGCACTATAACCTCTTTATTTCTAGGTGCAAACCCCTTAGTAATTAGATGGGCCACATAGAAGGATTTCCTAACTACTTTGGCAATATGATTGTCAAAGGAGAGATTACTATCTATCTGGGTCCCCAGATCTCTTATTACCTCTTCTGCATTAAGGGGGCTGCTGCCTATATGGTAATTCGTGGGTGTTTTGTTTTTCCCAAACGGGATGACTATGCATTTTTTGGCATTTAGCTTGAGGCCATGACTTTGACACCAGGTGTCTGTCTCAGTAAGGCCTTTTTGGAGGATGTCCGTGTCAGCCAGAGAGTCAATTATGGCTCCCAGTTTGCAGTCATTAGTGAACTTGGTTAGCCAGAGTCCTCCTGTGTTTGCCTGTACTTCTGAGAAATATATGCCGAACTGTAGGGGTCCCAGAACTGAGCCTTGCAGGACACCACTTGTGACTGGTTTAGAGTCAGACCTGGAGCCCGCTATTCTTACTGTGTGAGTTCTGTCTGTAAGCCAGTTGGCAACCCATCTTGTGACGTAGGGGTTTATGTTCAGGCTGGTGAGTTTTTCTATAATACCTGAGTGAGGAATGGTGTTGAACGCCTTGGCGAGATCAAGGTAGGCTGTGTGAACCACCTTTCCCTCGTCTATGGCCTTGGTAACTGTCTCGAAGAAGTCAACCAGGTTTAGTAGGCATGATCTGCCCTTAATAAAGCTGAACTAGGTCAGGTCAAGTGTTTGGAGGTTCCCAATGTCTTTGTTAATGAGTTCCATGATGATGCGCTCCATAGCCTTGCAGACCAGCCTAGTCAGGCTTATGGGGCGATAGTTACCAGAGTCAGTTGTGGCTCCTCCTTTGTGGAGCAGAATAACCATTGCTGTGCGCCATTCTATGGGCACATAGCCTGTGCAGAGGCTGAGGTTGAACAGTGTGTTTAGGTGAGGGGTTAGTTCGTTCTGTAGTTCGTGCAAGACGCAGCCTGGGACACCATCTGGCCCCATTGATGCTGTGTTTTTGGCTTTTGAAAGGGCTGTTTTCACCTGTGCTTCTGTGATTTCCGGGACACTACACTTTCCCGTTATTGTTATGGGCCCTTTTGAAGGTGAGAGGGAGGTGAAATTTGCACTGAATCTATCTGCCAGTATGTTGGCAATATCAGTAGGTTCAGTATGTTTTGTGCTATTTTGCACTATCTCAGTGCATATCTGCGAGTTGTCACTTAGATTTTTGACATAGCTAAAGAAGGCTTTGTGGTTATCTTTCGAGTCCTTGGCTATTTTTCTTTCAAAGTTAGCCTTGGATGATTTTATGAGGGACCTTAGTTTCTTACTGATACTGATCAGGGATGTCTTTCCTTCTTGGGATTTGCTTTTTTTCTGAACTAGTTTCCTCCTTTTGTTGTATAACCTGTTTATGGTAGGGGTCCACCAGACTGGTTTCCTTCTCTTAGAGGAGTGAGTTTTGGTTTTGCTACAGATGGCACGATCCATGCATCCTTGTAGGTGCTCATAGAGTGCAATTGTAAAGGATTCTGCATCTTGGGCAGTGTTATCCTTTAGTATGGGGGCTGTGAAACTTACCACCTCTGACTTAAGTAAAGTGAAGTTTGCATTAGAAAAGTTTTTCACTGTAGTTTCCTTGGTTGGAGGTGGTGGTGGAGTGCGGACATCCAGGGTGATTAGTTTATGGTCTGATCTAACCAGTGATGGGTTGACCTCCGGTACGGAGCACCTGTCACCCATGTTGGTGATGACCAGGTCCAATATGTTGTGGCCTCTGGTAGGGGAGTTTACCAGCTGATCCAGGGCATTTCAGTTGATAAATTCCAGGAAGCGCTGAGCCTGGGAGTTTGTACTCAAGTAGTTTTCCCAGTTAATGGTAGGGTAATTGAAATCTCCCAAGATCAGGGTGTTCGGTAGGACCTTCATGTTTTCCAGTGTCTCCAGAAAGGCAGAGTGGTGGTCCTGGTTCATGGAGGGTGATCTGTAGTAGGCCACAATTTGCATTGCAGATTTGCCTGATGTTAGTTGCACATGGATGATCTCAGAGGTATCATGCTGCGCCACTAACCTGGAGGTGTGGGTATCCTTGATGAATATGGATACACCCCCTCCTTTTGTGTTTTAGTCCATGTTCTGTGGCCGAAATGTGTGGTATGAGTTGTAGCCCAGTAGTGCTGGAGTGCTCTCTGGAGCCTTGAACCAGGTTTCAGTTACTGCACAGATGTCGACGTTCTCCATACTTAGGAGTGCTTCAAGCGCATGCATTTTGAGATTTAAACTCCTGGCGTTGAGTAGCATAACCCTCAGTTTTTTACTTGTGCTGTTTAAGGAGGCGGGTTTGAAATTTGAGCCTTGCCTAAAAAAGGCACTATGGGGGCAGCAAGAGCCTTGTCCAGTATTCGAAAGTCAAGGGGTGACAGGTGCAAGCCGACTCTTGTGAAGCAATGCTTGTCGAGCATGTCATCCCAGGCTGACAGACAATGGATCCCTTTTGAATGACACCAGAAGCTTAGCCAATTATTGAAATTGATCATTTTTTCATTATACTGAGGTATTATTCTTGGTGAGGGTGGGATGCTACTCAGGGTCAGGGTCATACCCACCTGGGCTACATGATCAGAGAGCTCTTCCATGTCTCTTTTCATGTAGTCCAGGGAGGTATGGCTCAGGTTGTTCACACCAACAGGAACAATGATAGAGTCATATTTGTATTTGTTCCGGAGTGACCTGAGTGCTTGTGTTATGTGGCAGATTCTGGCTCCCAACAGGCAGCTAACAGTAACCTTCTCCTTTGTTAACTTATTTTTATGTGCCCTTTCTTTTTGAGGTACAGTTGTCTTGTGACATGCTGTTTTGGTAATTTCCTGGCATTCTACTCATCTCCACATTTTTAAAATTACAGCAAAACAGTAATGTGCAAACCTGACTTCATGATACTGGCTTAGTAAAATAATGCACTGAACTCTCACTGTAGTCTACAGTCCATGTAGTGAAACATTTTTTGGGGGGAATGGGTGGTCTTTTACTGAATATTTTAGGGAATAAAGTATCACTTGCATTATGCACAATCCACACTGCTTTGTTTGGAATAGTCAGAGACTCAGTGGTGCAGCTATTCAGGATGTGCAACATACTAGCTTTGGCAGGGAAAATGTTTTCTAAAGGAGAAAGGGGTTAACTTGTTTTTTTTTTCTGTTTTAAAAATTTTAGCAAAATGTAGAATCAGTACATGACTGCTTTTGTTTGACTGAGCTGTTTGTAAGGTATGCAAAGTAATAGTGGGAGGACCCCACAGCAAATTAGAATAGTAAATGTATGTGCACATACAGTAAAGTAAAAATGAATGCAAGGAAGTGCCTTGTGTTGAGGGCGGTACCTCCATGATTGAAAGGTAAAAGGTATGAGAGATGTTTTATTCTGTCAATGTACGAATATATGAGAGAAAGCAAAAGAGAAAAAAATAAGTTAAAAAGTTATAAAGTTAAAACAAGTTCATGAGCCCACCGCATGATTAGAACTTAGACTGTAAACTGTGAAAACAAATTCATGAGCACACGCCATGATTGGGACGTACCCTATACAACAAGTTCATGTGCCCACACCAGTATTGGGATGTACCAAATCAAATACAGCAAATGCTCTTACACTGTCAAGCTTTAAGACTCTGAGTCTTTATTATGTGCTTCAAATCACTGTACATAGTTTCAGGAAAAATGTTGAAAGGTTACTGAGGATAAGCGGTTAACTTTACAAATCAGGCAGCTGGAAAACCCAAGCAGTTGAGGCAGAAGCAGAGGGAGGGGTAGAGAAATTGCTACAGCATTTAGCAAAAGTGCTAGCCGAGGGGAACAAGGTGCACTTTGGTTGCAACCACGAGCTGGCAGTGACCCTCCGGCTTCATCTAACACATCTTGCTCCAGTTGTGGACCAACCATGAGCTGGCAGTGACCCTCTGGCTTCATTTAACACATCTTGCTTCAGTTGGGGAGAAGCAGCACATTGGAGAGGGGAATCCCCACACAGGCAAATGTAGAGAGTCCAAGATACTTGGACTGAATGGCAACTAAATTAAAATAATGCACTTTTTCCAAGACTGACGCCTCAGATTGGAGGGAGTCAAGAAGCTCCATACTGACTAGGTCAAGCAAACAACACGGAAGCAAATTTCAACCCTCTACTGCCAATAGATCAAAATGGACCCTACGTTAAGATCAAAATAAATTAAAAGAAAAGCACCTTTTCTGGTGGACACTGGAGCCACTAGGCCAGTGTTAAAAATTACTTCATATAGTCAAACACAAGTATCACAGGATAAAGTAAAGGCAGTCGGAGTCACACATACTACGGTTACATATCCTGTTCTGGAACCCATCCCCATTTCTTTTGGTCTGATCAAAGAAAAGCATTCTTTTCTTTTGAGTACAACTGCACCAGTAAATCTGCTAGGAAGAGATTTGTTATGTGAACTGGGTTCTACTATTTACTGTTCTCCAGAAGTGCTGTTTGAAAATGTTCTGACAGAATCAGATGGGGACGTTTGGGAAGTTTTGGCAGAAGGTGAGGAACACCCTGTTGGAAGCATACAGAGATGGAGAGTTACTACAGCGGGTACCTGCCAACTTGTAGGCAAAGCATGCGAATGAACTAGGTATACCGAAATCAGCAAAACCAGTAAAAATAAAATTAGACCCATCAAAACCTCTTCCTAGAGTGCCACAATATCCACTAAAGCCCAAAGCAGAGCAGGGAATCAAACCTGTAATTCAGTCTCTGATACAGCAAGGAATAATAATATCAGCTAAAAGCCCTTATAACACTCCTATTTTGTTCCAGTTAAAAAGACAGGAAAGGATACTTATAAATATGTACAAGACTTAACACCTGTAAATAAATGAGTATTGCCTACCTTTCTTGTTAAAGAACTCTTGCAACATGGCCAAAAATTCATCCCTAATCCCTCTCCCAAAAAAATCAATCAAACCTGCAATAGAATTCATCTCTTATTTCACAGGTAGCATAGTGTTCCTAACCAAGGATTCACACATCTAATCCCAAGCCTGCCTAGTAGCCATATATCATTACGTCCACTTTCACCTTCAAACCAGTGCCCTTATTCGATATAAAACAACTCAAACTCAAACCATGCTCAGCGAGTACCTTAAATTAACAGCCAATAGCATTGCCCATCTTGTCTCAATCCTTATACATAGGTCAGTCTAGGAATCCCATATTCCCTTTCTTGGGAATTAGTCACACATTATCTATACAAAGTAGGAAATTCAAAAGACTTCACTAACCTTAGACCTAAAGTGATCTTAGATTCATGTGAGAATAGTAGGCTAATTGCCATGAAGTCTGAACCAATCTGTGTACTCTGTTTGTGAGGTGAAGAAATTAACCATCATGCCAAACCCAGCATATCTGAAATACAGGAAAAACATGGCTTCCGTACCTCTCATATAAGTAACACTACACCTCTAACCCTTATAGATACTGTTAATAAAGAAAAAGATAATGACAAACTAGTCCCCCCTTATTTCTATACTTGTCTAAAGTCTTCAACACAATTTGTCACAGCAAACTTCTACTTCAAATGTTCACATTAGGTCTATCACAGAGCAGCCTTCTATGGTTCAACAGCTATTTGTCCAATGGGTATCAGTTAATAGAATGGCACTCCATCTTCTCTCCATACCTCCCAGTCACCACCAGTGTACCACAAGGCTCAATCCTTGTTCTCCTTTTCTTTCACACACCAGCACCCCCAGTGATCCATACAACAGGCTTCCCGAATACAATACACTGATGACTTCACACTCATAAGTGTATCAGATAACTTGGCACATCTCCAAAAAATTACTCAGGAAGCTGTAACAGACACTGAAACATGGTTTTGTAACTCACAACTCATGCTCAACCCCCTCAAATTACTACTGTTTCCCCCAGAGCTTTCATGAAAAACATTTAAAATCCTCTCACTTAAGAATACACCATCTGAAGTCCCTTTGAATAGCAAATAATGAGGCAGGATAGTAGATAATTATAAGTAATACTGAATAAAAACAATGATAATAATACTAATAGTAATGATAAAAGTGGATGATGACAACTAAGTTTGCAGATGACTGCAAGCTAGGATAAATACTCAAATGTCTTTGGCAATCCTGCAAGGAGGTTTGTGTCAAACAAATAACTGTTGTCCAAACCACTGTCTAAAACTAAATACCAAAAAATGCATTACTGTATGTTTTGGGAAGTCATCTACCCCCTGGGAACTACCACACTGACAATATGCCCCTAAGACTTGACCCAGTTGCTCAGGATTTGGGAACTTATGTGGACAGTGACAACTTCTGACCAGCATGTGTCTGTGGTTGTAAGAAAGTCCTTCTATACTGCACAGATTATAAACAAAGAGACTGTGTCTAGATCTAGGGATGTCATTGACCCCCTTTACTCAGCCTTCATCGGGACAGTCATTGCACATAATACCCCCTTTGGCATATATCTGTTCAGACACATGCAATGACTGGAACTCACACAAATATATCTTATTAAAAGGATACAAGGCCTAAACAACATGTCCTACATGAACCAAATGAACCCCCTGTCAGTATAGTCAGTATCCTACAGACTCCAAAGAAGTCACCTGTGTCTGGCATAGAAGGCATCCTGTGATCTATTACTAATGGATTTACTGCACATCAGTAAGTCAAATGTCATCAGAAATAATTTGCCTAGGCATTTAAACCTCTTCTGCAACATTAATAGAAAAGTTTGGAGGGACAGGTATATTTTGCAGAGGGTACCACTGCTGTGGAACAGACTCCCCATCCACATAAAACAAAGTTCATCCCTGTCCATTTTCAACTGCAACCAAGGTATATGGATGGGAAACTGAAAATTTACCCCAGAATGTCCCCATGCACTACCAATGGGCATGTGCAGCTCCTAAGTGCTTTATTGTATGCATGGGTCCACTCAAATTATCTATGCTATGATCCCAGTTATTCTCTTTCGGGGTAATATTTAATTATCAACCTTGGGACAGGTAAGGCCAATCAATAATCTATTGGGATAGGTTATTTCAAACACAAAAGCGGAAATTAGCTAGAGAAAATGGCCAGCAAGAGCATCTATCTAGTACTTACCTTAGTTATAATCTTACATTTCACATGCACATACAAATAATGCATAAAAAATCACCAAAAACTTGGAATCTCTTAGTGATCCAAAAACTTTTTCAAAAAACAAAAAACAAATAAAAAAACACTTTATTCAGCTGCTTGTATTTTTCTAATTTGTGTTTCTTCCTACTACTCTGTTACTTCATCTTGTTTTGATTCTTCATGTTGCTTGCTGCCTGTTCTCTAAAGTGTTCAACGGCATCTTTTCTGTTGCATTTATTACTGCTTGTTTATAGCCTGTCTAAATTATTCTAAGTGTTATTCTAAGCTCTTAGTATTGGTTTAAGCACTGGGCTTTAAGCCCAGCCCTTAGCTCTCCCTGGCCTTTCTCCCTTAGATTCTGACAGATATGGATGGACAATTTCCTACAGTTTCTCCTGCCAGTCTGGCTGATATGGGCATCCTGAGACAGTGTAGCAACTGCCTCAAGTATACGGACAACCATCTACTACTACCACCTAGGAACACAATTTGTGAGAGATGCAATTACATTAGGAATGTACAGTCCAAGCTTTCTCCACCTCAAGCCAGTATATCTGGCACTGAAAAGGTTGTCAACACAATCATTACACCTCAACCACCACCCACACCTACACAACATACACCTACATATGCAGAGGTCCTCTGCATAAACTTACTCAAAGGAGACCTCCGAGGCAAAAACACACATGATCTCCACAGCCCTCCACACCACATACCACACATAGTCCACACACGTATGCCTCACAACCACTAAGGGTTTACCATAAACCCAACATATTAGTCATAGGAGACTCCACTGTAAGACACAGAGATGTGCCTGTCAACAGGCTGGATAAGAAGAAAGTCATGGTTAGTTGACAGTCAGGTTATTCTCCTACTAAAGTGAATTAGGGTAATACTTAAAAGTTACACCTAATTTTTGACTTATAAAAACTCCAGTGTGGGGCTAGTTATGCACAAAACATGGCACGACTATACACTGAATGCATCATTCATACTTCTTCCTACAACATATACTCTAAATTCAATATTTGACATAAACAATGAAAGAGAATTTAAATAATGTCATACATAAAAACATGCACTAACCTGTAGCATCATTCAGCAGGCTTGTAAGCATGTACCAGAATGTCTCACTGAAGCCATGTTGTTGTGTGCAGCAGACTGTTGTTTCAATTGTGCCAGGAGGGAAACCTACCCAGTATCTGAGCAATGAAGCATGGCCATAATCACTGTCACATACATCACAGGAGGTGACGTGACAACTCTGGTTTCACAACCCCTCAATAAAACTAATTCTAAACATACTGTTACTATCCACAAAAGGAAAACACTATAAATACTTTATAAAAAAAAAATAGCTAACTAATAAGCCACACAAAAAGTAAAATTCTTAAAAAGTAGTAATTTAATAAAAAAAAGGCTGCACTAACCTTTTCCCCTTTATATTTGCTTTATATTTAGAGCCACTGGCACAGAAAATACGGGATGAGCATTCTTGTTCTAATCTACCTACTTAACTGAGTAAATTACTTGAAACTTCAGCAAGGCGTCCTTATTCCTTCCACAGGGAGGATATCAGAGAGAGAGAGTTTCTCCTAGATCTGATAGCTAAAATGATTTTATCTGGAATAATCCTTTGTACTGTATTTCTTTCCAAACTGGGGGAGGCCTTAACTGATATGTCTGTCTTTGACAAGACTTCAGCTCTTTCTTTGCTCAATTCTGCTTCTCGGGTAGCTAGATATTCAGGCAAGTGTAGCTAGGATGATGCTGATGCTTCAAGGGCTGTGGCAGGGTCAGTCATACAGAGGTATTTCTGGATTGAGCTTTCATCTCTTATAAAGAATATCAAGGCTAAGTTGTCAGATTCACCTCTGGATACTCAGCTGTAGACCTCTAAGGTGTTACAGAACAAGGGTAAGGTTATGCAAGACCTTAAGCAGATTTTCCTTTCCCTTGTTCCCAAATACCAGAGGAATTATCCTTCCAAAGAAGGTACTTTTGTGCAAATACATATAAAGGCAGCCATTTAAGGGGGAAAAAGGTCTGTCCAGAGAAACCCAGTCATGAATCTAAAGGCAGAAGTCTTCCTTTCTTGATAAACCTGCTTCCATATGATTACCTCCTTCTTCATCCCATCCAGATTTCTCTCTCTCTCAAAGACTGCCTCTGTCCTTTCCCATTGGCAGAGAATTACAATAGACAAGTGGATTCTGTCTGTAGTTCATGGAGGCTTCATAATGGTGATGAAGTCCCTTTCTTCCTTTTCAGGTGTTCCTCAGCTGCCTCATTCCCACTTGCCTCAATTTCCAACAATGTGTTTCCATTCAATGTGGTCTGTCTCTGGCAACTGTATAGCCAATTTCTCATTGGCATAAGGGCAAGGGTTTCTATTCCAGGATGTTTCTAATTCCCAGGAATGAGGGTCCTTGGAGATCTATCTTAGATCTTAACTTTCTCAACACTTTTCTGAAAATTTCCACATTCAGAATGTTAATGCTCTAGCACTGCTTCTTCCTCAAGCTTTTCTGGTTTCTCTAGAAGGATGCTTATCTCCATATTCCTATTCATCCTCTTTTCAGGAATTCTTTACAGTTCTCTGTACCTTCCTCACATTATCAGTTCTATAGTATCTGTTTTTTCTATAGCCCTAAGGGAATTTACCAAATGTCTAGCCCCTGTCAACCTAGATGACTGGATGGATGACTGCATATTCAGTCTTGTAATGGTGCCCATGTCCCTCCTGGCTAGAGGAAGTCTATGTTAACTGCCATAGACCCTTACCTCTGTGAACTTCACTCACCTGACCACTGACAACTGAGGCAACTCGGGATACATATGGCTAGGTTTTTTAGGGCTCTATAGCTATTAACCTAGTAACTTCCTATGAACCCATGAACCTGTCATAACCTTTTGCAGACTTAGTGACATCCAGATTTTTCCTTATCTGGATGATCTTCTCATTCAAGTTCCATCTCAGCAGAATTTCCTGCAGGACTTGGAGTTCCCAATGCTCCTCCTTTGAATTGTAGGCTTCACTTTAAAACTTAAAGTCAGTCCTGACATCTTCTGAAGATCAAGGAAAGGAAGGCTTTGATCTTGACTCTTTAGGTCCTGCATTACTCGTTTTGTCACCAGAAACACTCAGGATCTTTACAGACAGCACCACTATTATGTGGTACATAACCAAGCAAGGGAATACCACCTTTGCAGACTAGCCCTCATAGCATGCTACTTTACGATTCACCACCAGGTGGTTCTTCAGACAGATTATAATCCCCTCAGAAAAGAATGTGCTGGTAGGCACTTTGAACAGTTCCAGGACAGATACTCACAAGTGTGTGTTGTGCAGAGGGGTTTTCCAGGACATTATTCATTGATGGGGGAACCCTTCAGGTTGATCTATTTGCCTCCCCTCAGAACAGACAACTCTGCAAGTTCTGTTCCAGAATGCCAAGTCCTCTGGCTTGGAAACTTAATGTCTTGTCATTTTGTTGGAGAAGGGTGCTCCCACATGCATTTCCCCCTCTTCCTCTTTTGCCAAAGGTCCTTCAAAAATGTGTTGGACAGAACCAGAATCTTATTGGTAACTCCCTTTTTTGGCCCAGACAGCATTGGTTTCCCCTTCTTTTTCACCTGGCCAGTGGCAATCATCACAAGTAAGCTTACAAGATGGGACTTCTCATTCACGAGTTCACTCATTTATCCTCATCTTCTCACCTTTTCGTTGATTTTCCTGGATGAAAGGGTTTTGGTTCCTCTCCAGAACCAGTTTTCTGAGGACAAACTTTGGGTTTCACAGGAGGCAAGTCTCTCTATAGTAAGGTATACTGCAATTGTGATAAGTAGGACATCTACTGTTATGGTAAATTTTTACACAACTGTACTTTCAACAGGAAGATACCTAGTCTTTGATATATACATACTTTAAACACTATGGACTGGGCTTTGCTTTTAGAGCAAGAGCTGGGTTTGTTAGTGACAGTCTGTAAGAGTTGTTGCAGTCCAACCCAACCAAACCGATTCTTCTACCTCCTACTCTTTGTGAGCTGTGGGAATTTTTCCAGTAGGAAGTACTACTGCAGCAGTGACCTATACGAAGAAGATGGTACAGTTGGTAAGAAGGTCATCGTTGCAGTACTGTTTCCTTCCCACCATCCTGCTTAGACATCCAATATCTGGGGCGAGTTATCCTATATCTGTGCAACTATCCCTTTCCCTCCTACCCTATCAAGGCCCTCAGCCTGCTTAAATCTATATAGATTTGGGGAACCCTTTTTGTCTTAAATCCTTTGCCTAGAAATTATCAGGGAATATTCCTCCTAAGGATCTATAGAAGTAGGAAGCAGAACAGATAGTGTGGATATCCTTCTGGTGTCCTGGATAAGAAAGCTGTGAAATAACAGATTGATGCCTGCTTTATACAGGGTATGTATAAGGGTCGGATGTCTATCCTTCAGGGGGAAGCTTTAGAAGTCAGGATGGATGTTGGACTTTCTGCAACTGAGCCTTTGTCCCCCATTATTTTATGCTTTGGCCAGATTTCTTGCACTAAGAGTTTGAGAGGTATGGATGCAAGGTATGGAGGCATGGTATGTAATGCCCTAGTTGCTGATTAATTGGTGTATTTTAAGGGTGGGGTAGGGGTTCTGCATTCTTGAGTATTTCCTCCGTTGTATACAATGCCTAGTAACTATGAACTTATTCTAAGGTTTTTAGTCATTCCCTATTGCAATATTACCAGCTTACCAATTTTTATTTAATGTAACTTAGGCAATCAATCCTTCAAGGGCAGCAGAGACTAAATTTGTAGATGAAACACTGAAATCTGAAGTTGTTTGCTAGTACCAGCCTCTTCATAAGTTACAAATCTCTGTAATGTGGAATTAGACTGAATTTTTACTTCTTCATAAATTGTGTTTACTGACTGATACTGGTGGATTGTAATGACAGAAGTCTGAGTGGCCTTTTATCGTTAAAATGTTCTGAAAGGGGCAGTTTTGTCATTATTGGGTCATACCTTTTGTTTCATTGCTTACTGGAACAATGTTCAAAACTACAAATCTAAAGCACACACTAATAAGTGGTGATGTATTATGCAAGGAATATAATTTAATACACTCAGGAAGATAACTCAAAGAACACACACATATGCCTGGCCCTAAAAATGTGTGCAAAGAGCTTATGGTTTGAAACCTTTATTATTTATTTGACATTTGTTGACTGGGTAGTCCGACTGAGCTATTGTATATGATTCCCAGTTAATAGTGCGGTAAATAAAGTCACCCATGAATATCATATTTGTTTGGATGGTGAGTGTTTCCAGTAACTTTAAATATTTGGTATAGATTTCTTGTAAGGAAGGGGTATCGGATTTTTGCCTATGGTGATTAGAATGTGGAGATGCTCCAAGCCTTGAGGTATATTAGTTTTTGATGTAAATTGAGACAACTCCACCTTTAGTCCCCATCTTTGTAGTGGATGGTCTAAATGTATACAAATGCATTATAACCTTGCACTGTCAGTGTGCTCTACACAACCTTAAACCATATGTCAGTGACCACATAGACATCAACATTCTGTAAGGTTAGGAGAGCCTCTAGGGAGTGGGGTTTTAGTTTAGTCTCCTAGGTTTTGATTTGCTATTTCAGAAGTACTTCAGTTTGGCATTGCCTAAAAAAGCACTATCTAGGAGGACGGTATTTTAGCTAATATTTGAAAGCCTAGAAGGGAGCTTTCAAATATTAGCTAAAAAAATTGTCTTCCTGGATAGTGCTTTTTTTAGGCAAAGCATCATGGTCTGTTCACCATCTCCTTCCATGCTGACAAATATTGTATCACCTTGGAATGACACCAGAAACTAAGCCAGTTATTAAAGTCAGTCATCTTTTCTTTATATTGTGGCATGATCCTTGGAGAAGGTAAAATGCTATGCAATGCTATGCAATGCTATGCTCTCACCACACTGAAACACACATTTTGAGAGCTCCACAATGTCCCTCTTCATATTGCCTAGGGAGGTACATCGCAGGTCATTTATATCCACATGGATTATAACTGAGTCAGACTGGCACTTGTGGTCCAACTACCTGAGTGCATTTGTAAAGTGGTGGATCCTGGCCCTTGATAAGCAACTGACCGTGACTTCTTTACTCAGTCTGGAGATGAGGACATCAGTGTATTTCACAACGGGGCCTCCATTGACTAGAATGTTAGATTCTGTGGTGGCTTGCCTTATGGGGTTAGAAGTAAAGGCTCCATGAGATGTGGCTGTATGGGTTGATGTAGGTGTTGTTTTGAAATAGTGCATTCAGGGTTGCTGAGGGAGTTTGTAATGTGTACTTCACCTAGGAGGTCTTTGGGGGTTGGGTTGATTGCATGTAAATGCCTCAGCAGATGTGGGTCTATGTTTCTGCTTTGAATTGTGTGTGATCAGTGCAGTGTGTGTACTACTGACAACCTTATTGACATTAGGAGTGCTTTTATGTGAGAGCTTTGCTCCAGTGACATTGTGTAAATACATGTCTCACATGGGAGACGAAAGCAGGTCTATGAGCAGGGGACGTCAGAAAAGGAAGTTGTCGGGGGAATATGGTCAAAATCAGACCTTAAAGAAAATATGGGGGAAATATTTCCTCATATCAGCTGAATCGGTATGAGTCTAATGTTTTATGTAAGGGCTTGACCTTTATTCCATCAGATAATAGTAAATTGACTGATACTGTTTTAGATTTAAAAGTCTTTTGTAGAAATATAATGTTACGTTACCATTATGGTAATACTTCTTCTACTGAGAACACTGAGACCGTGCATGATTGTCTTCCTTGTTTTAAGAAATTGAGTACCTTTGTTCCTTTGAACCATCCCTTAGTAGAAGTCTACATGAAGTTAACTGAATATAATATTTTTAAATATTATGATGAATATGTAGGTGTTCCCAGATGTGGTGTTAAGTTTAACTTAACATCTAATGAGAGGCAAGCCTTGAAAAGTTTAAGAGAGAACTCGAAGATTATTATTAGACCCGCTGACAAGGGGGGCTCAGTAGTTGTTATGGATAGTGCACATTATTGTGAAGCTATGAAGGACATGTTGAGTGATGTGAGTTTTTATCACAAAGTGGAAATGAAAGATGTTTATGAAATTATTAGTAGAATTAATAAGTCTTTACAGGAGGTTTTCCAGATTGGTCTGGTTTCTGAAGAAACATTAGATTTTCTGACTGTATCTGATCCTCTGTTACCTGTCATACAAGGACTTCCTAAAGTCCATAAACATCTTTCTAATCCACCCATGCGCCCGATTGTTTCGGGTGGTGGGTGGATTACTGAAGCACTATCAATTTACATAGAAAAACATCTTAGACCTATTATTAATTTGAATAAGCTTGAATAAGGGTGGTTCTACAGGACTCTAAACAGTTTCTCTTAGATTTATATGAATGTATACAAAGCATTGATGATATTGAGGATATGTTTTTTGTGACGATGGACATTCAGTCATTGTTCACTATGATTCCGAATGATTTGGGGGTGTGCTATGTACATGATTATTTGACAATAAATAGTACCTATCATCCTAATCAGATCGAATTGATTTGTTTTCTCCTAGAAATTGTGCTGGAGAACAATATTTTTACCTTCCATAATGATATATATGCTCAGAGACATGGCGTAGCTATGGGCACTTCTTGTGCCAATAGCTATGCCTACATGTTCCTGGCACATTGGGAGAAGTAAGTCTTGTTTAAGGTGAAAGAGTTTGATATTCATGTGTCTTTTTATCGACGTTTTGTCGATGACTTGTTCTTTCTTTGGAAAGGTACGGTTTTAGAACTGAATGAGTTTTTTGGACACATGAATAAATTATGTGAGTATTTGAAGTTTACTATGGTTTTTTCTAAGGATAGAATTGAATACTTGGAGTTGTTTATTGAGAAACTACAGGGTTCCATTATCAATACAGGGGTTTTACCTAAAACTTGTTTTAGGAACACCCTCTTAAGTAGAACTAGTATGCACCCTAATTATGTTTTTCGCAACTTGATACATGGACAGGGTATTAAAGCTTCGAGTCTGAATCCAACCAATGAAGGTTTTCAGTCTGAGATTGAACATCTGGAACAGAGGTTATTACTGCAGGGTTATCATAAGAATGAAATCTCAGAAGGTTGGGCTGACTTGGAACACCTTAGGCAGGGTGTAGCAGCCCCATATTATGGCCCCAAGACAGAGAAGTCAATGGAACTATCAGTTCCCCCGGTGAATCAGCGAAGCTGGGTGAAAGTCCCCTTGTTCTTTACACGAGATCATAGGCCACTAGGTGACCTGTTCAGGCAATATTGGCCCATTTTACAGGTAGATCCAGAGATTGGTGACATTGTTGGCCCAAATCCCTCATTTCTTTACAGGAATAGGATGAACTTGAAAAGGTTGCTGTGTAGTAATAGGGAACATAACATTAAGTCTGTAGGAGTAGGAGTTACGCTGCCTTGTGGCAGCTGTAACTTCTGTGAGTTGATTAATACATCTGAGAGTTTTGATCATCCCGATTTGAGAAGGAGGGTTATGTTTGAGGTAAATGTGAATTGTAGGTCCACGAATGTGGTATATTTAGCTGAGTGTGTTTCCTGTCAATCTTTCTACGTGGGGAAGACTAATAGGTCCCTGCGGGAAAGAATGAGAGAACATGTCTATAGTATATGGAAGGGCTTAGAGCATAATGCCTTTTCCAAACATGTTATTGAGTGTGGTGAAGTGCACCACTTTATTTTTAGGGTCATTGATAACATCATACCTAGTATTAGAGTGGGGGATATTCGGAACCACACTGAATATAGGGAAACCAATTGGATGATTATTTTGAGGGCTGATAGAGGCTCTGGACTGAATGAGCGAGCTTCTATTAAGCCCTTGCTAAAGAAACGCAGGATTCCTAAGTAAGTGTTGTCTCAGGCTGGATGTCTAGTTGTGTTTTATATTCTGTTGTGAATTCCATGCTTTTATATGCATTTTCCTATAAGATTGTTATTCTAGTTTTTTATTCTTTAGATTTTTATTTTATATGTCAGTGTTTTACTTTTGTATGTATTGTGTATTTAAATATTTTGGTTGGGTTGATTAGTGTAATTTTAGGATTGGCTGATTTGAATTGATTCTTACATATATATATATATATATATATATATATATATATATATATATATATATATACATGTCTGTTTTATTATGTACATTTGAAGATCTGAAGAAGCATTTTATGCAAAAGCGCTCACCTCTTTTTGGATACAATAAAACGTTTTTTAAGAAGAGATTTTATAGTTGTTCACGCTGCCTTGGTCGCTCCTTTACCAGTTGACTTTCTGTTTTTTGGTTATATTATTTGTGAGTAACGGAGCGTTTGCCTTGTGGGCTGTTGTTCTTTTATTTTTTATTATGTTTAATAATTAACTCGTTATCTGTAAATATGGGGCAGTTTCTACATTGCCTCAGGATACCCATATCCACCAAGCTGGTAATAGAGGTAGTGGGAAAGTTTATATCTATGACAAGAGACCCTTTTTATTGATTAGAAATTGCATTTCATTTGTTGAGTGCACTCATTTTTTCATTGTAAACAATTTTTGCCAAAGACTGCAATAAACTTGATTTTTTTTTTTCTGTAACAGGTTGGAGCCTGCCAAAAGGGAAAAAGTGGCCCACTCTTCTAATGTGGGAAGTAGCTGCATATGTGTTAGCCCAATCTGTGTGTGCATGTATGTGTCATGTATTTCAACTTTTACCCCGGAATTCTGGATAAAGAGAAAATATTTAGGGAAAAGGTACTCTTATTGCGTACTATTCACTAAAAATAATTTCCAGATTTAAGAGGGATGGAACAAAATTTTGAGAACAAATTAAATGTGTTCCCCCAAATTTGAGAGAGCTGAGAGGTGTGTGTGTGCTTGTGTTTTGGACCTTTATGGCTTATTACTGAAAACTGATTAGTTTTTAGATTTGGCTTGTTAAATACATACATGCATACACACACAAATAAATGATTTTCTTGGGTGGTGAATGCCAGGGCACCTTTTTGACTAGGCTTGTATAGGCCCTAGGGCCAATAGCCTAGTACCTACCTATGAACCTATGAAATAAGCAAGTATTACTTCAACAGTGATATACTAAAACATGTTATTTATATAAAAACAAGCAGAAATTGATAATGGGTTCCAAACAAGAAGTTAGTACTTAAAAACTTTATAAATAAATAAATAAATAAAATTTGATGTATGCATTTATTTTTTATCAAGGACCTATGCAGATAACCTTTCCAGTCAGTTCACTAAATACATTTTTAAACTGCCCATTAGAGTATTAAAATGCCATAACAGTTTATGAAAAGTATCTCATACAGTGGGAAAAAGATGGATATGAATTACAAAACAAAAATTCTGTTGCAGCCAAGCTATTCAGACCAGTACTTTTAAAACTTATGTTACACTATAAAAATTTCACAGAAGGAAAGTTATGTATAATCCATAATGCTGGTATAAATGTGGGTAGCTGGGGGCTTTGATACTTTGTTGATGGGAATGCCGCTACACCTAAACTTGTTGGAATGAAATATAAAATATGTTATTGTGATGTTTGAAGCACAGTATATTTTTGGCAGAACACTGAGTAAAGTACTGCATAGGGCAAAGAGAATGTTCCTTTCTGAAAGTAATAGAAACATGTCCACCAATAAGGACATAACCATTAACACTGCATGTCTTACCACCAAAAGATTAATATTACCTGACTGAAATCAGCCACAAGGCATTGCTCCAGTTAAAGATTGGTGGAAAGACAGAGGTAAAAGGAGGATGTGTCAAACTCAAACACTTAAAACTGTTAATAGTATTAAGCAACGCAACTCTTATTTGCATGTGGTGGGGAGGGGGGGCTTGTGTATACACATCTTTTCTTATTATCTCCAACTTTAACAGTCAGTATGCATTTTTTGTATAACCAAAACATTTTTTCATGTGAAAAGGATGCTTTTGACGATGTTCTCTGGGTGAGCTGTTAGCATTATCATGAAAGGAGCTTGTCATTAATTTTTGGCATTCATCTACTTTAAGACAAATAAACCCAAATCATTTGTTGCATTTGCTGTAACTTGCTCTGTTTATTTCATTATTTAATTTCTGCCTGTCATTTATCCCTATAACCAAAAAGATGTCCATGGTTTGCTCTGCTGTAACATAAAGTTATAAAGCTTTATATACAAGAGTATTCCATTTAGCATGGCAGCTAAGGAACTCTTAACAAGTTCACAGCTACATATTTCAGAAGCATTATCAGACATCTTGAAAGCAAGTGTAATTTTCTATGTACCCAGACATGTTTTTGTCCTTTTTTAAGTGTGTAGGTTTATAAACATCTTTGTATGAATATAAATAATATCTATGATATTTAACTCATTGTCTTCGCTGAAGTGCTGGAATGTTGCAATCTAACTTCCAGTGGTTTCATCTGAAGCCTTTTGACAAAATAAGTTATATTTTTTTAATGATAAGTTCCAGCAAATGAGAACCGGAGAATAAAGGGGGGTATCAGGTGGGCTAAGTGGCTAAATTCATGAAATTATTTACAAGAGCAACCTGTATTTTTTACAAGCGCCATATTTATTCACATGTAAGGTAAAATACAGGCATCAATGAAATAATGGGCAACAGTGAGTTGGCACCGGTGAAAAGCAGTTCCTTGAGAGAAGTAAAGGTGCTCCAGAATTTTAGAAATGAGTGTCCCTGCCTACCGGAAAGATCCAGCAACAGTAAGTGAGCCCTGTCCTCTTTACTGTGTTATTTCACCTTAACCACAATTCTGTAAGTGTAAATACAGGACACATAAAAGAAATGTTTTTTTGAAAAGTGATACACGTGCATAGCATTGCTTGGTAATGGTGCACACTGCGCTTCTTTGTTACAAGCAAGCTAGGTGCCATTTTAAAACTGGTTGGGGATTGGTCAGTTGCTGGTTAGTCGCAGAGCAAAGAGCTGTACTTTTGGGCACACTGGTAGGCCAGATAACAATTACCGACAGTGAACACAAAAGCATGGGTGCTAACTTATCGACCTTTTGAACCAGTGAATTGAGAGGCGGCTGCTGCTGCTGCCAGCAAGTCAAGCAATTGCATACCTCTCTCTCTTCTCTGACACACACAGGTAGCCTACCAACCAACCAACAAACTTACTCTTCTGCCTTCACACATGCAGCATTCACTTATTCACAGACAGCAGCAATTACTTTACTTAGGTGCATTTATGTTCTACACTCATTATACAGCAAAATTGCTGTTTAAAGAGTGTAAAACAGTGGCTGAATGGGTATCCCTATTACTGGTCTCGAACTGGCTTTGCATGTTCACACTATCACACATGCAAACAGTCTCTTCAGCATTCGATCGCGCGCGCACACACACACACACACACACACACACACACACACACACACACACACACACACACACACACACACACACACACACACACACACACACACACACACAAAAGCACTAACTTTTCTGCACTTTCAGACATGCATACTGCTTTCAGGCACACACTCACTCACACAGAAACAACTATACACATACATAGAGACACTGCAGCATGGTGGATGAAAACAAAACCACGGATGTAGGATTAGTAATGGAAGAGCAGGACAATCAAAACATTACTATTTCCGGCAGAAACTGGGGGTAAAATGTTATATGCCTGATGAATAACTTAACAAACTTACTGAAGAATAGTAGCTATTCGAGTTCTCTGTTCAGGGATGTTGCCTGCGGCTTCGCAAAAGGAATTACCCGTTCCAATGCAGTTTTTCCTCCGGAAGGAAACAGTGGACGTAAAAGAGTTCCCCAAGAAGTTATGCAGCACTTTATAGTACCTGCTAATGGGCTGGCCTAGAAAATGTCTATGTCACAGTGTGGGAGGATCTGCAGGAGAGGAAACTACTGATAGACTGTGTCGAAGGTACGTCACGAATGTGCAGACATCGTGCAAGTGAAAGGATGCGATGCTAAAAAAACGGGGGCTGGGCTTTCCTGCCCTATGCTGTGGAAAGGTAGAAATGTAGAACTAAGAAAATATGTCTGTGCATTGTCGTAACTGTAGATGGCAGGGATGAGTTTACAGGGATAGAACACGACTCATGGTTGAGCTAAAGTGTATTTAAGCCCGGAGTTTTCCTTTAAAACTCCATTCCGTCTCCCTAAATCTAAATTCCCTGATCACTCCTTAAGAATAAACCTCCCCTCCTGCTCCCTAAATCTAAAATTTTCCCAGTCCCTAAACCCTGTTTCCACTCCCTAAACCTAAAATTCCACTCCAGCTCTCACCCCAAAGCTGCTATATATAAGTTAGGGGATGTGAGGGGCAATGCTGAAAACAAGCAAGTGACTCTCTCTACTATACACCATTCTGAGTGAACAGACAATACAGACATAACTCACACCTTCTTTCTCCTAATTTTAGTTTTCCTACTGATATTCTTGCAGCTTTAAATATTGGCAGGGATTCATAAAGGCTGCCACAAAGTGAGTTGTTGTGAGTGCACACCCTTAAACTAATACTTTGTTGAAGCACCTTTTGATTTAATTACAGCATTCAGTCTTCTTGGGAAGGAGTCTATTAGGATGGCACATCTTGACTTGGCAAGATTTTCCCACTCTTCCTTGCAAAAGCACTCCAAATCTGTCCGATTGCGAGGGCATCTCTTGTGCACAGCCCTCTTCAGGTCACCCCACAGATTTTCTATTGGATTTAGGTCTGGGCTCTGGCTGGGCCATTAGAAAACTTTAATTTTGTTCTGGTGAAACCATTCTTTTGTTGATTTGGATGTATGCTTGGGGTCATTTTCGTGTTGAAAGGTGAAATTCCTCTTCATCTTCAGCTTTCTAGCAGACGCCTGAAGGTTTTGGGCCAAAAGTGATTGGTATTTGGAACTGTTTATCATTCCCTCCACCTTGACTAAAGTCCCAGTTTCAACTGAAGAAAACAACCCCAAAGCATGATATTGCCACCACCATGCTTCACTGATCACATGCATCTTTTGGTGATGTGAAGTGTTGTTTTTGCATCAAACGTACCTTTTGGAATTGTGGCCAAAAAGTTCAGCCTTAGTCTCATCAGACCATAACACATTTTCCCACATGCTTCTGGGAGACTTGATGTATTGTTTTGCAATTTTTAGCTGGGCCTAGATGTTTTTCTGTGTAAGAAAAGGCTTCTGTCTTGCAACCCTATCCCACAGTCCAGACATATGGAGAATATGGGAGATTGTTGTCACATGTAGTACACAACCACTACTTGCCAGAAATTCAGAAATTCCTGCAGCTCCTTCAGTGTTGCTGTATGTCTCTTGGCAGCCTCCCTGACTAGTTTTCATCTTGTCTTTTTGTCAGTTTTGGATGGATGTCCAGTTCTTTGCAACATCACTGTTTTCTCCACTTTTTGATGACTGTCTTCACTGTGTTCCATGGTATATCCAATGCTGTGGAAATGTTTTTGTACCCTTCCCCTGACTGATATCTTTCAACAATGAGATCCCTTTGATGCATTGTAAGCTCTCTGTGAACCATGGCTTTTGCTGTAGCAGGCAACTGAGTTAATGTCAGGAAAATCCTACTAGGACAGCTGAACTTTATGTGGGGTTAATCAGAGTCTCTTTAAATGATGGCAGGTGTGTACCCAAGAAGACTGAATGCTGTAATTAAAACAAAAGGTGCTTCAACAAAGTATTAGTTTAAGGGTGTGCACACACAACAAGTATTAGTTTAAGGGTGTGCACACTTATGCAATCAGTGTATTGTATGTTTTTTATTTTTTATATTTTTCCCCTAAAATATTTGTTTGTTTTTCAATTGAATTGTAGAGGTAATAGGTCACATTAAAGGTGGGAAAAGTTTTGAAATGATTTATTGTGGTCTCATTTTTTTATATCAGAAAGACCTGACATTTTAACAGGGGTGTGTAAACTTTTTATAAAAATAGGTCATCCTTGAAAAACTCCTCTTTAAACAACTCTTTGATCGTATTAACAAATACAGATTGCTGTGTGATTCTGCAGTGCCTTTATCATTATGACAGCCCTCTGCAAAGTCACCAGTAACATATACTGCAATATGAATAATAGTTTGCTAACTGGTGGTCTCTTTGTGGATATGACAAGAGTATTAGTAGCTGTAAATCATGACCTCTGACTACTCGAACTTAGGAAACTCAGTTTTGGTAGCAGTATTCTAGACTAGTTCCAAAGTTATCTTAAAGACAGAAACTTTCACATTTACTTCCATTAAATCTCCTCTGAGATGGGCACATTAAATATCAGTGTACCTGCAGATCCAGTGTTTCGTCCAGTTCTCTTATTGTTATGCATAACTGATATTACACATAGCCTTCCCTTATTGAATAAAATTATGTTTGCAGATTATCTCTTCTTAATTGAATCAGATATGCCACTAATGCCTTACAACACAAATTACAAATTAGCTTCACAGCACTGTGCACATGAATGCAAATTAATTAACTTGTTAACTCCAAAAATCTAGCATTGTGCAGTTTTTCACACTTCAAACATTATATAACCATCCCCTACTTCTATTGACATACACTGTGAGCAACCCCATACTTAAATTACAGAACAAAGATACCTTTGCCTTACATTAGATCCCTCTTTGACCTTTACCCAACACATAGATCATTACCATCATCATCAAAATCCTTTTTCACATATTCTACATGGGGTCAGGTCTCATGTCAGCTGCAGCCATCTCTCTCTCTCAATTAAATGCCACTCTTCTATTTTATTTGATAGTCATGCCAGACTGTTACAGGTATTCTCTCACATAATCCATCCATCCTTTTGCTGGATGCCCTCATTTCCTCTTGCCTTCACCCTGTCTGTCCTAAATTTTTTTCATCAAATTGTCTTCTACATTCCTACACGTGCCCAAAACTACCAAAATCTGTTATCTTTGACCTTCTCTGCAATTAGAGTTAGTTGGGTTTGTGCTCTGACATCCTCATTTCTTTGTCTATGCCACCCATCTCATGCACTTCATCTCCATCACCTCTAGCTTCCTTATCTGCTCTGCCTTTTCTGCCCAGGTTCCTGTACCATACAGTAGTACTGGTCGCACTATTGCTTTGTACACCTTACTTTTCAGCTTCTTTGACATTCTTCTCTCACACACTACCACTGACATTCTGTGCCAGTTGGCTGCAGCCCCACTAATTCTAGCTATGATGTCCTTATTCAGACCTCTCTTCTCCTCAACCACCCCTCTCAGATACTTGAGGCTGTTAACCTGTCCCAATGTTTTCCTTTCTTTCGCAGTTTTCATCTTCTGTTGTATTCATATACACAGACAAAATTAGCAGTTCCAACTTAGCTCATCCTGACTCTGCTAGAAAAGAGTTCATTTACTATTCCCAGTAGCCCAAAGGGCAACAGGGAGGAATGTTGTAATTTCAAAACTTGAATATGGTTTACCATTGCTACCCCTGCAGTCAGGGACAAATGCTGAAAAATAACAAGTTATAGAAAACAAAAGAATGCACATTTGAACTCCTAACAGACACAGACACACATCAATGTACTCAAGAAATGTAACTTTTTGCCAGTTCATAGTAGGGCCACACTTCTTTTCAGCTCATTCTTATTTAAAGCAGTGTCAATAGACCAAAGTCCTCATTAAAATCAAAACTGTAGATTAAAGACTACAGTTATAATCTTAGAGAAAGCTAGGATAAAACCCCCTCACTAGACTGACCTAGGTTTAAAACTAACAGAGGCAAAAAAGCACTGTCTAGACTTGGACCAGTTAACTGGAATAATTTACCTAGTGAGACAAGTAATCAGCAGGCAGTGAAATTATTTAAAGACAAATCTAAGGGACATTTATATATGAAAACTCAAAATTGCAAGACTTTCCTCTATATATTTATCCCCTGTACTCATATTTACTGCCCCAATTTGTTATTTTGAAAAACCTTTTCCCTGTTTTTATTTGTATATGTGCTGATCTAATGCACATTTTGCCATCCTCACTGGAATGTGCAATCTCTATGTGTATTGGTGCTCTCAGAAATATTGTTAAAACCTGCACTCTCTATATGAGGAACATTAAATACACCTCTAGAATCCCACCTGTGTCCCTACTGGACAGGGGAAACAGGTGCTGACTTTGTGGGAACATGGGCAAAATTCTTGGCTAGGCTTATAAGGGCCTCCGGACTAATAGCCTAATATCATCCTTTGAACCTATGAACCTATACACTGGCATTCTTCTAAATATTGTTATTTGATGCATGTTATGACAGATTTTCTGTAATTTGATATCTCTTTTTTCTGTTTTAAGCTCATTTGAGCCCAGGTCATGGCAGAATAGGGTCAGTAGACCAATCCTCTGCTCTGACCCAGTTAACAAATATAAATAACAGTTTCTGGTTAAGGGTGAAAGCATGGATGATGTTCATATTATCAGGATTTGGCTTTTGGCCTGTTTAGGACTATGGCATTGTTAGTTTGTCGTTTAACAGAGTACTATGAGTTAAATGTAAGGATGGATCTCCATTCTTTACCATTTGTCCCATCAACATTCATAGGGCATTATAATGAGCTGTGTATGAAGTGCATTGCCTTACCTAACTCTCTACCTAGCATTGTCATACCTAACTCTCTACTTGGCATATGTAATGGATCCAAGCAGTGAGTGGGAAACAATGTAAGGCTGATCTGATGAAATACGTATAACATGAACTGTTAAGGATTCCACACCTGTTTTTGCATGCTTTAAAGATATACCTGACTTGTTAGACGCATAGTCAAAAGCCATTATCAGTTTTAGCATTTAAATCGCATTCCAGCCAGGTTATATCTAGATTTCAAACCCTAGGAGATTCTACACCCATGTGAGACAGGCAGGCAGATGTCTGGCAACCAGAAAATAACAGAGCTCCTACTCCCAGCATCTGAATCCCCAGCACCAGCACTAATCTCAGTGAATATCATAGTACCCAGGTCCTGCTCTATCACCTAAATAAGCATAATCCTCTGACTGTCTAATCTACAAGCTATACTGGGTTATGCTGTACAAGTGTATCCCACTGGTTGCACAGTAGCAAGGCCTGCCTAGATCATGCCCACCGCCCAACAGATCGCACTACATTGAGGAAAAGAGTAAACACCCACTCCATTCCCACTTCTACGTGAGAACTGCCCGGTGGGTACGCACGCACAGTATCACCTAACACTGACCACTGGGGTTAGCTGTATACAGTAAACAAAGCTTTTTTTGTGGGACAAATGCCCAATTTCTTTTCAAAGAGGGAAAGATGGGGAAGGATGTAAGGGAAGATAATGGTATGGTAAGACAGCGAGTGTAGTTAGTAGGGGCAAGCACACAAACACAAAACAGAGACAAGACTAATAAGGACGTGTAGACACAGAGAGGGAGGAAGGGAAGAAGAGTGCATCTAAAGGCAGCAGACAAAAGGCAGGCAGTTGTGACATGGGGGATTTAACTACCAACAGGGAATGGCAAGGACACAGAATGGAAAGATGCACCATAATGGGGCTACAGGGTGAGCTAGCCTTCCCATGTCATCTGCAGTGGGAGGTCAAACACTAACCTATGTACCTCCACCACTGGGTCCTGGCTGTTATGGTACCAATATTGCTGAACAAGGATGCAACTCTACCAAATGCAGTAAGGGTCCTTGCAAGTAGCTGATGCTAGCATCCGTACACCAGTCCAGCAGCTCTCCCACCACATCCACCAGCTACCTGTTGGTGACAAAAGCATCTCTGCTCCTGGAGCCAACAAGGGGAACAACAGTGCTCTCTGCCAGTGAAGTTCAACTGACTCCCCAGACAAAACCACCTGGGAGCCTGTCCTAGCTGGCACAGAGCCAGATGTACAGGCTGGCTGGCTGGTCTCACTGTGGGGTGCTGGAAACAGGCATAGCCACTGGAATTGTTGTGGCAGCTGCTGTACAGAAATGTAAACTAAAAGGAAAGAAATAACATAAACAGAAAAATAAATTACAAAGAAACAACAGCTACAAAGAGAGAGGAGAGAAACAGGGAGACATTGCAAGAAATAAAGTATAAAGTTCATAGGTTCATAGGCTGGTACTAGGCTATTGGGCCTAGGGCCTATGCAAGCCTAGCCATAACAATTCCCTGGCTATTTCGTCCCACAATATTTACTTCCCTGGACCCTTGTGTAGCAGGGCGACTTACGTGAACCCCGGGGTGAATTTCCTTTCTCCCATCCAATCATCAAGGTTACTTTTGAAGAGGGACAAAGAGGTGCTCTGCTTGACATGTATGGGCAGTCTATTCCAGAGTCTGGGGAGTCTCTGGGTCAGGAACCTATCCCTCCAGCATGTTTTGTTTATTGTGATGACAAGGTTTAGATCCCTGGAGCATGTGGCTGTGAGGGATTGGGATTTCTTTAAGTGTAGCATGTCCAACAGCTCTGGGTTTGACATGGCCTTGTATGTTAAGCAGAGACCGCCTCAGAGTAGAATACATGTGACAGAGTATAGCTGGAGTTTTTTAAGGCGGTCAGCATAGGGCATCTGCTTTAGGCCTGTGATTCTTTTAGTGAGGTATTTCTGCGGCCTTTCCAGTTGTTGCAGATGTCTTGAGAGGTACATACCAAATGGGGCATTGTATTCTATAATGGGTCTAATGAGGGATGAATACAGTGGGACAATGACCTCCTTTTTTCTGTATGAAAAGCCCTTAGTGATGAGGTGTGCCACATAGAAGGATTTCCTGACTGTTGTGGTGATGTGGTCACTGAAGGTGAGACCACTGTCCACCTGTGTCCCTAAGTCTCTTATCAAACTTTTGGTGTTTAGTGTACTGCCACCTATGAGGTAATTCATGGGTACATGTTTTTTCCCAAAGGGGATAACTATACATTTCTTGGCATTGAGCTTAAGCCCATGGCTCTAGCACCAAGCATCTGTTTCTGTAAGGTCCTTTTGTAGAATATCCACATCATTTGGGGATTCAGTAATGGCTCCCAGTTTGCAGTCATCTGCAAACTTTGTTAGCCAGAGTTCCTTAGTGTTGGCCTGTACTTCAGAGAAGTAGATACCAAACAAGAGAGGTCCCAGGACTGAACCATGAGGTACTCCACTTGTCACTTGTCTGGAGCTGGACTTGGAGTCGGCTACTTTTTCATGTGAGCGCACAACTCCAGGACAGTTCGCTACTAATATATCAGTGTACGTGACTGATAGTAAGCAGAAGTGCAGCATCACCATACAAGCAAAACCCAGCTGAGCACCACAGCCATCTACACTTACCGAGTGCTATACTGCTATGTGTATCTGAACATTGCAGCGTATAGTACCGATACACCTAGTATACCTGCAAAGTGCTAGAACATGTTCTGTCAGTATATGTCCCACTGCTTTCATGTATCTAGAGTTAATGTACTGCTGGCATATGAGTAGAGGCATAAACTGAACTGGTTGCACTCCAGATTACATGACTACCTAATATGCTATTGTGCATAAACTGGGTACATGTCATTAACAATGTAAAACAGAAACAATTCATACAGTACATTTACAGAAATGCAGACAGTGTTATGAGAAGTTAAGCAGTTTAACATTACTACAGAAGTAATATCATTGCATTATATAAAGTGAATGGTATACACATTCCTGCGACTGTAAAGGCACTGAGTTCTCATCTGTAAATGAAGACTATTTTCTGTAATTTACCTGAGCTGTGGAGGAAGGTGACACATCATTAAACCAATGCCCTCCAAGTAATATGCAAAAAAAAGAAAACTTCTATAACAACTGCACAAAGTACTTAAAAAATATCTCATGTATCCTCATTCTGACCTCTTCTTCCCACCAGCTAAGAAGGTGTGCATGGTGCTTCTGAAGGTCACTGTAGTGCTATATGCACTGCTCACCACAGTGAGGTATGTCTGTGTCATCACCAACAAGATAATGCCAGGCATCAGCCTTATACTGTGGACCTCATATGAGTCCCTAAGCAACAGGCTTCCAATGGTCCTTGTACAGTAATTACAGGAAGGTTTTAGATTTCTTATGGTACTGCCAGGACACCATGCCAGGAATGGTACCATTGGAAACAATGGCCCTACCCCTGGTCCCATACCAGAGATTATAGCTGGTATGTTGTGGTCATTCTTGTTTTGCATTTCATTAGCTGATGCACAACACAGTGCAACTCAGTAGCATGGCCTTTGTGGGGTACAAGATGGCCTGTGCCAATATTACACACCTGCAAATGTAGCAGAAAATTGTGAGAAATGGCAGAGCATGTATGCGCTATATGGATGTTGTTGAACATTTAGGGCAACATTGCTCATTAGCTCCTCCATTGACTGTACTTCTATAACATAAAAAAATGTCTCTACTTGTGTCATTTACTCACCTATGCATAACCAGTAAACACCGTGGATGCTCACATGAGTGCACAACTCCAGGAAAGCTCTTAGTGCAACTCTCTGCTTCTACCTGCAACACGTAGACTGAACGATTCAGAAAGATTCATGAGATGAGCCCTCATACGCATATCATCATACTCATGGACCAAAATCTATACAGTATAAACCACAGCCACTGTATTTATCCTAGTCACGCTGTGGTAGAAAATGTTGAACATCATTACTGCAATTTTCTACACCTGTGTGAAAGGTACTTGTGAAGGAGGAGCACCACATCATCAAATACAGATGTGCATATGAGCAGGAGAGGACATCCATGAGGAGGAAAGTAGAGTTACTGTCTGTGTGAGGTAGGTGCTACTTTTTACTGTCTCCCAAATGGGTTCCTTGTACTACTGTCATGGGAATGCGTGTGTTGAAGGTCGTGCTATACTTTCTAATGTCCTGCTGCAGTAAGAAAAAAAAACAATGCCGGTGTGAGAAATATAATGGGAATTCAAACAAGTAGCCAAAAAAGAAACTGATGAAAAGACAAACCAAATGGAACTGGAAACAATTAGAATAGACCATACTACATTGCTAACAGTTTATATAAGTTCATTACTTGATTAATTGTACCTCACCACTTTAAATATAATGGGAATGCCAACTACAGACACTTATTTCATGTAATAAACAAGTTATCATTTAATGATGTCTTGCAGATAATTGTCATTTTAGCACTTAGGTAAATACAAGGCCAGCCACCTTTGTGGGCCATTTAAAGTCTAACCAATTTCCCAAAGGTGAGAATCAAACCCAGTACTTTGTGTCTGTGAGATAAACACCTTAACCATTTTGCCAACCCCCAAAAGCTTGTAAATTGACATTGTACTGTGTAGAAAAAGCTTGTGTAGATATAGGGAGCAGGATTTGCTGTTGTTGTTGTTGTGCAGTGTGTGCACCTTACCTCCGTCTCTGAGTGTACAGGTGGCACATTCGTAACTAAGGTCAGTCAAGCAAAGAGTATGCTATGCTATCTAGCCTTGTGTGCTGCATGTTTTTTTTTTAAGTTGGAAGGGTGGCGGGATAGGAACAAACACATAGCTGCGGTACCATAGGTGAACATAATCAGGATGTCAGGAAGTGATTCATATTTGCAGGCAAGGTACTGATACTGCTTGCAGTGCAGCCTGGTGGGTTCCTTGAAGGCTAAGCTGGCCTGCAAGTGCAGCTTATCCAATATACTAGAGAGAGTCACTTGCCTGTTTTCAGCATTGCCTCTCACACCCCCTAACTTATATATATATATATATATATATATATATATATATATATATATATATATATATATATATATATTCACTTTGAATCATCGAATGTTCAGAACATCGACATTCTGATCATCAGGACCAGAACACTGATGTTCAGAACATCGAAGGTTCAAAATTAACCATAAAAACAAGAAAGAAAAATCACAAACAGTATGTTATGTAGGGGGGCCTGCACACCCCCCTACTTTTATATTCCAACTCCGAGATCGCACTACAGTGAGGTAAGGGAAATCTCCCATTTACCGTTATATGCGGTAGAGCTAAACGGGAGATTTCCCGTACCGTACCTGCAATGCCAACATTCAGATGGCACACACACACACACACACACACAACATGCAGGGCACCTTGCTGCCCTGCATACACACCCAACATTCCACAATCTCACTTACCTGGCACTTCCACTTTAAACCTTTGATGTTCTGAATATCTATGTTCTGGTCTCGATGATCAGAACGTCGATGCTCTGAACATTCGATTATTTACAGTGAACCCATATATATATATATTATATATATGTATATATATATATATATATATATATATATATATATATATATATATATATATATATATATATATATATATATATATATATATATATATATATATATATATATATATATATATATATATATATATATATATATATATATATATATATATATATATATATATATATATATATATATATAAACTCCATGGTTGCACAACCATAGAGAAAAGAAGAAAAAAACACAACACACAGTGAAACAGTTTTGGTGCACAGACACAAATCTCTACAAATATGGGGGTACAACATTATGGTAACCATTACCAATCCACATACATAATCTCAAAAATGCTCATCTCTAATGACTGATATGCCCAAAAACTACACCATCACATGCTATATATACACTTCCGCAGTTCTCTGTGAATTGTGATCCTACAAAATGAGTTTTCAGCAAATAGTTTTCAGTGATTTGAATGTCAATGAAATGAGCATCCGACAAAAAGCTATGCACCCATATACAGGCATGAAGGCAACTCCAGCTGAATAGTGAGCTGCAGATGGTGTCATATGAAAGGCAGTACTTACTGGTATACTCAGACAGTGTAGTCTTTATCTATGCAGCATCATGCCTGACAAAGAAAAGGCATGGAAATGCAAGTTCTCCCATACAGAGCATGAGATTCTGTAGCAGGCACTCCATTTCCAAGACCAATGGATGCTTAGTCAGGAGAATTCTGACTAGCCCTACCATGACCATTCCTTGCAGGATGTAGTTAGAGACTTAATGACAAAAAATGTGAGCAAGTCAGATGCAAGGTCACTAACATACATAGAAACATGCAAAAGCATGCTGCCCACTTTACATGAAAGGGTAGGATGATAGGGAGGTGGCCCATTGATGAGATTGAGGAGTTTTTTGCCACTCTGTATGGAGGACTGGACTTATCACTTTCCTACAGTGGTGTAGTGGACATAGTTGTTGAGCTACAATGTGCCCCAAGAGTGCCCCAGATGTGTTTCTCTACTGTACTGAGAACAGTGTACTTCAGATCTCCATAGCACAGTGCATATCAGTCAATTATTATTTTTGCTGGTGTGTACAGGCTTCATGGACACCTACACAAGGTAAGAGACATTTTTTCCGGCTGTAATACTATTAAATGTGCTTATAGTTTCTGCAGTGGGAATAAAGTAGTGGTGATGGGTAAACTTTTAGTGTGTATTCTGTTCATTGTTTTTGCACTGAGAATAAAGTAGAGGTGATGGGTAATACTGAGAGTGGATATTGTGCTTTTGTGTCCTCACAGATGACATGCTATTCGCTTTTCACAGCCTGATGCTTGAGGCATGTATGACTCTGACGATGATGATGGTGAACAACTGGCATGGTCTTGGATACAGAAAATCTGCAAACCAGATTCCCTTGCCAGGCAGCAGACATGGCATCTGCACTTGTGGGCATGGCAGCAGTTGAGACAATTAGAAAGTATAAAACATAAAGTGGTCTGTGTGGGAGATTTAAAAAAAATCTGTTCATTTTCCTTAAAGGTGGGAAATTATCTTTGATCATAAAACTCCAATCCTTTCGAGATAGTAGAATCAATAAATATGGGCCAGATTCAATAAAGTCTACACTGAGTGTACACGATATGTATTCAAGAACATTCTTATCTATTTTTTGTGCTTTCTAGTCTCTCAGAAAGATTACACTAAGTGTGCATGTAGTCTGCACATTGTGGCAGCCTTTATGAATCCCTGTCAATATTTAAAACTGCAAGAATATCAGTAGGAAAACTACAATTAGGAGAAAGAAGGTGTGAGTTATGTCTGTATTGTCTGTTCACTCAGAATGGTGTATACTTAGTGTAGGACTTATTGAATCCTGGGGATGGTTTATAAATAAATTAATAATTTTACATGTTTATGAATAATTGTAATAATTTGGGACAGTGGTCTCTGTCAGTTTGAAAAAAAATAAATTATAAAATTCCTTGTAAGTTGACTATTCATCCGGTTTTAATTTTAATTTCATTTGCATTGAACATCTTGCAGTGATAATACATCACCAATTAAACCAGTAGAGTATATTGCTCTCCCTCCATAATGATCTTCTGTTAGTTTATTTTCAGTATAGCTTGGATAACTTCTAAAGTGCTCTCTTTGAGAAATATAATAAAGCTCTAGCTTTTAATTATATTATATAACTGGAATTGTTTGGAATACGTGTACACTATTGTGGGCAATTAGCGAGTATTATTATTAGCTAAATTTATATCTAAATTTATATGGAAATCATTCATCTTGAATTATTTTGCTACTGTTATTAATTAAAAAAGTAAGTATATCTTTCCACACTGCATTTTATGAGCTTACAATGCAATAAATAAATAATTTTGTGACAGAGGTTAATGCATGCAATTATATGTCAGGGAATGTAATACCACCTCTTCCTGTGGCCTCAGTGGTTTTGTGGTGGAGTTCAGGGTTAGTAGGTGGCAATGTAAAGTCATATATTGTTTATTAATTTCATTAATATATGTGTCCAGCCAGAATCCAATTCAGGGTTAGTAGATGGCAATGTAAAGTCATATATTATTTATTAACTTCACTAATATATGTGCTCAGTCAGAATCAAGGCGCCAGTTTACAAAATGTATATTTTTGGGAGTAATATCATTTGGTTAATTGCAATGTATCTTCAAATATAAAGAACTAAAAAATGTTTTAACTTAAATGGGAATTCATAAAGGTCACCACAAAAGTGTACACACTATATACATGACACAGTAACCTTTTTGAATTTAGAGGAACCACTAACCGCCAGAGATAACACTCTTGTACCATAAGGGCACCAACAGCGGTACTGAGATCAGGGGTAACAGAAATTGTTAGTCAGCAGGGATAATATATGTGCCATAATGGCACCAACAGCAGCACAAGAATTGGGGGTAAGGGAACCACTAACCAGCAGGATAATACACATTTGCCATAATGGCACCAACAGCAGCACAAGGATTGGGGGTAAGGGAACCACTAGCCAGCAGGATAATACACTTTTGCCATACTGGCACCAACAGCAGCACAAGGATTGGGGGGTAGGGTAACCACTAGCCAGCAGGATAATACACTTTTACCATAATGGCACCAACAGCAGCACAAGGATTGGGGGTAGGGGAACCACTAGCCAGCAGGATAATACACTTTTGCTATTATGGCACCAACAGCAGTACAAGGATTGGGGTTAGGGGAACCACTACCCAGCAGGATAATACACTTTTGCCATAATGGCACCAACGACAGTACTGAGATTGGGTGTGGTTAAAAATGCTAACCACTAGGGATAATGCACTTGTGTCATAACAGCACCAACAGCAATACAGGGATCAGAAGGTAATACAGGGATCAGAAGGTGGGGGGTGGGGGAACCACAAACTACAGGGATAATACACTTGAGCCACAAGACTGATGTTGTTATTGTTTGTGAAACAGGGTTAAAGAACAATTACTGGAAACCATTTCTGTCATGATATAAATGTTTTACTGTAACAGACACATGCCTCTCAACTGTACAGATTTTCACATAATGTCCAGATTTTTCCCTTATTTATTTATTTTATTTTACATTTATTTTACATTTGTTGACCTGGCTAGTCCAACTGGACACAATATTCGTTTTCAGTAGAGGCCCGGGGAGAAAAGCTCCAGTACAGGCAAATACACAACAATTTATCATGTTAGGCATAATATCAGTCAAAATATAAGGTAGAAAAAAAAAATGTTTCAAATACAAAACAAATACTAATAATAGGAAATAAACTTATACTATATACTACTATATTAGACTATATAAAAGAAGTAACAGTAACACAGGATAAAGTTATACAGACAGAACAAAGTTAACTGGTAAAAGCCCAGTTCTTAGATAATAACTCTCAAACCCCTGAAAGTTTAGAGAGGAGTTAAGTAAGGGGGGGTAGGGTGGAAGAACTTGGAGAGTGAGGACATTATTTCAGTCAGGATTAGCACACAGACATATCCATTTTGTTTTGAGATGTTCTTTAATGTGTTTTTTGAAAAGAGAGGTAGAGGTTTGATTAGTTATTCCTTGAGGGAGTTGATTCCAGATTTTCCCTATTGAGTTTGCAAGTAATGAATCACCAGCTTTATTATATGATTTAGGTAGCGATACTAGTAGTTTATTAGCAGATATGGTATAATCATTTTTGACAGGCTGGGCTTACCTCAGGGTAGTAAAGGGTCTTATGAATGATGAGTAGTTGTTGATAGAATAACTGGTTATTTAGCTCTAACCAATCTAGTTGTTTGAGGTTAAGACAATGATGAGTTCTTAGGGGAGTAGCAGTAATGAATCTGGCTATACTATTGTAGCAGATGGAGAGTTTGGTAGTGTTATTTGTGGATAAGACAGTATAGATGGGTAAGGCATAAAAGAGGGTGGAGAGTGTGTCTGTGCAATGTTTTTTCTAATTTCAGGTGTAAGAAAAGGTTTAATTCTATAGAGTTTACCAATTTTTTGTTGACATTTTAACAGTGGTGTTAATGTGTTCATCATAACTGAGATGGTTATCAATAGTTACACCTAACAGTCACGTCGTCTTGGCAGGGTTTATACAGGTTGCATTATTTGAAGAGATAGTGAAGAGAGGAGGGAGATTTTGAGTAGGAGTAAAGAGAAGAAGTTTAGTTTTGGGGTTAAGGAGGAGGCAGTGTTGCAAAACCAATTTTCAACATTTTGGAAGACTGTTTGGGTGAGGGACTGGAGGGAGGGAATATTTTTGCAGTGCAGAAGCGTTGAGTCATCAGCATATTGAATGCAGGTGGCTTGTGGTATATTCGATATAGGTCATTGATAAATAAGGAAAAAGGGACCTAGGATAGATCCTTGTGGAACACCAATATTTACTGAGAGTAGGGAAGATAGGTTGTTCTCCCAAAGGACTGCTTGTTGCCTGTTGTGGAGATAGCTCTTAAACCACTGTAAAGAGTGTGGGCTGAGAGAAAAAAGGTTTAGTTTGTCCAAAAGTATATTGTGGTTTACCATATCAAAGGCTTTAGAAAGATCTATGAAAAGTGCTGAGGAGAAACAATTATTGTTCCTATTTTTGTTTATGGAGTCAGCGAAGGAAAGGAGGGCAGTTGTAGTACTGTGGAAAGGTCTAAAACCATGTTGACAGTTAGCTAGAAGTTTGTTTTGTAGAAGGTAGCTAAGCATTTGTTTGTGAACACATCTTTCCATTATCTTGGCTAATGGGGAAAGTAAGGCAATAGGGCGAAAATTTGAGAGTTCATTTGATGAGCCTCCTTTATGTAGAGGAATTATATGAGATATTTTCCATAAGGTGGGGATTGTTCCTTCAGTGATAGTCCTATTTATCAGTATAGATACAGGATATTTGATAGCTTTAGCAGCTATTTGTAGGTATTCAGATGGGAGTTGGTCAGCAGATGGGGTGCATGGTTTGAGTTTCTTAAGAAGCTTATAAATAAGGATGTTGAATTTGGAAGTCCCTAGATGAGGGTGGAGAGATTTTTGGTAAGGTTACAGATGCTATAGGTAATGAGTTAGCTAGGGATTGAATGGCTTCTGTAAAATAGTTATACTTATATTTTTAATGTGTTCCTCACAAAAACTGTGTTTTTTTTTTTTTGACAAATCAATGGGATGATCTAAGGATTAAACTAAATAATGACATGCATTTGTGTTTCAGACTTCATATCCTTCAGAAAATGCATGCTAACACACATTCTGTTATTCTAGCAACTTTCTGAGTTTATAAGAGCAGTATTTAAAATGTATCCCTATGTTTGGGCCTATGTCCCCCCAATTATGTCAGGCTTTGTCCAGATTTCTTGTGCTAAGAGGTTAAGGAGCATGAACAGACATTCTAACAAAACATCAGGTGCATGTGTTATGATAGGGATTAAAGATAGCTATGAGACCTGTGATTACTACATGTTCGATGATAATACCAATACTATAGATTGTATAACTGTGACAATAAAGACAACCCTGGAACATATTACAGTTGAACAAACAAAATAGCAATCCAGGACCACCAAGGCTTAGGATAAAAGTCAGATTTATTAAAAAGTTAGTGCTTTCATGCCAACAACTTGGCACTTCATCAGACAAAATACAATAGTATACGCACACTTTATATAACACAATCAATCAAACAATCAGTGAAATAATTTGTGTTCTTTGAACAGGAGTTTTAAAAGCACATAGCCATTAAGACCTGGGCTTCTATGTGCCTGTAACTTAGTGATCCACTTACTTTCAGCCTTCTCATCAAAGTTGTTCAAGTCACCTCCCCTTTTTCTCACATTTATACACTGTAACACTAAAAAAGTTAAAAGAATGATAATTAAAAACGTGCACATGCCTAAATAAAGGACTATGCATATCTTTATTTCTAATATAACCAACATGTTCCAGTGTCCACTCCCTCAAGGTCCTGATAGTTTTACCTACAGGATTATCTGGATTGCTGTTTTGTTTGTTCTATGTAGTTTTGCTTTGCTGGGATCTCTGCTGCCTTGACCTCATTTTGTTCTTAACATATGACATTTGTTGGAATGTAAAGACCACTAAAGTCAAGTGCTGATGACCTAGAGGAATTCATATATTCCTTGCATGAAACACAAGAGGAAAGAATAATAGTGACTGGAGACTTAAATTTAGTGGGTCAACAGCATCAGTAAGGAAATTATACAAAACATCTGTTCAGGAACAGCAATTGCTTCAGTTTTTAAAAAAAAATGGGAATGAAACATACTAGACATTGTTTGTATTACTAAAGAAATTACTGTTACTTCAAGTCAAGTTTTATAACCATTGATGTGTAGTGATCATGGGATCATTAAGTTAATTTGTTGCTAGATAATTTTGCCAAACTGAAATCTAAACCAATACACAGAAGTATAATAGATTATATAAATGCAAAACAGTCACTATGTAAAACTAATTGGAGAGATGCATTGAGTGGAAAAACTGCAGAAGGAATGTGGAAAGTTTTGAAAGAGAAATTGTTTGAATGCAAAAATCAAAAAAATGTGTAAAATCAGGATCTAGGCGCAAAAAGTCAGGAGGATATATTTCCATAAGAACAAGATACATGATTAAGGTGAGAGACAAAAATATAAGAAATGGAAAAGAGGTCAAACTACAACTTCAAAAACAGAAATAAACAAGCTAGACAAACAAATTAAGCATTGAGACAAGATCAAGAAAAATTGAAGAAAATTTATTTAAAGATATTAACCATAATAGACCATTTTATGGATACATAAGATGTGGAAGGAGTAAAGACATACAAATTGATAACCTGTGTGTAGTTTCTAAAATTTATTCTCAAACACAACAGATTATAGACATATTTACAAAATATTATACAAAAGAATTTGGCTCCACAAACAGGGTGATAAATTGTCCTAGTGATATACAGGTAACCTGCGATACTAAAATCAGACTAGATTATATTGAAAAAGAATTAAGCAAACTGGAGCCAAACAAAGTACAGGGAAGAGACGGAATTACTAGTAATGACCTCAGAATATTTCAGCAAGAACTTACAGTGCCATTATATCTATTATTTACTAGGTCGTATAAATATGGTGAGATTCCGCAAGACTGGAGACATGCACTTAATAATCCTATCTTTAACAGAAAGGGGAGTAGAACTAACCCAGAGTCATACAAAACCTTAAGTCTACTTTCATGTTGTGGAAGAATAATGGAGAAGTTAATATTGGATAGGTTATTGTCAGAATTGGAAAGGATGGGACTTGAAACCATATATCAGCATGTATATGTTGAAAATAGATCTATCACCACCTGTAACATGATGTTCTATAACAGTATAATAACTATGAATGAAAATTTGTGTTGTGATGTAATTTATATAGATATAACTTCAGCATTTGATAGGGCCACACATAAAACACTGAAAAATAAATTAGAACAACTAGGTATCGATATAATCAATATACTCTTGATGGGCAGCCATGGTGGTGCAGTGGTTAGCGTTGCCACCTCACAGCAAGAGGTTCTCTGGTTCAATCCTTGGCTGGGATGCCTTCTGTGCAGAGTCTGCATGTCCTCCCTGTGGTCGCATGGGTTTTCTCCAGGTGCACCAGTTTCCTCCCACATCCCAAAGACATGATGTAAAATTGGCCCTAGGTGTGAGTGCGTGCATGTGTGTGCCTTCTTTGGAAGGCTGGGTGCTGGGCTGGCAACTTGACACCATAAAACTCCACTGCCAATCATGAGCAGACAGGTGATCCACTGTGGCAACCCCTAACCGGGAAAAGACGAAAGAAGAAGAAGGTATCGGTATACTCTTGATAAGACTTATAGCTGCATGGCTTACAAATAGGACATGGCAAGTCTCATACAGCAACTGGACAAGTGACATTCTTGGTTACAGTCAGGGTGTCCCGCAGAGCTCTGTTCTAGGTCCATATTTGTTTAGATTGTATCTTTTAGCTCTGTCTTTTTCATCTGAGGTGTTCTACAGTCTGTATGCAGATGACATGAAATTGGGTAAACTGATTACATGTGTTACAGATAGGGAATGTCTGCAAAAGAACTTGAATAAATTAACTATGTGGGCACTGGAGAACAATATGCTGATAAATGCATCAAAAACTAAGCGTATGAGATTTGGGTGACATACATTGAAAGGTGAATATTTAACACAGTACACAGTGACTGAAACAGTAGATTGATTTAAGGACCTGGGTATATTAGTAGATCTATCTTTGAGTTTTTCTAGTCATATCAACCAATTGGTTAATGATAGCTATAGGTTCATAGGTTGGTACTAGGCTATCGGCCCTAAGGCCTATACAAGCCTAGCCATAACAATTCCCTGGCTATTTCTTCCCACACTATTTACTTCCATGGACCCCTGTCTAGCAGGGCAACTGATGTGATCCCTGGGGTGAATTTCCTTTCTCCCATCCAATCGTCAAGGTTCCTTTTGAAGAGGGCCAAAGTGGCGCTCTGCTTGACATGAATGGCCAGTCTATTCCAGAGTCTGGGGAGTCTCTGGGTCAAGAACCTATCCCTCCAGCATGTTTTGTTATTGTGATGACAAGGGTTAGATCCCTGGAGCATGTGGCTCTGAGGGATTGGGATTTCTTTAAGTGTAGCATGTCCAACAGCTCTGGGTTTGACATGGCCTTGTATGTTAAGCAGAGATCGCCTCTGAGTAGACGATATGTGACAGAGTATAGCTGAAGTTTTTTAAGGCAGTCAGCATAGGGCATCTGCTTTAGGCCTGTGATTCTTTTAGTGAGGTATTTCTGCGGCCTTTCCAGTTCTTGCAGATGTCTTGAGAGGTACATACCAAATGGGGTGTTGTATTCTATAATGGGTCTAATGAGGGATGAGTACAGTGGGACAATGACCTCCTTTTTTCTGGATGAAAAGCCCTTAGTGATGAGGTGTGCCACATAGAAGGATTTCTTGACTGTTGTGGCGATGTGGTTATCGAAGGTGAAACCACTGTCCACCTGTGTCCCTAAGTCTCTTATCACACTTTCTGTGTTTAGTGTACTGCCACTTATGTGGTAATTCATAGGTACATGTTTTTTCCCAAAGGGGATAACTATACATTTCTTGGCAGTGAGCTTGAGCCCATGGCTCTAGCACCAAGTATCTGTTTCTGTAAGGCCCTTTTGTAGAGTATCCACATCATTTGGGGATTCAATAATGGCTCCCGGTTTGCAGTCATCTGCAAACTTTGTTAGCCAGAGTCCCTTAGTGTTGGCCTGTACTTCAGAGAAGTGGTCCCAGGACTGAACCCTGAGGTACTCCACTTTTCACTTGTCTGGAGCTGGATTTGGAGTTGGCTACTTTTACAGTGTGGGTTCTGTCAGTAAGCCAGTTGGCAACCCATTGAGTGATGTAGGGATTAATGCCCAGCTTAGTAAGTCTATGATTCAAGAGTGGGTGATGGTGTCAAAGGCCTTGGCGAGGTCCAGATAAGCTGTGTGGACTGCCTTACCCTCATCCACGGCTCTGGAGACTGATTCAAACAAGTCAATCAGGTTCAGGAGACAAGATCTGCCCTTCACAAACCCAAACTGGGTGGGGTCTGGTGTTTGAAGATTGACAATGTCTTTGTTTATAAGTTCCATGATAATATGTTCCATGGCCTTGCAGATCAGGCTCATCAGACTGATGGGGAGGTAGTTCCCGGGATCCAAGGTGGATCCCCCCTTGTGGAGTGGGATAACTGTAGCTGTGTGCCACTCAGTGGGCACAAAGCCTGAAGTGAGGCTGTGATTAAACATGACACTTAGGTGAGGTGCCAGTTCATTTTGTAGTTCATGTAGTTCACAACCCATGATGTCATCTGGTCCCATGGATGTTGTATTCTTAGCTTTGGAGAGTGCGTTTATTTACCTTTGTGGCTGTTATTACCAGAATTTGGCAATCTTCTGGTATTGAGATGGGTCGTTTAGGGGGTGAGAGGTTGCATAAAAAGATTTATAAAATCTAGGAAATCAGACATTATGAATGCATTGTTTGTTAGTTACATTAGACTCAAATTTGAATATGGAATAACAATATTAAAACCTTATAAGAAAATAAATATGAGTAAACTGGAAACAGTACAGTAGAAATATACCAAGGGCATCCATGGATGTGAATATTTAGGTTATTATGAAAGACTGAACTATCTGAATTTATACAGTATCTCCTATAGATATTCAAGCGGATATCTTATTCAGGTATGTAGGGCATTTAGAGACAACGATGTCTAGGAATTTTGGGGTCATCAAAAAGTGATAATCATATGACAAACTGTGCAGAAGATTCTATAGGAATGAGAAGTGTACTAATGGGTTTTCTGAGTAAGCAGCTGATGCATGGATTAGACATTAAAGCAAGCAATAATTTAGATTGTTTTAAGAAAAGCCTGGGTACTTATTATAGGAACAACTGTTTTGGTACATTGGCAGGCTAGAAGGGTATTACTGCCCATGCTTGAAATATTTATTTGTATGTATGTATGTATGTATGTATGTATGTATGCATGTATACATGTATGAATGTGTGTGTTTATGTTTGTATAATGGCACCAGTGGCAGTATGGGGATCAGGGAAGAGGGAACCACTTGGCTGGGAGTACACTAAACTCTTGTACCTTAACAGCACTTAAACTCACAGACAAATATGTGGACTGTGGTGTGTGTGTGTGTGTGTGTGTGTGTGTGTGTGTGTGTGTGTGTGTGTGTGTGTGTGTGTGTGTGTGTGTGTGTGTGTGTGTGTGTGTGTGTGTGTGTGTGTGTGTGTGTGTGTGTGTGTGTGTGTGTGTGTGTGTGTGTGTGTGTGTGTGTGTGTGTATGTCTGTGTGTGTGTGTGTGTGTGTGTGTGTTTGCATTTGAATGTGTGGGTATGTGTGGGGGAGAGTGGCCGCAGGGATGCCGATGCCTACTCAGTGTGGCCACTGCATTTGACTGCTGTGAAATGTAGATCAGCAATGATATGCACATTCATGTAGTAACTGTGATTCAGAGGCATGCAAATAAGCCAGTACTGATGTCTTTCCTCATTGCAGCTAGCATGTTTCTAAATTACAAAATACTATGTCATGGGAACAGTGTAGCTCATTCTAGGTCCTTTCATGAATCTCCAGGCAAGTTATTGTGTGATTAATACTATTTCTGGAATTATAAGTTTTATTAATAATTATATATATAATTATTAATGTATATTTCTGTTCTTGACAAAACCAGATATAATTACTATCTTTGTCTAAGTTCTGATTAATAATAATTGTGTTTATTATTCTATAGTTAATTGCTAAGCTAAACATAAAGCGATAAGCATCTAATTAGTTATGAGTACTACTCGATTCATTCATAATAAATATGGTTAATAAAAGATCATCATCAAAACAGAGAGTGTATGTTTCTTGTTATTGTTTATTGGATATTTTAACATGGGTGCAAAGTCTATTTGCATTAAAAAGTGTTTCAGAGGTTAACACAAATAAAGGAAGGCAGGGTATTTCTGTTTGGTTCCCCTAGTGAGTATTGTTCCTTACCACAGAAATGAACCAGTTTTAGGTTCATAGGTTCATAGGTTCATACTAGGCTATCTGCCCGAGGGCATTTACAAGCCTAGCCCATAGTTTTGTGGCTTACGCCACCCCTTTAGTATGGGGAACTATACCCATTTATTTTAATCTTAAATAATACAATTACTATAAAATCCTTCCATTACATGAATAAATGAAGATGGAAACATATAACCTTCCAATAGTACTAAAAATATTTTTAATCTAGTGAGCCAAATGCCTTCAATATATCCAGGCTCATAAAAACAAGACTATTTCTACCAATACCATACCAATGTCATCAATTAGAATGACATGTAATACTGCCTTGTGTTTTTTCTCTTAATAATGAAACACATTCGATTGTAATATATTACATTACGAATAATAAATATGCACCTGCTGGTTAATGATGGCAAAATATGAGCTATGTTTGCAAAATATAAGCTATGTTTGCAAAAAATACTGATCTGTAAAAGTCACATTTTAAGAGATTTTTATCTGTTTTGAATAGTGGAGCAGTAACTGAAGTTCCCAAAGCAAATGAATCATTGCCAACTCACACTTAAAATCCAGATTAGCTGTGATTTCCTGTAAAAATAAAACAAGTGAATGTTGAATTCAATATCAGAGAGTTGGGGCTCAGGGAAGCCCATATGAATATGTAAAATATAAAAACTAGTCATCTTCAAATTCATTAACATTACCCAAGCTAATATTTTCTGTCTGATTTTTAAATAGTCTAGCAGAAGGAGAATCATAGGTTTCTAATTCCACTTATATGTGCTTTGATCACTCTTTAGTTAAAATTGCCTGCAAATATAAATGCTATTTTGTATAGTCTAGTAACAAACAAAGCAATAGTCTATTTTACTTCCTAATCCAGTTATCTAGTAAGGATTTACTAATAAGTGGTTTTGATATTCAGAAAATCCCACAGAAAACATTCCAAGTGAGTAATTAAAATTAGCAATTAAACTAGGTATGAGAGCACTCTTGCCTCTACTCTTTTTAGAAAAAAAGATGAAGAGGGTAATAAAATATATCTACTTGTATTTTAATGTAGAGCTATTCTTTTCTATTAAGTGTGTTTATTGGTGGAATATAATATCAGAGTTACTGTTACTAATTAAACTGAATATATAGTTATTTGCTGGAAACAATTTACTCCATTGGCATTTAAGAAATAGTGTGTACATATATTAAAAATATAATAAAATAAAGCAAAACCAAAATCACACATTTTGCTTAAGTACGCCAAATCAAATATAAACAATTTAAAACCAACAAACTATATAATAATTTTAAATCCAACAGAATATATCTATTTAGAAACATATGAGCGTCTTCTCTGTAGCGACATGCGTGAATGGGCGTTCCTTCGTTGAAGGTTGTGCGTTAGGCCGGCAAGCCAGTATGTAAAAATCTACTGCCAATCATTAACGGACCGGAGTTCTGCTGTGGGGACAGACTCCACGTGGGCCAGCAGAGTAATCCAGGCTGCAGAGAGCTGAATAAGTGACTTTTCTTGATACTAAGTATATTTTTTGTTGCTTTCCACATCTGAATACCTAGCAACTGTATTTCACCTGCCTTTCTGTTACATTGAAGCTGTTTTTACTGCATTTAACTTAATATTGCACTTGGAATCCTTGTTTGTTACTATTTGACTGTATTTGTAGCAAATTCTTCTGTGTAAGCTGTAGTAGCTGATTCATAGCATTTATAAGTGTTTGCTGTACCTGTTTCTGCCTGTTTTGTGAAAAAAAAGAAAAAATATCTCTTGTTTTTCCTGCTTTACTAGTTTAGTCCAGTTTCAGAGTTGCTGATTCCTGGGCTTTGGTTGTAGTTCCTGTGTACTGTTTCCTTGCCTTATTTGGGGGAAGGAAGCTACCTTGCTTTCCTGCTTTACTAGTTTAGTCCAGTTTCAGAGTTGCTGATTCCTGGGCTTTGGTTGTAGTTCCTGTGTGCTGTTTCCTTGCCTTATTTGGGGAAGGAAGCTACCTTGCTTACCAGTGGGAGTGGGAAGCATTGAGCTGCCTTTGTCCAGTTTTGTGAGGTTTCAGCCAGTAACTAGTAGTTTATTGGTCGTTTTGGGCCAGTTTTTAGCTTTATCCAGCCCCTGGTATAAAACTTTCAGCTTGTACCTACTCAGCACAGACTCCACGTGGGCCAGCAGAGTAATCCAGGCTGCAGAGAGCTGAATAAGCGACTTTTCTTGATACTAAGTATATTTTTTGTTGCTTTCCACATCTGAATACCTAGCAACTGTATTTCGCCTGCCTTTCTGTAACATTGAAGCTGTTTTTACTGCATTTAACTTAATATTGCACTTGGAATCCTTGTTTGTTACTATTTGACTGTATTTGTAGCAAATTCTTCTGTGTAAGCTGTAGTAGCTGATTCATAGCATTTATAAGTGTTTGCTGTACCTGTTTCTGCCTGTTTTGTGAAAAAAAAAGAAAAAAAGAAAAAAATATCTCTTGTTTTCCTGCTTTACTAGTTTAGTCCAGTTTCAGAGTTGCTTATTCCTGGACTTTGGTTGTAGTTCCTGTGTACTGTTTCCTACCCTTATTTGGGGGAAGGGAAGCTACCTTGCTTTCTTGCTTTACTAGTTTAGTCCAGTTTCAGAGTTGCTGATTCCTGGGCTTTGGTTGTAGTTCCTGTGTACTGTTTCCTTGCCTTATTTGGGGCAAGGGAAGCTACCTTGCTTACCAGTGGGAGTGGGAAGCATTGAGCTGCCTTTTGTCCAGTTTTGTGAGGTTTCAGCCAGTAACTAGTAGTTTATTGGTCGTTTTGGGCCAGTTTCTAGCTTTTCCCTGCCCCCTGGTATAAAACTTTCAGCTTGTACCTACTCAGCACAGACTCCACGTGGGCCAGCAGAGTAATCCAGGCTGCAGAGAGCTGAATAAGCGACTTTTCTTGATACTAAGTATATTTTTTGTTGCTTTCCACATCTGAATACCTAGCAACTGTATTTCACCTGCCTTTCTGTTACATTGAAGCTGTTGTTACTGCATTTAACTTAATATTGCACTTGGAATCCTTGTTTGTTACTATTTGACTGTATTTGTAGCAAATTCTTCTGTGTAAGCTGTAGTAGCTGATTCATAGCATTTATAAGTGTTTGCTGTACCTGTTTCTGCCTGTTTTGTGAAAAAAAAAAAAAGAAAAAATATCTCTTGTTTTTCCTGCTTTACTAGTTTAGTCCAGTTTCAGAGTTGCTGATTCCTGAGCTTTGGTTGTAGTTCCTGTGTACTGTTTCCTTGCCTTATTTGGGGGAAGGGAAGCTACCTTGCTTTCCTGCTTTACTAGTTTAGTCCAGTTTCAGAGTTGCTGATTCCTGGGCTTTGGTTGTAGTTCCTGTGTACTGTTTCCTTGCCTTATTTGGGGGAAGGGAAGCTACCTTGCTTACCAGTGGGAGTGGGAAGCATTGAGCTGCCTTTGTCCAGTTTTGTGAGGTTTCAGCCAGTAACTAGTAGTTTATTGGTTGTTTTGGGCCAGTTTCTAGCTTTTTCCAGCCCCTGGTATAAAACAGCTAAGCGTTAGCGCGATTTAGAGCGATTTTGCCACTGTTGCACACTAGGGCAGTGCCGGTTAAGCAGGTTTAAACTATTCGGGCTACCTAAAGTCCACTCTTCAAATTTTCCCTTAAAACTACCTTCCTCGAACTATACTACTGATCAAATCAGCGTATCCTATAACTAAAAAGATCAACTCTACTTGACTCCAAGTAGACTATTCTCTATCTATTAAACCTAGCACTTGCTCCTACAGTACTTATTACCTTGATACGGCACTCTTGTCATAGATAGTACCCCAAAAGGCAACCCCCATTTCTCGGTCACCCACGTGCCCGGAATCTTTTTAAAGTTTTTCGTCTACCCTTCTAGCATGTCGAGGATCAGTTGCTAGTGTCCTCTCCTGCTCAGCTGGTGAACCTTGGAATATTGAGGCAATGTTTCAATTGCCTCATGTACACAGACAACCCTTTCCTCCTCCCACAAAACACAAATACATGCGAGAGATGCAACTATACGGCCAAACTGGAGGCTGAGCTCTCTCAACATAGGACTGGCAAGACCAGTCAGGAGGAGAAGGTTACCACACACACTATAGACCCAGTCTCACATAGTACCATTACAACCTCAAATCATACACATAAACACACAAAGACATACTCGGAGGCTCTGATCAAAAATCTACCAAAACAGCAGAGGCCACCAAAGCAGACACCCAAACAACCACCACCTCAGAACACAACACCCGCAACACATAGACCTCACAGTCAGAGTGTCAAACAGTCACAGCCCTTAAGGCCAAACACAATGCCAGACACACTAGTCATTGGTGACTCCATAGTCAGACACACTGATGTCCCGCTCACCAGACTGAGTAAGGAGAAGGTCACAGTAAGCTGCCTGTCGGGCGCTAGAATCCGCCACATAACGCAAGCACTCAGGTCTCTCAACAGCAGGTACAAATATGACTCAGTCATTGTCCACGCTGGTGTAAGCGACCTGAGACGTACCTCCTTGGACTACATGAAAAGAGACATTGAGGAGCTCTCTGATTATGTAGCCCAGGCAGGTATGACCCTGACCTTGAGCAGTATCCTACCTTCACCAAGAATGATGCCACAATACAGAGATAAGATGATCAGCTTTAACAATTGGCTTAAACACTGGTCTCATTCAAAGGGGATCCAGTATCTGTCTGCCTGGCATGACATGCTGGACAAGCCACGCTCCTTCAAGGGACGGCTTGCACCTGTCACCCTGGGATTCTGGATATTGGCAAAGGCTCTTGCCACCCCATAGTGCCTTTTTAGGCAAGGCTCAAATTCTAAACCTACCACCCTAGCACACAAAAAAGAGAAAAAACCAAGGGTAATGCTGCTCAATGCCAGAAGTGTAAATCTCAAAATGCACGCACTCAAGGCCCTTCTCAGTATGGAGAACATCGATGTCTGTGCTGTGACAGAAACCTGGTTCAAGGCTCCTGAGAGCACCCCAGCGCTATCAGGTTTTACCTCATATCATGCGTTCCGGCCCCAAAATCCGGACAATACCAAGAAAGGAGGGGGTATCCATATTCATCAAGGACACCCACACCTCAAGACTGGTGGCAACGCACGATGCATCGGAGACCATCCAGGTGCAATTAACCATAGGCAAGACTGCTCTGCAAATTGTAGCATGTTACAGGCCACCCTCACAAACTCAGGAAACTCACATGGCCTTCCTGAAAACACTAGAGGATAAATGTATCACCAAACACCATCATACTAGGTGACTTCAATTACCCTAATATAGACTGGGAACACTACTCAAGCCCAAACACCCTAGCCCAAAAGTTCCTGGAATTCATAAACTCAAATGCCATGGAACAACTAGTCACCATCCCCACAAGAGGAGATAACATACTTGATCTCATCATCACGAACATGGGAGCACAATGTTCAACACCGGAAGTATACCCCTCACTGGTGAGATCAGATCACAAACTAATCTCGCTGGAGGTCCTCATCCCACCCCCACCTGAAATAAAAAAGACCACAGTAAAGAACTTCTCAAAAGCCGACTTCACACTTCTAAAGACTAGTGTGGTCTCCTTTCAGGCCCCGAGCCGGCGGAAAACAATACTCAAGCCGCTGAATCACTTACAAATGCCTTCTACCAGCACCTGCAGGACTGCATGGATAAGGCAATCCCAAGCAAAACAAAGACTCTTTGTACCAAAGGCAAGCGTCCAGTCTGGTGGACCCCAGCCATAAACAAACTCTACAACAAAAGGAGGAAGCTACTACAAGATAGAGCAAAATCCTTAAAGGTAAGACACCCTTGATCACTATAAGTAAAAACTAAGAGCTCTCATAAAATCATCCAAAGCAAATTTCGAGAGAAAAATAGCTAAAGACTCAAAAGACAATCATAAGGCCTTCTTTAGCTATGTTAGAAACCTAGGAGGAAACTCCCAGATATGCTCAGAACTAGTTCAAAATGATGTGAAGATTACTGATCCTACAGACATTGCCAACATACTGGCTGACAGGTTCAGTGCAAACTTCTCCCCTCCCCAAAGGAGAGATATCTATACCAAATGAGTGCAGCCCCCCAAACATCTCCAGCGCCCAAGTGAGAACTGCTCTCTCCAAAGCAAAAACACAGCATCCATGGGACCCGATGGTGTCCCCGGCTGTGTGCTCCACGAACTCAATGAGGAATTAAACCCACAGCTAGGACAGCTGTTTAATCAAAGTCTTACCTCTGGATACGTACCCAGGGAGTGGCGCACTGCAACTGTGGTCCCACTTCACAAAGGCGGTGCCTCCACAGACCCTGGAAATTACCGGCCCATTAGCTTGACAAGCCTTATCTGCAAAGCCATGGAGAGGATCATAATGGACCTCATAAATAAAGACATAGGAATTTGCAGACTTTGGATCCAACCCAGTTTGGCTTTGTCAAAGGCAGATCATGCCTTTTAAACTTGGTTGACTTTTGAAACAGTCACCAAAGCCATTGATGAGGAAAGGCAGTCCATACAGCCTACCTCGATCTGGCTAAGGCCTTGATACAATACCCCACTCGGGTATCATTGAAAAACTCATCAGCTTAAATGTTAACCCATACATCACAAGATGGGTTGCAAACTGGCTGAGTGACAGAACCCACAGGGTCAGAGTTGCTGGCGCCATGTCAGACTCAAAGCCAGTCACAAGTGGTGTCCCACAGGGCTCAGTCCTGGGCCCACTCTTGTTTGGCATCTACTTTTCAAGTACAAGCAAACACAGGAGGGTTATGGCTGACAAAGTTTGCAGATGACTGCAAACTGGGCCATAGTAGAAAACACATCTGACACAGATATCCTTCAGAAGGGTCTCACAGAAAGCGGATAACTGGTGCCAGAGCCACGGCCTAAAGTTAAATGCCAAAAATGCATAGTCATACCCTTCGGGAAAAACAAGGTTACCCCTAGCTACCAAATAGGTGGCAATCCACTGAGCACAGAAGAAGTTATCAGGGACCTGGGGACCCAGGTTGATAGTAGTCTGTCATTCGACACCCATGTAGCTAAAGTAGTTAGGAAGTCCTTCTACATTGCCCACCTTATCATGAAGGGATTCTCATCTAGATCAAGGGAGGTCATAGTCTCCCTTTACTCATCACTCATCAGACCAATGATTGAGTACAATGCCCCATTCGGAATGTATCTGACCCGACACTTGCAGCAGCTGGAGAGGCCACAAAGTTCCTCACCAAAAGGATAAAGGGTCTCAAAAATCTGTCCTATGCTGCCCGACTGAAAGAACTCCAGCTCTATTCAGTCGCTTACCGCTTGCTCAGAGGTGACCTTTGCCTAACATACAAGGCCATGTCAAACCCAGATTTGATGAATATGCTTCACCTCAAAAACTCTAGATCCATCAGAGCCACAAGGGCGGGAGACTTAAACCTCGACACGGCTATTAATAGGACGTGCTGGAGGGATAGATTCATCACCCAAAGACTCCCTATGCTGTGGAACAAAATCCCGGTACATGTGAGGCAGAGCACCTCACTGGCCTTGTTCAAGAGAAATCTTGACCAATGGATGGGAGATCGCAGATATACCCCAGGAATTACCTCAGTGTCACTGCTCGACAGAGGCACAGCAAAATAATGGGTATAGTTCCCCATACTAAAGGGGTGGCGTAAGCCACAAAACAATGGGCTAGGCTTATAAATGCCCTCGGGCAGATAGCCTAGTATGAACCTATGAACCTATGAACCTAACCGGGAAAAGCCGAAAGACACAAAGACAAACTGTACGTAAAAAACTTTGGAAATCATACACAAAGTAATAAAAATCCTGGGATGAAATCCTGATTTTGACCCAGACTGCCCAAGTCTTATGCAAGCTTGGTCACTAGAAGAGCTGGGGCAAAGACGGTAGAAGTGAATGGATACTGATGGCTTGCCCATCCTCAGGGGAGGGAGGTAAATGCAGCTCACTGTTTGGATGACCTCTCATGGGAGCCCAGACCTGCTGAGTACTCACCATCCCTGAATAATGCACAGTGTGCAGAGGCATACTTCCTGTAGCAGACAACAGAGCTGATGCAGGGGAAGGGTAGGCTTCTCCATCACACATGAAACCTGGCTTGTTCCCTACCATCTAACTTTCATCATAGGAAGAATGAATGGGTAGATTTGGCACAGAGTGCAGAACTGACTGGGTCATGGAATTCTCACCTAGCCAGAGGATGGCTGGCTCTAACCCAGTAGAGGGGACCCCAACAGCCACATAGGACACGGCTATCACCCAGTCCATAGTGGCTGTAGGTGCTACACCAACAGAATCTGGGGTAAAAGATAAGTGGTCTGACGTACTACAAATGGCAACAGCAGAGTCACCCACCTGTGGCTGAGGTAAATTGCAAGCCTGCTGTTTTGGCAAAGGATGTTTTGCTTAACTTTTTCTTTTTGTGGAAGAAAGAAGGATTGACCATTGAATTGGTAGTCTTTTCCATGGTCCGGTGGAAAATGGTGCCTCTTTCCCATGGAAGACAAGCAGCAATTGCTAGTTAACACTGCCAGTCCACAAAAGTTACTTTTTTGACACAAAAATACAGTAAAAAGCACTTTAAAATACTATGCCAGCCCCAGAAAAGAAAGAGAAACAGAATTTCTACAGAGGAAAAAATTATTTCAGTTACTTTGCACTACGTTTAAAATGACAGAAAAAAAAGTATTTTTACAGTCTCAAGATAGTCCATTAAAAATCAATACTCCTAGATTTAAAATAACTTTCCTGAAGAGGAAAGTAATATTAAGAAAATTAAAGTTTTTTTTCCTTAAAGAGAACTTATCTGTCTAGCAAAGGAAACACAAGTCAACCCTCAATCCTTGAAATCCTCAGAGAAGCGTACTCTTTGGCGGCATTAGAGCTCTGAAGGGCTGCATGCTCAAACTTGCCTTTTAGTCAGCTCAGATCGAGCTGCTTAACAGTTTGTGTGCATGGACAGTACTCTGAAGCTTTGGAAGCTGGCTGGCTGTTCTGTCCTTGTCAGGATAGGACCCATATAGATAAGGCTACTACAGTAGTGGTAATTAAAAACATTTACTGCTATGGTAAGTTCAGCTTATACAGCTGTACCTTCCTCATTGTTACTACTCCATCTAAAAATAGAGATAAAAGCCAGGAAAGTATTTTCTCTTTACATTTAGGTTGGCTAGCTATTGAAGCTGATTTGAGCTGTTTTTGCATTGCCTGTTACTAGCTTATCCTGTTTTAAATGTTTTTGCGTTGTCTATGCTTTTTTATCATTTTAGTTATTTTCACCTAATATTTCCTTACATGATACTACAGGTTGGATAGCACTTTGGCAGTTTTGATGTGTTCTGTTCTGTTTAATTCTGCTTTGCTCCACTTAAATCATGCCTTGAGTGAATCTGCTTTACCAGGGGTTGAAGCCATCTTAGAATCATTTATGATTTGATCTAACAGCAAAAAAGTTTATCAAAGGTGCAACATGTAGCTTGCCATAAATCTTGCCATGTATCTTGCCCAAATGATGTCAAAATATCCAACAATTCGTAGAAACAGCAATTTCTTTATTGTAGTAACAGTGGTAAGCGCTTTCACGTCTAAAAGACGCTTCTTCAGACCTCTATTTTACAACATGGGCTTGTGCATTTAAATACAAACATAATTAACACATTCACTTAATCAATTAAAACAATACTGATTTAAAGTGCAAGTGCATCTTGCTTACACTTGACAGAAGTCATAACTGTATTTAAAATCAGAATTTAAAATCGGAACAAAAATTTTTAATAATATTCAAAGCTTAAAAACAATGCTCTAACTATACTTAAGATAACTCGAATAAAAACTTTATTGTACAAAGTTTAAAAATTGATAGTCAGTAACTCGCTGTTTATACTCTATAAATCAAATCTTATTACATATGAAAAGCATGCCTATCTTGTATTGGTATCAATGTTTTAGTGGCCTGGATAATAAATGCGGCTTTATAGTGATTTTTTCATTAAGCCCAAATTTATGTGCCTGTAACCTAAGAATCCATCTATTCTCTATCTCTTCTGTGTGATTTTTTATGTTGCGATATGTTGCGATATGATTTGATCTAAGTGACAGACAAATTGCTCCAAGTCCTGGTCATTTAGAACATGTGGGCTTCAGATTTCATCAAGTTTTCAAAATTCTTTTTGTTTTCTTTGGTTCTATTTAGTGCAAGGAACCCTGTTCAGCCTTTGCTTTCCTAAAAAGACTGCAGGGAGTCAGTCATGTGTAACCTGCTGTTTAACTTGTTGCTGCATCTGAAAATAGAGGGGAAAAAGACAGAAAAGTATTTTCTGCTTACCCTCACTTAAGTTGTCTAGCTATTGTATCTGTTTTGAGCTGTTTTTACATTATTTGTTATTATTTTGTATGGTTATAGATATTTTGAGCTGTTTTTGCATTGACTGTACTTCCTTCTCTCTTTTTAGTTGTTTTTCAGCTAACACTGCCTTTTTTAATATTGCTGGTTGCACATTAGCCATCTCAAGGTATTCTGTTTTCTGTAATATTGCTTTGTTCCATTTAAATCACTACCTTAATCAAAACTGCTTGAGTAAGAGCGGAAGCCATCTTAGTATCAGTTGTGATTTGATCTAAGTGGGAGTTATATAAATTGTTGCAGGCCCCATAGCCGGTCTTAGGCATAGGCCAACTAGGCGGCCGCGTAGGGCACCTTTCTAGCAGGGGCGCTTTTCCAGTATTTATTTGGTGTAGGTAGACCAGGATGGGGGCAACGAGTGGTGTGGTGAGGGTGCTGTGGAGCCAGTTTGCCTAGGGCACTAGTTGACCTAAAGCCGCTCCTGGCAGGCCCTGGGTGGTTTAGAGCACTTGGGTTTCAGGTTTCATTTAGTTTCATTGGTTTGTTTGTTTCCTTCTTTGTCTTTACTGTGCAGAGCTGCACTAAGTGCAGTGCCACTGTAGTGTTATTTCTTTAGTGGGGTCTTCCACAGGGCAATGACTAAACCAACTCAATCTCTGCACAAAAGACTGTATATGTGAGATGACCGGTGTAATTACTTAACTCAACTGCAAGCATCCCTCTCTCAGCCAGCTACATGCAATCAACATAATGCTGCCTTACCCCCACCTATACCTATGCAACATCCACAGATTACAAACTCTTAGCTGTCTTATGCTGATGACATTAAAATAGTCACCAAATACTCCTAGGACTCTGAAAACTAGGTATCAGCCTAAACCCTTAGATTTATCTCCTGAATGTAGTCCAGCGTCAGCAGATTTTATCTAATATACACCGTGCTCTGCCACTGCAGGGAAGACAGACACTAACATTATTAACATGCAGAAGACCTTAAAGCTGCAAGGTCAAGCTGCTCCATCTGGCAATGATCTGGTTATATGTAAATCTACAGTCTGAGACACAGATTCTCCATTCATCATGCTGAGCAAAGACAGGGTATTGGTTAGTTACCCTTCAGGTGTCACAATAACTAAAGCCCTCGAATCCTTTCACCCCGGTACACATATGACTTGATCACTGCACACATGGGAGTGAATGACTTGAAATGCAGCTCCTTGGATCATATGAAGCAGGGCATGATGGAGTTCTCAGAATATTCATCTGGAAATGGAGTGAATTGAGTACTGAGCAGTATCCTACCATCATCGAGAATGATGCCGCAATGCAAACAAAAGAGAATGGTAAAATCATTGGCTTGACTGCCGCTGCTATTCTAAGGTGATCCGATATATATCAGACTGGGATGAGATGGTTGGAAGCCCCAACTGCTTTGCTAGGGCTGGTCTACATCTGTCTCTTTTCATGACTTCTGTATATTGGCTAAGATATTTCCCATTATGGTACCTTTTCTAGGTACAGTCAGTCTCCTCATATTATTCACACAGCCTAATACAATCAAAATTATATAAAACTAGCACTTCTCAGTGCTAGAAGCCTAAACAATTAGTTGCACTCCTTAAAGCCACTTCCAACCCTTGAAAATAATGATATAAACATAGTAACTAATACATAGTTTCAAAACAGTGAATGCACCCCTGCTGTGCTTAGTTTTAATGTCTACCACTCCACCAGACCCAACACCAAACTTTACATTGCAGTTGGTGGGGATGTTCATAGGTGTGTACTAGGCTAATGGCCCTGGGGCCTTTACAAGGCTTACCCTGACATTGTGCCACCTGAACTTAGTTCCCAGTGCCTATGTCAAGTATAGCCACTGGAGTGATCCCTGGGGTGAATTTTCTATTTCCCATCCACTCATCAAGATTTCTCTTGAAGAGGGCCAGTGAGGTGCTGTGCTTAACAATGATGGGAAGTCTATTCCATAGCATGGGTAGTCTATGGGTTATGAACCTGTCCCTCCAGCATGTTCTCTTGATTGTGGTAATGAGGTTGATGTCTCTGGAGCATGTGGTGCGGACATATTGTGATTTATTCAGATGTAGCATTTCTAACAGAGGTGGGTCAGACATGGCTTTGTAAATCAAGCAGAAATTGCCTCTAAGTAGGCGATATGAAACAGAGAATAGTTGGAGTTTTTTTTTAGTCTGTCCATATAGGACAAATGTTTAAGGCCTAGGATCCTCTTTGTGGGATACCTTTGTGGCCTCTCCAGTTGTTGCAGGTGTTTAGTGAGGTACATGCCAAATGGGGCATTGTACTCAATGTTGGCCTAATGAGGGAAGAGTAGAAGGAGACAATGATCTCTTTCTTCCTGGATGCAAAACCCTTAGTAATGAGATGTGCCACATAGAAGGACTTTCTGACCACAGAGGCAATGTGGTGGACAAAAGAGAGGTTGCTGTCAACCTGTATTCCCAGATCTCTTATAACGCTTTCTGTGTTCAGTGGACTACCATCAATGTGGTAATTCATGGGAACCGAGTTTTTCCCAAAGTGGATGAAGACACATTTTTTGGCATTGAGCTTAAGGCCATGGTTCTGTCACCAGTCATTGGTCTCAGTGAGGCCTTTCTGTAGGATGTCAACATCACTCGGGGAGTTAATAATAGCTCCCAACTTGCAATTGTCTGCGAACTTTGTCAGCCAGAGTCCCTTTGTGTTGGCCTGGAATTCAGAGAAGTAGATACCAAACAGGAGAGGACCCAGGACCAAACCTTGTGGGACTCCACTCGTGACTGGTCAGTAGTCTGACTTGAAGTCAGCTACTTTCACACTGTGGGTTTTACCTGTGAGCCAGTTTGCAACCCACCTAGTGATATAGGATTTGATGCATAGATTCTAAGTTTTTCGATGATTCCTGAGTGGGGAATGGTATCAAAGTCCATGGCCAGATCAAGGTAGGCTGTATGAACCACCATGCCTTCATCCACAGCTCTGGTGACTGACTCAAAGAAATTGACCAAGTTGAGCAGGCATGATCTACCCTTCACAAAACCAAACTGTGTGGGATCCATAGTTTGGAGATTCCCTATATCCTTGTTTATTAGGTCCTTGATGATGCATTCCATAGCTTTGCATATCAGACTCATCAGGCTAATGGGGCTATAATTCCCAGGGTCTGTAGTCGCTCCTCCTTTGTGGAGAGATGACTGTACCAGTGCACCATTCGGTAGATACAAAGCCTAAGGTGAGGCTGTGATTGAACAGGGCACACAGGTGAGGTACCAGCTCACTCTGTAGTTCAAGTAGAACACAGCCTGGGATATTGTCAAGTCCCATAGAAGCTGTATTCTTGGCCTTGGACAGTGCTGTTTTAACCTGTACTGCAGTAATACTTGGTGCCTAGTAATCTACTGGTATTGTGACTGATCCCTTGGGGGGGGGGGGGGTAAAGTTGGTACTGAATCTGTCACTCAGAATATTGGCAATATCTATGCTTATGTCATCTACTTCTGAAGGAGCTCATTTAGCTATAGATAATGATCTAAAGTACTGCTATCAGCTGATATCTGATAATAAAGTTAAAAATCTAGATTTCTTAAAACAAGAATTTGATCCAAGAGAAACTTGCTGGTTAGAGGTTCAGATCTTTAGACAACATCTCATTGATAGAATAGATCTAATGTCTATAACAGTTAAAGAATCTATTCCAAAACTGATTGATTACTTGATATTAAATTTACAGCATAAAGTTTCTGATAAAGGTAAACTTTCATATATACATAAAATTATCAGACAAGAAACTTTTTACAGTGTAGATTCATACTGGAATTATTTCACCTCTATTAATGGGGACCCACCAACTCAACAAGATAAACAATATATATTGGAATCTGCTTATAGAACTACATCTTCCATTGTCTGGAGACTTTATACATGGAAATTTTTACATAGATCTTTTATACACCTTTGATGATGAATAAAATAAATAATAAAGATAATCTATGTAAGAGATGTAATGTAGAAATTAATGCTGACTGGGCTCATATGTTTTATGACTGTATGAAGTTGAAAGAATACTGGAAGTCAATTAATGAATTTTGCAGGCTCTTTTACAGATAATTTCATTATGTCTAAGTCTCTTATATTATTCAACACACCTGTACCTCAATGTGTTAAAAGATTAAGCTTCCCTTGTTATGGTCTATCCTAGCAGTGGCCAGGAAAATAATAACTAGAAATTGGATTTCAGATACACCTCCTTCATTCAATGAATTTAAAAATGTTATGAATATAATGTGCCATATGGAAATAAGCACAATTAGAATGAGAACAACTAGAAAAACATCATATTATATTGTATGGGATAATTTACAAAATTTGTTAAAAAATTCTAATTTCAATAGCACGGTATTTTAGTTTAATTAATTGATCTGATTGTAGTGGATGTCTTTGTAAATACTTTAGTTGTTTTGTTGAATATTATAATAATACCTATTTTTAATTACTTGTATAAAATTGTTATGATATTTCTCTTATATGTTAAAACAATAAACCTGTTTTGAAAAAAAAAGAATATTGGCAATATCTGTTGGCAGCAGCAGCTCAGAGCAAATCTGGGTATTGCCATAGAAATTCTTTACATAACTATAGTTCCTAAGAAAACATTTCATTACCAGACTCATAATGCAATACAATGACCTAGAACTCCTCCACAGTCTTCTTATGATAAGCAAAATCCAATAGCACATAGTAGCCACCTACCATACTCCCTCTGTGACACCACCAGTCCATGAGACATGTCTTGCCACATTCCTCACCACGAACCAAACACTATCTGCTTGGCTGACATTTAACTATTCCTCCATTAACCAAGGAACCTACACCACAGCAAATAGGTGTGGGCAGAGATTTTGGATTTTGTTAATGCCAACATCTTAGATCAACTAATCGAAATCCAAATGAAGGGCTAAATAACTTTAGCGCTATTAGACCTGGTCCTCCAAAAAATAGCTCTCCATGATCAGAGCCTACAGTTACTAAAATCACTGGTCAAATCTAACCATTAAGCAATAATGTTTACTCTAGATGCCAGAAGTGAGTCATTTTGAAATTCCTCCATCTTCACTGATTGCTCCACAGTAAATCTACTACAGCTAACCTATAACTTAATGAAATTTACATTCCATCCTCACCTAAATGCCAAAAAATTGCAGCACTCTGTCCTTTTACAAACTTGGATACTCATTAAATAGGCGAAACCACCCTAAAAATGTACTCAGTCATTAGGGACTTGGACACCCTGCATTGACAATGAACTATCCTTTGACCACCATGTGATCACAGTAGTTAGGAAATCTTTTCATATAGCCAGACTAATCACCAGCAACTTGTCTTCTAGATCCAGTGAAGTCATTGGCCCCCTCTACTCCTACTTTATCTGATCAGTAATATAATATATTACCCCCTTGGTATGTATTTTGCTAAGCATATGACCCAGATTGAGAGACTTCAGTGTTTTCTTATGAAAAAAAAATCAAGAACATGTCATCCTTGAGTTACACTGACTACCTTAAAGCTCTCTAACTCTTTTCCATTTCCTACTGACTGTCGAGAGGAGATCCTTTCCTTGCATACAGAACCTCGAAAGATCCAGCTCTTTGTAACCTCCTACACACTCACAAAACTAATACCACCTGAAACACCCACTCAGTGACTGAAACTACCACTGAAACATAAATAGGATCTGTTAGCAGGGTAGATATGTTTCACAGAGAATACCTCTTTTATGGAATAGGGTCTTCTTAGAGGTAAAGCAGAGCAGTTTCATGACCCTTTTTAAGTGTCACCAGGATGACTGGATGGAAGTTGTTAAGGACGCTTCCAGTCTGGCCCCTCTAGCCATTATGGAAATGGTCTGATATTAATTCATATCTTGGTAAATTGGTGGGAATGTTGGCATGGCTACAAATGGTCCACTCAATCAGCAGCCTAGTATGAACGTATGAACCTATGAACATTACAGTCTCAAAATGTATATAGAGAAAAAAAAACGTAGAAGATATAGGTCTCATTTCTCAAGAAAGTAATCTTCTACAAATATTTCTCTATATCTGTTTCTTTGGCTAAAGCAAAACAGAAAAAATAAGTTCCCCCTTACTTTTACTCTTTGTCACTGCAAGTTCCTTATTCTTAACTCAGATACCACCCCACCCCATCTACTACCGGTTCCTTATTATTATATCTTCCTTCATTAAAGAATACATTTCTATATTATAGAGTATAGCAGTATGCCTGTTTGATTTTACTTAATAGTAATTCAACTGAAGGAATTATGTTAGTATAAATTAAGGGAACACTGGATAAACAGAACTGGGTACAAAACACAGTTGAACCAAAAGAACCCAAAGGACCAGTCTGTTGCAGAAAAAATCACAGGAAACCAAAGTAATTTAGTGCTTTCGCTCACTTTACTTATGGAACATGGAATATAAATTAAGGCACAGTAAGGAAATTTGTAGCAAGTTCCACAGAATCAAGCAATCTGCTAAATTTGGATTAGTAAGACTAATAACTCAAAAGTTGTCTATCATAAAGGAAAATAATTGTCATCTATGAAAAGGATACTCTTCTCTGTTGGGAATCTATAGCTGCCCAGTTTTGTTTAGTTTAACTCTTTACCTACATTCACCATAAATATTTTCTTATCTTACAGTTTCCAAATAAGAAAAGTCCAGTTTTGTCTATGGATCTACAGTTAAGAAATATCCAACTTTATTTCCCTTTAACATCAAAAATGTTGAATTGTTGCACCTACTGAAACTAAATAATATTAAGGGAAAGGGTAAGCTATAAAATAAGGAAGGCAGTGAAAAATTCCAAAATATAATACTATGAAATTATTAGTTTTATTCTACATTCTTTATCAGTAATTACATAAATGGTGAAATGAGCCCACTAAAGGATTTAATGAAAGTTAACTCAACCTGGTCTCATAATTATTCTAATAAACCAAAGACAATATATCAAAGTAAATTAGACTACCTATATTAATTGCAACTATTACCGAAAATTTTTATAAAGATTCACTTTGACAACTGTGACGCCCGTGCCCTGGCCCAGCAATCAGGGAGCCTCAATCCTCACTACTAACACCAGAGAGGGCATCTCATATATGAGGAAAGGATAACAAATACACACAATAAAGTGCAATTTCCCTTAAGAGCACACAGAGATCACAGCTAGTCCGGGGCTCATCGCTCCCTTGCTCCCTAGGTCCCCCAATAAGACTCCCCACTGGCACAGCTATAGGGTACATATCTCAGCCTAGTGGGCAAGCTAAAATCTCCAGCACCCTCTCTGTCCAACAAGTGCTTCGTGTCCCCACCCAAGTAGCTGACACACACACACTTTGAGATAACAGCTTACACAACCACAGAGACACTTCTGGGGAAGGCTGGCACAGGTTCTCCAGCTGTGCCCCTTTCTCCCGGACTATACGGTAGTTCCACTGGCCACCACTCACAAATACTTATCAGCTACTCAAAGACCCTTAAAAGGGTGTCCAATTATTACTGTGCAATATTATTATCCAATTGGTAGTATAGCCCAGGGCTAAAGCTATTAGAGTGGCCTTGTACAGTTTTACCAAAGGCATGCATGTATTCTTAAGAGCTTAAATTATCTCTACACAAAACCAGCCACAGTTAAAAGGTTTCAAAATATTTAATAATAAATAATTAAAACCACAAGACAATACTTTCTATTACACAGTCAGTGCTAGTCAAGAGTTCAGAGATCACACAGAAATCCTTAAAATAGAACAGTAGTACAGTTCTGACATCACAGAAAAACACTTGGTCTAATCTTTCTAATTTTCCAGCTATTGCTAAATGAAAACACACTTCTAAAATAAATTACTTACATAGAGCATAAGGCAGTGCTGAGTTGGATGTTCAAGACAAAAATGCTTAATAATCTCTGGTTCTCACTGTTTAAATTGAAACTGCAGTTCTGATAAAACATTACATCATTTCACACGTTCCTGGTGTTCCCAGGCTGACAGAAACTGCATTTACATTATTTTACACTTAGAGCAATAAAAGACATTCCATATGTAAATTCTGGTCATTAACTTTAGCCTTAAAACAATAGGCAGGAAGTCTTCATCTAGCCCGGCCGGAGCTGAATTGTAAACATCAAAGGCAGCCATGAAACAATTTTAATTTCAAAGGACCAACAAGAAGTGTTTGACTTAGCTTTCTTTACAGCATAAGGCAATGTTGCCACGTTGTTTTAAGTTCAACATTTCATAGCACATTCTTTCATTTAAAAAAATAGCTTGTAGTTCAACATTCATATTTACAAATGACAGAATTATCTGCACAATTCTATCTGGCTAGGCTGGCAGCCTTCACCCATCTCTACCAGTATTCACAACAACAAATAAGGAAAAAAAAAAAAAAACAAGTAAAAAATCATTTCACTTAAAAATGTCATACTGAGTCTATAATTCTGTATGTTTACTTCATGCAGTAGGTGCACTTTAAGTCAAATGTTTTCATTGTCGACATCAGGTGATGTCAAATGTTGGCTCATCAAGTATGGTGGTTCTGAAAGGATTAGGGATAGGGTAGGATACTTGTTTAGTTTTGCGTGTATATGTTTTGTTGTGTTTATGCAAGTGATTGGGATTCAGAGTTAGAGTTAAGGTCAAGTTAGGTGACTCTTTGTATAGTATATAGGTGTGTGTGACGTTATGCATGCGTGTTTTTGTTTTTGTGTGTGTGTGTCTTTCCCTGTCTTGTTTAGTTTAGTCTAAGGAAAAGGAGTTTTGGTAAGGTAATGTGCTGGGATGAGGTTGAGGGGAGGGTAGGGTTTAGGTTAGCACACATGTGTAAGGTGAGATACGGGACAAGGCATTGCTATAAAACAATCCATATTCACTTTTTTCCATCCTAATGGAGGTAATCACAGAACTAGTTTCAAAGAGTCATCATGTCACTTATGCCTTGTTTTTGCAGAGTGCCTACTCAGTCTATAAGTGCAATTTATTTAATTTGGCAAGGATAAATTTCAGACTGTAAGGTTCATAGGTTCATAGGTTCATAGGTTCATACTAGGCTATCTGCCCGAGGGCATTTACAAGCCTAGCCCATAGTTTTGTGGCTTACGCCACCCCTTTAGTATGGGGAACTATACCCATTATTTTGCTGTGCTTCTGTTGAGCAGTGACACTGAGGTAATCCCTGGGTATATCTGATCTCCCATCCATTGGTCAAGATTTCTCTTGAACAAGGCCAGCGAGGTGCTCTGCCTCACATATACCGGGATTTTATTCCACAGCATAGGGAGTCTTTGGGTGATGAATCTATCCCTCCAGCACGTCCTATTAATAGCCGTGTCGAGGTTTAAGTCTCCCGCCCTTGTGACTCTGACGGATCTAGATTTTTTGAGGTGAAGCATATTCATCAAATCTGGGTTTGACATGGCCTTGTATGTTAGGCAAAGGTCACCTCTGAGCAAGCGGTAAGCGACTGAATAGAGCTGGAGTTCTTTCAGTCGGGCAGCATAGGACAGATGTTTGAGACCCTTTATCCTTTTGGTGAGGAATTCACCAACAAGTTCTCTTGTGGCCTTCAGGTTCCCTCAAAGATATTCATGTTCAGTAGTATTTTTTATTTGGGAGGAGAACATGATACTTCAGAGCCTATGTACATCTATGCTTCCACAAATAAATTACTTTAGCAAGGATGGTTAAAAATGTATTAGTACTTATTGGGATAATAACTGCAGGACATGTCTGTTACTGTTTCTCAGTCTGTAATTGTTACTAAATAAGTGCAAAAATATGAGGCTATAGAGTAATGAAGGAGGTTTCCAGAAAAAAGAGAGAAAAAAACTTTGAAAGAAAAAAAATCAGGAATGTGGAGCTATATGAATGTTTACAGGAAGACGCAAACGGGTATTAATGGACCTTTTGCTTTAAGAAATGTGACTTCCCTGTTCAGTTTTTTTTTCGCCCTTTCTGTAGGGTGAAGCCTTATAGAACTTCCCTTCTCTTTCAGTTAGCCACATTATATTAAAATAAACTTAGGGAAGACAAGACAGTTTTGACTCCTGCTATCTCTAAATACAGGAAAAGGTCTTAATAGATTCTGATTAAAGTTAAAAAAAAAAGAAAGAAAAAATGAATTAATAAACTAAACATTCCCAGACTGTATGCTCCCAGCCATCCAGGTTAGCAATTAGCATTCCAGTGTTTTTCATTCTGGTAACATACTCTCTTTCAGACTTCCTTTCATACCAGATTGATGAGAGTGATTGAGGCCTAGACTTCAGCTGGACAGATGCCTGATCATAAACTGTCTTTCCATTTAGACAGCAGATATATTACCTCCAGTCAGCAGAGGTGTGAATATCCTAGGGCTAGGTACTGATCTCCAAGGTATCAGATGCTCCTATTTATGGACTACAAATGCATAACATAAGTTACTTTGGTTTAGCACAGTAACCTGCATTCAGATTTAGGTGACAGTCAAAATCTTCTACTTCAGAGAAAGAAAAGAAAGAAAGACAGAAATTAAAATAGAAAGAAAAAGCCCATACACCTATCACCACAAAAATGGGTGGAGAAGAAGAAAAACAATATAACCTTGCATAGTATACTGAGATGTCCTCCTCTATGGGTTATGATATATACTATGATTATGGAGGGGTTTTTCTTGGGGGGTGGGTTCCTGTCCTGAGGGTGCATTCTTTTGATAATACAGCTTATTTCATGAAGATCCATCTTAAGTGGTCTGCTAAAAAAAAAAAAAAAACTTCTGCCCCACAGCAAAGTTTTTAAAATGGAACTGTCTAAGCCCCTAACTCTTCCTACTTATATTGATTCCTTCTAGGATATTTTTCATGAAGCAGAACAAGAAATATATGCCATGTAATATGTTTCTAAAAAAGTCCAAAAGTATTTTATGGAGCACTTAAGGAATAGAACTATGTCTTTAAGAATTTTGTGGCTGACCCAGTGACAAGGGAGTTAGAGTCTCATAAAGGGTAAGTCATAGCCCCTACACAAAGCACACTTCCAGTAGACAAAGGCAGCAGGGTTCTAGGCCACTTTGTTTAAAAGGTCTATATTTCAGCTATACTAGGTGTCTTAAGTATTAAATTAGCAGTCCTGTATGACAAAACACCAGCATGATATTTTGAATTAGACTCACGATTTGACTAAGGAGATTGCAGATGGCAGTGAAGGACAAGCATTTCAGAAGTGGAACAAACTGCATATGAGGATAGATCCTCCAGCTGTCTGTTTTAGTGATGCATGGCATGTTATTTCCTAGGAGTACATTTTGATTTGAGTAAGTTTCAACTTTGGTCAAAAGTAGGTAAATAGCCTCTGGGTAATATTTCTATTCTTAATTGCTTGACTGATTTGCAAGTCAGCTATGCCCTGTGATCCAGAAGCACTGCAAACATGATCAAGGCTAGACCTCCTCGGTTTGCTATATGTGCATGATGAAGCCTGATGCTCATTAACAATGAGTGGCAGGCATGTGTGCATAGTGAGCATTTCTTTAAAATTCCTGGCTGTGGTATGAGAAGCAGAAATGCTCATCAGTTGAGCACAAGAGCAGAGGGTGCACTGCTCGTAATGATCTCTCTCAAAAAATGGAGTAAAATGAAGTTATATGGCAGCCTTTTAGGGTCATGGGACTTGCATGCTTATCTATTTTGGATCCAATGATATATTTTATATGTATATATACACACAAACACATACACACACACACACACAAACACACACACACACACACATATATATATATATATATATATATATATATATACACACACACACATATATATATATATATATATATATATACACACACACACACACACACACACACACACATATATATATATATATATATATATATATATATATATATATATATACACACACACACACACACACACACACATATATATATATATATATATATATATATACACACACACACACACACACACACACACACACACACACACACACACACACACACACAAAGAAGATAATTTAACAATTACAACTCCGTATGTATCCCTATGGAGGTTGAACCCACAACCTTCATCAACAGTATTACTATAGCAACTTCATTTACAGCAGAAGTCAAAGGCATTCATGAAATCACACAGTGTTATCATACAGTGCTGAGCAGACTTAAGCCCTCACCCTTCATCACTTACATTGTTCAAAGCACTTCATTTACAAGCTGAGGTGCAACAGCAGTCAGCTAAAAGCCTTCATGGGAAACACACAGTAGTTCTGTGTACCACTCTTGCAGAGTGAAAGAATTAGGGATCCAATATCTCCTCAGGACACCACCTTTGGGACATATAGTCATTATCCTGAGGCATCGTTAACAGTGTAACAGTTTGCAAACAGAAGTGCTCAAAACCTGCTGGTCATACCCTATTTTGTTTGTGCCACCTACTGCACAATTACACTTAGCTCATGAGCACAGCTAGTGTTGGGTAAAGCCAATGTAAGTAGTGCATGATAACGGCTGTACATAATAACTGGAGGGGTGAAACTTGGCAGCCCTGCTTTTTGCTACACAATGAGCAGCACCAACGCTCAGCAGTTGTACATGGGCATTGCTGGTGCTCTTTGTAACCTGCTGTGCACAGTAAGTTTTCAAAAGATAACTGATATGGAAGTCCTACATGGGCTGGTGTGAGTTTGTTTATCTATGTTTTGACCAGAATAAAGGATAGAAATTGGAGTACAAGAGAGAGATGAAAAGAAGAAGCAAATACGGGCTAGAAAAGAAGGTGAACAGCTAAGGAATGAGTAGGACAGAAGTGGGGAAAGTGAGGTATTTATTTATTTATTTATTTACTTGTAGGGCAGATGTCCATTTTTCATGCATAAAAAGAAAGTAGATTGGAAAAGGAAGAAATGGAAGCAAGAGGAAGGTAAGCATGTTGGGGTAGGTAGTTGGAAGACAGACAAGACTGACAAGGTGTGTGGTAACACAATGAGGGAAAGGAAACACAAAGGTGAAGGACATATCAGAACAAAGTGAAGACAATGAATGTGCAATCAACAAGAGGCGGCATTAACACAAAAGGGAGAAAAAAAGAGGATGGGGAATAGGATGGGGCTCCACTGCCACAGCCCCTGCCAGCTGTAATCCAGCAGGAGGTCACTCTCAGCCCTGGGTACCATTACCACTGGCCCTGTCTCAGATGGTGCAGACAACGCTGGGCAGGGATGCAACTCAATGTGTTGCCATAGGAGATTCTCCATCTGGCCAATTCAGGCATCTAACCTTCTGTCAGGTTTCTCCCCCATAATGTCTGTCTACTGCCAGTGGGTGACAAAGGTTTTACTTCAACTTGCATTGCTTCCAGCAGGTACAAAAGGTGCAGCATCTGGTGCAGAGCTACCTGTAATGAGCAATACAGGTAGGGCAGGAGGTGTGAAGGTGACTCTGGCAGGCAGGTGCCCAGATGTGCTGGGTGCTTCTGGTAGTGCTGGTGTTGGTGGTGTTGATGCTACCATTTGTGGGGGACTGACAGGCCTTGCCCAAGGGATGGATAGAGGTCTTCATGTTGCTGCATATAGTAGTAAAATAAATGGAAATCTACAAAATAATAAAAAAATGTATGTAGTCGAAAGGATATCAACAAAGAGGGTGGGGGAGGGACAGAAGAACAAATACAAAGAAAAAATAAAGCTGATATGCACTTGTCATATGATTAAGTTACATCTAATATACTTATGAGTAATAAATACACTTCTTAATTTGGTAAAGCTGCTGTCATCAACAAGTGATGGTGTAGTTAGTATAATGAGACAGACATTTCAGTGGGTAGATTGACAGGCAGCATCCCAATATGGGAGCACAGTTTAAAAATCTTGAGCCACTTGTCCAAGCAAAAGTTAATCGTACATATTTCCCAATCAAATGGTGTAGTTACTAAATTGAGACAGACACCTCTACGGGAAACTTAACAGAAAACATACAGAGGGAACTGAATCCACAGACAGCATCAAAATGTGAGAGCACAGTCTTAGTATCTTGATCCACTTGCCCAAGTAAATAGCATGATCCATGAACACACATTAACAGCATTCAACCCTGATCACTGATAGTCATACTGCTACCTTTGAACTATGAAAGTTATCACAGATGTGGAAGTAATTTATGAAATGTATACAGTATACAACCAAATCTTTACTTTTTGTTAAAAGCTATGCATTCTGAAACAAGGATACTTACCCTGGCTCTTTCTTAGGCACTCCAGTCTCCTCCTGTGTACCTGCCTATTCACTGCAATCCTTTCAGGGGCTATGGAGAAAGAAAGAGCACTGTGCAATATCTGTGAATGGCATGCACTGACATTTTATATTTGTAACTAGCCTAAGTTCTATTTACATTACATAGGTGATACCTGCTGTTTAATTTCACCCAGCCATTAACCCATCAGGTCAGGATTGTGGCACCTCATGTCACTATAATGGTGATAACACTGTTCCTCTGTGTATGGACTGGCAGAGGTGATAGCCTGAGCTAAAGTATTCCAGGCTTTAGTCTTACAGTGAGGACCTTGATAGCCCTTCTGCAATTGCCTGTGGCTGTAATCCTAATGGAAGAGGTACAGAAAGAGTTTTGACTCTTCCACACACCACTTCTGCACTCTAAAGGAGCACTACCCTCTCCCTCTCCTTCTCCAGACAAGATCACCAAGCAGTTCTCATGTGCACGAGATGCCATGCACTGATGGACATCAAAAGGTACCTCCTTTGCATGATGGATGGTGGGCTAGGGTAATATAGGTGATGTATTGCTATGGTTCACAATAGTACTTTAAGTGTTAAACATGACAGCCTTGTATCTCTGTGTATGCTGTTAAGAAGGAATATTCTCCAGTGATTCCATTTACATAAGGTTTTATGTGGAATTACAGATTCCCCATGGAAGCATGGCCTGGACCCTGCATGTGCAGCAGTGCCCACAGCAACCCATGGTTGTACAAGGTAAGTGATACTTTTTTGTAGGTCCATCTTTCCAATTAATGCTGCTTTTAACTGCTACTAAACTTGTTGAAATAATAAGAATTAGTTTTATCAGTACTTGCAAGTGTATTGGGAAGGTGTATTGAGAGGAGGATTGCAACGTTTTATCAATTGTTGGACTGAAGGATTGTTAAGCATAGTAGGAAACATTACTATCAGTACATACTCAGTCATTTACTCAGCAGATTCTTGCTGGGCTTCTGATACCACGTTCAGTAAGTGAGTCTGGCTGTGGTATACATTACAAATATGTCATTTGCAAAACTATTTTTAGCCCTGAGAAAAACAGTTGTGTCACCTCAGTCAGTTTCTGTGTATTGTTTTATGGGAGACATTTGATCATTAAACTTACATGTGTGACATTAGCTAAGGAGTACAGACACAGATATATAAAACCCAAGGGAGAGACTGGTAGTGTAATGATTTTGCAGGACCATGCAGGAACAAGGCTGGTAATTCCACTGTTTTCCACACCTACACAGCAATGCCTAAAACACATGGAAGCAGAAACACACTGGGGACTCTGATGAGAAATCTACCTGTAAGCCAAAGTTTTTTCAGTGCAGAGAATAAGGTGCTTCTCCATGCCCTCTGCTTCCATGAACACTGGCACTCTGGCCTGCAAGTAGCTGCCCAGGTATACTGGGATCATGCCTGGACTGACATGGTGGCAAACATCAATGCAGTTGATGGCCACAACTACAGTTATAAGATGCTGCACTGCAAGCCAGTGCTATCACATGGGCAGCAGAACAACAATCTCAAATCCTGGTACAGGGAGGCAGATCAATGGGCGGGTGGGTGCATCAAGTGAACCACCTCACACGGAGACACATTCTGTCTCAGAAGCAGTTGCACCTTCACACAGTCCCACAGTGTAGTGCTGGCTTTTGGGGCAGTGATTCACTAACCACTGAGACAATCTACTGTAGATTCCCCAGGTATGTAGGCCTATTTCTGTGAAAAAGGTACCTGTAAGTCCCCTCACCTCCTTTTTACTGTCCAGATTACTAAAGCTATCTGAATTATAGTATACAGGTACATCAGGGATTTACCATCCTCAGCCATCTGCACAAATAATGCTATTAAATTATTTACCGTTATCAAGTTAATATGTATAATCCTCAATTGCATGTGTACTTTTGGTGCTGGGTTATACATTCACAAGTTAATGTGCTTGGTGTATTCACAGGTGACTCTTCAAACTGCACAGCACTGTGGAACTGTCACTGCCTGATGGTGGAGGATCTTCACCCTCTGATAATGATGGCAGGAATGAGCTGGTACAGTCAGGGAGTACAGTGTGTGTGTGTGTGTGTGTGTGTGTGTGTGTGTGTGTGTGTGTGTGTGTGTGTGTGTGTGTGTGTGTGTGTGTGGTTGGACACTGGAAATATGAGCATTGCATCCCCTGCAGAGACCATGGACTCTAACAATATACCTGCAGATACCCAAGATACCCACGCATCACAAGTAAGACAGGTTAATAGGGACATTATCCATCAAGGAATTGTGCTTACCATAGTAGACACACATTAGAATCTGCCCCATAGAGGTCAATACAGGGGCATGGGCAATGGTGCTCGCTGAAGATATGGTTACCATCCTCCCCCTGAGGTTGGTGTGTCTGTGTCTGTAATGCAGCATATGTGCAGAGTCATCACAGAGGCACAGGCTAGTATCACCACAGCCATAGCAAGATAGTGAGGATGATCCAGAGTGTGTATGATAAACTTTGGGAGGGCATGTTCCATAGGTGTTGTCGTTTGGATAGATTCAGTCATATACTGGAACACGCCATGTCCTCTCAGGCTTGCCTGCCAGGGGTGAGGAATCATCCATGAAGCCAGTCCACTGCTATATCTACAGATGGTAGCCATCATGGCCATGGATGGCCAAGATCCCATCTTGCAGTGCTAGCAGTTCCACAGTTGCATCTATTGTGGAGTTGTCTACACCCAAGAGAGAATGTCTCTCTGGTCGTGGTAGTCACAGCAGTGGCATATTTTGTAGCAAACATAGCTCACAGGCATGCAGCACATCAGCAGCTAACTAGGGTCATGGTAAATCCACTGCAACTCTTAGGACAGCCAGCTGTTTTGGGCCAGGGCATGCACAGGATGCTAAAGCCTCAGCCATGCATGCCCTTGGTCTGTCCAGTGCATTGCGATGCAGTGCTACAACTACTGCAGAGGTCATGTCCCAGCAGACCCACACGCACACCATCCCAGACCCCAGTACATCACACACATACATTCACACACACACTTTCACTGATACTGGCTCTTTACAGAGAGTTTTACATTAAAACCTCCACTCCCCCACCCCAGCCTCACCATCAACAGGACACATAATATGTTTTACTTCCACAATCCTCAGCACTCATACATTTCTTTGTGAAAGACATCAACACCTGTGCTCTATTCCCCATCTGTGCAAATGATGTTAACTGTGTCCTGCCCTTTGTACATTTCTACTTGAGTTGCTGTCTGCTGCACAGGGTGGCCAGCCTATGCATAGGTAAGCACGGCATGGTGTTGCTTTTGCATATATCACTTTCACTGTAGTGTATCTGCTGCCAGTTTGCTAGTGTCACAGCATACTATTTTTGCCCATATACCACAGTCATACTGCAGAGCACCATCAGAACACTGCAGAGAGCACAAGTCCAGTGCAAACACTCGCTCACTAATGTTCCTTGTTTGTGACTGACCCAGCTGTACTCCTTTTCTGTTTGATTTTGTGGATTTCTTATGTCTGTCATGAGTCAGGGTTCAAGTATTAGGATAGCAAGATAATATTATTTCTTTAAAAAATTGCTATTTTTCATATTCAACTCATGGACCTAAACTCTAGTGATTAAAGAATTCTAGTAACTATTTTCATATTCGTTCTTAAAATCATTTAAGTAGGGAGACTTTACTGAACTGGTTCTCAAGAACCTAAAAGTTATAAAATTATACCATTTACCAACAAAACTAGGACTAATCCTATTGAATGCTGATCAAAAATACTAAATATTATCTTTTGCTTTTCCTTGTTTTAATTTCCTTGTATATCAGTTTTCTTTTTCCCGTATGCTCATTATTCATAGTGAATATTTTTCCATAGTCGACATTAGGATGCTGTTTTTTAAAACTTCAGCATGTTTATATTACAGATTCCAGGAACAAACATTTCATATTTGAAGAGAAGCCTGGACTTTTACACTGCCAGTGTATGCATCAAAGTTCCTTTAACTAGTGTATATCATTTGTTTGTTGTTGCAGGTTGTTATTCTGAATTGCTATTTCTAATTTCCATTCACAACTAGTGTACCACAAGGCTCTATCCTTGGTCCCCTCCTCTTTAGCATTTTCTCCAACACCCTCTATATAACCACACAACAGGCCACCCTAATACAATACATAGATGATTCCACTCTCACTTGCACATCTGACAACTTCGTACACCTTCAAAATATTACCTAGGAAGCTTTTAACAGACATTGAAACATGGTGTTGTAACTTACAACTCATGCTCAACCCAAAAAAGACCAAACTACTACTTTTTCCCCAAATTCCTCTCTCTCTTGAATAATTGCAATTTAAAGTTCTCTCTGTTGATAATAGAACAACAACTGAAGTCACTTCTCATAGCAAATTATTTGGGGTGATAGTGGATGATAAGCTTATATTCAACCTGCATATGCAAAATTACATAAGAAAAAAACATAAAAACTATGGATTCTTTACAGAGCCAAAAACTTTCTCACCAATGAAACTAAAACTACACCTGCCACTACTCATCTCCTCCACACACTTTATGGTGCTCCCATCCTTACTAACCTCCAGGTTTCACAAAACTTAAAACTTGAACAAAGCTTTAAAAAGCTGCTAAATTTGCAGCAAATACCCCATTCAGAACCCACCACTGTATAGCACTAAAAAGCCTTAACTGGTTAGAACTGGCTCATCAACTAACATATACCCAACTTCTTACCACCTATAAAATTATTCAACATCCATCTGCATGCCCAGCACTAAAAACATTCTACACAACTATGTTCCCAGTTGGTCATTGCAATTCAGTGACTAAAAACTCCTGTTGTTTACAAGCCTATCAAAACTGCTGGGCACTGTCTGCACTCATACAAGGCTGTTAAGGCCTGGGACTCCCTAACTGTATCCATCAAGTCAATACCCTCCCTACCATCTTTTAAAACCATTCTGAAAGACGTCCTAGCTAAAATCTGACTTGTTCAAAACCAGGATAAAGTATATACCTAAATGTGAACAAGTACTTTTTCATTCCTTATACTTCCTTACTCTCCCTTCTTCACTTACTTCCTTACTTCTATCAAATTCTCTTCCCTGACTTTCTCTCTAAATATACCATAAGCCTGTTTTCCCTCACTCCATATTGCAATTTCTGTTTGTATTAAACTAACTTACCTTTAATTTTTCTACCAACTGTCTAAAATTTCTATATATATTAAATGATTGTCATATAACTTGTTTTGCTTTTTAAAGTATTGATTTTTAACCAATGTTTTATATTATCTCTAATTTGTTAGAATTATTTAAAGTACAGATGTTTTTGTTTTATTTTTGAAGATTGTAAAATTATTGTTCTTAAAATGTTTTATAATAATTTGGAGCTTTCTCCCTCAGCCTCCACTGAAAATGGGCTTCTATCCAGTCAGACGTTCCTGATCAAATGTCAATAAATAAATAAACAGATAAATAAATAATTTTGATAAGTGTGTTTCTTATTTTGTTTGTTATGTAGTCATTAATACAATATGAAATGTTAAGGATCCTTGAAGTAGCCTTCACGGATGGGGTATAAGCCTCCCAGCAAGGAGGAAAAAATGCCACTAATAATAACCCTTTGGAAGCAGTGCTGCGGTGGTACCGCAGTGTAACAGAGCTTTTGAAATGTGGTGCACCCGAGAATTCGCTTATTAGACACAGATTACTGTTTCCATACAGCAAAGTCAGAACTAAACATACTACTCAGCTGTAGAACGAACTCTGAGAAGTGCCCATACCAAACCTTGGTCGTAAAACATGGATTCTGCCCCAAAAAAATTTAACACACAAAGACGAAGACAAGAAAGATGCAGTCAGAATGTCATAGAAAGTCCATTACATTTATTCGAGTCATCAAAGCACAGTTCCAGATAAACAAATTACTGTCCTCAGAGATTTCTTCAGTACAGCTTTGGAGGAATATCTGACTATTGTGAATACATAGTAGTCTACCTAACTGATAACTATAAGCAATAGGGTGACTATAGAAAATCCCAATTGACAAGCTAAAACAGTGAGTGCAAAGTACACACACAATAACAACTTGGAAAAAAAGCTAACAAACATAAAAAATGTTTGTAAAGCTAGAAAGTAGCACATAAAAACAGTTGTGACTGATGCACTATGGGAAATATGCAAATTATCCCAAAAGGGTAATACGTGTTACAGCTATCATCTAATAATAAACAGGGAGGTTAGCCTACGCTTTTTGTCTAAAACTTCATCAGGATGGCTATGGAATCATAAAGGAAAACTAACAGTAATGACTAGAAGAAACAACCAATAAAACAAAATAACAGAATTCAAAAACAAGAATACAGAAATAAATAGGCAGATAATAAATGAGAAAATATATTAAAACATATCATGTTGGCCTGCTAAGTACACCTAAGGCAAAAAAAAACTTGTGTACAAGCCATGACAACAGGCAAGCTATGCCAGGGGAGACAAAATATTCAAAAGAAGGAGTCCAAAAGTATGGAAATGCTAGAAGAATTAGTTCTGAATCTTTTGAAGATTTAGCACCGGAACAATAGACTCCACATAATTAAGTCCTGGTCTTTTTCTAGATTGTAATCTAATCTGCCAGCCCAGTTCTCTTTTCTCCAGCAACGAGATGTAACCACCATTGTACGGGGTATTTGGAATGTGGTCCAACACATGGAATTTGAAGCTGTTGTGTCCAGGAGTAGCTAGTGCGTGCTGAGCCAGTTGGCTGGTATGTTTAAGGTAGTGGAGATCATGTAAGTGTCTTGCTATTCTGGTCTTCAAGGTGTTAATAGTTTTGCCAACAGAAAAAGCTGGGCATTTAGTGCAAGAGGTCCGGTAAACAATCCTTTCTAAGTTGCAGTCGCCCCTGATGTTGAGGAGGTAGACCTTCCTGTTGTTAGGGCAAAAGAAGCTTGAGGACCCACTCATGTGTGAGCAATAATGACAGGGTGGGTTACTGCATATGTAGGCCCCTGGGGAATCCAATCTCATGGTGGTCAGGTGCTCCAGGAAGTCCCTGATACTCTTATCTCTCCTGGCTGTGAAGGTGGGTCTGGAGGGGAAAATATGCCCGAAGCTCCTGTTGCTCGTTATTATGGACCAATTGTCGAGGATGATCCTGGTGATGTCATCATAGTCTGTGGAGTAGTCCAAGATGAGGTTTAATCTGTATTTCGCATCCTGGTAGCCTGGGACCCTGGTGCTGATGAAGGGTTGGTATGGTCTTTGTACTAGGGTAATGATAGGGTCCAGGACTCTATCAAGTAGCTTTTGGGAGTGGCCTCTGGCCAAGAAATCCCTCTGTAGGTTGTGCATGTTGTAAAGAAAATCAGACTTTTCCCTGGACACCCTGGAGATTCTGAGGCCTTGGAGACTTGACTACTCTCACCTTCTGTCTCAGAGGGTGCATGCTAGAGGCATGTAGGAAGAAGTTGACCCTAGTTGGCTTTTGATTAAGGTAGTGGGTCAGGGTGGTTGAATCAGCATTCTTCCTGATGATGAGGTCCAGGAACTCAATTTATTCTTGGTGCTGTTTAGCCGTAAACCGAAGGAAGGGGTGGTGTGGTTGATGTGTTCCAAGAACATGTCCAGCTCACTTTGGCCTCCCTTCCAGACCAAGAAGATGTCTATGTACCTGTAGTAACAGGTCATGTGACCGTAGTGGGGGGCATTGTAGATGTGGTCCTGTTCCCATTTTCTGAGTGCCATGTTGGCCAGGCTAGGTGCCATGGCCACTCCCATGGCAATGCCCGTGCTCTGCCTATAGTATCTCCCACTGAAGTGAAAGAAGGTGTTTTCTAGGAAGAGGGACAACAATCTTCCTAGGTGCACCACCTCACCTGGGACCACCGCATGGTCATCTTCATAGGCCTCGGCTGTGGCTTTGATGCAGTAGTCATGGGGGAGCACAGTGTAGAGTGACTCAACATCTGTGGTGACTAGAATGGAATCACTATTGATGGGAACCTTTCTGACTTTTTCAAGAAAATCCATGGAGTCCAGGATGAAGGGTGGGTTTTTCCCAGGAAGTGGTTTGAGGTGGAAATCCAGATAAATGGCCATGGTTCCCATGATGGAGCCCCCACTGGCCACTACTGGATGGTAAGGAGGGTCCTGGAAGTTCTTGTGCGGTTTCGGGATGCCGAAGAATTGGGGTAATCTAGGGTGGTGCATAGTAAAAAATTCCAGAAGCCTCTCATCAATCAAGTCCCCTTCCTCAAGGTTAGCCAGCCCAGATTTCATGGATTCATAGGCTGTGTGTACCCAGTTGATGTCAACCTCTTCATAAAAGTGGACATCTCTCAGCATGGTCTCCAGCTTGGTATTGTAGGACCAGGTATCAGTGATCAATATACCACCCCCTTTGTCTGCTTTCATCACCCTTCTCATGTGATCCTGGCTTAGGTCCTTCAGTGCTGTGAACTCATCTCTGGTAATGTTGTAAATTTTCTTTCTGTTGTTCCTCCTACTCAGCAGGGACCTAATGACCTACTCACATCTGTCCTGAAAGGCTTGGATCACTGATTTAGGAGGAGGGCAGATGTTGCTGAGCCTTTTACATTTGACTGTTTGGATGGTGTGTGTGTCAAGATCCTGGCCCGTTTTCCCATGGGTGTGGAAGAAGAGCTTCAGCTGAAGTCTACAGGTGAATAGTCTTAGGTCGATGATATTCTTAGTGGTGTCAGACCTTTTCTGAGGGACAAAGCTCAGCTTACATGGTGTAAGCAATGTGTAGGCTGGCTAACTCAATCTGGCCAGTGGTATACCCCTTTAAGCAATGCCAACATTAGGTAAGCAGGTGTGCCCATAGCTTAGCCTTTTCAAAACCATCCAATCACAGGAAAGTGTGAGAAATCGGGTGTATTTAAACCCAATGGGCACCAATAATTCCCATAACTGGCTGAAGCTCCTTACTGCAGGCAGAATGGCAGGAGTTGGGGAAGATGCTCACTTTAGAGCGCAGCGCTGGGGCACCCAGGTGTCCAGATTCATGGTATGGCTCATGGTAAAACACCACAAGGAGAGACTACTGCAGTGCCAGTACCAGGGCACTCGGTATAAAGTGGAGGCCTGGAACTTGAAAAAGTGACTACCTTCTGGATTTAAGTATCTTTGCTTTTTTTTCACTGGAAATAGCTTCTGTTGCTTACTTTGAACTAGCCTGAACTGTTTTTTTTTACTGATTACTGCATTTATTTTAAAATCTGCACTTAAAGTTACATTTAGTCGAATTTAATCGAAAGTTTGCTTGTTTGTTTGTTTAATTTAACTGTGGAGACTGCCCACTAAAGTGTGCTAGCCTGTGTAACTAATTTATCACTGTCTCTGCATTTTCTGTGTGTTTCTACAAAAAAAAAAAAAAAAAAAATAATCCTTGTCTTCCCGCCTTCCTCGACTAGTTTAGACCAGTATACAGGTATTGCTGTATTCTGAGCTGTGGTGTAGTTCCTGTGTTGTCCATTACCTTACTTGGATAGAAGGAAGTTTCTTTGCTCACCAATGGGAGTGGGGAGCCTTGAGCAGCCTACCTGTCCTTGGGGGAAGTGACCTCAGCACAAGAAGCTGTAGTAATTGGTTGTTTGAAACCATTCCTAGCTCCTTTGTAGTTCACTGCTTAAAATCCGCCTCTGGGCATTTTTTTCTGGCTATACTGCTCAGACAAGCTCCACGTGGGTTTACAGTGTGGTCCTAGCAGCAAGGAACTCAAAAAGGCGACTACCTTCTGGATTTAAGTATCTTTGCTTTTTTTTCACTGGAAATAGCTTCTGTTGCTTACTTTGAACTAGCCTGAACTGTTTTTTTACTGATTACTGCATTTATTTTAAAATCTGCACTTAAAGTTACATTTAGTCGATTTTAATCGAAAGTTTGCTTGTTTGTTTGTTTAATTTAACTGTGGAGGCTGCCCACTAAAGTGTGCTAGCCTGTGTAACTAATTTATCACTGTCTCTGCATTTTCTGTGTGTTTCTACAAAAAAAAAAAAAAAAAAATAATCCTTGTTTTCCCGCCTTCCTCGACTAGTTTAGACCAGTATACAGGTATTGCTGTATTCTGGGCTGTGGTGTAGTTCCTGTGTTGTCCATTACCTTACTTGGATAGAAGGAAGTTTCTTTGCTCACCAGTGGGAGTGGGGAGCCTTGAGCAGCCTACCTGTCCTTGGGGGAAGTGACCTCAGCACAAGAAGCTGTAGTAATTGGTTGTTTGGGACCATTCCTAGCTCTTTTGTAGTTCACTGCTTAAAATCCGCCTCTGGGCATTTTTTTCTGGCTATACTGCTCAGACAAGCTCCACGTGGGTTTACAGAGTGGTCCTAGCAGCAAGGAACTCAAAAAGCGACTACCTTCTGGATTTAAGTATCTTCGCTTCTTTCACTGGAAATAGCTTCTGTTGCTTACTTTGAACTAGCCTGAACTGTTTTTTACTGATTACTGCATTTATTTTAAAATCTGCACTTAAAGTTACATTTAGTCGAATTTAATCGAAAGTTTGCTTGTTTGTTTGTTTAATTTAACTGTGGAGGCTGCCCACTAAAGTGTGCTAGCCTGTGTAACTAATTTATCACTGTCTCTGCATTTTCTGTGTGTTTCTACAAAAAAAAACAAAAAAACAAAAAAATAATCCTTGTTTTCCCGCCTTCCTCGACTAGTTTAGACCAGTATACAGGTATTGCTGTATTCTGGGCTGTGGTGTAGTTCCTGTGTTGTCCATTACCTTACTTGGATAGAAGGAAGTTTCTTTGCTCACCAGTGGGAGTGGGGAGCCTTGAGCAGCCTACCTGACTTGGGGGAAGTGACCTCAGCACAAGAAGCTGTAGTAATTGGTTGTTTGGGACCATTCCTAGCTCTTTTGTAGTTCACTGCTTAAAATCCGCATTTGCACAGCTTTGCACGGTTGTGCGCATAGCGCAGCGCCGGTTAAACAAGGTTAAACTTTTTCTGGCTCCGCCAAGTCTGCTCTTCAATTTTTCCCTTAGAACTGTTCTACTTGCAATCTAAACAGCCTATACTCTATCTGAAAAGCTCAGCACTTGCTCCTAAAGCATTTTTTACACAGGTAAAGCACTCTTAAACAAAAGAACGTACTTCATTCACCTAAATTCTGTTGAGTACCCATTTCCCTATAGGTCCTTTCTGACTCAGTTACACAGCAATCTTTTTCACTATTTCTAGCATGTCGAAGGGTCAGTTGCTGGTGTCCTCTCCTGTTCAGCTGGTGAATCTGGGAATCTTGAGGCAATGTTACAATTGCCTCATGTACACAGACAACCCTCTCCTCCTCCCAACAAATACAAATATATGCGAGATGCAACTATATAGCCAAACTGGAGGCTGAGCTCTCTCAATTCAGTACTGGCAAGACCAGTCAGGAGGAGAAGGTAACCACGCACACCACAAACCCAGTCTCACATAGAACTATCACAACTGCAAACCAAACACATAAACACACAAAAACATACTCGAGGCTGATTAAAAATCTACCAAAACAACAGAGGCCTCCAAAGCAGACACCCAAGCAACCACCACCTCAAGACATAGCACATGCAACACATAGTTCACAAAGTCAGTGTGCTAAACAGTCACAGCCCTTAAGGCCAAACAACATGCCAGACACACTTGTAATAGGTGACCCCATAGTCAGACACACTGATGTCCCACTCACCAGACTGAACAAGGAAAAGGTCACAGTAAGCTGCCTGTCGGGAGCTAGAATCCGCCACATAACACAAGCACTCAGGTCACTCCACAGCAAGTACAAATATGACTCAGTCATTGTACATGCCGGTGTGAACAACCTGAGACATACCTCCCTGGACTATATGAAAAGAGACATAGAGGAGCTCTCTGATTATGTAGCCCAGGCCGGTATGACCCTGACCCTGAGCAGCATCTTACCCTCACCAAGAATGATGCCACAGTACAAGGACAAAATGATCAGTTTTAACAATTGGCTTAATTACTGGTGTCATTCTAAGGGGAATCCAATGTCTGTCTGCTTGGGATGACATGCTTGACAAGCCACGCTGCTTCGCAAGGGATGGCTTGCACCTGTCACCCCTAGGCTTCCGGATATTGGCCAAGGCTCTTGCCACCCCCATAGTGCCTTTTTTAGGCAAGGCTCAAATGACAAACCTACCTCCCTAGAAAACACAAGTGAAAAAAAACTAAGGGTAATTCTGCTCAATGCCAGAAGTCTAAACCTCAAGATGCATGCCCTCGAAGCCTTCCTCAGTATGGAGAACATCGATGTCTGTGCAGTGACTGAAACCTGGTTCAAGGCTCCTGAGAGCACCCCAGCACTATCAGGTTTTACCTCATATCATGCTTTCCGGCCCCAAAACTTGGACCGAACCACAAAAGGAGGGGGAGTATCCATTTTCATCAAAGATAACCACACCTCCAGGTTAGTGGCAACGCACGAAGCATCGGAGACTATCCAGGTGCAACTAACCATAGGCAAAACTGCCTTACAGTTTGTAGCATGCTACAGACCACCCTCTCAAACTCAGGAACCCCACACAGCCTTCCTGAAGACACTGGAGAGTATGAATGTCTCTCCAATACCATCATTTTGGGAGACTTCAACTACCCAAACATAGACTGGGAACATTACTCAAGCCCCAACACCCTAGCCCAAAGGTTCCTAGAATTCATAAACTCAAATGCAATGGAACAACTAGTCACCATTCCCACAAGAGGAGACAATATACTAGACCTGATCATCACAAACATGGGGACAAAATGCTCCACACCGGAAGTATATCCCTCTTTGGTAAGATCAGACCATAAATTAATCTCACTGGAAATCCACATCCCGCCCCCCCCCCCTGCACAAAAGACCACAATGAAGAACTTCTCAAAAGCAAACTTCACAGTTCTTAAGACTGAAGTGGTATCCTTCAAGGCCCCTGGGCCAGTGGAAACTACAACCCACACTGCTGAATCCTTTGCAAATGCCTTCTATGGGCACCTTCAAGAATGCATGGATCATGCAATCCCAAATAAAACCAAGACCCATTCCCCCAAAGGCAGGCGCCCAGTCTGGTGGACCCCAGCCATAAACAAACTTTACAACAGGAGGAGGAAGCTACTACATGACAGAGCAAAATCCCTAAAAGGGAAGGCATCTCTGATCAGTACTAGCAAAAAATTACGATCACTCATAAAATCATCCAAGGCCAACTTTGAGAGAAAAATCGCAAAAGACACAAAAGACAATCACAAGGCCTTCTTTAGCTATGTTAGAAACCTGGGTGGGAACTCCCAGATATGCTCAGAGTTAGTCCAAAATGACACAAAATACACTGAACCCACTGACATTGCCAACATTCTGGCAGACAGGTTCAGTGCAAATTTCTCCTCCCTCCTCCCCAAAAGGAGAAATAACTATCCCAGCAGAGTGTAGCCTCCCTAACATCTCAGATGCCCAGGTGAGAGCCGCCCTCTCTAAAGCTAAAAACACAGCATCAATGGGACCGGATGGTGTCCCAGGCTGTGTGCTACATGAACTCCAAGAGGAACTAAACCCACACATAAGGCTGCTGTTTAATCTTAGCCTTACTACAGGATATGTACCCAAAGAGTGGCGTACGGCAACAGTGGTCCCACTTCACAAAGGCGGTGCTTCTACGGACCCTGGAAATTACCGCCTCATAAGCTTGACGAGCCTGGTCTGCAAAGCTATGGAGAGGATCATTATGGAACTCATAAACAAAGACATTGGGGACCTACAGACATTGGATCCTACCCAATTTGGCTTTGTCAAGGGCAGATCCTGCCCTTTGAACTTGGTCGACTTTTTTGAAACAGTCACTAAGGCCATTGATGAGGGTAAGGCAGTTCACACAGCCTACCTTGACCTTGCAAAAGCCTTTGACACAATACCCCACTCGGGCATCATAGACAAACTCACCAGCTTAAATGTAAACCCATATGTCACAAGATGGGCTGCAAACTGGCTCAAGGACAGAACCCACAGGGTCAGAGTTGCTGGAGCTATGTCAGACTCTAAGCCAGTCACAAGCGGAGTCCCACAGGGCTCAGTCCTGGGACCCCTCTTGTTCAGCATTTATTTTTCTGAGGTACAGGCAAACATAGGAGGATTGTGGCTGACTAAGTTTGCAGATGACTGCAAACTGGGCGCCATAATTGATACTCCAGCTGACACAAACATCCTTCAGAGAGGCCTCATAGAAATGGATAATTGGTGCCAGAGCCATGGCCTTAAGCTGAACGCCAAAAAATGTATAGTCATACCCTTTGGGAAAAACAAGGTACCGACAAATTACCACATAGGTGGTAATCCATTAAGTACGGAAGAGGTAATCAGGGACCTGGGGACCCAGGTTGACAGTAACCTCTCATTTGACACTCACTTTGCCAAAGTGGTTAGAAAGACCTTCTATATTGCCCACCTTATCATGAAGGGTTTCACATCTAGATCAAGAGAGGTCATTGTGCCCCTGTACTCTTTTCTTATCAGGCCAATGATTGAGTACAATGCCCCATTTGGGATGTATCTCACCCGACACCTGCAGCAGTTGGAAAGACCCCAAAAGTTCCTCACCAAGAGGATAAAGGGTCTTAAACATATGCCATATGCTGCCCGACTGAAAAAACTCCAGCTCTATTCAGTCACATACCGCCTACTCAGAGGTGATCTGTGCCTGACGTACAAGGCCATGTCCAATCCGGAATTAATGGACATGCTCCACCTCAGAAAATCCAAATCCATCAGAGCCACGAGAACAAGAGACTTAAACCTCAACACAGAAATAAATAGGATGTGCTGGAGGGAAAGATTCATAACCCAGAGGCTCCCTACACTCTGGAACAGAATCCCAGTCCATGTTAGGCAGAGCCCCTCACTAACTCTATTCAAGAGAAATCTCGACGAGTGGATGGGAGATCGTAGGTTTACCCCAGGGGTCATCTCTGTGTCACTACTAGACAGAGGCACAGTAAACTAAACCCTAAAAGGGCGTAGTATTCTCATCCTAAGGGGTGGTGAAAGCCACACACACTCTGGTTAGGCTTATAAATGCCCTAGGGCAGATAGCCTAGTACGAACCTATGAACCTATGAACCTATATAATGGATAGTGAGACCTGAACATAAAAAGAGAATGTACATGAAAGCAAACCTGTCATTGTAGCATCTCACTCAAAGTGTATGACAGCTATTCCAAAAGATGTCACATTAACACCTACATCCTGTCAGGCCTTGACCAGAGTGTGTGCAATAATGAATTGTTAGGTATGTGTATAACATCAACATGGAATCTGGGAGTATGTGTAGTATTCGTCAGGTAGTGTTAACAAATATTTCTCCACAGCTATAACAGGTAAGAGGTGTAGACCGTAGTTACAACACAGTTCACTCATATACTTGTCTACAAGCATGGAATCTGGGAGTATGTGTAGAATTTGTCAGGTAGTGTTAACAAGGTTCCCTCCACAGCTATAACAGGTAAGAGGTTTAGACTGTAGTTACAACACAGTTCACTCAAATACTTGTCTACAAGCATGGAATATGGGAGCATGTGTAGAATTTGTCAGGTAGTATTAAAAATATTTTCTCAAAAGCTATAACAGGTAAGAGGTGTATATTATATGTAAGACACAGTCCACGTATATACTAATCTACAAACATACCACTGTACAAAGTAAGGCCATTAGATAGTGTAATAATACATGTAAGGGACAGATCACTGCAGTGACTAAAAAAGTTGTGAAAACTACAGGGATATATTAGTTGTTAATTGACCTCTCTCTCTCACCCCCACCATATGTGCAACAATAACCTAATTACACACCTAAATGGGTATGTGTACACTCCAATCTTTTGATGGGACATATGTCCTATTGGTTTATAAATATTCACATTTGGTTCTATGCATGTGCTATGTTAATATACTCCCATATTGGTGGCCTGTTGCCGTCAATGAAACCTGCATGCTGTTGTAATGGCCACTGTTGTCCCATATATGCCCGTGTTCTGCTTGATCTGCAACTGTTGTAAACTGGTGTCTTGGGTTAATGGGAATACCTATGCATGCTGTTATAACTAATCCTGAATGCTGTTGACTATTACTAACCAATATCTGTCCTAAAACGGCAACACCATAGCTTGTATGGAAAGGTCCCAGCGGACCCACCTGTCCCACCTCAGCTGGCCATGGCACCAGGCACCAGCACGTCTGGGGCCCAGCCTAGGACCTCCTCCTCCATTGGCCCTGCACCACCTTCGGGTGGAACCACCTCAGGGAATGGGGCTCAGCTCCCCCCTCTGGGAGTGGGGGCAGAGAGGTACCTGTCACCCGCCATCAGGTTCGGGACATGGTGTAGGGAGCTCGACAGGGAGATTCGAGACCAGCTACATCAGCTTGAGGGCCACATGGTGCAATTAGAGAGTGAGCCTGCCCCTCCTACCCAGCCCCCAGCACAGCCACTTTCAGGGCCATGAAGGTGCAGTGGTGACTGCCCATGGGCAGGGACCTCAGTCCCACTGTTTCTATTTGGGGCTCATGGGCTTGTGACTTCCAAACACCCCTCCCCGTCCAAGGTGTTTACTTCCCACATGTGTCATATGCCGTCTCTGTATGCGTCTTGTTTGTCTTGTCTGTTAACCTACCCAACCTACCTCCCCAAATATACCTACTACCCCCCCCCAACATCCCACTCTCACCTGAAAAAAAAGGGCAATCTGTTCCCACAAAAAATATCGCCTCATACATAGCTGTCCATTTCACACACGTGTCCACTGGACACCTGTAATCCAGTCTAATTGGCATCACAACTTATTATTTTTCTCCTCACCCCTCTCCCAGGGGTTTGAGTGCCAAAATCTACCTCCAAATTCAGTGTATATGCACAGCTGTTGCTGCAGAAGAAATGGGCAGCTATTGACCATCCCTAAACCCTTCCTGCACATCCCTAGCTATTTTCCCTACTGTCTTTCCCTCTTTTTGCCCCTTTTTAACCACTTTCCTATCAACCCTTTTTTTCTTTTCTTTTAAAGAAATTAGCATGAGGGTAAGCGGGAGTAAGCACTTTTAAGCAGCAGTAAGCGGGTCCAAGCCTCTTTGCATTGGGGTAAGCAATGCCTACACTGGTTAAGCAATTTCAAAGCTAACTGAGTATAAGAAACTGTAACTGGATGTTAGCAGTGCTTACCTCTGCGCAAACCCGTGCAAACCAGCTTACAACTGTTTTAAAGTGCCTTAATCACTCTGTATCCAATGGCCCATGTTCTGCCCAGCAACAAAATAAACAGCCTCTGCAAGGCTCGAACCAGGACCCTGCATACCATAGATAAAGTGATTTACCACAAAGCCATGCCAGATATACATAACCCTGATGATTTCAAAAACATATCATCCAGCCCAATCATTAAACAGTACAGAGAATGTAGTCCAACACGTAGATGTATGTGTGTGTAAATATATTAATATCTAAACAGCCACAACATATCTATATATGTAGGTGCATATATATATATATATATATATATATATATATATATATATATATATATATATACATATATATGAACATATATTCATGTGAATGCCTACAACACATATATATATATATATATATATATATATATATATATATATATATATATATATATATATGTCTACACCTATATGTCTACATATACACAGCAAGTTGCAGATATATATCTATGTATATACGGACATAGTTATATATATGTAAGCAGATATATATATCCATATAGGTATATATAAACATACATGTGTAGATATCAATGGGAAATTAACTAAATCATATGTGTCCGCATGCACCGTTAATGGAGTTGAGAGGCCCCAAACGATATACGTCTTGTACAAATAGGCATACCCCCCTACAGCCAAACACATCCGCCCTGCAATACACTACCAATTGTTGCAAATCCCATAACCAGGACCTGACATGACTTGACCACAATATATTAACAGTACTACATCCCACCTATATGATAGGCTGGTATTGGTAACATATCATGCAGTATAGTCTGGCTCCCATAGGAAATGTAAATCCCGAGGATACATATACACAGACACATATATGCAGATGCAGATATATATATATATATATATATATATATATATATATATATATATATATTTTTTTTTTTTTTTTACATATACATAGAAATATTTAACAAAATATTTAACAGCCACTATATCTACAGTTCACATCTGAACACCTGGACACTCTATGGGCCACCCATACAAATGACAATCATTGCCTGCAACATATACCCACTGAGAGGTCATAGGACAAAACACCACACACAGTTTTGCAGAAATGGAAAACCTTTATTTGTGTACTAATACAGTTTTATATACTATTGCTACTGTAACTGGGATTGTTTTCACAGACATGTTGTGTGTGGGAGGTCACATCTGCTTTCCACATGTGTGCCATTGGCTACTGACAGACATCCTAAGGCCATCATAGTAAAGTACTGCTGCTAGCATGTACTGCCCCTGTCGACTGCAGGAGAGATATTGGCCAATATTTCTGGACATTCTGACACACACTGTACAGTCCAGAGGTATACACAGAACCTTTTAGTGCAAAACATGTGTACATGCCTGCCAATATGGATGTTAACAGCCATGTAGATGGGTATAACACATAACAACTGGTATAGATATGCCACCATAAGTTATGCATTCACACACCCCTGTCTGGCCTGACACGTAATAACCACTGGTACAGGGGTGTCATGGCCACATACTACCCACTAGATATTGACATACATCTGTACAGCATCCCACTGCTCTGTCTGACATACATGACTGTTAAGGAAGGCCCAGAAGCAGTACAGCTGGCAAGTATCTGCACATGACATTACTGGGTAAGTAAACTAAGCTGCTAGGCATGTAACAATGCACTGTGCAGGCTACAGGCAGACTGGCTCAACACTGGGCTACATCTCCTATGGGGGAATGCACATGTCCCTGCATATATAGCAGGCTGTACAGGAATGTCACAGCACAGGGTAAGATACACCTGTGTGAAAGTGCATAACCACAACCAATGAGAACACAGCCACAGCCACATATGGCAAGCTAGCATTATATTACAGTATATGGACTATCTGTTCGACACCATCCTCATATGTGCCACTCACTCACTAACCCTATATATACTGGGTCGCTACACAGTTTGGTCTGATGGCTTACTGTGGTATGGGACATATGTGTGTATGGCCATACAAACATGTAAGCCAATATGGTAACATACAGTGGAGCAGCATGTAACATCAGATAGGATGGGACCTAGGACGATGACAACTACCACAGTCTGTACACAGGCCAAGGTACATATTAACAATACACACACTGTCAACATTCACCATAAGTACTCAGACCTCAGTACTGTGCAAACAACCACAGTATGTCCAGGTTATGTCATCAAATATAACCCCTACTGTACATAACATGTGTATCAGTCTGATATCTCACTGACTTGTTATCAGATATGATGACACTAATTATGGTTTACAGCACATATGCACCTCTTAATACATGACATATATACAAAGGTTGACTGAGTTGTGGCTGGAGGCACATACACAGGGCCAATATTGACACATTGCTGTGATAACATCATACATTTACTGTTGTAACAGGGTTTGTTGCAATATATGTCCTATGAGGGATATGATGTCAGTAACTGTCATGGCTTTCACCATCTACAGACTGCAATCTTCACACTACCTTCTGCAGTTCACAGATACATGTTCTGTGTGTAACACATGACACCAAAGGCACCACATACTGCCCAATCTGCAGATGACCCTACAGATGGGGAGTCCTCATACAAATATAACTGACATGGCAGGTATTCATACATGTAGGACAGCCATATCGCACACACCCTGTTAAACCAACATTACTCTGAATGCAGTATAGCAGCACTTACAGTCTGTAGTCAGGTCAGGCATATCTCCTTCCTGTGTGTTGGCCTATTTCCACAGTGTATGTTGTCAGAGGTAAATCCCCACTCCATCTGAGATGCTGTTTGCCAAACAACAGAACAAGTTCCTGCTCACAGTGAATGAAAAGGACCAACACAAACATGATGTTCCTAGATACTGGAGTATGTTTCAATGCAATTGGCTATGGGAATGTTACCACAGCTGTTCCACATGCGATTAGCTAGGTGATGGCTGCAATTCGTGCAGGGTCCATCAGCTGATCATGAGCATTATCTAAAATACACATGCTGCTGCCTAAGAAAAGCAGGTATAGGTCTCCACATCCACCAGTGAGGGAATGAGAGAGGCAGACAGAGGCATCGACAAGTCAGGGAGGGGTGGGAGAGTAAAACCTAAGCATGTTTGTGTCACACACCCCCAGCACAGGGTATCACACCCCTGATGACTATGTAGTGCTGTCACAGTCCTATGCAGTTGTTGGATGCACCACATATGTTACCTGTTGTGGAGTCCGCAGAACATATATATGATGGTGAGTGACATCTGCAACAGGGATATGGCAGCTATACAGTAGGTGATGTACACGTGCCTGTCTGCATGAACAGGTGCCAGCGACAACACAGCCACACTCTCACAGGGATGCACATACAGTGACACACTTGGCAGGGAGAGTGATACAGCTCATCCCTAGTGAGATTGCCACAACACATTACTGTGCAGGTATCACATGAACCACTCGGGTCATACAGAGGTTAGACAGCATGCTTCAGTATGTAATTGGGGGTTGTAGTGAGCGTGGATGTGATCATACACATCATACAACATACACACAAACACACAGGGTGCCAGCACTGACATGCATGGGTGCATTTCTGCACGGATATGTGGTGGTCGACTGTGACAGATGGCTATACAAGGCTAGGTGATGGGTATACCTTGGCATCAGGCTGCATGACAATGGTCTGCATTGTGGCTCAGGCCTGTGGTTTCTGCATTTGCCCACACAGGTGGGTATTGTATCCACTATCCAATCACCTGGGTGGCTATTGCGTATGGCCAATGCTGTGCATCGCTTGCCATGTATGTGTTCCCTAGTCCATGACATGGACAGTGTCTGGGATGTGCACACCTCCCACATGCATGTACAGTGACATGTGGAACTGTACCCGGGGTGTTGGGCCCATGTTGTGTATACAGATTATCATAAGATGTGCCAGTCTTGGCCACCTGTGGCAGGAACTGGTAATGGACAGCAGGTTAACCCTGCACCTACATTGATAGCATGCTAATGGCATTGCCTGGCATCAGTGGCATCTGTCCATCTAGGGCATGTTTTCAGGCATGTTATGTCCTTTGTAGGTCACATGTGATGGCACCACAGGTGTTGCAGGTGTCCAGTGGGGAAGATGGGGAAGGTGCACTCTCTGCATGTATGTGCCTATTGGACAGATGAACAGGGTGCCATGCCCTCTGTAGGCCACTGCAATCACTCCATAGTTACTCTCAGTCGCCAATATGCAGTGTACTACACACATATTGGCTGTTGCCTTGGCATGTGTGTGTGTGTATGTGACATTGGTTAAGAGTGTGCTCTGGGTAATACTAAGGTTGCTAACTGTGATTGCCTGGCCGTGATGTCACATATATGGGTATGGATTTGCACCCCAGCTTCTCTGCTATTGTACATCTGTTATCCATGTACAGTGGACATTGTGATATAGGGCCACCCTAAAAGACATTTGCAAATCTCGCCACACATTGGGCCTTCCTCCGCACAGAATATAAGCTACAAACACACACACACACCTGTCATGTCTAGGAGTTAAACCCCTACCTAACTAGTTTATTACGCTTCAGTGAGGGTGGCTTAATGGCTAAGGTGTTTGCCTTACAAACACAAGGTGCAGGGTTTGAGTCTCACAAGGGATAATTGGCTAGGCTTAAAATGGCTTGCAAGGGCAGTTAGCTTAGTACTAAACTATGAACCTATGAACCACAGAGATTACTGGAGTACTCCTTTCCCAAAGGTGTATTTCACATTGGATGACATCGGCAGGACTGCCAAAGTAGTCCATTGGACATGTACTGAATGTGACTAGCCTAAAATGCATTGCTCCTTACACAGACATTGAAACACACACAAAACATCCACAACCAACATGCGTGGGTATAGAACCCCTAACAAAGGTCTATATCACACTACAGCAGTCCTCAGTTATGGCATGCACTACAGAAATTACTGGGCTACATCCCTCCCAGATGTGTATTTCTAGGTGGATGACATTAGCAACCTTGCCAAAGTAGAGCATACAAATTGTATGGAGTGTGACTACCCTAAAAAGCATTGCTCTCTACACAGACAGGCACACATACTTGCTGTGTCTGGGAGTAGAACAGCTACCTACCTAATTTATCACACTACAGCAGAACACAGTTACAGAATGCACTATGGAAATTACTGGGCTACACCTTCCCAGAGGTGTATTTCTAGGTGGATGACATCAGTAGCCTTGCCAAAGATGAGCATTTGAATTGTAGGGAGTGTGACTACCCTAAAAAGCATTGCTCTCTACACAGACAGAGTCAGACACACACACTTGCCATATCTGGGATTAGAACAGCTACCTACCTTATTTATCACATTACAGCAGTACGCTGTTACAGGACACGCTACAGAGATTACTGGGTTAGAGTTTTCCAATGGTGTATTTCTAGGTGGATGACATCAGCAGCCTTGCCAAAGATGAGCATTTGAATTGTAGGGAGTGTGACTACCCTAAAAAGCATTGCTCTCTACACAGACGGAGTCAGACAGACATACCTGTCATGTCTGGGATTAGAACAGCTGCCTAGCTAAATTATCACACTATAGCAGTTCACAGTTACAGGACACACTACAGAGATTACTGAGCTACACCTACCCAGAGGTGTATTTCTAGGTGGATGACATCAGCAGGCTTGCCAAAGATGAGCATTTGAATTGTAGGGAGTGTGACTACCCTAAAAAGCATTGCTTTCAATACAGACAGACACACACACACACACACAATTGCCATATCTGGGAAATGAACTCCTACCTAACTATTTTATCACACTACAGCAGTACACAGTTATGGTACATGCCACAAAGATTACTGTGATACAACCTTTCCAGGGATGTATTTCTAGGTGGATGACATCAGCAACCTTACCAAAGTAGAGCATTTCAATTGTAGGGAGTGTGACCATCCTAAAAAGCATTGCTCTCTACACAGACAGACGCACACACATACACACGCACAGTTGCCAAGACTGGGGTTAGAACTCCTACCTAACTAGTTTATCACACTACAACAGTACACAGTTATTGGACGTACCATGGAGATTACTGGGACACAATTCTCCCAAAGGTGTATTTCACAGTAGATGACCTCAGCAGGCTTGTCATAGTGTGGCTATGGGGAAGGCAGTGTGTGTGCATGGGCCATATCCCATTCATCTAGGGGTTGACATGCCACATGTGGGCATAACCTGGGTCATATTCCACAGGTACATGTACACAGCTGTTAGATGGCTACTTCCTTAAACAGTCATGTTGCACAGCTGGCATGTGCACCACATACTCTGTAATGCTGACAGATACTGGTGGCTAGTATCTGCAGTGTGTGACATCAGACCCTCATGTGGTTGTGGCCCTTTGGCTGTGTGCTAGGTGGGGGAGCACTGGATGGCTCCTTGTCACAGTCACCCTCTTCCACACATCTATGTACATCTACTTTGGCTTATTATAGTGTGTTGTCCTTACATATATGCCTGTATTCCTATCCACTGTGTGTGCAAAGCATGTGTGGTGCATACTGAGGAGTGTCTGCACTAACATCTGCAGCTGCCAGATATGTCTGGTCCACTGGTGTTTGCAGACATGGCCTTCTTGTTTAAGTGTGTGGGCATGCCCAGTATGGCCGTCTGTACTGAATGTGTGGATCGAGTCCAGGTAGTTTGCACTGCAGTGCTGACCTTTTTGTTGTACACCTGCAGGTGGCATGCTGTCTCTGCAGGGTATCCGTCGATCATTTGGCATGGACTGTTACTACATTTCTGCATAGGATGGGGGGCACACCTGACTATTTCTACATTTCTACACAGGATTGTGGGGAGGGCACACCTGACTGTTACTATATTTCTACGTAGGATGGGGGGCACACCTGACTATTTTTACATTTCTACACAGGATTGTGGGCACACCTGACTGTTACTATATTTCTATGTGGGATGGGGGGGCACACCTGACTATCTCTACATTTCTACACAGGATTGTGGGGGGGGCACACCTGACTGGTACTATATTTCTCTGTAGGATAGGGGGGGTCACACCTGACTATTTCTACATTTCTACACAGGATGGGGGGGGCACACCTGACTGTGACTACATTTCTGCGTTGGATGGGGGAGCACACCTGACACTTGTATACATTTGCTAGGACTGTAGTAGTATGTCAGGTACTCCATTTCAGTCTGTAGTCTTACCTATCGTGCTGGGTAGAGGCATACCAGTGTACTACAGATCTAAGCTTTTAATTACCTACATATTAGTTTCTGACTTCCTACCCTTCAGAACTGACATCCCACTGCCTGACCTGCTGTAGTCTGTCTGTGTAGGCCTGGAGGGGAGGTTACCCATAGGCCTCATTCAGAGGCCATAGCACAGCCTTTATTTGTGTTTGTCTACACCTGTCCTGCTGGCTGTGACTATAGTTGGGTATGTGACCCCCCTGACTGGCATGTGTGAGTCACTTACCTTGTGGGTGTCCCAGTATTGAGGGTGGTGCTGCAGGGCTTCCTATGTTGGATGCACATACTACACTCCCTACACATGGTTAGGCACAGGTAGTGTAATGTTTGGCATCCCTTTTACTGTATGTGAGAGTTGGAGAGAGGTGTTATTCCCTGGGTCCCTCCTGTGCCATTGTATGTGCTATACGTTTCCTCTTTGCCAAGGCCAGGGCATACTGGGCACGCCTCCTTCTGCCTAGTGGGGCAGGCTCAGGTTGTACCTCCTCTGAGTCACTCTGTGCCTGTGCAGGCCTTGGCAATGGTGGGGAGCTGTGTGGCTCGGGCCCGTGCTGCTCCTGCTGCAGCTGTTTCCACAGAATCATATTGTGTAGCATGGCACATACAAGGACAATTTGGGTACATGTAGCTGGTGAGTACTGCAAGGCTCCACCGGATGTGTCCAGGCACTGGAACCATGACTTGAGCATCCCAAACACATGCTCTACTATAATTCTGGTCTGTGCGTGTGCCTCATTATGGAGTTCTTGTTCATGTGTGTGTGCATTTCTGATGGGTGTCATCAGCCACGGCTCCCGTGCATATCCAGCATCCCCCACTAGGTGACTGTGAGGGATGTCCCCATTGGCAAATCTGTGGTACAGCTGTGTCAGATGCCAGATGTGGGAATCGTGATAGCTTCCAGGGCAGCCGGCACACACATTCATTATTATGCCCTGGACATCGCACATGACCTGGCAGTTGATGGAGGGGAAGCCCTTGTGGCTGAAGTAGACTCTACCCCGCTCACTGGGTGGTGCTTTGATGCATATGTGCATGCAATCTATAGCACCCACTACCTCAGGGTATGCTGCTATTTGGTAGAACAGTTGCATATTGCTGGCCAACACCGCACGGGTGTTGGGGAAATATACATGCTCACTGACATGTGCTGACATGGCATCCAGGAACTGGTGGAGTACCCTGGATGCTGATGCCTCTGAAATCCCCATCATATCCCCAGTTGACCTTTGGAAGGTACCTGTAGCTAGTATTCTTAGGCCTACACATACATTGGTATCCACTGGGATGGGTTTCCCTCTGTTAGTTCTGTGTGTCAAGCTTGGCCAGCACAGCTCAACAATTTGCTGTAGGAGATCCCTGTCCACCCTATAGCTCTCCACTATCTCCAGCTCATGTAGCCCTTGGTAGGTTACCCTGGGTCTGTACACTCTTCTCCATCTTCTCACTGTGGGTTGGTTGATAGCATTCACATCCTCACCACCCTCAGCCTCTTCCACAAGTTGTATGATAGCTATTGCAGCCCCTATAATTTTGCTGTTGTGAGTGCTAAACGTGCCCCGCTTGTTTACACCGGTGGTGTAGAGTGTGGGAAAAAACAGAGGGAAGGTGTTTGCTTAGTCTATAATAGTGTTCTGGGCTGGGCTGGTCTGCTGCCTGTGTAATTGGCAGATTCTGATACATTTCACCTGCCAGCTAAGCTAGTTCTCCTTGGTTACCTTCATACTGCTGTTTTCCCTTCCCATTGCCTTCCTGTTTAAGCATGTGTGCACGCCGCACAAACTGAGTGTTCAAATGTGCACACTGTTGCTATTTCCTGGTTTAACCTCTTTTTTCTTCCTGTAAAACCCAGTGCGGGGCACGCACACCTGCTTAGGCTTTGTAAAGAGTGCTAAGGAAGTTTAGACACACCCCCATAGCTTAGCTGTGCTAAGCTAGGAGCAAACCCAAACCACAGGGCTCCAGTCCACTTACAGTATACCTTACACACACTCCCATGATGTCACCTAACCCCTAGGCTTGAACCAAGTTATTCCTACTCTTACACTGTTGGGGCCTGACTCACATGTTGGGGAAAACTGGGATTCACTATTCTTCCCCTCATCTGCATAGGATTGCCTGCTAATGTATAGTTACATGTCTCACACTGAGCCACCCCCCTTAGCAACCACTACTCACTGTCCAGATTGTCTTCTGCCTGCCACTGACTTGCATGGCAGAATAGTGATTTTAGTTAGACTGCTTATTTTGGATTTATTTTATTATTTCCCCCTGATCCCGTTTGCGCGCCACTGCCCTAAGCTAAACAGCCAAGATCGGCTAAAAAAAAAAAAACAGTTGATTTTTGTATTTTTTTATGTTTGCATTGCCAATGGCCTTATACTTGGCCATTGGCATGCTTACTACATGATATGCAGCCTTTATTTGGAGCTGTCATAGCTCCGTTTTGGACTTTGCAGAAATTTACTCGGTTACTGCAGATACCACTAGTCTTGCACGGACTGTTACAAGCTTCCTGGATTGCAATATCACCTCATTTGCATGGCTTTCACCTGCAAATGGGATGATTTGCATACCAGGGCTTAGTCCGTGCAGGATTAGTGCAGGAGCGCTCATGCACGCCCCTGCAGGCTATTCCTGGATCGCACGGCAGACATATAGCCTGCTTGAGCTCCTGCACCGATCTTGCGCTCCGTGTAAGTTTTTGAGAATCTGGGGGATTTTCATAGCTATTCAGTATTTCAAACCTTCTAGATATCCAGGCAACAGGACCCGTTTCAAAGGCATAAGAAGGAATAGGGTTTGTGTTCACTGTCTTTTTCTCATTAAAAAAAGGAAAAACAATGAAGGTTTATGTTGGATTTGCCAAACCTGTACATGTTAATAAAAAGCCATCAAACTACCAACAAACAAATAAATGCAAAAAAAAAAAAAACACAATAGAAACCAAGCTGTTTAAAATCACCAACAGTTTAATACTGATCTGGTACCTCAGTCATTTGCCTTCTCAGGAGAAGGCGAATGGTCGAGGTACCAGATCAGTATTAAACTGGGGGTGATTTTGAACAGTTTGGCTTGTTTTGTGTTTTTTACGTTAATAAAAACGAAGAAGTTCAGGATGCTAACTTTGTTTTCAACTGCAGCAACATGTCTTTCTAGTGACTCTGGAAATGCAAGATCCTGTCTGAGGTTCAGTTGGGCAATGTCCATCTCATTTTACTAACTTGCCTTTTGATGTTTTCATTTTGCCCTTGATATTTATAAAATCTATAGATCCAGCATTTGCATCTCTCACACTAAAGGTATTTCATATTTATCATTATCTGGATGATTGCCACATCCGTTTATCATTTCTGAATGAAATGCACTCTGCCCTACACAATTCTTTTTTTTTTTTTTTATTTACTTATGATTTGTTGACCAGAGTGGAGTGCTGATTGAAGCAGACAATTTTCAGGCTCAACCTAGGATTTACAACCAGACAAAAACAAAATAGAAAGCAATTTAAGAATTGGTTACACAATAATTTACGTTAACAAGGCAATAATATAACCAAAGATACAAGAATTGTTATTGTAAGATGACTTAGTATGTACAGTATAAGGTATTAGGATGATATTCTTATTACAGTAGGAGAACATTAACTAGTACAAGTATTTATACTAAGCAATAAGCCCTCTGCTATACTAGAATTCAAGTAAGGGAACATTGCTTTACACTGAAATATGTACATCAAAATAGGTGAGAAGTAAGGAGTGGAATTCTGAATGCAGTAGATACAAAGTCATAGCACAGATGTGCTGAGGTCAAAAAGGAGGAAGATACTGAAGTCTGTATGAGAAATGTTATAGGCAAGTGAAGTGGTTGTGAAGAGGCAGTGGAGTCATAATGTGGGAAGGAGTGAGGCAGAAGAGAAGATAAACAAAAGGGGCTTGCTTTAATCTAGGGAATAATGAATGCGGGTGAAGCTGAAAGTGTTGTCAACATTGTGCAGAGGGTGTGTTTTTGAACCGTGTTATGAAATAGATTATGTGATGACGCTGTTAATGAAACAATTGCATTCTGATTGAACAGGAAACATCGCGGTTCATGACCAGTTGTCATCCTCATTACCATCATCATCATCATTAACCCCCTTTTCCCCATTCTCTACATGGAATCAAAGCATCATGTCGACTGCCGCCATCTCTTTCAGTTCAATGCGACTCTCCTGCCTTCTTTGACAGACATGCCTGACTTCTGCAGGCCTTCTCTCACACAATCCATCTCTCTTTGCTGGATGACTTGGTCTCCTTTCGCCTTCTTCCTGTCTTACCCAAATCTTCCTCACTAGATTGTCTTCTGCTGTTCTGCACATGTACCCATATCACCATAATTTGTTCTTTTTGACCTTCCCTACAATTACAGTGACTTTGATTTCTGCTGTGATGTCCTCATTTCTTTGTCTGTCCCACAATGCACATTCCACTACCCATCTCAGGCACTTAATCTCCACCACCTCTAGCTTCCTCAACTGATCTGTCTTCACTTCTTAGGTTTCTGTACTATACAGTAGTACTGATCACACCACTGCTTTGCAGACCTTACGTTTCAGCTTCTTTGACATTCTTCTGTTATACACTACCACTGACATTCTGTGCCATTTGGCTGCAGCCCCTCTGATTCTAGCATTTGACTTCTTCATTCAGACTTCCCTTCTCCTTAACCACTCCTCTCAGATATTTGAAGCTGTTAATCTGTTTCACAATTTTCCCTTCTCTCTCAGTTCACAGCTTCTTCGGGTTTCTCCTATTTCCTGTCATTACAACTGTCTTATCTGTATTCTGTTTCATCCCACGTGTCCTCAGTTTTGCATTCCATTCTACTATCCTTTGCTGAAGTTCTTGCTGAAAGTCTACCTGCAATGCCACATCGTCTGCATATAGCAACTTTGTTGATTTGCCCCTCTGACTTGTTTGCTGATGACTGATTATACTGATTTTATTATTTTTAGGTATGACTTCCCAAACTTTGAGAACTAGTATAGAGAATGTGTTTTCTGTGCGCATCAGGTGGAAAAGGGAAGTTTGCAAATGTGGTAACAAGTGACTGAAGGACCTCAGATTATAAGGAGGCAGTGCTCTTTTGGGAATTCTCTGCACAAAAAAAGAGAAAATTTTCTTCCCATTTGAATTTGAATAATAGGATAGCCAGTTGGAGAAATGTACTTTGTGATATGGACAGCCATCTGACTTTTGAAAGAGTGATGCAGTAACTGTTCCCTTTTAGGTGTCAGGGTAATGAACCAGTAAATGTTGTTGGAAGTTGCTTGTAGAGCAGTATGGTTGTTTTGTGAGGCTGAAGCACTGAGTGGAGACCATATTCAAGCTGAGGGAGGAGGACTCCTTTTCCTAATGCTTCCCTACCTGCTGGAAAGAGAAAGTGGGACATTTTCCTGGACAAGAAGAATAATTTGTTAACATTAGTTGCTGTGACTTCTCTGTGATGCTGGAATTTAAGAGAAGGGTTAAACCAGATATTAAGGTATCTGTATTATGGGTGGAGACCTATAAAGCATAGATTTTCTTTTCACATTGTGTTAGGTTGTGTGTGATTAGCTCATTATTCAGGGAGTTCAGGTCAAGCTGAAGCTGCTCTATTATGGCGACAGATGTAGGGCCAGATCTGTAGATGGCAATGTCATCTGCATACAGTAAGACTGGGAGAGGGTGAGTGTGCCCAGGGAGATGATTAACAAAAATGGAGAAAAGTACAAGAGAAAGCATTGAGCCCTGAGGGACACCTCTGGGAATGTGGGCAAGTGGAGAAGATGTAGAATCAATTTTACTTTGAAGGGCCTACAAGTGAAAAAATCTTTAGACCATCAGGTAGCATAAGGGCTGATGCTGGCAGAGGTTAGGGAAATAAGTAGGACAGAGTAGTTGACTGTGAACACGACACATTCTGGCTAGGCTTATAAATGTTTCGGGCAGATAGCCTAGTACCTACCTATGAACCTATGAAAAAGGATTTTGTTAAATCAACACAAAGACTGAACCAATTAGTACACCTTAACCTCCATGTGTGAGAATGTTGCCTATCAAAGTATATAGGGTATTCAAGGTACTTCTTCCTCCTCTCCAAAATCTATGCTACTAGTGAGCAAGAACTCTGTAGGTTTTCAAATTGTATTTATTTTTATTTTTAGTTTACATTTGTTAACCGGGATAGTCCGACTGGATACAGGTCCATTTTCAGCAGAGGCCCGGGGAGAAAAGCTTCAAATGTGGATAGATACAGAAGAGTTAACAGCAGCAGTTTTATACAGTTACATATATATACCAGTTAGAGAATTATTGGAATGCATACATACTTAAAAACTTTACAATATTAATTTTCTTGTTAGAATATAAACAGTTTTAGTGGTACAAGGCTGAGTAAGGTAGCATATCATTCAGTAGTACAATACATTTGAAAGTGATAGTCAAATCTTCAGACTTTTTAAGACTTTTCTACAGATAGCCAGGTAGTAAAGTGAATGGTGAGATGGTTAGTCAGGGTTTGTACAGGGGCACAGCCAGTGACTTTTTAGGTATGTTTTGAGAGACGTTTTAAATTGGTTTATAGAATCAATTTCTGTAAGTTCGGCAGTCAGCCGGTTCTAGATTTTACCAACAGAGTTGCAAAATAATGACTCACCTGCTAAGTTTTTGGATTTAGCAGTTTGTACCAGCATTTTATCAGAAAAGTGGAGTGTTTCTAGGTTGCTGTATGGGGTAATTATATTTTTGAGTATGGGCCTGATAGAGGACTTTGTAGGCTATTATTAATTGGTTATACTGGATTTGAGAGGGAAACTCTAGCCAGCCTAGGGATCGCAGGTTAAGACAGTGGCGGGTTCTATATACTGAACCTGTGGCAAATCTAGCTACGTTATTGTAGCAGCTATTGAGTTTATTGAGGTCAGATTTACTCAAGTTTGTATAGATTGGGGATGCATAAAGAAGGTTTGAAAGTAAATGTGTTCGGGCAATCACTGTCCTAGCAGTTAGGATTAGAAATGCCTTAATCCTATATAGACATCCTAGCTTCTTGTTAACTGTTTTAATGGTTTTGTCAATGTGAGCATCAAACTTAAGGTTATTGTCAACAATTACACCTAATAGTTTTGTATTACTTTCTGGGAAAATTATGGTGCCATTATTAGATGTTATAATAAATGAGGGGAATGTAACTTTCCGGGGGGGGGTGAAGAGTAGCAATTTTGTTTTATTTGGATTCAATAGAAGACGCCAGTCATTGAGCCAGTTTTCTACTTCGTTGAAAGTATTTTGGGATAAGGTCTGCAGGTCTATTAGGGAGGTGGCGGAACAGATTAGGGTACAGTTATCTGCATATTGAATGCAGGTTGCTTTGGGGATGACTGTATGAAGATCATTAATGAAGATGGAAAATAGAAGAAGTCCTAGCATAGACCCTTGAGGAACTCCAAAGGTGACTGGCAGTAGGGAGGAAAGGCTATCCTTCCATAGCACAGCTTGTTGTCTGCTACTTAGGACTGAAACCAGTGTATTGCCAGGCTATCTATGGCAAGAGGTTTTAGTGTGCCAAGGAGTAGTTGGTGGTTTACCATATCAAATGCTTTGGATAGGTCAAGAAAGATGGCAGAGGAGAGCTATTATTATTTCAAATTTGATTTATTGTCTGAGAGAAGGATAGATGGGCTGAGGTGGTACTATGGTGGGGTCTAAATCCATGCTGGGAGGGAGCTAGTAGATTGTGCAGACTGAGGTAATGTAAGAGTTGCTTATGGATACATTTTTCCATAATTTTAGCCAGAGGTGACAGAATCGCAATGGGCCAGTAATTTGATAGATCAGTGGAGTTACCCCCTTTATGGAGAGGAATTACGTGGGAAATTTTCCAGCAGGAGGGGATATATGCTGTTCTGTTGATTACTATTGAGATGGGATATGCTATTGCATCTGCAGCCTTTTGAAGAAATTCAGCAGGGAGTAGGTCTGCTGATAGGGTGGCGGGTTTCAGTTTCTTGATTAAGGATTGGGTAAGAGCTGTCTGTACAGGTTGAAAGTTAAAAGAGGGGTGGGATTCGATATGAGGTCAATTGGGTCTAGGTTATTGGGGCCTAGTTGGTTGGCAAGGGATTGTATAGTTTCCGTAAAGAATGTGTTAAAGGTGTTGGCAATATTTTCTGGAGGTTTTTGGAGGATAGACGCAGGGGTAGGGGTAGTAGTATTTACTGGATGGAGAAGATTGTTTAAACTGGACCAAAATTTTTGTCGTTGATTTTGTTGTTTATGTTGCAGGTTACAGTAATTTTTTTTTTTTTTGTCTAGAACTATAGACAAACAGTTGGCAAGATGGTTATTCCCAAGTTTTTCTAGGATTTTACTTGGAATTGGTAGGACAGAGTCGGGTGTAAATTCACTGACACAGGTAGAATTTTTTTTTTAGGGATTGTCTTGACTCTGACAATTTCCAAAGTAAGCGCATGATATATTTGGTGAGACAAGTTCTGTGGGTGGTTTAGGGGAATTAGAATATAATCCTGCTATTTATATGAAGCAAGGGTGGACTTTGTCTGTTCTTGTGAGAAAATCTGATGGGAGGTTGTCAAATGCGCCTTCCATTTCTTTAGCTCTAATTGTTTTGCAGTACAATCAGGGGCATCGGTGATAGGTTCTTGAGAAGGAATTGTAGGTGAGGGAGAAGTTAAACAGTAAGAGGCAAAGAGAGAGAGAGAGACAGAAAAATAAACTCCATTGGAAGTCAGAAGGACTGAGATAGTCTGAAGCTGATCTAATTGAGTCCATATGAAAGTGGTCTACTAATAGAGAGAGAGAGAGAAATGTCTGCTATATTGTTAACTTGGTTCCAAAATTTAGTATGACAATACTTCAGAGCATTTTGTCAGCTTCTTGTAGTTGACTTTTTAGCTAAGTTGTTTAGTAGACTGTAGTGCTGTTGGCTTTCTTTGTCTGGTCTTTTATTCCAGGTCCTCCAAGCAGAGTCCATAAATTTGTAGAGTGTTTTACATTCTTCAGTTCTCCATTTGTTGAGTTGTAGTTTCCAGAGCCTAGCGATATTGGGGAAATGTGTCCTAAAGTGAAATGAGAAGATGGGTTAGTGAAGCAGCTAACATTTCTGGGTTGTCAAAGCAAGGAGTTCCTCGCAATGGGTTTGTCAAAGCTTTTATTTATGGAACAGCAGAAGTGAAGTTGTGGTAGTTGTATTTTGATGGGGGGTATAATGGAGATAGCAATGTGACAGTGATCACTTATCGAGGGTGGTCAGATAGTGAAATTGTAGATGAAAGAGGGATAATCTGTGATAACAGGATTCAGAAATGAGCGGTTCTCAGAGTGTAAGTAGATGTGGTAAAATCTTGAATTAACCAAATTGAGCTAAGATTGGCAAGAAAGTCATTGATGTCAGAATTGTCTGGTTTAAAGAGGTTATGCTGAAACCACTTGTAATAAGTAAGTTTGAGTTCTACTTTCAAGTATGTTGTGGATCAGTGTTTTAGATTTCATAAGGTTAGATAAAGGGAGGAGGCATGCAACAGTTATGGTTAGTAAAGAGTTATTGCTTAGGATGACAGTGATTGCAGTCTAGACTGGGTTATGGTTATTAGATTATGAACTTTAGTTCTGGTATTTTAGTTGAATGCTTCATTTTATAAGGAATAGGGGGTACCTATGCTTCACTGCTGGATTTTTTTTTGTCATCTCTGTTGTACGAAAATATAATGACAGTGAATTTTCCAATGATGTGTTAAACTGTGAGAACTGGGAATGTGTTTTGGAAGGGTCTGTGTCCCTTTTTTCACTGTAGTGAGAACTTGGAGTTTATTATATAATTTAGGGGTGTCTGGAGCAGAGGTCCTCACATGGAGGTGGGGGAGCAGCGGCTTGTCTTTTTGCAAAAAAGTGCTTTTTTAAGGTTTTTGGCTCACAATTTTTGATATTTATCTTTTGGAAAATGCTAAGCCAAAATAATGTGCTTCAAAAAGCATGTAAACTGAAATATGGTGCCTCCTCCTGATCTGCTTCCTGGCCTGACACTGGATATGCAATTAAAGTTTGAAAAATGAAAATCCAGTCTAGTAGTCTCACAGGAAAACACTTTTTACTGGTGCAGAACATCAGGAGATGCTGAAGACCAGCAGCCCTTAGGTAACCTATAAAGTGAACTGCTTTGTACTTCCTTATTCAGATAAGGAATTGGATGGCAATAATCCTTATGAAGTGCATCTTAAAGATGTGTGATAACTTAACATAACAACAAATGTACGCATCACGGGATAATTGCTGCAGGATACTCTCCCTCTGTCCTGCCCCTGGTACTAATGGATCTAATAATCACTATAACTTTTATTTTACTTTTATTTAGCTTATTTATAACCCGTGCATCTTTTGATTCTTTTTGGGTACAATACTCCTTATTCATATAGCTGGATGTAATAATCTAGATATAAGAAGCATTACTGCCTGTTTCATATTGTTAACATAATTTTACATTTGTATTATTGTGGATTGTCTACATGCTTATGACTTGAATTTCCTAGCTTTCAGCCTGCCACAAGAGCATCTGTTATTGCAGTCTTCTTCCCTTCCTTGCAAGGACAACAAAACAGAAAAGAAATGAGTATGTACCAATGCTGTCCCACAATTATCTGTCCTAAGGCCACATTTTTCTTTTCACTGTTGTTAGACATTATTGTGAAAAATGGAGTCTGAATGACTAAATAAGCTAACAGTTGCAAATCAGGTTATAATTATTTTGAAAAAGTGTGCTGACATGCTACAAGATGGTCAGCAAAAATATTTCCATGGCACAGTAGTAAAGACCTCACCTTTAACATCAGTAGAAATAGGATGATGAGGCTAGCCAAAAAATAACATAAATTATGATAACAAAAAATAATCAGAAAATAAAAAATGGCATCATCTTTAAAGACTTAGGGGCAATGATAGACAAGAAGTTAAACTAGGCAGAGAGAAAAGAGCGCTCTGCAGCCTGTCTAATTTTAAACAGCATGTCTAGTCACTCCGGGGAGATCACCATACCACTTTGTACCTTACTATCTGACCCATTATGAAATGCAATACTCTATTTTGTGGTCTTCAAACAAGTACCTGAAATTGTTTGACAGTATATGATTTATTTCTAGAAAAAAAAATCATAGGACTGGAAAGCATGAACTATTCCAAACATTCCACAAATTTCAGAAATTGTTATTATATTCTTTCTTACAGATTACTTTGAGACAACCCCTGTCTAGTCTAAAATGTTTGATTAAAAATTCAGACTATTCAGACAAAACTTTGAAATTATAGTCTGCCTCTTTAAAAGTTTTTATTAGATTTAGAAATAGATACATTAAATGCATACCCCATTTAATACAGGAGGTAAAAGGAGGGAAGGCCGCCAGTCAGGAAAGCATTCATATGGTCAGCAACCAAGTTTAGTTTTCAATAACATTAACACTAGGCTAAACACAGTATACATATATACATATATCCAGGAGATAACCAGTCTCCCAGAATACAAAAGAAAGTTATCCAAGTTAACCTAATCAGTCCCCATGTCATGAAAGTGTGGATACATGCTTTAAGAAGTCAATGTCAAAACAGAAATGAACATATCCGACAACTACCCCAAATCTTCCATCTATAATGACAACCAAAAATGCCTTACCAATAGAAGATAATTTCACTATCCCAATATACACTGAAATCCAACCGAATGAAGGAAAAAAAGACAAGTGAAAAAAGAAGAAAAAAAAATAACCTTCCAAATGATTTAAGGTGGTCAGCCCCCCTGCCTTCCTTAGTAATGTGTGCTAACCCTAACCCTGCCCTTTTTCCCTAAACCTAATATGGAGCTACAAAAAGCCCTTTCCATACACTATCACTATTCAGACAACTTTGAGTTGAATATGTGTTAGGGTTATGGGTAGTACATCAGAAAAGGGAATTTATTTCCTTTTTCAATGTACTATGTGTTGCTCTGGTATGTTGCTATAATGAATGGCCGATATGTTTTAGTCAATGTTTTTAGTGTCAGTCTTGAAATAGTTCAACCATTCATTTTACATACACACACACACACACACACACACACACACACACACACACACACACACACACACACACACACACACACACACATATACCCCGGATGTTTTTCTTTATCTTAGCTTTTATGATTCTGAGCAGCTGGGCACCAGGCAGTGTTGTTAACAACCTGGCAGCTGAGAACTTGATACTCTCTACTGTCTCTTAGAAAGTGCTAGGGGATCTGTACATGCTTTGCAGAGCATGCCAGTGATAATGTCTTTGTGCTCATATGTTCATAGGTTCATAGGTGTGTACTAGGCTAATGGCCCTGGAGCCTTTACAAGCCTAGCCCAAGAAATTGCCCTGGAGTCGTGCCACCCTATGTTAGTTCACAGTGCCTCTATCCAGTAGGGCAACTGGAGTGATCCCTCAGGTGAACTTTCTATTACCCATCCACTTGTCGAGATTCCTCTTGAAGAAGGCCAGGGAGGTGCTCTGCTTGACATGAATGGGAAGCTTATTCCAGAGTATGGGCAGTCTTTGGGAGATGAACCTGCCCTTCCAGCATGTTCTGTTAATTGTGGTAATGAGGTTGTGATCTCTGGAGTATGTGGTATGGGGGGATTGGGATTTCTTTAGGTGTAGCATTTCAAGTAAGGCTGGTTCGGACATGGCTTTGTAAGTCAAGCAGAGATCACCTCTAAGTAAAAGATAAGAGACTGAGAACAGGTGAAGTTTCTTGACTCTATCAATGTAGGACGTGTTTAAGGCCAAGGATCATTTTTGTGAGGTACTTTTGTGTCCTCTCCAGCTGTTATAGGTGTCTGGTCAGGTACATCCCAAATGGGGTGTTAAATTCGATGATTGGTCTAATGAGGGATGAGTAGAGAGGGATGATGGCCTCTTTCATCCTGGATGCGAAACCTTTGGCTATGAGATGTGCCACAAAGAATGACTTCCTGACCACAGTGGTAATGTGGTGGTCGAAGATAAGGTTGTTGTCAACCTGGGTGCACAGATCTCTTATGGCCTCTTCACTGTTCAGTGGGCTCCCATCGATGTGGTAATTTGTGGGAACCAAGTTTTTACAGAGGGAATGATAACGCATTTTTTGGCATTAAGCTTAAGGCCATGGTTCCAACGCCAATCATTGGTCTCAGTGAGGCCCTTTTGTAGGATGTCTGTATCACTTGGGGAGTTAATAATGACTCCTAGCTTGCAGTCACCAGCAAACTTGGTCAGCCAGAGTCCCTCTGTGTTGGCCTGGACTTCTGGGAAGTAGATGCCAAACAGGAGAGGGCCCAGGATTGAGCCCTGTGAGATTCCACTCATGACGTGTCAACAGTCTGACTTGGAATCCGCTACTTTCACTCTGTGGGTCCTGTCTGTGAGCCAATTTGCAACCCACCTGGTGATATAAGGACTGATGCCTAGTTTGATGAGTTTATAAATGATACCTGAGTGGGGTATGGTATCAAAGGCCTTGGCCAGGTTGAGGTAGGCTGTATGCACTGCCTTATCCTCATCCACAGCCTTGGTGACTGCCTCGAAAAAGTCAACTAGGTTCAGCAGGTAGGATCTCCCTTTGACAAAGCCAAACTACATGGGGTCAAGAGTTTGGAGACTGCATATATCTTTGTTAAGCAGGTCCATGATGATGGGCTCCATAGCTTTACATACCAGACTTGTTAGGTTAATGGGGCAATAGTTCCCAGGGTCTGTAGTAGCTCCCCCTTTATGGAGAGGGATGACTGTAGCAGTGCGCCATGCAGTAGGGACAAAGCCTGAGGTAAGGCTGTGATTGAACAGGGCACACAGGTGTGGTAGCAGTATGTTTTGTAGCTCATGTAGAACACAGCCAGAGATATTATCAGGTCCCATGGATGCTGTATTCTTGGCTTTGGACAATGCAGCTTTTACCTGTGCTGCAGAAATGTTGGGTAGGGCACCAGGCTTTCTTCTGGTATTGTGATAGGGCCTTTGTGGGGGGGATAAAGTTGGCACTGAATCTGTCAGACAGTACATTGGCTACATCTGTTGGCTCAGTATAGGAGGTACCATTGTGCAACAACTCAGAGCAAATCTAGGTATTGCCTTGGAGGTTCTTGATATAGCTATAGAAGGCTTTGTGGTTGTTTTTAATGTCAGCCGCAATTCTACTTTCATAGCTGGCTTAGAGGATTTGATAAGGGATCTCAAATTTTTGTTGAGGCTGATAAGGGAGTTTTTCCAGTCTTGTGACTTCACTTTTTCCTGCAACAGTTTCTTCCATCTGTTGCAGAGTTTATTGATGGCTGGGAACCACCAGATCGGCTTCCTTTTTTTGAAGGAGAGCGTCTTGGTTCTCTTTGGTATGGCAAGTTCCATGCATTTGTGTACATGCACGTACAGTGTATTGGTGTATGGTTTGGCAGTCATGCAGCTATTTTCTATTGGCATGGAAGTTGAGAAGTTAGGCACCTCTGTTTTTAGGAGCCCAAAGTCAGCTTTGGAGAAGTTTTTCAGAGTGGTCACCTTTGCGTGGGGGGGGGGGGGGTAACTGAGATGGAGGTTTCCATGGTGATCAGTTTATGGTCAGATCTAACCAGGTGGGTGCATGTTGAAGTTTCAAGGAACATAATTACAGTCCTTGTAACTGTGGAACTGCAAGTACAAATGTAGGGGAATATAATCTGAGCTGAAATTGCAGTATTTCTGAGTATTCTCTGGACTCTGAGATACAGTGATGTCTGTTAGTATACATAATTCACATGCATGTGGTGATACAGTCTCCCATGCTACAAATGCTTTAAAGGACTTCTACACCCTAAACACAAAATGTATTTTCTCCCAGCATGCATTTTCCACCCTGTAGAATGATTGCATAATTTAGTAATTTTGTTCCCTTTCTGTAGCACTTCTTTCCAAGTCATCTTCTTCACTGGACACTATGTTGATAATTAAATAACACTTATGATACTTTTTTATGGATTTATCTCCCTTGCTCATACACTATTTTTCTATCACATTTGAAACTTTCTTAACAAGAAAAACATAAGTAGCAATATACCTGTAGGTCTTTTTTGTTATTTCACTCTCACTGGGGTCATAAAGCATTTAGGGTTAAAAATTCACAAATGTCTTTATATTGCGTCGTCACTTACAACTGTATTATTTCCCTTTCCTAGGGCTATCAATCTATTGAGCCTTCTGTAGTCTGAAAGTATAAAAGAGCCTGATAATCTCTGAAAGCAACTTCACTAATTACCTGAGCAATGCAAGACAAAAAATATGATTGTCTGGCTGAATACGAGAGGGAAGTAGGGAGGAAGTCAAGACCTGAAACTGAGATTTCACTTTTGATAAGACTATTTTATCTAAGCTATTTATTTTCATTTCTGCAATAATTATTTATAGCTTATGTAGCATGTAAAAAGGAATAAAGATGCAAGAGTCACTGCAAACCAGTCACTGTCATTTTTCTGAGGATTCTCAAGTTTAACAAACAAAGACATTGGGGACCTACAGACACTAGATCCTACCCAGTTCAGCTTTGTCAAGGGCAGATCCTGCCTTTTGAACCTGGTTGACTTCTTCGAAACAGTCACCAAAGCCATAGATGAAGGGAAGGTAGTCCACACAGCCTATCTGGACCTTGCAAAGGCATTTGACACAATACCCCACTCGGGCATCATAGATAAGCTATCCAGCTTAAATATAAACCCCTATGTCACAAGATGGGTCGCAAACTGGCTCAAAGACAGAACCCACAGAGTGAGAGTTGCTGGAGCCATGTCAGACACAAAACCGGTCACAAGTGGCGTCCCACAGGGTTCTATCCTGGGACCACTCTTGTTTGGTATATACTTTTCCGAGGTACAGGCAAACGTGGGAGGACTATGGCTCACCAAGTTCGCAGACGACTGCAAACTGGGCGCCATAATCAACTCTCCAGCTGACACAAACATCCTTCAAAAAGGTCTCACAGAGACAGATAACTGGTGCCAGTGCCATGGTTTAAAGCTAAATGCCAAAAAATGTATAGTCATACCCTTTGGCAAAAACAATGTGCCCACAAATTACCACATAGGCGGAAACCCATTAAGTACAGAGAAAGTTATTAGGGACCTGGGGACCCAAGTTGATAGAAATCTCTCCTTTGAAAACCACATTGCCAAAGTGGTTAGAAAGACCTTCTACATAGCCTACCTCATCACGAAGGGTTTCACATCTAGATCAAGAGAGGTAATCGTGCCCCTTTATTCATCCCTCATCAGGCCCATCATAGAATACAATGCCCCTTTTGGGATGTACCTTTCCCGACACCCGCAGCAATTAGAAAGACCCCAAAAGTATCTCACCAAGAGGATCAAGGGTCTCAAACAGATGCCATATGCTGCTCGATTAAAAAAACTCCAGCTCTACTCAGTTGCATACCGCCTACTTCGAGGCGATCTATGCCTGACATACAAAGCTATGTCAAATCCAGAATTAATGGACATGCTCCACCTCAGTAAATCTAAATCCCTTAGAGCCACTCAAGGGACTTGAACCTCAGCACAGAAATAAATAGAACTTGCTGGAGGGACAGGTTAATAACCCAGAGGCTCCCTTCACTTTGGAATAGAATTCCAGTTCATGTGAGGCAGAGCACCTCACTGAATCTCTTCAAGAAGAATCTCGATAGGTGGATGGGGGATCGTAGGTTTGTCCCAGGGATTACTCCCGTGTCACTATTAGACAGAGGCACAGTAAACTAAACCTTAAAAAGGGCACAGTATACTCAAATCAAGGGGTGGCGTAAGCCATACAGAATCGGGCTAGGCTTATAATTGCCCTAGGGCAGATAGCCTAGTATGAACCTATGAACCTATGAACCTATGAACAGCAGAAAATATCATGAACTAATCTCAGCAGCTATGCCCCCTTAGTACCAAGAAAACAAAATCACATGAAATGTCTGCCCCCAAGAGGGCATTTAGGTTCAGAAAAAACATATAGTGATACTACACACACACACACACACACACACACACACACACACACACACACACACACACACACACACACACACACACACACACACTATGGGATCCAACTTTTGTGGCAATGAGTCTTTTCATCAACAAGTGAAAAATTGGTACAGCTGAGCAAAAATTACTGGAATTTTCAGTGTTAGATTGCAGAGCAGTGAGAATCAGGAGATTGCCCCATTCTTGCTGTTGTTCCATTTCAGAGTCAGTATATATAATTAGCAGGGGTGGGGGGTGCAAGAGGGCTTGCCCGCCTGAAAAAAAAATTATGTTTTGTCAATCATTTGCGGATTAGCAGTTTTCATGGTTGACTATTAGATGGAGCTTATTCTGGTGTTTTCCTACCAGTGGTAGTACTGGAAACACCAATCAGCACTGCAGGTATTTGGTTTTCTTTTATTATCATTATTGATGGGGCAAACACTGGAAGAAGGAACAATGAAACTACATGACAGTATTTCAAAATGTAGATATACAGAATAGATTTAGTTTTTGAATTGTGGTCACTTAATGGAGTTCAGTTATCATCCATTTGTTAGGTTGGTATCTTCTTCTTTCAGCTTTTCCCAGTTAAGGGGTCACCACAGTGAATCACCTGTCTGCTCATGACTGGCAATGGAGTTTTACACTGTCGAGTTGCCAGCACAGCACCCAACCTTCCACAGAAGGCACACACATACATTCACGCCTAGGGCCAATTTAGAGTGCCCAATCCACCTACAGCATGTCTTTGGGAGGAAACCAGAGTACACCCACACAACCACAGGGAGGACATGCAGACTCTGCACAGAAGGCACCCCAGCCGAGGACCGAACTGGAGAACCTCTTGCTGTGAGGTGGCAATGCTAACCGCTGCACCACCATGGCCACCCCATTTGTTAGGTTGTTATGATGTGTAGAAAATAACTGTTTGATTTTTTTTTTCTTTTTCATTTTATCACCAGATTCTGAGCAGTGCATGTCACAGGTACTGCTACAAGTACTAAATGGAATAAAAAGGCAGAAATTTTAAGCAGACTGGCTAGGATGTAAGTGTGTGTCTGCCATCATGCCTGCCATGTTTCTGTAAAATAAAGACTGTGTGTGACATATAAGGAGATGTGAGTAGTGAAGTGAAATCACAAACAACATATATAGTGAAAGCAGCATTTGTCCCATACTTTAGTTGGCCTCATGCACATTTGTTTAGAGAATTTAACCCATATTCTGCAATGCTCAGATATCTAGATTATGTATTTCCCTTTTCAAGGACTTAATCTGCTTTTGTGCTGCCCATGTTCACAAATGAGGTTATCCTTGTTTTGGATGCCTCTACAGATGTCACCAGGGAGTCATGCTGTTCACCTCTGAACTTTGCACCTACAGCTGTGATGCTCACATCTGCGCTGAATCTTTCAGTGGCCCAGCTTCTACTATAAATGCAGGCCATTTAGTTATTTACCGTTTGTTAACCAGACAACAGAGACCATCCCAGCATGGACCTCTATTAGCCATGGTCTGGGCCACTGACTGACTACAGAACAGCTGTAACTGTTTAAAGTGAGCACAGATAAATATCAAAGCAAAACTTCCAATAATGAAAAATACAAGTACAAAAACATGAGAACTAAGGTTTTCTGCAATACAGTAAATGATCTCAAGATACTCGGAAGTAATAGAATTTAACACCTTGACACTGACTATAGTAGGTACAGTCCTGTAGGTGTATACAAGACAGTCATCAATACAAGGGCAGTGCTAGCAAGATGCCATGTAATGGCCACAGCTCATTTACTGGGGCATGTGTCTACCTAGTCCCATCCCAGCTCTCCTTTTCATGGAACACAGAATTGCAACAGCCAAAGCAATTGTTGATGCTCTCCGTGGGTATTTCATAGATTTTTGTTTCAATTAAATCTCTCCTATCTTGTCCCTCACTGGCAGATGATATGAATCTGGGCATATTCTGCTCTTAGTCAAACCCCACTTCCTCTCTGGGAAGATTTCTGCTTTGTAAGTTAAACAGCTACTATGCTCATAGATTGGATAGCATCACCCATCCTGTCTCTCTAGAAAAATGCAACTCCATTCATTTCCATGCTCCTGGCAAGCGTTTTAAATTATCCATCCCTACAAGTAAACATCCTGGAATCATGCCACTGTTCTTCCCTATCACAGCCTCCCTAGAAGGAAACTTCTGCCTTCCTGGATTTCATAACTGAGTTTGTGATTTTTTCATTAACTCTGATATGAATTCAGAAATGTGTACAATATGGCATCTGGCCTACTCTGAGTAATCATCAGTACGTACATAGAAATATGTGCAAAGGTAAACTAACAAGTGCACACTTTACTGGACTTTATGGGAGTATGTATGACCACTGACAACTCTCTCACCTACTTACTTACCTTTAGAAATTTCTATTCACTGAGAAGGTCACTTTGTTGATACTCTGATTATTGCAGGTGGAAAAACAGTTAACGGTCTGCTTTAAAAGGTTACCCCATTTAGGAATAGTTCATTAGGTGTGCCTCAATATTTGGTCCAGTGACAACATTGGTTCCTCCTATTTTATTAATGCTACTTCCATGGATTTAACAATATTAAAGGCTGTTTTATATGCTGAAGGCATTCTGTTGCTTAACTCATAGCATTACATCTCATCCTTTGTATGCACCCTGCAGAGAAACTTTTTCACTATTTGCAGATTGTTCGTAACTACAAAGTCATCAGCACAAACTTGACGAAGTATGTTTTACTGGCATGCAGACACATTGCCCAACTCCTTATCCCTTGCAATATTCCTTACTAATATTCCTGTTTTACAGATATCTAATTATAAATGCCAAGTACTATAGTTCAATTCTGGCCTATCCTGCAGTTTGTGGACAGAATGAGTGAGCTCCAAGAACCTATCTCAGTTTAACAATGTCAGTACAGACACAATGCTTTTCTGGTCTGAACCTAGATAAGCCATAAGGAAAAATGTCCTTATTCCTAAATCTAACTATAGATTGGCATTACCAGTCTGGAACTACCAGACAAACAGTAAATGTTACAAAGCTGTTTGAACAAATATATTTCAGCAAAAATATGTAGATTCAGCTAACTTTCTAGCTATCTATCCATCTGTCTTTCTGTCTATCTAACTATCTGCATATCTCTTTCCCTCTCTGTGTAGCAATCTGTCACTTTCTTAATATCCCCAAGTAACATTACTCTATTTTAATAGTTAGTGTTAAATGACTACTTATGGTTATAAACATGAAAAAGAGCCTTGTCAAAGGCCAAATGGATCGTATCTCTGGGATAATTTTATATGACAAACATTGTTTTGCTTGAAATGGAAAAATTAATTGAGATGTTTCTTGAAAGAGATTACTCAGTGAAATTACTTTATGATATCAAGAACAAGGTTTGTAAAATGTGGGGTGACAAATTCTATCCATTACTAAGGCAAGGTCCTCAAGTACAAGTGACGCTACAAGGAGAATCTACAAATTATGAACAGAGCATGTTTATCAAATATGGGCCCTGCAGCAAATTTATTAAGCAAATAATAGTCAACAACCAGAAAGTCATCACTTATGATGACTCCATTTGACCGATATTAGGTGCACATCCACAATTTGTTTACAAAAGACACTTTAAAAGAAAAGCTTGAATCAGCCACAACATTTAACACCCTTGCAATTTCTGAGCAAATGTTAAGAGGTATGACAAAATGCAGAGCTTGTCTGTAATGTAAATATATCCATGTAGGTCACAATTTGAGGTTAAAAAGTATTACTTTTGAATTTAATCTATATCACAAATATAATTCTAATTCTGCTGGAGGGGTCTATCTCACCTATTGTGATTTTTGTCACTTTTTCTATGTGGAAAAGACACAAAGGCTTTAAAGAAATGTATCTATGAGTGCTATTATAATCTGATAATTTTAAATGAGAATAATGCCCTGTATAAACACAAATTACGATGTGCAGAGAATATGATATTTATGTTTTTGTGCTTGAACAAGTTATTACCAATGCACAAGCTGGAGCTTGGGAAAATAGGCTCAAATATAGGGAATTATTGTGGCAACTAAGGCTGGAAGCTAATTCATTCCCTGAGATAAATTATATGCTGTCTATCAGTAGTGTATTAAAACTGAAAGCCTCCAAATTGTAAATGGTGGTTTTAGCACTATTTTTAATTATAACAAACTTTCATATTTATTCTTAGATGTTTATTTGACTATTTATTAATATTTCTTTCTATGATTTTAATATTTACTCATTAATGGTTGGGATTTGTTGAATTGTGTCATGTGATGTGTTTCTTCAATTATTTAAAGGATTTTTGCCAATTAGTTCACGTTCTGATGACGTCCCGTTCCATAAGGATGAAAGTGCTTAACTTGTTCTTAAATTTTATGTATTTGTGCATTAAACAGTGATTTTTTTCTACCCAGCATTTGGCTAATTTTTATTCTGTTGAGTCTTTGGGACTACCTTGAGGTTTTTTTTTTTTTTTTTTTTTTAGTTACAAGTGATTCTCTCAAGGTGCTCTCTGTTTTGTGGTTTCAACTCATTTAATCCATAAGTGCTCTGTTTTACCACTGAAAAGAAGCACTTGTGTTTTACTCAGACTCTTCCGCACTTCTGTAATAGACTCCCCTTGCACATAAAGCAGTATATTACATTAACTTTTATTAAATGGGACCTAGATAACTGGATGACCGGATAATTCTTAAATTCACCCTGAGTTTGACTGGCCTAGCCCTCCTTGAGAGTGGAGGTACAGTCTAGTGTGGGAACTTGCAACAAGTAACTATCCCAAGACTCAGTAGCATGAGCTTCCTATTATTTCTACGATTCTAACTAGAGTACCCAGTTAACTAATATAATAAAAAGATTTCTGGATTTATAATAGATCTTTCAAAGTATGGCAATTAACTGTCTTTTTTCAGTAAACTGGCTGTCACAGATAGACTGGCCTTTTTTTTGCAACCAAAACATATTGTCATACTGTATGTAGCTTTACTATTTTACTCTGGAATTCTGCTCAAAATTGACCTGTCCCAGGCAAACATCCCAGTACACAAACCACAAATAAATGAATAATAGATGGTTACTACTAGAGCAGCACCCACATGGTCAGAGTCTAAGTTTCTTAGTATCAATTTACCTACAACTTGATTCTAAATAAATCACTTAACAAAACACTGCTCTAGGAAACTGGGTTATACTCCTCAACGGTCGCCTGTAGTGCATGCCTGGAGCTATCTATGAAATGGCTACTCCTACGTTAAAAAGCTAAATGGATATATTTGCATTTGTTTACCATGAAAGACCAACTGGGCTTGAAATCCCTTTTTGTATAAACACCTGATCCAGTACAGGGACTCGTGATCCTGTATGACCAGACTGAACACAGTAGCCTCCAAATAACCAGCAATGGAATATCAGCCCATATTCCTCCTCCACATTAAGTCAATGGGAAATTTTCATGTACCAAATTTGATTCACTTGGTGTATATATATATATATATATATATATATATATATATATATATATATATATATATATATATATATATATATATGTATATACACACACACACACATATATATATATATACATATATATATATATATATATATATATATATATTGCACAGCTGAGTTTAAGTTATATGGCATAACTCTATTCATAGACTTTATTAATATTTAACAGTCATAATAAAGGTTAGAATTATCATGTATGTATGTTTAATTATGTCTACCATTTATTTAGGAACTTTTCTATTAATTTTACTTTTATTTTACATTTAATGACCAGAGAGGCATACTGATCATAGGTTCATAGGTTGGTACTAGGCTATCGGCCCTAGGGCCTATACAAACCTATCCATATCAATTCCCTGCCTATTTCTTCCCAGAATATTTACTTCCCTGGTCCCCTGTCTAGCAGGGCAACTAACATGATCCCCAGGGTGAATTTCCTATCTCCCATCCAATCATCAAGGTTCCTTTTGAAGAGGGCCAACGAGGCACTCAGCTTGACATGTATAGGGAGTCTATTCCAGAGTATGGGGAGTCTCTGGGTCAGGAACCTATCCCTCCAGCATGTTTTGTTCATTGTGATTACCAGATTTAGATCCCTGGAGCATGAGGGATTGGGATTTCTTTAAGTGTCGCATGTCCAACAGCACTGGGTTGGAAATGGCCTTGTATGTTAAGCAGGGATCACCTCTGAGTAGGCGATATGCAACAGAGTATAGCTGGAGTTTTTTTTAGATGGTCAGCATAGGGCATCTGCTTTAGGCCTGTGATTCTTTTAGTGAGGTATTTCTGTGGCCTTTCCAGTTGTTGCAGATGACTTGTGAGGTATATACCAAATGGGGCATTGTACTCTATAATCGGTCTAATGAGGGATGAGTACTGTAGGACAATGACCTCCTTTTTTCTGGATGAAAAGCCCTTAGTGATGAGGTGTGCCACATAGAAGGATTTCCTGACTGTTGTGGCTATGTGGTTATCGAAAGTGAGACCACTGTCCACCTGTGTCCCTAAGTCCCTTATCACACTTTCGGTGTCTAGTGTACTGCTACTTATGTGGTAATTCATGGGTACATGTTTTTTCTCAAAGGGGATAACTATACATTTCTTGGCATTGAGCTTGAGCCCATGGCTCTGGCACAAAGCATCTGTTTCTGTAAGGCCCTTTTGTAAAATATCCACATCATTTGGGGATACAGTAATGGCTCCCAGTTTGCAGTCATCTGCAAACTTTGTTAGCCAGAGTCCCTTAGTGCTGGCCTGTACTTCAGAGAAGTAGATGCCAAACAAGAGCGGTCCCAGGACTGAACCCTGAGGTACTCCGGTTGTCACTTGTCTGGAGCTGGATTTTGAGTCGGCTATGTTTACAGTGTGGGTTCTGTTAGTAAGCCAGTTGACAATCCATTGAGTGATGTAGAGATTAATGCCCAGCTTAGTAAGTTTATCTATGATTCCAGAGTGGGGGATGGTGCTGAAGGCCTTGGCAAGGTCCAGATAGGCTGTGTGGACTGCCTTACCCTCATCCACAGCTCTGGAGACTGATTTGAAGAAGTCAATCAGGTTGAGGAGACAATATCAGCCCTTTACAAAACCAAACTGGGTGGGGTCCAGTGTTTGAAGGTTGCCAGTGTCATTGTTTATACGTTCCATGATAATGTGTTCCATGGCTTTGCAGATCAGGCTCGTCAGGCTGATGGGACAATAGTTCCCGGGATCCAAGGTGGATTCCCCCTTGTGGAGTGGGATAACTATAGCTGTGTGCCACTCATTGGGCACGAACCTTGAGGTGAGGCTATGATGAAACATAACACTTAGGTGAGGTGCCAGTTCATTTTGTAGTTCATGTAGTACACAGCCCGGGATGTCGTCTGGTCCCATGGATGCTGTATTCTTAGCTTTGGAGAGTGCGTTTTTTACCTGTGTGGCCATGAGTACTGGAATTTGGCAATCTTTTGGTATTGAGATGGGCCCTTTAGGGGGTGAGAGGGGGGGGTGAAGTTGGCACTGAATTGATATGTCAGGATATTGGCAATATCCTTGGGATCAGTATATTTAATGCCATTCTGTTGTAGTTCAGAGCAGATCTGCGCATTGACATTTAGATTCTTGACATAACTATAGAATGCCTTGTAGTTGTCCTTGGAATCTTTGGCAATTTTATTTTCGTAACTAGCTTTGGAGGATTTTATGAGGGATCTCAGCTTCTTACTTAGGCTGGAAGGGAGTTTTTTGCATCCTGGGATTTTCCTCTTTTCTGCAACAGTTTCTTCCTTCTGTTGTATAGTTTGTTTATGGCAGGGGACCACCAGATTGGGTTCCTTTTTTTGGAGGAGACTGTCTTGGTTCTGTTTGGAATGGCATGATTCATGCACGAGTGGATGTGCTTGTACAGTGCCTTAGCGTAGGATTCAGCAGTCAAACTTCCAGTTCCTGTCGGCATGGGTGTCATGAAGTTTGTCACTTCTGACTTGAGTAGCATGAAGTTGGCTTTGGAGAAGTTTTTTATGGAGGTTTCCCTACTGGGGGTAGGGGGTGGAGGGTGGGATGTGGACATCAAGGGTGATTAGCTTATGGTCAGACCTGAACATCAAGCAAGTGACCATTTGTAGGTACTGACCAGGTGAAATAATCCACAAAGAAGAAGAAGAAGACAAACAAAGAGAACAGAGAGGCAGTAAGATGTACATATCAAAAACAGAACAGAAAGTAACAATATTTATTAAACTGTACAGCAGTAATTAATAGCTATAGCAACAGTTATTAGAAAAATGCAAACTTCACAGTTCACATGATCATATTTCAGGTTTACATCGTGATGGAAATGTTCTTGGGTAAGAAGAATTAGAGCAGGGCATGCTGGGGGAGTTAGGAGGTGTTCATAGTTTCAAAAAGTAATGTTAGAAGTTCCCTCTGAAAATGGGCTTTGGTCAGTATGGCCATCATTTTTCCTAAAATATAAATGGTAAGTAAGTTTATTTGTATTTTTATTAGTTTTGTTTTCCAGGATAAGACATTGATCTCCTTGGACCATTTTCAGACAGTCCAGGAGTGGTATCTGTTTAAGTGACTTGCACAGGGTCACTCAGTTAGGACTAAAGGCACTGAATCTTGCACCACTGGACCATAGGAAACAGCTCATTAACAGCTCCTTGATCCTCTAAGCTAAACTTCTGTGTTCAGTGTTCATTCTTAGTCAAAGACTTCACCAAAAATCAATACTGACCACTCTCAGAGAAATAAGTAAATGGCATGTCAATGTAGCGTAGATCAATTCAAAATGAACTGTAGATTTTCATCAGACTGTGACAGGACTGATATCTGCCATGCAGAAATAAAACATTACTGAGAGCAGTGACAAGCAAGTGCTCTGTTTATTACCATGAAGTCTATGTCTTATTCATTCTGTCTCTTTGTTCCTTCTTTCCAAATATGATTATGTAATGAAGGCTGCATGGTATCATAGTAGAATAAAGGTTAATGACCCTAAAGATCCTTCTTACACCTAAGTGTGCTACCCAATAATATTAGATAGGTATTGGTCCCATAGGTTTTGGGGTGGAGCATATATATATATATATATATATATATATATATATATATATATATATATATATATATATATATATATATATATATATATATATATATATATATATATATATATATATGTATGTATATATATATATATATATATATATATATATATATATATATATATATATATATCACTTAGGCATAAGCATTTGCAAGCTTCATCTCTCCAATAAAGACATAGGTTCATGGGTTCAAGGGCGATACTAGGCTATTGACCTGGAGGTCCTTATAAGTCTAGCCAAGAATTTCACCCATGTTCCCACAAAGTCAGCATCTGTTTTCCCTGTCCAGCAGGGGCACAGATGGGATCCCAGGGGTATGTTTTCTGTTTCCCATCCAGTTGTCCAGGTTCTTCTTAAAGAGGGCTAGTGAGGTACTCTGTTTGACATAGACAGGGAGTCTATTCCACAGATGGGGGAGTCGTTGGAACACAAATCTATCCCGCCAACAAATTCTATTAATGTCACAGACCAGGTTGAGGCCTTGCGTGCGGGTTGCGCGAGTGAAGTTTCACTTACGGATATGCAGCAACTCCATCAAGGCTGAGTCTGAGACAGCCTAGTATGCCAGACACAGGTCATCTCTGAGCAGTCTGTGTGAGACTGAGTACAGGGACAGGGCTTTTAGCCTATCTGTATAGGATAGGTGTTTGAGACCCTGGATTTTCCTGGTCAAGAACTTCTGTGGTCTAACCAACTGCTGCATGTGATTAGCAAGGTACATGCCGAAGGGGGCATTGTACTCAATAATGGGTCTGATAAGGGAGGAGTAAAGGGATGTTATGACCTCCTTGTTCCTGGATGAAATACACTTACTTACAAGGTGAGCCATGTAGAAAGGCTTCTGTACAATGGAGGCAATGTGGTGGTCAAAATTCAGGTTGATATCAACCTGGGTGTCCAAGTCCCTTACGAATGATTGCATGCTTAATACATTGTTATTAATGTGATATGTAGTGGGGATGCCATTTTCCCCAAAGGGGATAATGATGCATTTCTTGGAATTCAGTTTGAGGCCATGCTTCTGGCTCCAGTCATTTGTTTGGGTAAGGCCCTCTTGGAGGATGTTGACATCACTGGGGAAATTTATGACAGTGCCCAGCTTGCAGTCATCTGCAAAAGACCAGGGGTATGTTGATGGTTCCCACCCACTGATCCAAGTTTCACTTGAATAAGTGTAGGAAGAACTCTGCTACAATATGGATGGGAAACCTGTTCCAGAGAAGGAGCAGCTTCTGAGACACATGCCCATCCCTCCAGCATGCGTTATTTATGCTGCAGATGAGGTTTAAATCCCTAGATTGGGTGTTTGTGTTGCTGTTTGTTTTGTGAATGAACAACAGATCTATTAATGCTGAATCAGAGGATGCTCTGGAGGTCAGGCATAGGTCGCCTGTCAGCAGCCTGTAGTAAACTGAGTATAAGGGCAAGGCTTTGAGGTAGGCCACATAGGACTTGTTTTCTAGACTATGTACTCCCTTTGTGAGGAACTTCTGTGGTTGCTCCATTTGTTGCATACACCTGGCTAGGTGCATACTGAAAGAGGCATTGTACTCAATGATTGGTGTTATAGGGCAGAGTATAACAGATCAATGACATCTTTGGACCTAGATGCCATACCCTTATGCAACATTGAATGATTTCCTCACTACAGTAAACGGTCAAAGGACAAGTCACTGTCTACATGCCTTCCCAAATCCCTGACTCTTCTCTTAGGGTGGATTAACAATACTGTAATTTGCAGGAGTGGCTGTCTTTCCAGAAACTACTATTCCGCACTTCTTGGCATTCAGCTTTAAACCATCCCTCTGGCCCCAGTTATTAGTCCGTGTCAGGCCTTATTGAAGGGTATTTGTGTCTTGGGAGGATTCAATGACTGCACCTAATTTGAAATCATCTGCAAACTTGGTTTGCTAGAGGCCAATTGCAAATAAGGTGCAGTCACTGAATCCCCCCAAAACACAAATAACCCTCCAAGAAGGCCTGAAACAGATTAATAATTTCCCAGTCACTCAAACACACACACACACACACACACACACACACACACACACACACACACACACACACACACACACACACACACACACACACACAAAGTTTGAAACTATGGCAAAATTAACTGCCCTAAATTCAGCCATCTCATGACTTGCACATAGGTAAATCTTAATTTTTGATGCAGCACATCTCATGGAGCTTAAGTGGGAAGCAGTAAACATTTTTTTTTACAAAACTGGAAGATCCAATTGGCACTGCAGGACCACTTTAATTGAATGCTCAATGGGTTTGGAGTGCCACTTCAACAAAGACAATCATCTAGAGCCACTGTTTACACAGACAGAAATAAAATAAATGAAAAGAAAATAAATGTTATACTGCAAATTATTTGTAATCATAATTGCTATACAGAAAAATTAATATTTAGGTTATTACAGTAAAAAGTGGGTTTACACTATTGTCCAAGATTAATACACAATGGAACAATATCTAATTTACAAATGTAGGAAGAGATGAAACATATTAAGAAGGATACACAACTATGCATAATAAACTATTTTCAGTAATGTATATAACTCATATATATCCTGAAAACAATAATATTCTTAGTTATTTTAATAAAATAAAGCCAGAAGTAGGATGCATAAGTCTTAGTTTTAAAAGCACCTTATAAAATACTTAGAACATTTAAAATGCAGACATTTTTTCAGCATGTATGTTCAGAAAATAAAGCAGTTTAGCTGTTGAACAAATTTGTGTTTGACTTCCTGTCTCACAAGTTCAGCTATTTTATTTTTAAGATGCAAATAGGTTAGGCTAAGTAACCAGTGATTGAGTTTAATGGGCCCGTTTTACACCTTCATGAATGAATGGTCTTACAATGAAAAGACTATCTTGGTAATAGAATGCATTTGTTATGCAGCTGAAATAATGAATGATGTGACAAAGGAGTGGATTTTTTCACAGACCAAGACAATGGTTATATCTAACTTTGTAATGAGGAATCTTTGTTCCTGGATTTGAGATGATTGTGTTTTATGCGAATATGCCTGTCTTTCCCATCTCAGAAATAACTGTAGCAGATGCCCCCTTCACTGATAGTTTGCACCCAATGCCTGTTGCAAATTCCATTCCTTAATTCTAGGCTAGACCATTCTTCTTATTGAATAAGTCGTTGAAGGATCTGACCTCAAAATTCAACTTTTAAATTCTTGTGTTTATAAGTTTGACCATTTATTGGTATTTAGATTTTTGCACATTAAAAAGTTAGATATAGTAGTACAGAACAGTATCAGAAACAAAGTATCACAAAGAACACACATCAGCAAGTCTTTATAGCTCAAATAAAAGTATATGCTGTTTATGTGAATAAATAACAGTGGAAATGCAGTGATCAAAACTGCATGAGCTGTGAAAAGGAATTCCTAAAACAAAGTAAATGCAGCACATGTGAATATATATACTGTGTGTGTGTGTGTGTGTGTGTGTGTGTGTGTGTGTGTGTGTGTGTGTGTGTGTGTGTGTGTGTGTGTGTGTGTGTGTGTGTGTGTGTTTGTGTGGATGAGTTTAATAATGTAGAACAATTGCAGCAAGAAGAAAGCACAATACTAGATGATCGAGTACATCACTGTTGCAGCTGCCCTGACTGCTGGGAATTCTGCCACAGAAGGCATGATCTCTGCTCTTCAGCACCCCCATCCCCACCCTGGCATGGCAGATGTCTGTCTTTCAGGGATGTTGCCACGTTCCCGGTATAAGACCAACATCTGCTTATGCCATGTTAATCATAGGAATCCTTGAAATCATAGAAATGACAAAGAAATTGAGTTGTATGTAGATTTATATATTGTCAGCACCCACCCTCAGGCTGTACCCCCTTTCTCCAAGAGGGTCAGACCAGTTAGACCCAGAGCAAATTTACTGACACCCATCCAATTTTCTAAGTTATGTTTGAAGTATGTTATTGTATTGCACAGTTTAATCCACAGATTGTTCCATAGGTGGGGGAGGCACTATCCAATGAATCAGTCTCTCCATCATATTATATTTAACTAGTTATGTAGATTTGGGTCTCTGATTCTGTCATTAGTGGAGCTAGTGGACTTGCTGAGATACAAGAGATCCAGGACAACTGGGTCTCTAATAACTCAGAAGGCAAAGCACAGGTCCACCCTCAAGAGTATGTAAGATACTGAGTAAAGCGGCTGTGCTTCCAGCTTATCTTGGCAGCTCAGTGCTTCCAGCCTCTCTTGGTGGCTCAGTGCTTCCAGTCTCTCTTGGTGGCTCAGTGCTTCCAGCCTCTCTTGGTGCCTCAGTGCTTCCAGCCTCTCTTGGTGGCTCAGTGCTTCCAGCCTCTCTTGGTGGCTCAGTGCTTCCAGCCTCTCTTGGTGGCTCAGTGCTTCCAGCCTCTCTTGGTGGCTCAGTGCTTCCAGCCTCTCTTGGTGGCTCAGTGCTTCCAGCCTCTCTTGGTGGCTCAGTGCTTCCAGCCTCTCTTGGTGGCTCAGTGCTTCCAGCCTCTCTTGGTGGCTCAGTGCTTCCAGCCTCTCTTGGTGGCTCAGTGCTTCCAGCCTCTCTTGGTGGCTCAGTGCTTCCAGCCTCTCTTGGTAGCTCATGCTCTTTAAGCTGGTTATCTTTTTAGTTAGGAACTACACAGGTCTATGTCTGTTGAGGTACATCCCAAAAGGGCCATTGTGGTAAATAATTGCCCTAATCAATGCTGAATATAGGGGAACAATTTCATATTTAGATTTTGATGATATTCACTTTCCAACCAGCTGCACTAAGTAGAAGAATTTTCAGAGTAGTGTTGTCAGATGGTGATCAAAGCAAAGGTAATTACAATTGCAGTGGGCTCAAACTGAATGCAAACAAGTACATTGTCACATTTTGGTAGGCACCCCTCCACCTCATCTTAAAGCACAGACAATACTTCAATTATTTAATAAAATAAATGATTTACTCCTGTGTCAAGATCTTTAGCTACATTTTCATTTTGAAGTGAGGTATTGTCTATGCTTTAAGATGAGATGGAGGGGTGGCTACCAAAATGTGACAATGTACTTTTTTTGCATTCAGTTTGAGCCCATTTTTAGTTAGAGCTGTTTTGCTCACTAGAAAATCTATGACATTTGCCCTGAAAGCAAAGCATCAAGGTCCTTAAGCAACCCTTGGGGAAACAAACAGAGAAGGAAGAGAGAGAGAGAGAGAGGCTCCCACATGCTAGGCTGCTGGGAGTGGGAAGAGAAATAGGGCTGTACAAATCTATTCAGTACTGAGCAAGCCTGATGGTTTGTAGAAGAGAAAGCGAAGGGAAAGGTGGGTTGGATAAGAATAAGAACAGTGTACCCCACTTCAGCCCACAGTGTACCCCACTTCAGCCCAAGATGCCCAAACACGGAATGAAGGGATGATGTAAGAAAATTGCAGCAGTGATCTACTCAAATATCTACTATTATGGCAAGATCCTTACAAAACTGTACTATAATCTTTATATCACTGTTCCTAGCAGTTCTGACTACTGTGTTGATTCCCAGAGTTTATTTGGACAGGGAGGTGGGCTGAATAAAAATTTTAGGCTGCAACCTACCCTAGAGAGTTGTAGTAACAAACCTAGTCCTTGCACTGGAAAAGGTGATCAATTTGTAGTGCTTCAAAAATGTATGGACAAAGGATTATGTAGCTGTTTCTATGACAGCCTGAGTAATCACTTGCTTGAGAAAAGCCACAGAGATATCCATACTTCTAGTGTCCTGGGCTTTCCATGTCTTTCTATTTTGTTTTATCTTAGGAGAAATAATTGAACATGATATAGTGGGACAGCCATTTAGAACCTTTTAGCTTAGACAGGCCTTCCTTTTTTCCCTGTAGTAAAGAACACAAACAACTTATTGGAACCTCTAATATCCTTGGTTCTGTTACGTGTCAGTTTTCAGTACACAGCAAGAGAATGCAGAATCCTTTCTCCTCATGTTTTCAGGACTGGAAAAGAAAGCAGATGACTGAATGGCTTGTTTGAGGGAAAGTTCTGCAGTTACTTTTGACATAAAGGAACAATTATTCCCACACTAACACAATCCTTGTACAAGACTAGAAGCTTCTTTTTTTTGTTGCTGCACATCCGTGATTGAAGTTCTGACACCCTTCTTACAGAAGTGATGGCTATTTAAAAAAGCTATCTTTCAAATCATAAGTTTGAAGGGAACTGTAGCTTCAGGCTCAAAGGGCAGTAGGTCACCTAGGAGCAATTGTCATTTTTGGTGGTCTCCAATTTAGGGCTCCTTTGAGGAAGTGTTTTAACAGATAACAGCCTGGGCAAGGTGGGGAGAGGGGTTCAAGAGCAGGCAAGTTGAAATGGCCACAGAATGCACTTTAATGTAAGCATGGTCTGCATTTTGAACTTTTGTATTTGAGACAAATACTGAGTTTGAAAAGGTAGAATGAGCCTCTATGGCCATTTCTTTCTAAGCACCAGAAGAAGCCCTGAAGACCTTTATTTATTTTCGCTGGGAATAAATTCTATGACCTCTATTAATAGGAGTTCCTGGAGAATGGGCCAATTAAATGCACTTGATCATTCAGCACAGGAGGGATACCTGTCAAATAAGGTTTGTTTAAGAACTATAGTTTAAAGCCCTGAAAAAAAAAAGATTTGCAGTATCCATCTGTCCTTTGCAATGTTTTCTCATTTTTCTTAGCACTGGGTTATCCATTAAACTTTGTCTTGTGGTCTCTCTGCCATTTATTTTTCTTACACTGGCCCTTTTTTCTTTCACTGGCATGCCTTTCCCTTGCCTGCAATAGTAAAGTCTGGATTTAGAGTGGTTGGTCCTATTATACCAGGGCATGGTAGAGTGAAAGCGCTATTTCACATTCTACATGTTTTCCCCCTTTCCACAATTTTCCTAAACACTTCACTAGTGGGGTTCCAAATAGTAGTTCCTTATCTACTGGGGCACTGAGGAACTATACATTGACACCTTCTAACTAAAGATGTAGCCTCAGACAGGGGGTCCAATTGGAGAGATGACAAGGGGTCTGAAATGGAGAGATGATAAGTCAGCAAGCAAAAAAGAGTAGTATTGCTGAAATTGAATTCATCCTCAAGTCTTGGTGAGTACCTTCATGAAGTGGACCCTGTTTTTCACAAAATCTCACCAAGACGACACTGTTATATAGGCTGTATTTTATATATCATTTATCATGGACAGAAGTAGGTCAAAAATTGAAAAAGATATCTGGGTGCACAATACCCAGGGTAAAAAAAAAATGCCCAGTCCTGGTAGGCACACTGGTGCCAGGACGGCAAAAAAATGACAGTGTAGAATCTTCAAAATATGGAAACATTCCTACAATGGGGCTAGGCCAGGCCCAGATGGAGGATGGCACCCTATTGTAGAAGGAAGTAGCAGTCCACAAAAGTCACAAAAACCGATAGGTCAAAAAACAGTCATAAAGATGATAAAGTGGACTGCTGAGGATAAGAAAGAAATTATATATTGTTACTATTATGCAAAAAATCTAGAATTTCCAGATACAAGATATACAAAAAGATTAAGAGCGAGATTAGAGGAAAGAAAAATACTTCCACAAGAAAAACTGTCAGAAGCCTCAAATAAAAATGGTTGGCCATATTATGTATTTATTTATTTTATTTATTTATTTAATTGCATTTGTTTTCCAAGATAGTCCTAGGAGTGCCCATTTTCAGTGGAGACCCGGGGGAAATGCTCCACATATTACATATACATTGATGAGACTCACTCACTGTTCTCAAACACTATAGGTAAAAACTGGAATCAGCTCCCTCCTGAACTTTCTAACCTAGCCTCTACTTCTCTATTTAAAAAACATATTAAAGAACATCTTAAAACTCAGTGGCTTTGTCCTTGTGCTAACCCAGACTGAAATCTTTTCCCCTCCTACTCATACCCCTTTCCCCACTCCCCTAACTTAGACCTCCAACCTAGGCCTCTAAATCTTTTTACTTTTTTTTTCATAGTAAGAGGATAAATTATAAATACTTTACTCTGATGTGCAATACCTGTTTTGTTTTACATAGTTTAACTTTTAGCATAATGTCTATCCTATAATTTTATTACTATATTATTTCTTTTAACCAATGCTACCACTGTACTGTTTTCATACATGTCTTTCTTATATGTTGTTAACTTTGTTTTACTGTTCATGCTGGAGCTTTTCTCCCCGGGCCTCTACTGAAAATGGACAAATATCCAGTTAGACTAGCCCGGTCAACAAATGTAAAATAAAAATGTAAAATAAAAAATAAATAAATAAAAATGAGATAAAGTTAAATAACAACTGTTAACAGATTCAAGTTACTTGTAAGCAACGTTATACAAAATACAAAAATAACAATGATTTACATCCGGGTACAATATATACATGTTGATATACAATTAGAATTAGGCTTTCTTTTCTTTAAATTTCATCTTGTAGCTGAGAATGCTTAAAACATAAAGGGAGAAGAGTTAAATTAAGTGAAGATAGATAAATATTTCAAAGTGTTTAAGTTGTTAGAAGAGGTTTCTAGTTTCATGTAATGCTGGAATAATTGTTTGAGCATGTACAGAGCCATAGTTTGGAGAGGTATTCTCACAGATACTTCTTGAAAATGGTGTGGTTAAAAGTGGTCATATTCAAACTGCGAGAGAAGAATGCCTTTACCATTGGTAACTGACTACACATGGCAGGAAGTAGGAGATTTTTCAGGCCCAGAATAATAGGTAGTTTACTTTGTTTCTTGTTTTTTTCCTATGTGTGTAAGAAAGGTAAGGTACATATTAAGCCAGATACAGAGATATTTAAAGGTAGCTACATTTTCAATGCATGTGTTGTCCGGAGCTCTGACTTGTAAAGGGTTGGTAATTCTGGAGAGTTTGTTTTATGTCAAATACTGTGCATTTAGTTTTAGATGAGTTAAGAAGCAGATTTTTTGTTAATAATCCAAGCAATGACTTTATTGAAGTGGGTTTGTAGTTCATAAACAGAGTGCGAAGGGAATTTCTAGAGTGAAACAGGACCATATCATCTGCATATTCTAATTTTGGTAGTTGAGGTTAGTTGTAGGAGAGTTTGTTGAAGGAAAAAACCCATTTATATACCATTTTGTATTATGCGGTGTTTCAGTGAATAGCATAGTCCATTTGTGTGGTTCAGTTTGGGAATTGCAGGATATGATAAGAATCATTTCTTTAAGTGACTAGGAGAGTTTGTTTCATGTACAGATCATGCCCCACTAGGTCTACATGCAGACAGCACCCCACTCTTGAAAAAAAAGTCTGCTAACAAGTATTGTGAGGCAGCAGTAAGACAGCTACAACACTATGTTGTAAATAAAAATAAAATAGAAAACAGAAAGGGAAAATGTAAAAAAAACACCCAGGTAAATAGCAACAGTGAGAAAAGGAGTAATACCGCACAGAATAGCCACAAAACACGAAATGTTAAAATGATGTCTCATCTACCTGAAATGTTGACAGCATAGGTACATTTTAAAGACGCTATGGTACTTATTGTAAAAAAGAGGTGTATTTTCTGTTCCTCATAGGTTCATATGTTCATAGGTAGGTACTAGGCTATTGGCCCTAGGGCCTATACAAGCCCAGCCAAAAAAGTACCCTGGCTTTTGCCACCCAAGAAAATTATTTTCCTGTGCCCCTGTCGAGCAGAGCCACAGAAGTGATCCCTGGGGTGAATTTCCTATTTCCCATCCAATCATCAAGATTTTTCTTGAAGAGTACTAATGAGGAGCTTTGTTTGATATAGATAGGTAGTTTATTCCAGAGTATGGGAAGTCTCTGGGACAGGAATCTATCCCTCCGGCATGTTCTGTTTATTGTGATGACAAGGTTTAGGTCCCTAGAGCATGTAGCTCGGAGGGATTGGGACTTCTTTAAGTGGAGCATGTCCAACAGCTCTGGGTTTGACATAGCATTGTATGTTAGGCAGAGATCACCTCTAAGTAGGCGATATGCGACGGAGTAAAGCTGGAGTTTTTTGAGACAGTCTGTGTAGGGCATCTGTTTGAGGCTGGTAATTCACTTTGTGAGGTATTTCTGCGGCCTTTCCAGCTGTTGTTGATGTCTTGTGAGGTACATACCAAAAGGGGTGTTGTACTCTATAATGGGTCTAATGAGTGATGAGTAGAGGGGAACAATGACCTCTTTTTTTTCTCGATGAGAAACCTATTGTGATGAGGTGTACCATGTAGAAGGATTTCCTGACTACTGTGGCGATGTGATTATCAAAGGAGAGACTACTGTCCACCTGTGTCCCAAGATCTCTCATCACACTTTCAGTGTTAAGTATACTACCACCTATGTTGTAGTTCATGGGTACAGAGTTTTTACCAAAGGGGATGACAATGCACTTTTTGGCATTGAGCTTGAGGCCATGGCTTTGACACCGGGCATCTGTCTCACTGAGGCCCTTTTGTAGGATGTCCACATCGTTAGGAGTTTTGATTATGGCTCCTAGTTTGCAGTCATCTGCGAACTTCATTAGCCAAAGACCTTCTGTGTTAGCCTGTACTTCAGAGAAGTCAATACCAAACAGGAGAGGACCTAGGACTGAACCCTGTGGTACTCCATTTGTCACTGGTCTGAAGTCAGATTTGGAGTCTGATACTTTCACAGTGTGGGTTCTGTCAGTGAGCCAGTTGGCAACCCATCTTGTGACATAGGGATTTATACCTAGTTTAGTGAGGTTATATATAATTCCAGAGTGGGGGATGGTGTTGAAAGCCTTGGCAAGATCTAGATACGCTGTGTGAACCACCTTACCCTCATCTACGGCTTTGGTGACTGCCTCAAAGAAGTCTATCAGGTTTAGGAGACATGATCTGCCTTTTACAAACCCGAACTGGGTGGGGTCCAGAGTCTGGAGATTACCAATGTCTTTGTTTATAAGTTCCATGATGATACGTTCCATGGCCTTGCAGACCAGGCTCGTCAGGCTAATGGGGCGGTAGTTCCCGGGGTCCATGGTGGCTCCCTCCTTGTGGAGTGGGATAACCATCGCTGTGCACCATTCAGCAGGCACAAAGCCTGAGGTGAGGCTATGATTGAACATGGTACTTAGGTGGGGTGCCAGTTCGTTCTGTAGTTCATGTAGAATGCAGCCTGGGATGTTGCCTGGTCCCATGGATGCTATGTTCTTGGCTTATGAGAGTGTGGTTTTTACCTGTGCAGCCATGATTACAGGAACTTTGCATTCTTCCGGTATAGAGATGGGCTCTTTAGGGGGTGAGAGGGGGGTAAAGTTAGCACTGAATCTATCTGCCAGGATGTTGGCAATATCAGTTGGGTCTGTATATTTAGTGCCATTGTGCTGTAACTCAGAGCAGATTTGAGTGTTGCCGTTGAGATTCTTGACATAGCTATAGAAAGCTTTGTGGTTGTCTTTAGAATCAGTGTCAATTTTGTTTTTGTAACTAGCTTTGGAAGATTTTATCAGGGATCTCAGCTTCTTACTGAGGCTGACTAGGGAGCTCCTCCACTCATGGGATTTTACTCTCTTTTGCAACAGTTTCTTCCTTCTGTTGTACAGTTTGTTTATGGCAGGGGACCACCAGATTGGCTTCCTTTTTTGGAGGATAGCATCTAGGTTCTGTTTGGGATAGCATGATCCATGCACTTGTGTAAGTGCTTATAGAGTGCATTTGTGTAGGATTCAGCAGTCGTAACTGTATTGTCCATCTGCATGGGTGTCATGAAGTTCACCACTTCTGTCTTAAGAAGCATGAAGTTGGCTTTGGAGAAATTTTTTACTGTGGATTCCTTAATGGGGGGTGGGGGTGGGATGTGGATATCAAGGATGATTAGCTTATGGTCGGATCGGACCAACAAGGAGTTGATTTCAGGTGTGGAACACCGGTCACTCATGTTGGTAATGACTAGGTCTAGGATATTGTTGCCCCTGGTGGGGGTGTGGATAAGTTGATCCAGGGCATTGGAGTTTAGGAATTCCAGAAAGCATTGAGCTATGGAGTTGGTACATGAGTAGTTTTCCCAGTTAATGGTGGGGTAGTTGAAGTCACCCATTTTTAGAGTGTTTGGTTGAACCCTAATATTTTCCAGTACATCAAGAAAAGAGGAGTGGAAATCCTGGGGCATGGTGGGGGATCTGTAACAAGCTACAGTTTGGATTGAAGTTTTGCCCAGAATTACTTGCACTTGGATAACCTTGGATGCATTATGCTGAGCAACTAGCCTGGAGGTGTGGATATCCTTAATGAATATGGACACCCCTCTGCCTTTAGTGTTTCGGTCCAGGTTACATGGCCGAAAAGTGTGGTATGAGTTATAGCCTGGTAGTGAAGGGGTACTCTCTGGAGCCTTGAACCAGGTCTCAGTGACTGCACAGATATCGATGTTCTCCATTTTAAGGAGTGCCTCGAGTGAGTGCATTTTGAGATTTAGACTTCTAGCATTGAGTAGTATTACCCTCAGATTTTGCTTGCCTGTTCCTGCTACAGTGGTGAATTTGTCATTTGAACCTTGCCTAAAAAAGGCACTATAGGGGCAGAAAGAGCCATAGCCAGTATCCAGAATCCCAGGGGCGACAGGTGCAGGCCATCTGTGGCAAAGCATCGTGGTCTGTCGACCATGTCATCCCAAGCAGACAGATACTGGATCCCCTTAGAATGACAACAGAAGCTTAGCCAATTGTTGAAGATAATCATTTTGCCTTTGTACTGTGGTATCATTCTGGGCAATGGCATAATGCTACTCAGGGTTAGGGTCATACCTGCCTGGGCTACAAGATCGGAGAGCTCTTCCATGTCTCTTTTCATGTAGTCCAGGGAGGTACGTCTCAGGTCATTTACACCAACATGGAAAATGATGAAGTCATACTTGTACTTGTTGTGGAGTGACCTGAGTGCGTGGATTATGTGGCGGATCCTGGTGGCACCCGACAGGCAACTGACAGTAACCTTCTCCTTGTTTAGACTGGTGAGTGGGACATCAGTGTGCCTGACTATAGAGTCACCTGTGGATGTCACAGTGTGGATGTCTAGGGTGATTAGCTTGTGGTCGGATCTGACCAATGAGGAATTGACCTCTGGTGTGGAACACTGGTTGCCCATGTTGGTAATGACCAGGTCTACGATATTGCTGCCCCTGGTGGGGGTGTGGATAATTTGATCCATGGCGTTGGAATTTATGAATTCCAGAAAACGTTGAGCAAAAGAATTGGTACATGAGTAGTTTTCCCAGTTAATGGTGGGGTAGTCAAAATCGCCCATTATTAGGGCGTTGGGTTGCACCCTAATATTTTCCAGTGTATCGAGAAATGAGGACTGGGAATCCTGGGGCATGGTGAGGGATCTGTAGCAAGCTGCAATTTGGATTGCAGTCTTGCCCAGAGTTAGTTGCACTTGGACAATCTTGGATGCATTATGTTGAGCAACTAGCCTGGAGGTGTGGATATCCTTAATGAATATGGACATGCCTCCTCCTTTAGTGTTTCAGTCCAGGTTATGTGGCAGAAAGGTGTGGTATGAATTATAGCCTGGTAATGTAGGGGTACTCTCTGGAGCCTTGAACCAGGTCTCTGTCACTGCACAGATGTCGATGTTCTCCATTTTAAGGAGTGCCTCGGTTGAGTGCATTTTGAGGTTTAGACTTCTAGCATTGAGTACCATTACCCTCAGATTTTGCTTGTTTGTACCTGTTACAGTGATGAATTTGTCATTTGAACCTTGCCTAAAAAAGGCACTATAGGGGTGGCAAGAGCCTTAGCCAGTATCCAGAATCCCAAGGGCGACAGGTGCAGGCTATCTCTGGCAAAGCATCATGGTCTGTCGATCATGTCATCCCAGGCAGACAGATACTGGATCCCCTTAGAATGACACCAGAGACTTAGCCAATTGTTGAAGTCAATCATTTTGTCCTTGCAATGTGGTATCATTCTGGGTGATGGCAGGATGCTACTCAGGGCTAGGGTCATACCTGCCTGGGCTACAAGATTGGACAGCTCCTCCATGTCATTTTTCATGTAGTCCAGGGAGATACATCTCAGGTCATTCACACCAACATGGACAATGACATAGTCATATTTGTACTTGTTGTGGAGTGACCTGAGTGCATGCGGCATGTGGCGGATCCTGGCACCTGACAGGCAGCCGACAGTAACTTTCTCCTTGTTTAGCCTGGTGAGTGGAACATCAGTGTGCCTGACTATAGAGTCACTTATGACTAGAGTGTTGGGCATGTTGTTATGCCTTATGGGCTGTGGTTGAGTGGTACACTGAGATTGTGGACTATGTGTCATTTGGGTTGTGTTGGAGGGTGGAGGTTGATTGCGTTTCTGCTTTGGAGGTCTCTGTTGCTTGGGCAGATTTTTATTGAGAGCCTCCGTGAATGTAGGTGTGTTTTTGTTTCTATGTCTGTGTTTTGGTGGTGTAGGTTTTGAGGGACTATGTGATGAGTGTGGTGTGGTGCAAGTGTTTACCTTCTCCTCTTGACTGTCTAGTCCAGTTTTGGGCGAAAAGAGCTTTGCTTCCAGTTTGGCTATATAAGTGCATCTCTCACAGACTGTAGTGTTGGGTGGTAGGAGGATTTTACATTTACATTTACAGTATAAAAACATGAAATGAAATTAGACAAAAAAATTAAGTGACAGACAGACTCAGGACAATAAACAAAGCATTAAAAATGATGTGGATTAATTAAACAATAATTCACATTCATACACAGTTTACCCATAGCTGGAGGGGTTTGGTCATGACGTTTAAGTTTTATATATGTTAATTATTTATTAGAGAATGTACAAATGACTTTGCCATGCAACCAGCCCAGTACAGTATGCTATCAGCAGTCTTTCTCCAGGGGCATTGAGGTCCACTTTAAGAGAGAGATAGAGCAATTAAAAATGGCCTTGATTTCCTAGGTAAGACTGTTGAAGCTGTTTTGCACTTAACCTATGAGTACAAGTTTGACTGTTTTTTCTTTAGAACATGGTTAGCATCACTGAAGTTCTTACTCAGGAAACGTGTGTACTTTTTATATATCTAATTACAACAGCAGTGGAAACACCAGATGCAAACATATATGATACTTCCTACTACACAATCTAACCACTGGAACATTATTTAGCGGCTGTAGGGAAAACGTAAAGTTTGGAATGACTGAACCCCCAAAGTTAAACATTGTGCATTTGTTGCTATAAGCAAGAAGAATAGTTACTTTTTCTTCTAGAGTATTATATCTCTCACTGTCAGACATCTGCACCCCTCCCAACTCTAAACCAGATATTTTCATACTCTGGGAGTACTCTGGATATGCCTAACTAGAAAGCGACACAGCAAAATGAGGTTTGGTGGTTCTGAACTATATGTGATATTGAAAGACAACTGCCCAACGCAGAAATATCATTGTGCAGATCTCCATCCTAACAACACCAGAGTGAACCAAAGTGACTTACAATAAAGGATGCAAATTTTTATTTACTGATTACTAGTCATTAGTAGTCTCCAGAAATATACAGAACTTCTTGCAGTACTGTCAAACTGCACATTTATAGAGTGCCAGTGTGTCTTATTGCCTTACTCCCAATACATTGTGCACAGATACAATCATGTGCATTAGCACAACTCTTACTTATGACTTAATATTGTAAACAGTTACACATACCCAATGCAATTCGCTATTATCTTTCACTGTACTTTGCACCCTGAAAGAGACTGCAATTTTAAGAAGTTGTGTTACATGTCAATGCAACCATATTGTCAATTGTACTTTGTGTTAATTTCTTTGTAGGCAGCTGGTGGCCCCTGTCCAGGTAATTTTAAAAGGGAAGGGGAGCTAAGGGGACACTGGGACTTCATACAAAGAGATTTATGTGAAAAATACACAATCAGGCAAATTCAATAAACCCAACATGGCTCACTAACACAGTAGCTCACTGTTTTATATTCGGTAAGCATCTCTACACAGTAGGTATGTGTAACCACAGTAAACATTGTGGCATGCTAATTACAGCATAAGCAGCTGAATTGCATGCTAATCAACCAATCCAAGATGGAGGAACTATTCAACAAGCTATGAAGCAACTGTGAAAACTCAGCGCTGGTTTTCCCTGCGAATTCCAAAACCTATTGGAATACAGCCACGGAAATAAGTCTACACAGAAAGAATGTTAGGGGTTACTGTTGCTTTAATTCACGTGTATGTGCAACAGGCTGAAGTCTATGCTGCTGCTGTTAACAGACCACGGCCAAGAAGGAGAACAGTTTTTAGACCCCAGTTAACCTATCACAATCTGCATGAGGTGGAAATTGTAGAGTGCTACAGGGTAGATAGAGACACACTACAGGAGCTCTGCAACCTCTGTCATCCTTAACTCAGACCCTGGGTGACCCAAGGGGAACCCATACCTGTGAAGACAAAGGTATTAGCACTAAGAATTTTAAGGTCTATATTAGAACACCGAACATTTAAAATGTTGAGTGTTCTAATATCGAACCCTAGCAATCGAAAATTCAAAACATCGAACATTCGGAACAGCAAATTTTATCCTAGGGAAAAAAATGTGCTGTTCCAAAACACGCACACACAACACAAGCACACCAAACAAACAGCAATCCACACACATACACCTAAACTCTTACACCTAACCCTACACTAAACTATACATACACCACTAAGTATCCACTTACCTTAACCCAAACCCTAACCCTAAGGCCTGTCACTATCGCACCGTCACCTCATCCGCACCCTAACCCTAACTCACCTACCCCGCCCTAACCCTCACGTCCACACAATCGCACAGTTACCTGACCAGCGCCCTAACCCTAACTCACCTAACCCGCCCTAACCCTCATGTCCACACAATCACACACTTACCTGAACCCGACCCGTAACTTTCCACCAGAGCACTGAAAATACCGAAACAACAGAAACGGACAACCAAATTCTTTCCCTGGGAAAAAATTTGGTTTTCTGTTTCTTCGATATTTTCAGCATTCGCTGAAAACAGGTCGATATTAGAACACTCGACATTTTAAATGTTCGGTGTTCTAATGTATATCCGAATTTTAGCTATAGGAACCTTTCAGAGACCAACAGGGGACATGCCAGGGGCATCACAGGCATCAGAATCCAGGATCCTTCATCAATTCCTGAATGCTATGCTACAACATTCCAGTGACCAGATATATTTTCCTGAGGACAGGGCCACAAATGTGCGGGAGTTCTATCTTATAGTACACTACCCTGAAGTAGTAGGTGCCACAGATTGTACACATATAGAAGTAAAGGCACTACCCAGGGAACAGGGAAGGCTCTACATAAATAACTGCCAAGTTGTGTGTAATACTAAGGAAATCATCTTGAATGTGTGTGCTGGCAACCCCATATCCCCTCTGAAGCAAAAGGGCACCATGATGCCTAAATGCTTCTGCAATTACTTCATTTTCAGGGTCACTAAAAGGGGGTTTTCAGGGATTGGGATGCCTGAGTGCCATAGTCCTAGGTGACATAAAACACAAAAGAAGGACAATACACATAAGTATCACATAAGTCCTGCTTAGATATAACACATAAAAGGTAGTATTTCACTATTACCCACTGGAGAAACATAAAACAGTCAAGATATTCAAATATAGAAAAGGGAATTGTATGGCTGTAACATATTACAATCACACACAAAGCAAGGCTGGATCCAAAACAAGGAGAGCAACAACAGCAAAATCTTGTTTGTGCCAACAGAGAAATACACCTTTTCTTCCCCACCCCCATAACATCAAGCAAATGACACATTTTGCTAACAAACTATCAATGAAATGCTAAATGTACTATCAAATAAGCTGTCCCTGAAACACGTGTACAGATTTACCACAGAACATTCCATTTTACTCAATTGCCAGTCATGTCTACCTGTGGCCAGAACTCCCCTAAAAGTGTGTGTGGTCCATCCTAGAAGGCTAACACCCCTGTGTCATTGACAATATAGGACATTTACATTTCGTGGAAATAACAATAGAAGAGTGTACAGAGAAAAACATTTGTAATATTGGTATATATATATATATATATATATATATATATATATATATATATATATATATATATATATATATATATATATGCACATACATACATGTATACATACATGCATACATATACACATACATACATATTAACATATTTTTCTTACTGACATTTCAGCATATGCAGTATATAGCTAAAAATGCAAGCATACATTATCAAGGTCAGTAGTCTTCTGTGCAGATAAATCTCAGAGAAGTATCTTGTTCACTTGCATCTGAAAACTGAGCTTGAAACATTTGCTTTTGTTGAGAATGACTTTGTCCCCTGGCTGCACTAATTATCTGAGGTGTGATGCTGGCAATCTGTGACTGATAAGACACATTTAAATGCCAATATTTAATAGCCATTATTTGCATAATGGCTTTCTAGTTGCAATGTTACCTAACCTAATTCATCGTCCACTCCCAGTCTTCATTATGTAACAGACGATGAGACAAAACAGGAAAGAAAGGCAAACAAGAAATCAGTTCAGACATAAATGGAATCATTATTAAATAATTCATTTTCTGAATGTGGCTTGTTTAGAGCTCGATTACAGGGAAGGAAAATCACTTTTTGGAAAGAAAAACTTGAAAAACTGGAATTTTCTTTTAAGCAAGGGAAGTGTGGATGGTGCAGAAGGCTTGTCTCACACATTTTTTTCTTTCTTTCTTTTATTATTTGCATTGTGTTTTCAATGAAACTGTATGTTTTCTATTGACTTAAGAAGCTTTGATAATAGTTTTTTCATCACTGAGGGAATTTTTGTTGTGCATTTCAGTACTATGGGCAGAAATGCTGTCAGTAATTTATTTAATCCAGCAGAGCTTTTGACTCTTTTATATATACTTATCATCTGCTTACGATTACCGTTGTTACATTCCTTTATTTTAGCACAAGAAAATACCCTTGTTTCCACTTTCTCTTTAATTCCATGTTTTGCTACCACAACAAAACCCTACCATCCTTACTTTTTGCTATATGTAATGTTTTATCCTCCCCTCATTTACTGATGCATTTTCCATTCTTTGGCTAATTACTTTCAGCAGCAACTTGTAGTTAGGATTAATGAAATACAAATGTTAAGTATTTAAGCTTTTAAACACTTCTGAATCACGATGACTCTCACACGTACACCTTTGCTTTTCTTTCTTTTCTCACACTGTTCGCTTATAAACTTTAGGAAAACTTTCTTTTGCCTTGTATCAAGATTATTATCACTCTGATACCTTACACTATCCTCCCTTGGAATACTTACTTTACTGCCCTCAACACCCGTTCCAGTTTCTCCATCGTTTGCTTTTGGTTCATTATTTTTCATATTTACTATCTTATTCTCCCCATTATAATTCATGTACATATATCTTTTCCAAACCAACCCTTCTATCCATATCTTTTGACCTCAATCCAGTTACATGCCTCTTTTCTCAAATTTACCAAGGATAATTGATTTCTGAACTATTTATGTATTCTTTAATTGCTTTTATGGAACTCATTTTATTCTTTATACATGCTTCCTCCTCATTTCCACATCTTCATGAATCTAGAAATTTATTCTCTTCTCTTATCATAGGTTCATAAGACGTTACTAGGGAAACGGCCCTAGAGCCTTTATAAGCCTAGTCATATTTATCCCGAGTTACCCCAATTTTCAGTGGCTAGGTGAGTAAGGTTTGCAGATGTAGGGGTCTATGGTAGTTAATACTGACTTCCTCTGTCCAGGAGGGACATGGGCACCATCCCAGGAGTCAATTTGCGGTCACACAGCCATTGATCTAGGTTGCATCTGAAGAGGGTCAGAGAGGGGCTCTGTTTCACATGAACTGGAAGCTTGCTCCAGAGAAGTGACATTCTTTGGGAGATGTATCTATCTCTCCAGCATGACCTGTTCATGTCAGAGGCTAGGTTAAGCTCCCTGAAGCAAGTGACCCTCCTGCAGTTTGATTTACAAATAAATAGCATTTCCATCAGGGCAGGGTCAGAGAATGGAATTATAACATCCTTAGATCTAGATGTGATACCTTTACTTATAAGATGTGCCACATAGAAGGATTTCTTTACTACTGTGGATATGTGGTGTTCAAAGTTCATATTTCTGTCAACCTGAGTACCCAGATCATGTACCACTGGGTCTATATTTTGGGGAGTGCTCTCTACAATGTAATTAGCAGATATGTCAGTTTTCCCAAAGGGAATAATAATGTATTTTTTTGCATTTAACTTTAATCCGTGGCTTTGGCACCAATCATTTATCTGCATTAACTCTGTCTGCAGTATATTAACATCATTGGGGGACTCAATGATTGCTCCCAATTTGCAATCGTCAGTGAACTTGGTCAGCCACAGGCCATCCAAGTTTGCCTGGACTTCTGAGAAATAAATTTTGAACAGTAAGGGGCCCAGCACAGAACCCTGTGGTATGTCACTGGTGACTGGTCTTTTGCTAGAGGTGACGTCATCCACTTTGACAGTATGTGCTCTGTCAGTGAGCCAGTTGGCTACCTATCTGGTAATGTAGGGGTTAATTCCCAACTGAGAAAGTTTCTCTATAATACCTGAGTGGGGTGGGGCATTGTGTCAAATCCCTTGAACAAATAACTGAACAAAATGTCCTTTCAACTGTATTGTTTATTGTAACACACTGTGCTCCTTATAGTATATTTACCTGTTGCTCCTTTCTTGGCCTTGAAACTGTACTTTATTAACTTTTGACTCAGTACCGTACTTTATTAACATATGTATTGTATTTACTGTATTTGCTGTACTAACCTTTGTGGAGCTTTTCTCCCCAGGCCTCCGCTGAAAATGGGATCCATGCCCAGTCGGACTTCCCCAGTAAACAAATGTAAAATAAAAATAAAATGATAACCATGTTTATCAGGCATAGTCTGCCTTCAACAAATCTGAACTGGGTTAGTGCCAGAGTTTGGAGATTACCTATGTCCTTGTTAATAAGGTCCATAATAATTCTTTTCATGGCCTTGCAGATGAGGCTAGTCAAGCTTATGGGCCTATAATTCCCAGGGTCAGTTGATGGCCTCCCTTTGTGCAGAGGGATTACTGTTTCTGTCCTCTATTCCACCAGAACATAGACATTTCTCAGCCTGTGGTTAAACAGGGATCCAAGTAGGTCTGCTAGGTCATATTTTAAGTTGTTTAAAAGGCAACCTGGGAAGGTTCCTGGTCCAACTGATGTCATGTTTTTGGCCTTGGAGACTGCTGAGATGACCTGCTTTGATATAACAGGCTGAGGAATGGTGGCATGTATACTTTGGGGTATGACTGGAGGGGACAATGTGTTGAAGTTTTCTCCAAATTTGTCAGCTAGCAGGTTGGCTATTACCTCCAGTTGAGTATGGGTGGTGCCATCCACAACCAGTTCAGGGCATAGCTGGGTATTCCCTTTTAGATTCTGGATGTAGTTAAAGAATGCCTGGTGATTATCCTTAGCTAGAGAGGCTATTTTTGCTTTGTAATTAGCTTTGGAGGGCTTGGCAAGATCTCTAATTTATTTAAGCCAGAGAGGGATTACTTCCTCTGCTGAGCCAGTTCCCTCTTGCTCCTGGACATTAGTTTCTTTCTCTTATTGTGCAGCCTGTTTATACTAGGGGTCCACCAGGATGGCTTGTTTTTTTGGCAAGACCTGGTTTTAATCCGGTCAGGTACAGCCAGTTCTATACAATTCCTTAAGTGGTTATACAAGCCATTGGTGTACACCTCTGCATGGGAGTCCATGTTATCTGTGTTCGGGGGAGGGGGCTTTGAAAATTTTTATACCGTCCCTTAGTAGGAGCTAATTTGTCTTTGAAAAATTCTTAAGCATTTTTTAGCTTGATGGGGTATCTGGTCTTATAATTATATCTAACAAGACTGATTTATGGTCCACTCTTATCAGGGGGACATCACACAGGGGGTGGTGCAATGCTCTCCCATGTTAGTGAGTACTATGTCCAGGACATTTGAGACTCTTTTTGGTGTGCTAACTAGCTGTTCCAGAGCATTTGCATTGACAAAGTCCAAGAACCTCTGAGCCAGCATGTTTGTGGTTGTGTATGTTTCCCAGTCAATGGTAGGATAATTAAAATCACCATGAGTAAGGTGTTGGGCTGTATGGCAAGTGACTTCAGTAAGTCTAGGTATGCGGTAGGCTTTTCCTGTGTCATGGTGGGGACCTATAGCCAGGTATAATGTGATAAGGGTCTCTGCTTATAGTTAATTGGATATAGAATAGTTCAAGAGAATCATACTGTTTGAGCAGTCTCGAGGTGTACTTATCCTTAATGAAGATGGATATACCTCCTCCTTTGTTTTTTTCGCACTCAGTTTGTGGTCTGAACATATGAAAGGCATTGTAGTCCTGCACAACAGGGCTGCTTTCTGTTCCTTTGAACCATATTTCGGTGACTGCACAGATGTCAGCATCTCCCAAAGTAAGGAGTGCTTCCATGGAGTCTAGTTTCTTGTTTAGACTCCTAGCATTAAGCAGTAGTACCTTGAGTTTATCTAGAGAGGATTTTGTTATGTTGGGAGGTTGGTTATTTTGACACTGCCTGGAAAAGGCACAATAGGGGTGGATAATGGCTTTACCAGTATCCAAAAGCCTAGAGGAGACAGGTGCAGACCATCTCTGGCAAAGCAACTTGGCCTGTCGACCATGTCTTCCCAGGCTGACAGATACTGGATCCCCCATGGACTGACACCAGAAGCTAAGCTAATTGTTAAAGTCAATCATTTTTTGTTTGTATTGTAGCATCATCCTTGGAAAAGGTAGAATGCTGCTTAAAGCGAGGCTTATACCTGCCTGTGACACATAATCTGACAGCTCAGTCATGTCTTCCTTCATATCATCCAGTGAAGTATGTCTCAAGTCATTCACCCCCATATGGACTCTGATGGGGTCACACCAGTACTTGTGGCTGAGTGGCTGACTGAATCGATGGATCTTGGCACCTGACAGGCAGCTAGCCATAACCCACTCCTAATCCAGGCTGGTGAGGGGAACATCCATGTGTCTTCATTTTTTTAACTTTTCCTTTAACATCATCTTGAATTCAGAAATCATATTTCTCTTAAAGAAGACCCACCATTCATTTCATGTATCATAAATCTCCAGTGGTTCTGAATGATTCCTTCAAAATACCCCAATATCATTCTTAGCTTTCTTTCTTTATTTATTTTTATTTATTTATTTAACATTTGTTAACCGGGAAGGTATGACTGGACACAGATCCTTTTTCAGCAGAGGCTCAGGGAGAAAAGCTCAAATAAAACGAGTATACAAATGCAACAATCACAAAGAACAACAAGGTTGTATAATATCAATTGTACATACTGAGAAAAAGTAAAAAATAAATTACAAAAACAGAAAGTTCAAGCAGGGTCGGGGTTAGCATTTTGGGGTCTCCAGCAGATATCAAGTTGGGTCCCCATAGGCACTTTCAGTCTATGTATCACCCTGTCACTGTCACCCCTTCTAAGCAAACTTTTAGTTCACGCTTCAAACTTTTAGGCTTAGTAAGCACAGACTGGCCTGTAGCTACAGTGCTTTTATATTACAATAGGTCTCTCTTACCACACTGTGTTTGCCCATCTCACAGAGGGACATTCACAGTTACTTGCATTTAGTTGCAACAATGATATGTTGCAGCAACTCTATGTAGAGGTCTGGAGTTAAGTGAAATTGTGCCCTATGCCTACTGTTTCAACCACCCCACCTTACACACACACACACACACACACACACACACACACACACACACACACACACACACACACACACACACACACACCTTCCAGCCCTCCCCTCTCATTTACCTCCCCACTTCTTGGGCTCCCCATACCATGCTCATTACTTTTTTCTGCCTTTTCTCACATTTTGCCTTACTATTCAGCTTTTTTAAGAAGCCATAACTTCTTATAAGATCTGAAGTGCATTTTAATTTTTTTGTTTTTCTTTTTACATGACCTTTTCATCCAGTGATGGTTTGAAAAGAAATTATGATTCAGGAAAGAAATTGTACTGCTGTTCGGCTTTAGTTTTCCATGCATCCTTTCAACACACCTTTCCTAAGCAAGTAAGAACAATAAAGCATTTAGTAAATAACTCAAATAAGCCAGGGTCCAAGAAGCCATATGGTTATAGATATTCTGGGATGCATTTAGAGCACTTTCCCAGGCTTTTAATCAAATGGCGACCTAAAAAAAAGAAAAAACAAGAATAAGAAAAAAAAAAATCAGTCTTATTTTTCTTTCTTTCAAGACAGGGTTGGCGGGTTGGCATAATGGTTAAGGTGCTTACCTTACAAACACAAGGTGCAGGGTTTGATTCTGACATGAGGTAATCGGCTAGGCTTAAAATGACCCACAAGGACAGTTAGCTTAGTACTAATCTATGAAAGAAAGACATAAGTTATACCCAAGGCTTGATGTTCAAAGATGACAAAAGTAGCTCACGATAAACCAATATGCCAATCATTGTTTGGATAGACAGGTCCTATCTGGGGACTTCCTGCCTCCCTAACCCCCGAATGCCTATGCATCCCTCTGGTGTTAGGCTGGGATGAAAGCAGAGGTTCAGATTGCTACAGTATTTCAAGTTAATGCTGACATGCATATACATAGCATGTCTCCTCACTCCTCAACCCAAACTGTCAAAGGCAGCTACCTGTATACATGCCTGAAGTGTGATTGTGAGGAAAGTGAAACAAATGACAGCAGTAATGTATTCTACTTTGTTGTTCCTAGACAGTACTCTGCCCCCACACACGCCATAGTAACCTTCTTTGTACACCTCTGAGGTCTGTGAGAAAAGTAAAAGAAACAATGACCACACTGTACTCAGCCCAAACACAAGCTATACTAACCTGATGTGCATACCTCTAACTTTGACTGTGATGAAAATTAAAGAAGTAATAGCCACCCCCCCTCCCACACACACACACACACACACAAAACCTACAGCATCTTTCTTTTCACACACATCCAAGCAGGGGCCATTATCAGCTTTATCCTAGCATGGTTGTATCACGGCCCTGTTCACGTTAAAGCATGTAATCAGAAAATAAATACATTTTTTTTCCTCCTCATTTTTTCCCCAACCAACAACAGCTTTTGTGGGGCCCCTACACAGTCAAGGCTGATTAAGGGAACCCCTGTGTCCAGTTATATAGTCTGGGGAGTGGAGCCCCCAGACTCTTACAAGATCTAATGTTCTCTGATGTATTTTATGCATTATTTTTGAAATATAATTACTTGTTAGCTACATTTTTTACTGATACGAGAAGAATAATGTGTGTCCTGCCATTACTGGATGTGTGCACAGATAAAAATCACTGATATTTTATACTTATTGCCCAAAAATGCATATTGATAAAAAAATGTGTTATACTATTAACATTTTAATTTAGAATCACATCAAAAGCAGTCACGAAACGAAACCCTTCGCCACCAGGAAGTCAGTCCAAGCACGTTTATTGCAAAACCAAGTGAACAAAGCTAGTAGCCAACCACATAAACATGTTTATGTGGTTGGCTACTAGCTTTGTTCACTTGGTTTTGCAATAAACGTGCTTGGACTGACTTCCTGGTGGCGAAGGGTTTTGTTTCGTGACTGCTTTTGATGTGGTTCTAGTTTGTTTGCAGATCCTAATTTTCATGTTATTTTGAACATTTTAATTTAATTATAATAATATTTAAAACTTGCTCCTGATTTTAAGCCTTTATTCTGCTATTATTGGTATTGTGTCAAATTTTTCTGCAAATAAGTTGAAAGGTGTAGTATCTGGTGTTCTGCCAGTGTTTATAAAACTCCCTGAAAAAGAAACCCATCCTTGAAGACCAGAAGCATCAGCTTTTCTTAAAATCCATGGTTTGCACTGATACCCAGACTGGAAGCATCAGCTTTTCTTAAAATCCAAGGCTTGCACTGAGATCAGTCACTCTGGGTTGCTGATCTCTGTAGTGCTTACCTTGCTAATGTTCATTATCAGCTTTATCCAAACAGGGTCATATCACAGATCTGTTCAGATTAAAAGGCAAAATCAGGAAATTAATACATTTCTTCTCCTTATTTTTCCCCAACCAGCAGCAGCTTTTGTGGGCCCCTCACACAGTCAGGGATGATTATGGGATCCCTCTTGCAGCCAGGGGTATTGCAAGTACCTAAAGCTGGTCATGTTAGTTTTAGTGGAGTGAATGCCCACTAGCAGGGTTTAACTAAGCCAGGGACACTATGTCAATGATAAAATATTTAATGGAATTGCGAATCCTGTTGCTTGATAAAACACTGTTGCTATAACCAAAAATATCTTTGAATTTTAGAGGTGATGTAAATAAGAGTTATTAAGCAACTGGTTTATTAAATACACAAGATTGCTGTACTGGCTTTTGTTGGTTTAACAGACATGTTACAAAATATCAAGATAACTTGCTGAAGTCGTGGCACCCCAGGAACAGGGGGCCCCCAGTAATCACAGGGTTTGCTGGTGCCTAAAGCCGGCTATGAGTTCAAAGAATCACTAAAAGTATAACAGTAGATAATATGTTGGAGGCAGTTGTGTCCAGCACTAGCTGAGAAGACCTCCAATAGCAGAAGGAGTGAAATGAAAGAGGTGAGTATGAAGAGATTCTAAGGGGGAGAGGGGCAGTTACAAAGTCTGGAGTGGAGCAAGAGTGCTTTTTTAAACTGGTGTTTAGCAGTAATAGTTTCATAGTTTCATAGTATAGTACTAGGCTATCTGCCCTGGGGCATTTGTAAGCCTAGCCATAGTGATGTGGCTTTTGCCACCCCATGAAATGGTACAAAACATGTACAGAATAAATTTAGAATACTGTGCCTCTGTCTAGTAGTGACACAATGAAGGTCTCCTTATATAATAGAATTAGTTTACTGTGCCCCTGTCTAGCAGTGACTCAGATGTGACCCCTGGGGTAAACTTACAATCTCCCATCCACTCATCAAGATTTCTCTTGAAGAGAGTCAGTGAGGGGCTCTGCCTAATACGAACTGGGATCTTGTTCCAAAGCATGGGAAGCCTCTGGGTTATGAATCTATCCCTCCAGCATGTCCTATTCATACTTGTGCCGAGGTTTAAGTCTTTAGCTCTCGTGGTCCTGATGGATTTGGATTTTTTGAGGTGGAGCATGTCCATCAGATCCTGATTGGACATGGCCTTGTACGTCAGGCAGAGATCACCTCTGAGCAGGCGGTATGCTACTGAATAAAGCTGAAGTTTTTTTAGTCTGGCAGAATAAGACATATGTTGGAGACCCTTGATCCTCTTGGTGAGGTACTTTTGTGGTCTCTCCAGCTGTTGCAAATGCCGGGTGAGGTACATACCAAATGGGACATTGTACTCAATCATGGGTCTGATGAGGGAGGAATATAGGGGTACAATGACATCCTTGGATCTGGATGTGAATCCCTTCATGATGAGGTGTGCAAGGTAGAATGTTTTTCTAACCACTTTGGCAACGTGGGTGTCAAATGAGAGGTCGCTGTCGACTTGGGTCCCTAGGTCTCTGATTACTTTTTCCGTACTCAGTGGGTTGCTGTCTATGTGATAATTTGTGGGTACTTTGTTTTTCCCAAAGGGGATGACTATACATTTTTTGGCATTTAGTTTAAGGCCGTGACTCCGGCACCAGTTGTCCGTTTCTGTGAGGCCTTTTTGTAGGATGTGTGTGTCTGCTAGTGTATCGACTATGGCGCCTAGTTTGCAGTCATCTGCGAACTTTGTCAGCCACAGTCCTCCCATGTTTGCTTTAACATCTGAGAAATAAATGCCGAACAAGAGGGGTCCCAGGACAGATCCCTGTGGGACACCACTTGTGACTGGCTTTGAGTCTGACATTGCTCCAGCGATTTTAACTTTATGGGTTCTGTCCTTTAGCCAGTTTGCAACCCATCTAGTGACATAAGGGTTTACTTTTAAGCTGTTGAGCTTATCTATGATGCCTGAGTGGGGTATTGTGTTGAAGGCCTTAGCCAAGTCCAGGTATGCTGTATGGACTGCTTTGCCCTCATCAATGGCTCTAGTGACTGTTTCAAAAAGTCAACCAGGTTTAAAAGGCAGGATCTGCCCTTTACAAAGCCAAACTGGGTGGGGTCAAGTGTCTGTAGGTCCCCTATGTCTCTGTTTATGAGTTCCATAATGATTCTTTCCATAGCTTTGCAGACCAGGCTGGTTAAGCTTATGGGGCGGTAGTTTCCAGGGTCTGTAGAGGCACCCCCTTGTGGAGTGGGACCACTGTTGCTGTACGCCAGTGTTCAGGTACATATCCCAAGTAAGGCTAAGGTTAAATAGCATTTTTATGTGTGGGTTTAGCTCCTCTTGGAGTTCATGTAACACGCAACCCGGGATACCGTCAGGTCCCATTGATGCTGTGTTTTTGCTTTGTTTAGGGCGGTTCTCACTTGGACATCTGAGATGACAGGGAGATTACATTCAGCTGGGATAAGTATTTCTTCTTTTGGGGTTGAAGGAGGGGAGAAATTTGCACTGAACCTGTCAGCCAGAATGTTGGCAATATCTGTGGGTTCAGTGTATTTTTTGTTGTTGTGAACCAACTCTGAGCATATCTGAGGGTTTCCACCCAGGTTTTTAACATAGCTGAAGAAGGCTTTGTGGTTATCTTTAGTGTCCTTAGCGATTTTTCTCTCAAAGTTGGCCTTGGATGTTTTTATGAGAGAATGTAGTTTTCTGCTAATGTTGATCAGAGATGTCTTCGCTTCATGGGATTTTGCTCTGACGTGCAGTAGCTTCCCTCTTTTGTTATAAAATTTGTTTATGGCTGAGGTCCACCAGACAGGATGCTTACCTTTGGTGGAGAGGGACTTGGATTTGTTTGGGATTGCATGATCCATGCATTCTTGGAGATGTCCATAGAAAGCATTTGTGAAGGATTCGGCATTGTGGGATGTGGTATCCACTGGCACAGTGGGCTTAAAGGATACCATCTCAGTCTTAAGAAGAGTGAAGTCTGCTTTTGAGAAGTTTTTCACTGTGGTCTTTTGTGCTGGGAGTGGAGGAGGGATATGTATATCCAGGGTGATTAGTTTGTGGTCAGATCTCACTAGTGAGGGGTATACTTCCGGTGTGGAGCATTTTGTCCCCATGTTTGTGATGATCAGGTGTAGTATATTATCTCCCCTAGTGGGAGAGGTGACTAGTTGTTCCAGTGCACTTGAATTTATGAATTCCAGGAACCTTTGGGCTAGGGTGTTAGGGCTAGAATAATGTACCCAATCTATGTTTGGGTAGTTGAAGTCTCCCAGTATGATGGTATTTTGTGATACATTCATATCCTCCAATGTCTTCAGGAAGGCTGAGTGGGGTTCTTGAGATTGGGAGGGTGGTATGTAACATGCTACCAGTTGTATAGCAGTTTTGCCTATGATTAGTTGCACCTGTATGGTCTCTGATGCTTCATGTGTTGCTACTAACCTGGAGGTGTGGGTGTCCTTGATGAATATGGACACTCCCCCTCCCTTTGTGGTTCAGCCCGGGGTTTGGGGCCGAAAAGCATGATACGAGGTATAGCCTGGTAGAGCTGGGGTGCTCTCAGGAGCCTTGAACCAGGTTTCAGTTACTGCACAGACGTCGATGTTCTCCATGCTGAGGAGTGCATCAAGTGCCTGCATCTTGAGATTTAGACTTCTGGCGTTGTGCAGCATTACCCTTAGTTTTTTCCATTTTTGTTTTCTAAGGAGGTGGGTTTGTCTTTTGAGCCTTGCCTAAAAAAGGCACTATGGGGGTGGCAAGAGCCTTAGCCAATATCCGGAAGCCCAGTGGTGACAGGTGTAAGCCATCCCTTGCGAAGCAGCGTGGCTTGTCCAACATGTCATCCCAGGCAGACAGACATTGGATCCCCTTAGAATGACACCAGTACTTGAGCCAATTGTTAAAGCTGATCATCTTGTCTTTGTATTGTGGTATCATTCTTGGTGAGGGCAAGATGCTGCTCAGGGTCAGGGTCATACCAGCCTGGGCTACATAATCAGAGAGCTCCTCTATGTCTCTTTTCATGTAGTCCAGGGAGGTACGTCTCAGGTCATTCACACCAGCATGGACAATGATGGAGTCATATTTGTACTTGCTTTGGAGTGACTTGAGTGCGTGTGTTATGTGGCGGATCCTAGATAGACAGCTCACAGTCACCTTCTCCTTGTTCAGCCTGGTCAGCGGGACATCAGTGTGTCTGACTATAGAGTCACCTATTACTAGTGTATCAGGCAAGGTGTTTGGCCTTAAGGGCTGTGATTGGTTGACACACTGATTTATTGAAGTATGTGTTGCATGTGTTTTGTTTTGAGGTGGTGGATTTTTGGATGTCTGCTTTGGGAGCCTCTGTTGTTTTGGTAAGTTTTTTATTAGAGCCTCCGAGTATGTCTTTGTGTTTTTATGTGTTTGGTTTGCAGTTGTGGTAGGTCTATGTGGGACTGGGATTGTTGTGTGTGTGGTTGCCATCTCCTCCTGTCTGGTCATGCCAGCCCTGAGTTGAGAGAGTTCAGCCTCCAGTTTGGCTATATAGTTGCATCTCTCACATGTATTTGTGTTTGTTGGGAGGAGGAGAGGGTTGTCTGTGTACATGAGACAATTGTAGCATTGTCTCAAGATACCCAGATTGACCAGCTGAATTGGAGACAACGCCAGTAATCTACCACTCGACATGCTAGAACAGTATAAGGGAGTGCTGTACCTTTAAGGGAAGTGGATATTCACAGGGGTGGTAAGTAGATGTAGTGCTTTACTTTGTACGAGAGTGCTTACTTAGTAGAGAAGTATTGAGAACAAGTGCTAGGCTTATAATATAGTGAGTAGTCTGGTTATACTAAGAGTACAGCTTCCTTAAGGGAAAATTTGACGAGCAGACTTTGCGGATCCAGAAAAAGTTTAACCTTGTTTAACCAGCGGGAAGGGCATTCCAGACCTTAGCTATACTTGAAGAATATAGTGACTGACCAGCTGTGTTGTTTACTTTGGAAATTGCTAACAAAGCTTTATTACTTGAGTGAAGAGGGCGTGTGGTACTATAAGGATGGACAAGATTCTGAAGAGCGGGGATCTTTTCAGGTTGGTGAATAATAGTGTGAAGTGAGATAAGTCGGTTATAGGTAAACAAATTTGGAAGTTCAAGCCAATTTAAGTGTCTGAGTGCTAAGCAATGGTGATCTCTGTAGTTGAGGCTTGTAGCAAATTTGACTATTTTTATTGTAGCAGATTTCTAATTTTGTGATTAGATTTTAGATTAGTAAAGATGGGAGAGGCATAAAGAAGAGTGGAGATTAGGTGAGTAGTTGGGAGAGTGGCTTTAGTACAGTTGGTTAGGTATGGTTTGTGTCAATAAAGACTGCCAAGTTTTTTATTAACGTTTGTAATGATGTGGGCTACATGTAGGTCAAATTTAAGTGAACAGTCAATAGTTACACCTAGGAGCTTAATATGAGGTGAAGGGGTGATGAAGGTGAAGTTGGCAGATGATATAGAGAAAGGGTGTGAGGGGTCAGGAGGTTTGCCAGGGGAAAAAAGCATAAGTTTCTTAAACAAAATAGCCATATTTAATAAAAAAAATAAATTTCCTTTAATTTTCATACACTTTTATAGGCTGAAAACTACGTAACAAGGGATTTCCAATTTACGTTGTTTTAAACTCTGATTTTCAGAACTAAAAATCTATAACATTTTTAAACTCCCAAACAAATATAGATAGTTTTTCGTTTAGTATACTGCACATCTGTAAGGTTAAAAACATTATTTCCCAATGTATTAGTTTTACAGTTAAAATCACCAGCCCTAATTTCTTCTGCATTAATAAAATACATGGTTTGATTTTTTTTTTAAATAAAATCTGTGTTATTTGTTTTATTTATCTTTAGTATGTAAACATAAAATACATATACTAAAATATCTAGCCATGTCCAAACATCATTGCACACAAGTGGTTCTATCATTTTAACATCCATTTAACTATCCATTAATTGATAGTTATATTTTGTTTTGTTTTTTTCAATTTTTTAAATTAATATTATTGTTACCCGTCTGAATTCTTCCTCACCAGGTTACAATGGTAGCCTCCTTCTCTACATTGAAGCAGTTCTTTCTTTATCGAATTTGTTAGTGTCTAACATGTTGGAATAATATACTGCTGTTTCTCTTATTGAATTAATAGTATATCTCTTCAGTTTACTCTTTAAACTATTCATGTTGAAGAAAAGCATAGTCAGAGTTTTTTTTATTTCTGTCAAGCTGTTTTAAAATTTTTCTTTTTTATTTTGCCTTTTGTTTTGTTTTTCTTTTCACTGTTTGCTATCAGAGACAGTGGTTTCTACCTTTGTTTGCTCATTGAAGCCAGTTATGATAACCTTATTGTTCTGCAATGCTTGAAAATGTTTCAAATGTCCTTTTATTCCTTTGGAACATTCTTTGGCGCAGTAAAATGCTTGTCGTCCTTCTTGTATTATATTCATATAGTGTCCTTTTTCCTTTTTTGTCATTTTTTTCCCTATTTCAACATCACATTTAAGTTAAAACTTAATTAAGCTCATTTGTTGCATTTCTTCACATTGTATACTATTAGGTTCTTTTATTCCACAATGTGCATTGCTTCTTTTTCACACTGTGAAATTAAATGCTATAACTCACTGCAATAATAACATTGCTTTGACTGGCCTGAATACCTGATCGTGCACTTGCTATTTTTAGCAAATAATACCATTTTGTACGTGACATAACTTGTCTTTCTCCTCTTTCAGTAACATACTTCCCTACCACTCATATACAGTCCAAAAGAGTATATTGTTTATAGAAAATTATAATTTACTACAAAGTATTCACTTAGCACCACTATCCTGAAGTGATAATGTATTGCTCATTGACTGGAAAGATGTTCTTCCTGCATAATAAAGTTATTGTAAAGAAAAAATGTCATTTTAGAACACAGTCTTTTTACTTCTGAACCCCAGCACCCTGCTATCCACTGCAGTAATTTCTTATAACAAACACTGTGTGTGCTTTTCTTTCCAAGAGGACTCACTATTCTTGCTCTATCATTTTAAATGGCTGGTGGATGACTTACATTTGTCCTAGAAAGTATCTTCCTGGTGGAAGCCTTTCTCATCACTTGTGCTGAAAGCAGAGCAGATTTGTTCCATGATGTCTCCACTTTGGGCCATAAATACTAAATACCCTGTTTCTAACGCAGGTCCTTCATGCCAATCATACTGCACAAGACCACTACTTTCGCTGGTCCACTGCTGTCACAGATATCACATGGTTGAGCACCTCTGCATTGTTCATTACTCTTACTAATGTTCCATCTGACAAATTAGTCTCTTTGTGTCATTGCTCTGGATCATCTGACAGCTGTTCTTGCCACATTGTCCAAAATGTGTGGCTATCATCTCTCAGATCCAGTGGTTTACATGTCCATCATAACCTCCATGCCCACATCGAGTTCACCAAGTGAACCTCTTTCTTCCAGTTCTACAACTGTCACCTTATTATTACTTTCATCAGGTACTTTCACCACCTGTGATGTCTGCTTCATTGACTGTAATACCTTGCTAGTAGGAAAATGTCATGTAGCCAGCCAGAACAATCACTTCACAGTTTCTGCTGGCTGAATAGGGTGATTTCCCTGGTTACCTGGACATATTGTCCTTAGTCGGTAAAAATAACATGCTTTGTCTCTATTGAAAGTAAGCCTTAAGCCTTCTGTGACAAATGTGATCAAGACAGCATAGGTAAATCAATATTTGAATAAGATTAAAGTTTTCCATAAGTACATTTTTCATCCTTTTTGCTCACTCACGAATCCTACCCTTGAACCTAATGTTAATACCACTTTCCCCCCTAAAGAAAACAAAAAAAAAAAAAGAAAAGAAAAGAAAAATAAAATCTCACTATTACATGAACAGCACAATCTGCTGTTCCTCAAACAGCACATGCGATAATCAAAGTTAAGACAAATGCAATCTTTGCAGCATGTTGCTTACTGTTTGGTGGCTTGCTTACTGATTGATTGCTTTTTGTAAGCACTCGTAAAGTTTGCTCTGCCAGCAATCAACCATATAAATCCCATCACTGCCTTGCTTTAAAACAGTTTCAATGACTTGAGATCCCCCAGCTTCTTCTTCTTACCCAGCTTCAGTTCACTCACACCTTACTGAACAAACCCTCAGCATGTCCTGCTTGTTACTCTTCTTATGTGCATTAAGAAGACGTTGAGGCTTAGGTGTTTGTTTAAGTAGTTTATTGTATACAAATACATCAGGATGGATGGCAGGAACATTAAACTTAAATGAACTGTCTAACTTACTGACTGACTACATACATGCATGTCTCACTCTGGCTGCTCACTCAAAATGGCAGTCTTTCTTGTATGTGCTCAGTACTTATGTGCATGTGCTGACTCATTGGAAAAATCAAAATGAGGCCAGCACCAAAGAGTGAATGTATATATAATACACTTTAATATGGCAAAAAACAAAGAATCAGACCAGTTTCGGCCCAATGGCCTTCCTCAGTGATACAATACTGACAAATAATGAATACTTTAAATAGTATTCTTAATTAATCAATTGAGCAAAATAAACCAGTATTTAAAGGTACAGTTTCGGTTTCAAAAATCTAATTTTCACCCTCCTATGGACAAATTTGTTATTGTATTTCAAGATTCTTGTCTCAAAGATTTACATTTTAAACGATATGATTCACACGTTAGGTCATAATATGTCAGAACAAGAACAACAGGCGTTAACAAATTTGAAAAATAATTCCAATATTGTTATTACTTCAGCTGACAAAAGGGGAGCAGTGGTGGTTATGGACATGCAATATTATCTGAATGAAGCCTTTAGACAGCTATATGATTCCAGATACTATATGTCAATGCCACTGGATCCCACTATGCAGTTCAAAAAAGAAACTGATTCATTTTTGGAACTTGCAGTAGATGAAGGGATTATTGATGTGGCTACTAAGGGACAACTAATGGTGGATGACCCTCAGAAGCAGATTTTTTATCTGCTACCTAAAATTCATAAATGTTTGGAGAAACCACCAGGAAGACCTATAGTATCTGGCAGGGAATCACTAACATAACCCCTTTCCATGTTCTTAATACAATACTTGCAACCTTTATTAAAAATGGTTCACTCAAGATTAAAGGGCACCACTCAATTTCTCCAGATTTTGTCTGAGTCACAGTTGGAACCGGGTTGGATAATGTGTACTTTAGATGTTACCGCCCTTTACACGAATATCCCCCATTGGGCTGGACTGGAAGCCCTACAATATTGTCTTGACAAGGCAGATATTTATCCACCCGGTTTCAACACTTTGTTAACCTGTATGGCTGAACATATACAAACAAAAAATGTGTTTTATTTTCAAGCAGACTGCTTTTGGCAAACACAGGGAACTGCAATGGGGGCATCATTTGCCCCTATTTGTGCGGATCTCTTCATGGGGTACCTGGAAGAACATCTTATCTTTGACCCATTACATAACATCTATTTAGGGGACATGGATATTTGGCGTAGGTACCTCGATGATTGCTGGTTGATTTGGTGGGGTGATGCTACATATTTATCAGAGTTTATCCAGTATCTAAATGAGAACAAATGGGGGATGGAGTTTACAATTAATATGCATGATCAGGAAATTCATTTTCTGGATGTTCGGATTACACGGAATCCGGATCATACACTTTCTACACAGGTGTTCCGTAAATACCCCCAGTACAATAGTTTATTGGAGGCAACCAGTTTACACCCCCATCACATCATTAAAAATATACCCAAATCCCAGTTTCTTAGAGTGAGGAGAATTTGTTCAGATCAAGGTACCTACGAGTATCATCAATAGGACCTTATACATAGGTTTCGCAGTTGGGGATATAAACCTGGGTATGTCAGGACAGCCAGCATTTGGGCCAGAGAACAAAATAAGAGCCCAACTATTGGAGTACAAGGTAAAATTAGGTACAGAGGAGAATGTGGTTAGGTTTGTGACAACATATAGCAGGAACATCAATGCCATTAGAAATGTTATTAGGGATAATTGGAACATTCTTTTGGCCAATGAGGAGTTAGCTAAGATACTAACTCTGGAGTGTTTATTTTCTTATTGTAGAGGCCGTAATTTGGGCTCATATTTTAATCACTTCAAAACTGGGCATACATCAACAGACTTTGGTCAGCAATTAACTTTAACAGGGGGCAAATTGAATGGGTCTTTTCCCTGTGGGTATTGCTCATTTTGTATAAATATGCTTAAATCTAAGGAATTTTCTAGCAGAAATACCAACAGGGTGTATAATATAAAATATTTTGGAAATTGTGGAACGGATTGGGTGGTCTATTTGACCACCTGCTCCTGTTCATCTTTTTACGTGGGACAAATGTCCAGGCCATTCAGGACTAGAATGTCGGAACATCTAAGTGACATGAGAAATCAACATTTGACAAATGCTTTATACAAACATATGTTAAATCATAAAACAGCTAAATTTAGTTTTACACTCATTGATAAAATATGGGGGGACAGATCCAATAAAATGGGATGGCATGGTATATTAAATAATAAAGAGAGGATTATTAAATTAGGAGGTTTATTTTCCCTTGGTTTGAATGACCATCTGTAAATGTTTTTGAAAGTTGGTTGCATGTACAAATCAAACCCCTTGTCAGGAAACTGTGCCTTTAAATACTGGTTTATTTTGCTCAATTGATTAATTAAGAATACTATTTAAGGTATTCATTATTTGTCAATATTGTATCACTAAGGAAGGCCATGGGGCCGAAACTGGTCTGATTCTTTGGTTTTTGCCATATTAAAATGTATTATATATACATTCACTCTTTGGCGCTGGCCTCATTTTGATTTTTACATTTGCTTGTTCGGCCTTTTGCACCTGCCTAACTTGCGAGTACGTTGTGTTGGGATTATTGCTGACTCATTGGAAACCTTCTTAAAGGTATATCACATACTCTGATCTACATTCTCCCTCTTACTGAGCTGTCTCATATAAACAATGTCATTTTAACAGGTATGCAATTATACAGACTTTAATAAAGAAAAACAACAGTGATGCCCAGGTTGCCGTGTATGTGGAACTAGGTTTCCAGATGCCACCCAATCTTAGTTCCCAGTGCCTCTGTCAAGTAAAGCCACTGGAGTGATCCCTGGGGTGAATTTTCTATTTCCCATCCACTCATCAATATTTCTCTTGAAGAGGGCCAGTGAGGTGCTCTGCTTGACATGTATGGGAAGTCTATTCCATAGCATGGGCAGTCTCTGGGTTATGAACCTGTATAATAGTTAGGACTGTGTTTAGCAATAGGGACAGTCACTGAGAAACATTCTTTGAGGATTCTATATTGAGGAGTCTCAGGGATTTTCTCAGGAATGGGGATTGCTGACGGAATGTTCTCTGGAACAGGAACATTGGACAAGTCATTCTGAGAACTAGAGTCTTTGTCACAGACAAGATGCTGTAACACTGGTTCGGACACTGATAACAAATGCTTCCGATTTTGTCTGAATTCCACACCTTGTGATTCTACAATGCATGCTCTCAGCTCTTGAGACAATGTTTTTTCACAAATCCAATGAGATCAAAACCTTTTGATGTCTGGATCCTCACTATCTCCCCTTTTTGTAAAGAATGGAGCAGTTTGCTGGTTTTATCATAGTAAGACTTCTGGGACAAATGCTTTTTCAACAGTTATTCTTTTACTGCTTTGCTGTTCTTAATACATGGAACTAATAAATTATTGCTGATTGGTAGTGTCATTCTGGTTTGTCTCGACATAAATCTCTGGGCAGATGAACCAAGATGTTTATCACGAGGAATGTTTCTGAGATTTAACAAGTTTAGAAAAACATTGGTATTGTCATGTCTGGGTTTCTCTAACAGCTGTTTTGCACTTTGAACTGCACGTTCAGCCAAACCGTTTGACTGAGGGTATTCAGGACTACTTGTAATATGAACAAAGTCCCACTCTTCAGCAAATCTCTTAAACTGCTGACTTGTAAACTGTGCACCATTGTCAGAAATAACTCTGTGTGGACTACCATGGACAGAAAAATGTCGCTTCAACTTAGTAATGACAGTATTGGAAGTTAGGTTGGGAAGTAGATCAATCTCAAATCAATTTGAATAAGAGTCTACTAACACCAAGTACTGTTGACCATTCCACTAAAAGATATCTGTAGCTACTGTTGACCAAGGTAGTTCAGGAATCTGGTTTAACTGAAGTGGTTCTTTCTATTGATGCGGCTTTGTACTATTACATACTGAAGATGAAAGTACTTCCTCAGTATCTCTTGACATAGAAGGCCAAAATACTAGACCTCTTGGCCTTCTTTTGGTAGAATCAATTCCTGGATGCCCAGAATCCAAGGTCTTAATATACTCTTGTTGCAAAGACTTTGGAAAAAAACACTTTAGGACCTTTCATGCTGATACCATTGTCTGACAAAACCTCATCTCTGTATGGAAAATATTTGCACATCCACTAGTAAACAAAATTGCTTTGAAGGCCATCCTTGACTGATAAAGTGGTTGAGCCTCTGGAGAACTGGATCTGAAGCTGTGTGAGTTCAAGACGTGTCGAAGAAATATTTCTCACTTCTATGAACTCAAAATCAAGTTACTTATCATTATGCTGTTCCGTAGCCTTTCTAGGTGATCTGGATAAGGTATCAGCAAGATAAAAAAAAGTTTTCCTTTCGTGTAAACAAGTTTGAAACTTCTGCAAATTGAGCATCATGCATTGCAGTCTAGCTGGAGCTGTATGCATAGGCTTTCTCAAAATAGTAACAAGAGGTTGGTGATCAGTTTCAATCTGGATAAGTCGACCATAAATATAATCATGGAACTTTGAACATGCAAACACAATTGCCAAAAGCTCTTTCTCAATCTGGGCATACTGCATCTCGGCCTGGGTAAGAGTTATTGATGCACAGGCTACTGTTCTACCCTCCTGAAGAATGACTGCACCTAGACCACATTTAGAAGCATCACAGGAAATAGTAACTGGTTTGTGAACATCATAGTAGCTGAGAGTTGGTGGATTAGCAATTTTCTGCTTCAGGACATCAAATGGTCTTTGGTGCTGTTCTGACCATGACCAAATTACATATTTGCATGTCAGCTTTCTAACCAGTGATGCCAATTGGCTTAAATCTGGAATGAACCTGCCTAGATAGTTGACCATGCCAACAAAACTTTGTAGCGCTTTGACATTGGAGCTGGCATCTCCAGAATTACTGTTTGCTTTGAAGGATCTGGTCATAAGCCTGAAATGGTAAACAAGTGACCAACATAAATAACTTCTTGTAGCCTGAATTTGCACTTCTGAGGATTCAGCTTAAGATTCTCTTTGTGTGCTCTTTCCATAATTTTCTTGAGGTTTCTATCATGTTCAGCTTCACCATTGCCTCCTACTAGAATATCATCTACTATAATAACACAGGGATAGCCAGAAAACATTTGCTCCATTGCACACTGAAAGACTTTTATTCCAAATGGCATTCTCAGAAATCTGTATCTTCCAAATGGCGTACCAAATGTGGTTAACAATGAAGATTTCGGTCAAGCAAAATTTGCCAAAATGAACTCTTTGCATCTAAGACAGAAAAAAACAGTGGCATTTGGCATGAGGGCAGCAACTTCTTCAACTGTGCACATTGGATGATGAGGTCTTTTTAATGCTTTGTTCAAATCTCTTGTATCAATACATATTCTGATATCATCTGAGCTTTTCTTATGAGCTGCTACCATGGAGGACACCTATTCAGTAGGTTCTTCTACTGGACAAATTGCTCCTAGCTGCAGCATTCTGTCTAACTTGGCTTTGACTCTGTTCTGCATAGCTATTGGAACTTTCCCTGCTGGCCTGATAACTAGGTTGACCTCTGGGTCTAACTTCATAGAGTACACCACTGGTAATTTGCCTAGTCTGTCTGCAAAAATATCAGCATACTCAGAAAAAATAGTTTGGGTGAAATTTGAGCTGTTGTCATGCAGGCATGGTGAACTTCTTTATTAAATCAAAGCAGTCCCATTTTCAAACTGTCTCTGAGACCTAATAATAATTGCACGTGACTCGTGACTATGAAAAACTGAAGTCACACCTGTTCCCAGTAGAGCAACATGAAAGCACTACTGAGCCTTTGGTTTGAATCTCTTCACCACCATAGGCAACAAGCTTCCCATACTTTGTCAGATCAAGATGTTCTGCAGCTTTTACTCTAGCAAATGTTTCTGCTGACATACAGTGGATATAAAAAGTTTACACACGCCTGTTAGAATGCCAGGTTTTTGTGATATAAAAGAATTAGACCACAATAAATCATTTAAAAACTTTTCCCACCTTTAATGTGACCTATAACCTGTAAAATTCAATTGAAAAAACAAGCAAATCTATTAGGGGAAAATATAAAAAATAGAAACTAAACAATATGCTGGTTACATAAGTGTGCACACCCTACTTGTTGTGTGTGCATACCCTTAAACTAATACTTAGTTGAAGCACCTTTTGATTTAATTGCAGCATTCAATCTTCTTGGGTATGAGTCTATCAGCATGGCACATCTTGACTTGGCAATATTTGCCCACTCTTTCTTGCAAAAGTGCTCCAAATCTGTCAGATTGTGAGGGCATATCTTGTGCACAGCCCTCTTCATGTCACCCCACAGATATTCTATTGGATTTAGGTCTGGGCTCTGGCTGGGACATTCTAAAACTTTAATTTTCTTCTGGTGAAGCCATTCTTTTGTTGATTTGGATGTATGCTTGGGGTCATTGTCATGTTGAAAGGTGAAATTCTTCTTCATCTTCTGCTTTCTAGTAGATGCCTGAAGGTTTTGGGCCCAGAGTGACTGGTATTTGGCACTGTTCATAATTCCCTCCACCTTGACTAAAGCCCGAGTTCCAGCTGAAGAAAACCAACCCCAAAGCATGATACTGCCACCACCATGCTTCACCGTGGTGATGGTGTTCTTTTGGTAATGCAAAGTGTTGTTTCTACATCAAACATACTTTTTGGAATTGTGGCCAAATAGGTTCAACCTTGGTCTCAGACCATAACATATTTTCCCTCATGCTTTTGTGAGACTTGTATTGTTTTGCAAATTTTAGCTGGGCCTGGATGTTTTTCTGTGTAAGACAAGGCTTCTGTCTTGCAATCCTATCCCATAGCCCACACATATAGAGAATATGGGAGATTATTGTTGCATGTAGTACACAACCAGTACTGCCAGAAATTCCTGCAGCTCCTTCAGTGTTGCTGTAGGTCTCTTGGCAACCTCTCTGACCAGTTTTCATCTTGTCTTTTCATCAGTTGTGGAGGGATGACCAGTTCTTTGCAACGTCACTGTTGTCCCATATTTTCTCCACTTTTTGATGACTGTCTTCACTGTGTTTCATGGTATATCCAATGCTGTGGACATTTTTTTGTACCCTTCTCCTGACTGATACCTTTCAACAATGAGATCCCTTTGATGCTTTGTAAGCTGTCTGCGAAGCATGGCTTTTGCTGTAGCAGGCAACTGAGTAAATCTCAGGAAAATCCAACTAGGACAGCTGAAATTTATTTGGGGTTAATCAGAGTCTCTTTAATTGATGGCAGGTGTGAACCCCTGAAGACTGAATGTTGTAATTAAATCAAAGGGTGCTTCAACAAAGTATTAGTTTAAGTGTGTGTGCACACAACAAAGTGTTAATTTAAAGGTGTGCATACTTATGCAACCAGCGTATTGTACGTTTTTTATTTTTTATATTTTTTACCCTAAGAGATTTGTTTGTTTTTCAATTGAATTGTACAGGCTATAGGTCACATTAAAGGTGGGAAAAGTTTTGAAATTATTTATTGTGGTCTCATTTTTTTATATCACAAAAACCTGGCATTTTAACAGGGGAGTGTAAACTTTTATAGGTTCATAGGTTCATAGGTAGGTACTAGGCTATCTGCCCGAGGGCATTTTTAAGCCTAGCCAGAGTGTGTCGGCTTTCGCCGTCCCATTGATTAATTAACTGAGCCTCTGTCAAGCAGAGTCAATGAAGTGATCCCAGGGGTGTATTTTCTGTTACCCATCCACTCGTCAAGGCTTCTCTTGAAGAGTGTTAGTGAGGGGCTCTGCCTAATGTAGTTAGGAATTTTGTTCCAAAGCATGGGGAGTCTCTGTGACAGGAATCTATCCCTCCAGCATGTTCTATTTATTGTTGTGGCGAGGTTTAGCTCACTAGAGCGTGTGGCTCGCAGTGACTTGGATTTCTTTAGGTGGAGCATGTCCATCAGTTCTGAGTTGGACATGGCTTTGTAAGTCAGGCAGAGATCACCTCTGAGTAAGCAATATGCCTCAGAGTACAGCTGGAGTTTTTTCAGTCAGGCTGCATAGGACATATGTTTGAGGCCAGTAATCCTCTTGGTGAGGTGCTTTTGCGGTCTTTCCAGCTGTTGGAAGTGTCTTGTGAGGTACATCCCAAATGGGGTATTGTACTCTATGATGGGTCTGATGAGTGAGGAGTAGAGGGGCACTATAACCTCTTTATTTCTATATGCAAACCCCTTAGTAATTAGATGGGCCACATAGAAGGATTTCCTAACTACTTTGGCAATATGATTGTCAAAGGAGAGATTACTATCTACCTGGGTCCCCAGATCTCTTATTACCTCTTCTGTATTAAGGGGGCTGCCACCTATGTGGTAATTCGTGGGTGTTTTGTTTTTCCCAAATGGGATGACTATGCATTTTTGGCATTTAGCTTGAGGCCATGACTTTGACACCAGGTGTCTGTCTCAGTAAGGCCTTTTTGAAGGATGTCCGTGTCAGCCGGAGAGTCAATTATGGCTCCCAGTTTACAGTCATCGGCGAACTTGGTTAGCCATAGTCCTCCTGGGGTTTGCCTGTACTTTTGAGAAATATATGCCGAACAGTAGGGGTCCCAGAACTGAGCCTTGTGGGACACCACTTCTGACTGGTTTAGAGTCGGACCTAGAGCCCACTATTCTTACCGTGTGAGTTCTGTCTGTCAGCCAGTTGGCAACCCATCTTGTGACGTAGGGGTTTATGTTCAGGCTGGTGAGTTTTTCTATAATACCTGAGTGAGGAATGGTGTCAAACGCCTTGGAGAGATCAAGGTAGGCTGTGTGAACCATCTTTCCCTCATCTATGGCCTTAGTGACTGTCTCGAAAATGTCAACCATGTTTAGTAGGCATGATCTGCCCTTAACAAAGCTGAACTGGGTTGGGTCAAGTGTTTGGAGGTTCCCAATGTCTTTGTTAATGAGTTCCATGATGATGCGCTCCACAGCCTTGCAGACCAGGCTAGTCAGGCTTATGGGGCGATAGTTACCAGGGTCAGTTGTGGCCCCTCCTTTGTGGAGCAGAATAACCGTTGCTGTGCACCATTCTATGGGCACGTAGCCTGTGGAGAGGCTGAGGCTGAACAGCATGTTTAGGTGGGGGGTTAGTTCATTCTGTAGTTCGTGCAAGATGCAGCCTGGGGACACCATCTGGCCCCATTGATGCTGTGTTTTTGGCTTTTGAAAGGGCTGTTTTCACCTGTGCCTCTGTGATTTCCGAGACACTACACTTTTCTGGTATTGTTGTGGGCCCTTTTGAAGGTGAGAGGGAGGTGAAGTTTGCACTGAATCTATCTGCCAGGATGTTGGCAATATCAGTAGGTTCAGAATATTTTGTGCTATTTTGCACTAGCTCAGAGCATATCTGTGAGTTGCCACTTAGATTCTTGACATAGCTAAAGAAGGCTTTGTGGTTATTTTTCGGATCCTTGGCTATTTTTCTTTTGAAGTTAGCCTTGGATGACTTTATAAGGGACCTTAGTTTCTTACTGATACTGATCAGGGATGTCTTTCCTTCTTGGGATTTGCTTTTTTTCTGAACTAGTTTCCTCCTTCTGTTGTATAACCTGTTTATGGAAGGGGTCCACCAGACTGGTTTCCTTCTCTTAGGGGATGACTCTTGGTCTTGCTAGGGTGCCATGCATCCTTGTAGGTGCTCATAGAGTGCAATTGTAAAGGATTCTGCATCTTGGGCAGTGTTATCCTTTAGCGTGGGGGCTGTGAAACCTACCACTTCTGCCTTACGTAATGTGAAGTTTGCTTTATAAAAGTTTTTCACTGTGGTTTCCTTGGTTGGGAGTTGTGGTGAGGTGTGGACATCCAGGGTGATTAGTTTATGGTCTGATCTAACCAGTGATGGGTTGACCTCTGTTACGGAACACCTGTCGCCCATGTTGGTGATGACCAAGTCCAATATGTTGTGGCCTCTGGTAGGGGAGTTTACCAGCTGATCCAGGACATTTGACTTGATAAATTCCAGGAAGCGCTGAGCCTGGGAGTTTGTACTCAAGTAGTTTTCCCAGTTAATGGTAGGGTAATTGAAATCACCCAATATCAGGGTGTTCGGTAGGACCTTCATGTTTTCCAGTGTCTCCAGAAAGGCAAAGTGGTGGTCCTGGGTCATGGAGGGTGATCTGTAGCAGGCCACAATTTGCATTGCAGACTTGCCCGATGTTAGTTGCACATGGATGATCTCAGAGGTATCGTGTTGCGCCACTAGCCCAGAGGTGTGAGTATCCTTGATGAATATGGATACACCCCCTCCTTTTGTGTTTTGGTCCGTGTTCTGTGGCCGAAATGTGTGGTATGATTTGTAGTGCTGGAGTGCTCTCTGGAGCCTTGAACCAGGTTTCAGTTACTGCATAGATGTCAACGTTCTCCATACTTAGGAGTGCTTCAAGTGCATGCATTTTGAGATTTAAACTCCTGGTGTTGAGTAGCATAACCCTCATTTTTTACTTGTGCTGTTTACGGTGGTGGGTTTGAATTTTGAGCCTTGCCTAAAAAAGGCACTATGGGGGCAGCAAGAGCCTTGGCCAGTATTCGAAAGCCAAGGGGTGACAGGTGCAAGCCATCTCTTGCGAAGCAAAGCGGCTTGTCGAGCATGTCATCCCAGGCTGACAGACACTGGATCCCCTTTGAATGACACCAGAAGCTTAGCCAATTGTTGATACTGATCATTTTTTCTTTATACTGAGGTATCATTCTTGGTGAGGGCAGGATGCTACTCAGGGTCAGGGTCATACCCGCCTGGGCTACATGATCAGAGAGCTCTTCCATGTCTCTTTTCATGTAGTCCAGAGAGGTACATTTCAGGTCATTCACACCAACATGTACAATGAGAGAGTTATATTTGTACTTGTTCTGGAGTGACCTGAGTGCTTGTATTATGTGGTGGAGTCTGGCTCCCGACAGGCAGCTAACAGTAACCTTCTCCTTGTCCAGCCTAGTGAGTGGGGCGTCAGTGTGCCTGACTATTGAGTCGCCTATTACTAGTGTGTTAGGTATGTTATTTCACCTTTAGGGCTGTATTTGTGCTGCACATTGATTTTGTTTTTTATGTGTTGTTTGGTTTGTGATGAGAGATGCAGGTTTTGTGGGTGTCTGCTTTGGAGCTCTCTGATGCTTTTGCAGGTTTTTATTTAGAGCCTCCGAGTATGATTTTGTGTATTTATGTGTATTTTTTGCCAGTGCTGGTTTACTAGGTCTGTGTGAGGCTGGATGTGTGGTGCAAGTGTTAACCTTCTCCTCATGACTGTCTGTACCAATCTTGGGTGGAGAGACCTTAGCCTCCAGTTTGGCTGTATAATTGCATCTCTCACATATATTAGTATTTTGTGGTAGGAGGAGAGGGCTGTCTGTGTACATGAGGCAGTTGTAACATTGCCTCAGGATACCCAGATTCACCAGCTGGACTGGAGAGTACACCTGAAGTTGCCCTTTGGGCATGCCTGGATAGTAGGGTGAGCTGCTTAGTCGCTTGGTTGGTGAGGGGTGGATAAAGAGCCTTGCCCTGCTGGGTAGTCAAGTGTAGGGGGGATATATTAGTGCTTGCTATTAGGTCTGAGCAAGTGCTGGACTGTAGGATGCTTTTTGAGTAATTAGGTTGAGAGTTAGACTAGTTTCAAGTGAAAAACAAGAGGAGTCTTAGTGGAGCCGGGAATAATTTAACCCTAGCTAACAAGTGCTGCCCGGTGCACAAACAGTGCAAACGCGGTTTTTAAACTACTAACTTCTGGCCTGGAACCACTCCTCCAGGGACAGATGGCTGCTCAAAGTTCCCCTCTCTCACAGGTGAACAGAGAAACTTCCCTCTATCCAAATAAGGTATGGGCAACTCTAAAACTTGTAACACAATCCTGAATTCAGCACTAGCCTGAAAGCTGGACTATACTAGCTTAGAAAGGCAGGAAACAATATTTTTTTTTTTTGAAAAGATAAGGCAAAAACAGTAAAAAGTACACTTAAAACAGCTTTAAATGACTACAAGCGATCAGAAAAGGCTATCGCATTTTAGTGTGTAGCCTACAACAGTTCTTTTATTTAAAGAAAAAAACAAATTTTAAAAGTACAGGCAGTCAAATAAGTACAATATGTGAAATAAAAACAAGCTTTTAAATCACAATAAGTGCTGGAAAAATCAGCATTTAGGTGGAAAACAGTTAAGTACAGCAAGAAAATACAGAAAGCTGATAATCACTCCAAAGTCTCTCTTTTAAGCTAGAAGGCTTGTATCAGTTTAAGGCTTTCTAGTGCTTTCCAGTAGGCTATTTACAGGAAAGATGGGAAACAAGTGCAGATGTGGTCTTTTAAACCAGAAAGTTGAAAGAGATGCACAACTTCCCGAATGATCAATAAACTACAATTCCTGGGCCAAGAACCACTCCTCTTGTGGTAGACAGGCTACCTAGTACTTACCACTCCCAATGATAAGCTAGAAGGCTGTACTCCAACACAAAGACTTGGGGGGCTCAGAAGCTTACAAACAGTCCTAAATACAGCAAATCTGTACCTGGACTAGACTAGTTACGGGAAAGGTGGAAATCAAGCGCAAACATGGGCTTTAAAACCAGAAAGTTGAGAGAGATGGAAAAAACTGCCCAAACAACCAATAAACTACAATTTCAGGTCCAGAACCACTCCTCTTGTGGTATATAGGCTACCTAGTGCTTACCACTCCCACTGATAAGCTAGAAGGCTTCCCTTCAACACAGAAAGGCTTGCGGGGCTCAGAAGATTGCCAACAGTCCTGGATACAGCAACTCTGTATCTGGACTAGGCTAGTAACAGGAAAAGTGGGAAACAGTGCAAGTGTGGCTTTTAAACCAGAAAGTTGAAAGAGATGGGGAAAAACTGCCCAAACGGCCAGTAGCTACAAATTCTGGGCCAGGAACCACTCCTCTTGTGGTAGATAGACTACCTAATGCTTACCACTCCCACTGATAAGCTAGAAAGCTTCCCTCCAACACAGAAAGGCTTGGGGGGTTCAAAAGCTTACAAAGAGTCCTGGATACAGCAAATCTGTACCTGGACTAGACTAGTTACAGGAAAGGTGGGGAACAAGCGCAAACGCAGGCTTTTAAGCTAGCAAGTTGAAAGAGATGGAAAACTGCCTAAACAGCCAATAAACTACAATTTATAGGCCAAAACCCACTCTTCCCGTGGTAGATAGGCTACCTGATGCTTACCACTCCCACTGATAAGCTGGAAGGCTTCCCTCCAACACAGAAAGGCTTGAGGGGGGGGGCTCAGAAGCTTACAAAGAGTCCTGGATACAGCAAATATGTACCTGGACTAGAATAGTAACAGGAAAGGCAGGAAACAAGCACAAACACAGGCTTTTGAATCAGAAGGTTGAAAGATGGAAGAGCTTCCCAAACGGCCAATAAACTATAATTTCTGGGCCAGAAACCTCTCCTCCTGCGGTAGATAGGCTACCTAGTGCTTACCACTCCCACTGATAAGCTAGAAGGCTCCCCTCCAACACAGAAAGGCTTGGGGGGGCTCAGGAGCATACAAACAGTCCTGGATACAGCAAGTCTTTATCTGGACTAGACAGGTTACAGGAAAGGCAGGAAACAAGCTAGGAATTTTTTTTTTTACAGAAAAGCAGCTAAAACAGCAGTAAATAAAATTCAAATGCAGTGCAGGCTAGCACACGTGTATCAATATTACGGCAAATACGGTTTAATTAAATGCAATTAAATTAACAAATGACTAAAAAACAAGTGCAGAAGGCATTAAATTAGAAGGCTACTAACAAGCAGTAATAAGTGCAGAGTAGGTAACAGCACACAGAACAGCAACTAAGACAGTTACAGTAAGAGCAGCTGAATATATTTTTTTTTTATATATCCACTGTCACATTGCACTTTGAGCAAGTATCTACTTTATGCTCTACAGGACTCCCATTAATCCAAATGGGTCTATATTAGAATCTCGACTGCTTAGCTTGTCGAACGCCAAAATGTTGACAGCTAAACGGCAAAAGCTTAAAATCGCGAACGGGCACTTACGCAAATTTTTTCATTTGAAAAAATTCATTTGGCCATCGCAAATTAAAATAAACTTCCAAACCCTAACAAAGTGGGGGGCTTTGTCCCCCACACCCCCCCCAACTAAATATACCAACTCTGAGATCATTCTACATTGGGGAAAGTGCAAATTCCCGATAACAGTTAAGCAAATTCTTTCCCAATGAAAAAAATTCATGTAAGTGGCTGTTCATGATTTTTAAGCTTTCGCCGTTTAGCTGTCAACATTTAGGCATTTGACAAGCTAAGCGGTCAAGCTTATAACATAGCCACAATCCAAACAGTACAAAAGATCTCATTCTTTACCCACAAATCTACTGCAGTGACTGTTTCACCAAGCACAGACACACCATCAACAAAAAATGTAGGGTCGCAGCTTTCTAATCAATCAGCCTGCCTCTTGGAATGACCTCTTTTAATAAAAGAATGTGCCTTATTTGATTTACAAAACTTTTTGAAATGATTCCACTTATTGCAAGAATGACACTGCTGACCAAAAGCTAAGCACTTTTCTCTTTTGGGTTTATGATTTCCACCACAATTATGACAATTGCCTATAAAGCTGGGTGGGGGCACATGTTTTGACTTTGCTGACTCACCCTTGTGCTTCACTGAGCATGCTCTGAAATTTGCTGAAAAGACTCAGGGTTTTCCAGGAACTGTTACAGGACCTGTAGTAGCTGACATGTGCTTGGGCCTGTTTATTTTAACAATGTGCTGCATACAATCAACATGAGCTTTGTCACTGTGCCTTCCACTGCTATTCTCATTTGTAAGCATACTTGCGTGCTTTTTTGCAAGCTCATATATCTGAGAAATCTCAATGGCCTTATTTAACATTAAATCACTGTCTCAAAACAAAATCTTTCTCACTGTGTTATTATTAATACCACCCACAAGCCTATTTTTTATCATTTCATCTCTCAAATCACCAAATCTGCACATTTTAGCCATGTTTCTCACATCAGCTATATATGCTACAAAAGTTTCACCAGGCTTTTGATCTCTTGTGTAAAATAAGCACCTTTCCATTGTAATATTCATTTGGGGGTTACACATTTCTCTAAATTTAAGTTTTAAGCACTCTGGGTCTTCCCTTATTTCAGCCAGTACCACTATATAGCGGTCTTCCCTCTCCCCTGCAAACACAGCAGGCACATACATAAATGAACTCTCTCTTTCAATGGCCTCTAAACCAGATAAATTAAACAGAATGAATGCCTTTGGACATGCATCTTTGTCAGAAAAATCAGTCTGTATGAAAAATATCATATTCCTGCTTAAACACTCTCCAATTTTCTGCAATATTATTATCAAACACAAGTGGTGCGGGTCTGCAAAAACCATCTGCCATGCCCTCAGATTATAGTAAAAACAATGCAAAATTGTCCATTGTAATTATGTACATTCACACACACCAGATACCTGTAATAATAATCAAATGCACAATAAGCTCTTCTAAATACTGTATGCTGCAAAATATGTATTGAAATAACTGCACTTTGCAAAATATGCTTGAAACAAATTTACTTTGTAAAATAACTGCACTGTAATACTGCACACACTTGCAAACACTTTGCACACTTCGGATACTTTAAATAGCTTTAGTTAATATGAAAAAGTAGCACATAGCAAGAAAATGCAGTAATTTTCTCCTTTTTGTGCATTTTATGCAATTTGGATACTGTTTCAAACATTTTCATAATTATTTTGAATATTGTTATCAATATGTAATAGTTTCAAACATTTTATTTAATAAGAAATTTGTTTTGAGCATTCTAAGTGCTTTGTTTTGTATTTATAGCAAAATAAATCATTTAATCTAGTTTTGGTATCTGCAATTTGTTTCTGACCTGTTTTGCAAGTCGTTCGAGTAGTAGAGATGATCCACTCCTGTATATTCCTCCAATTTTAACCACTTGCCTAATGGCTGTAACTCTGGATCCAATTCTGACAACAGGTAGCTCTTCTTATGTGCATTAAGAAGACGTTGAGGCCTGGGTGTTCATTTACATAGTTTATTGTATACAAATACATCAGGATGGATGGCAGGAACATTAAACTTAAATGAACTTTCTAACTTACTGACTGACTACATACATGCATGTCTCACTCTGGCTGCTCACTCAAAATGGCACTCTTGCTTGCATGTGCTCAGTACTTATATGCATGTGCTGACTCACTGGAAAGCTTCTTAAAGGTATATCACACTTCCTGTCTAGATTCCCTATTTGTCTCCTGTAACATCATGCTAGTATACTCCTGCCAGCTTTCTTCTCGCCACACTCACTTTGCTCAGTATCCCCACTGCTACTAGAATTCATCTTCAGGCAAGTGATATTCTTACAAACATTACAGTCTATTACTCATCATAGTTCCCCAAGCCATAATATGGCTTCACAGCCCCCTTTTCTTACCCACTTCCCTTTTTCTAATTCATTTGACTTCATCACCTCTTTCCCAGCACATCTTTGTTCTTTGTATCCATGGTACTACATCTAACTTGACATTCTACTACCTTTACCAGTAGTTGTGAGGGTGGGCTCACTTATCTGCTATCAGTGATCTATCCAACCAACGTCCTTGACCATCAGCTAATGGGCCAAATTCCTCCATATTGCAGTTTCCTAACAGTTTCATTCATAATTTATTGTTCTGCATTGTTCCTCCATGCTTAGTGCAATTTTCCTCACCAAAGTATTGATTAAAGAATCTGTAGATGATTGGATGAGTATGCTTTTCAGATTTTTAGCAAAGGTGGTCAGAATGGGTAGTGTAAATAAAGTGCTAGCCTTTGTCTGGGTGGGTGATAGAATGAATGAGAAGTGTGTGTGTGTGTGTGTGTGTGTGTGTGTGTGTGTGTGTGTGTGTGTGTGTGTGTGTGTGTGTGTGTGTGTGTGTGTGTGTGTGTGTGTGTGTGTGTGTGTGTGTGTGTGTGTGTGTGTGTGTGTGTGTGTGTGTGTGTGTCAGGCAGCAGGCTTTTGTCTTTTAAAAAGAGACAGCACACTTCCCAATGACATTTCTAAGGTACTTGTCTATGACAGTGAACAGAACATAAACCATATCTAGTAATTAAGTAATTATCAAGATTTCAGCAGTTTGAAAAATATTAGACTGCTTAGCTAATTGCAGAGAACTCCTTTACTTCAGGATATATTCAGAAATTTTAAATTGAAATAATAAGTGCCCATTCTGCTATCTCAGCACATAATTAAAGACCCTTTGGTATGTGGTATGTAGTATAAATATGTAATTAAAGTTATAGATATAACTAACCTTTTCAAAGTATATTAACTTTATTTGATAAATTGCAATACAAAAAAAAAAAAACATTTACCACTTTGCTGGCCTACTTGTATCTTTTTTGTTTGTTTTATATCCCATTGACTTCAGGGATCTAGAGACTAACTCCAAAAGCAAACACAAGAAGACAAACTGAGCATCCAAAAGAAAAATGCTATTCCAGGAGCTTCTGCCATAGATACAATTTATTCAAGATAAGTGCTTTCATAAAATGTCTTCAAATAAAAGCCATATTTAAAACATGATACTTATTAAAAATCATGTGATTCTCAAGCCCCCAATCATTTCTGTATGCTCTTAAAGAGCCCTTAACCAGATAATTTCTTACATACCCAAGATTTGATAAAAAAACAAAATAACCCTAAAATCAAATCAGTCATATCAAATTTAAATATTAATTCATTATTATGTAAATGTTAAAAATCATATTTTATCTAGAAAGAGCTTTTAATCTTAGCAGGCAGGAAACTGAAATGTATCCATTTAACCCTGGCCATCTTCCGGTATTAAGTCATTACTACCAGTAAAGTTATCTGTTCTCTAAATTAAGTGGCCATGTCTCCCATCTTCCATTAGAAACCACTTTTTCCATAACAGTGAATTTAAAATTTCCCATCTGCAGAAATAAAGTAAAAGTGGTATATTCTGTCACATCATAGGCTAAGTGAACTAAATAATATAATCATGCTGGTGGATCTGACTGCAGCAAATTTACTACCATTGTGGGTACATTTCCGACAAAAGCAGACCTGATACCCACAAACAGCCTAAATAGACAAATTATGGTTAAGAAGGTACAACAGCAGGGGATGGCTTCATGTAAAACTTGCCTCCTCCATGTGAAGCTAAAGCCAGAGAATAAAGCTTGAAGAAACGGCTTATATTTATTTTATTTTACATTTGTTTACTGGGAGAATCTAACTGGGCATAAGACCCCTTTTCAGCAGAAGCCCAGGGAGAAAAGCTCCCTTGTTAGTAAACTATTTTGTTAGTAGAAAGAAAATTGTATAATACAATAAAGAAAAAAATAGTAACAGACATTCATAACGGTAAAAAGACTAGAACAGAATAAATTGGTCAAGTGGGAGACAAGACCAATAATCTTGTATAACAATGCTTCTAGAAGACAGTTCTTACAGTAGTAGCAGGTAGTGACATTGTATACAATAAGAGTGCAATTAAGATACTTAGTCTTCTATGCAGGTTCCATAGCAAACTGAAGACTTAAAATCTGGTGGATATTAACAGTGAGAAAGAAAAAAAAACAACATAAGTTAGTCATATGGCTTAAATTCAATGCTCATTACATAGGCAGTAAAAATGTTAAAGTCAGCTAGTTCCATGGTTTGGGCTACCCATGCCCAGTACATGTACAAGTCAAGGAATTGGTGAGGTGGGCTTTAATGTGATGCTTGAAGTTTTTTAAGCTATTTATAGTTATAATTTCAAGTGGTAAGGCATTCCACAGTTAAGCAATGTAGTGGGAGTACAGAGAGTCACCTGAGCTATTTTTACTCCTGGTTACTTCAATTAGAGCTTTATTAGTGGATCTTAGTGGACAGGTACTTATATGGGGATTAAGGAGGCCTTGTAGAGCTGGTGTTTTATCAGGATTATAGTACATTTGGTGGACAGTAGAGAGTTCCGTGAGAATGTGTTGGTGGGGTAGTTTTAACCAAGATAGTTGTCTTACGGCCTTACAATGATGGGTTCTAGGAGGACAGCTAGTGGCAAATTTAGCTATCTTATTATAGTAGGCATCTGGCTTGCTTAGGTCTGATTTGGAGAGGTTGGTAAGGTTAAGAAGGGAGGTGATGATTAGCGATCAGCAGTATGGTTTCATGCCGGGAAAGAGCACTACAGATGCAATGTTTGCTCTGAGACTGTTGATGGAAAAATATAGGGAAGGTCAGAAGGAGTTGTATTGTGTCTTTGTGGACTTGGAGAAAGTATATGATAGGGTGCCTAGAGAGGAGTTGTGGTATTGTATGAGGAAGTCAGGAGTGGCAGAGTAGTATGTAAGCATGGTACAGGATATGTACGAGGGTAGTGTGACAGTGGTGAAGTCTGCAGTGGGAGTGACAGATTCATTTAAGGTGGAGGTGGGATTACATCAAGGATCGGCTCTGAGCCCTTTCTTATTTGCAATGGTGATGGACAGGTTGACAGACGAGATCAGACAGGAGGCCCCATGGACTATGATGCTTGCAGATGACATTGTGATTGGTAGTGAGTGTAGGGACCAGGTTGAGGAGACCCTGGATAGGTGGAGATATGCTCTAGAGAGAGAGAAATGAAGGTCAGCAGGACTAAGACAGAATATGTGTGTGTGTGAATGAGAGGGAGGATACAGGAATGGTGAGGATGCAGGGAGTAGAGTTGGCGAAGGTGGATGAGTTTAAGTACTTGGGATCAATAGTTCAGAGTAATGGTGAGTGTGGAAGAGAGGTGAAGAAGAGAGTACAGGCAGGATGGAATGGGAGGAGAAAAGTGTCGGGAGTGATTTGTGACAGACGGGTACCAGTAAGAGTGAAAGGGAAGGTCTACAAGAGGGTAGTGAGACCAGCTATGTTGTATGGGTTGGAGACAGTGGCATTGACAAAAAGGCAGGAGTCAGAGCTGGAAGTGCAGAGTTAAAGATGTTAAGATTTGCACTGGGTGTGACAAGGATGTACAGGATTAGGAATCAGTATATTAGAGGGTCAGCTCAGGTTTGACAGTTTGGAGACAAAGTCAGAATAGCGAGATTGCATTGGTTTGGACATGTGCTAAGGAGGGATGAGGGTATATTTGGAAAAGGATGCTAAGGATGGAGCTGCCAGGTAAGAGGAAAAGAGAAAGGCCTAAGATAAGGTTTATGGATGTAGTGAGAGAGAACATGCAAGCGGTTGGTGTGGCAGAGCAATATGCAGAGGACAGGAAGAAATGGAAACAGATGATCCGCTGTGGCGACCCCTAACGGGAACAGCCAAAAGAGAAAGAAGAGAAGGTAAGGATGGATGAGGAGTATAGTAAAGTTGACAGAGGATGAGTTCTGGCTGTGGTTATTCAGGAGTTTGTGGTTAGGTAGTTTTTGCATCTGTATAAGGTACCTATTTTCTTGTGCACTCTTTTAACAGTCTGGGCAATGTGTTTTGATCAAAAACAACACTGAGAAGTTGGGTGGTTGGTAGTGGTTCAATCAAAGTCTTATTACTGGATGTGATGTTGAAGTAAGTGGATTGGGTTTTGAATTTAGTGGAGTGGAAGAGCATGAGTTTAGTTTTATTTGGGTTCAAGATTAATTGGACATCTGCCAATCATGATTCAATAGCATTGATGGATGTTTGGGTTAAGTTCTGTAGTTCAGGTAGAACTGGGGCAGAACATAAGATAGTGGAGTCATTTGCATACTGTATAAGAGTGGCTAGAGTTGTAGCATTATACAGATTATTTATAAACAGATTAAAAAGGAGGGGGCCGAGAATAGACCCTTGAGGCACTCCCATAGTCACTGGTAGTAAGGGAGGAAGAGCTTTGTTCCACCGTACTGCTTGTTGCCGATCTATGAGGTAGTTCTGAAATCAAGCTAGAGTGGAGTGGCTTAGATTCAGTTTGGACAAGGCAGTCAGCAGTGTGTTATGAGACACTGTAGCAAAGGCTTTTGATAAGTCAAAAAGATTGCTGATACTAGCTCACCTTTATTTCTAAGTTGACTGATGGTGTTAGTGAAGCTAATAAGGGCTGTGGTAGTACTATGGTAGGGACGAAAGCCATGCTGAGTGCTTGTAAGTAATTTATTGTCTAGAAGATGGTTAAGTATTTGGGTGTGAACAATCTTTTAAGGAGTTTTGATAGAGGGGATAGGATTGCTATGGGCCGATAGTTAGAGAAGTCGGTGGAGGGTCCTCCTTTGTGTAGGGGTATGATGTGAGCAATTTTCCAGTGAGTGGGGATGCGTTGCTCTGATATGGAATGGTTAATTAGTAGGGAAACTGGATAGGAGATGGCTTCAGCTGCTATTTTTAAGTATGTTGAGGGTAGGTTGTCAGCTGCCAGGGTTGTGGGTATTAGCCTGATCAACTATTTGTGTATGTTGTGTGTTGAGACTGGTTTTAAGGAGAATGTGTTATTATTATCTAGTAGAGTGGTTAGGTTGATGGGCACTGATTTGAAGTTTTGGTTAGTAAGGATTTTGATGGAGTCAATTAAGTATTTATTAAAATGGGTAGCAATACATTCTAGAGGATTACTTGCTGTTGGTTGAGGGGTCTTAGTTTGACCTGGTTGTAGTATTTTATTTAGAGTGGTCCAGAATTTTTGAGGATTATTTTGGTATTTAGCTTGTAAACTAGTATAGTAATTCTTTTTATCAAGTGTTATTTGGGTTTTGGCTTTGTTTCTTAGCTGGAGATACTTCTGGTGAGTAACTATTGATTTTTTTGTGGGTCCATTCATGCCACACTTTATCCCTTTCTTTTAGGAGTGATTTTGCCTGTTTAGTGAGCCAAGGAGAGTAATTAGATTTTGCTCGCATTGTCCTGATAGGGGCCATGTTATTTAAGATATTTAAAAATGCGGTGTTAAAGTAGTCAACTGCACTGTCCAGGGATAAAGTTTTGAGGGGTTTCCAGTTGCAGAGTTTAAGGGATGTTACGAAATCTTGAGGCCTGAAATTTCTGGTGTTGCAAATTTGGTAAGTTGATGTTTTTTTTGTAGGATTTGCCTGATGATGTATAATGTATGTTGGGAGGTGATCACTGAGTGAATCGGGGAGGATACCAGAACTCTAGGAAAGTGTGGAGTAGTTGGTGAGAATCCATTTAAGGATAGTTTCCTTTTTAGTATTTTTATCAAACCTTGTTGTGGTTTGAATTAATTAGGTAAAGCCGTAGAGTTTGATATGAGTGGTAGAGTGGTCAGAATTGCAGGAGTGCCAGTTAATATTGAAGTCCCTTAGTATAATGGTCTCTTGTGGGAGGTTATTGGAGGACCATTGTGGGATGGTTTCAAGTTTGTCTGTGTTGTTGCCAGGAGGAATATAGGTACCTATGATGTTGATATTTTTATTTTGATTTAGTTTTATTTTAGCCAAGAGTATTTCTAAGTTGGAGATATTAGGGGGGTTAAGGTTACCATCTCTAATGTAAGATGGCTTTTGAAGAGCAGGGCTACACCGCCACCCCTTTTTTTTTTCCTATCTTGCCTGAGAATGCTATAGCCAGTGGGAAGAATTTCATTATCAAGGACATCTGGTATGTCTTGGCTTGACTGGGATTTGGAAGCAATGTTTTATTCAGTGTAATTAGCCTACTCAGCAGTGGTACAGGGTACCAATATCAAATAAGGTAGATGGAACATGTACATATGATGTCAAACTAATGACATGTTAACAGACCAAATGTACTGGATAGTATCAGGCTACAAACTCTGTCTCTGAATGCATTCTATGCTCTTACATAGATTTACAGACTATTAAGTCTATTTTGAAAATGTCAAACTACAAGTTGTTTGGGTATTGACTTGATTCCCATGTCCTTAATGTTAAATCATAAATGAGGTATTGTTTCTACCGCGCAAAGTTTCAACCTATGATTAAAATGAGGCTGCATACCACCAAATTGGAAGGCATTAATAATGGTACCAATTTATAGATATGATAGCAGTAATCTACCCAGAACTATTGGCCTATTACTTTAACATCAGTCTTAGGTAAGTACTTTGAAAATGCTTATTAACTATCTTAATAAATCATGAAGTGTAAAATAAAGCAATAGACACCACATGATATGGTTTTCTAAAGAGTTGTTCTACTATGACAATATTAATTGAGTTTTATGAATTTGCAAATATGGCAAATGACTAGGGACTTGTGGTCTTTGTAGTATATTTAGATCTTGCTAAGGCATTTGATACACCAACATAGCTCTCAACTGTCCAGGTTTTCATATAATGTTCAGATTTTTGCCTCATATTTTTGGTGTGTTCGTCATAAAATTTGTGGTTTTCTGGCAAAATAAAGAGATTGTACAAGTAATGTAAAATTATGATATCAGGCAATGTATCATTTATTGAGTTAAAGAAAAGCTTGCAGACAGATGTCGACGAGCATTCATACTTGAGGCAATATCAGAAAAGAGGTGAATCATGACTGGTATACTGCATGGCTCAGTGCTGGGCTCAGTTTTGGTCAGCTTAGTGTTTTCCTCCTTCCCTAAAGCACTTTATACGTGGATAGCTAAGCATGCAGATGATTACAAAATTAAGCTATTGTGTCATCTTACCTGGATATGAACAAAAATTTAATGAATACTTATATGACATTAGGAGCTGGGCAAGTAGTGCTAGTCTTAAAGATCATGTGCAACCATGTTTACACATACCTGAAGCCTTTCTCTTTCTTCTGAGTTGATATGATGGATTCCACTCTGCAAAACCAAATTTACTGGATATTCTCTTCTTTCATGTTACTGTTGTTTCCTACTCATAAATTTTGGCTCTCCACAAACTTATGAAGGAAGTACTTCCTGTCTTTGCATCATCACGCTTGTAACTTTGTTGATGCAATGTTGAATCTTTCCTACACTTCCTGCAATAGTAGGCTGGGTCTCTTTCCTCTGTTTTTTTTGTAAGTTAGTAAATATTTTGTTAATGCTACCCATGGGTTGAGTGCAGTATGTCCATTATTAATTGAACGGGTTTTGCATTACCATGCATTTTCTTGTCCAAATAAACTATAAACTATGAAACTCTAATAACTAGCATTAGTGTCTGACTGTAATCCTCAGTGATTTACTAGAAAATCAACATTTTTACGGGGGATGGAAAGGGTAAAAATATAAGGCAAAATCAGGGGTGTTCTACAAAACTCATGGTCAGATGAAAGGTAAGATTCAGTGAGATTAGGCGAAATCAGAAACAATTAGGAATTACAGGGTTTATGCTACATGTTACGTACTTGTGCAACAGTGAAACAGAAGCAGCTTTCACATTTGTTTTCACATAAAATGAAAGCAGATTGCATGGGTGATTGCTGTAAGGGAAAGGATAGTTTGCTTTTGATTCCTTGTACTTTGTATTACTTTATTGCCTTTTTCTGTTTTGTATACTGTGATCTGTTTTCTTTACACTGTGTTTTACTTGTACTCTGCTTTTAATTGCGTACTAAAACTTGAAAAGAGACCACGGCTGTCTCTTGTGAGTCAGAATTTTTTTCTTACCCTCCCACCCTGTTACTGTTGTTTTCTTAAACACCACTATCTTTCTAGTTGCCTGCCCCATATGTTAAATTAACCACATATCTCCTTCCCTCTCTCCTTTCACTGGCTGGTGTGAGTAAGCACAAAATTATCACTTTATGAAATCACTCCCCTTCAACTATTTAAATTTATTGGCCATCCCACTATATTCCATAGTACCAGAATACAAAAGTGCCCACCCCCTTTCAATCTATCTTGCTCTTTTAAAAATAGTGGCTCTCCGCTTAGACAGCTAAACCTTAAGTTACCCACTTCCATATCTAACTGCTTAGTGCACACTGCAGTCTTTACGATAAACCTTTTTTTCATCTTACCTTTAAACATCTATTGCAAGAACACCAATCATTGGAGAGCCCACATTCTGCATCTCAGTAGTCATCTTGGGATTAGTGCTTCTGTTTTCTCCTGGTGAGAGAAAGAGTACAGGGACATTATTTCCTGTAGACTGATGATCACCAGAAAGCCTAACAACTGCTTTATAGGTGACAGCTTGGAATCTGTGCTTATATTCTTGTCCCGGTGAGAGAAGGAGCAGAGTGCATTGATTCCTGACTGTTTCTGGTTGGAGAGTGAATGCGTGTGCTTAAAGTTCCTGATTGGTCTGGTTGCTATTCAAGGCATCTACCAGAAAAAGGCTACAAGCCTACAGACCCTTGCATCATCTGGGACAATACTGTGGATCACCAAACAGGCTGTGGCCTGCTTCTCTTCTTGGGATTGGTACTAACATTTTGCTTCTGGTGAGAGAAGCAAAAGAGCATTGTATCCCAACAGAGTGAAGCTGTGGTGAAACCAGCATTAGTAGTAGCCAGGCAGTAGCCATTCATGTGATTCCCCTCTTTTCATCATTCTTGACAAGCTATTTTTGTTTTGTTTTCAGTAAGTACTGCTTGACTTGTTTCTAACTTCAGAATATCTGCCTAAACACTTCATCCTTAAATTCTCAGGGTCTACGTATTAGTTTCTGTCTGTTGTCTGGCTGTTCAAATCTGTACCTCTTTAAATCATATATATAACTCTTGCTTGGTTTTTTTTGGCTTTTTCTTTAGTATACTTGTATTTACTTGTTTTTACTTCATATCATTGTATTTGTATTTACTTGTATTTACTTGTTTTAACTTCTTCATTGTATGTGTTTGTCTAAATCATGATCTGAGTTTTTTCCCGGGGCCTCCACTGAAAATGGACATGTATCCAGTTGGACTAGCCCGGTCAACAAATGTAAAATAAAAATAAAATAAAATAGTTTCCTGTCAAGTGTTTGGTAGTGTTCTGTACAGACTCAGACACCTTGAGTGACATTTTTCCTGTAAAAGCACAATTGAAATTTCTCCAGTACCTAGTTGGACACAGGACAAGTAGTTTGCAGTGACAAGCACTGTCCACATAGTTGCAAACCAGATACTCCTAACAGTGACTGATATTCTCACTCCAACTGTTTAATCAATAAAAAAGGGTCTGTTGCCATACATACAAACTTTCCTACTGTCTCCATTACCAGCTTGGTGGATATGGGCATCCTGAGACAATGTACATATTGCCTCATGTTTACTGACAACCAGTTAATTCTCAAACAAACTGATACGGTATGTGAGAGATGTATTTACACAACGTCACTGGAGGCAAAGCTCTCACATAAAACTACTCCTAATGTCAATAAGGTTGTCAGTAGTACACATGCTGCACCCATCATGTACAATTCAAAGCAGAACTATTGATCCATATATGCTGAGACACTTACATGTAACCTTCCTAAACCACAAAGTCCTCCTAGATGAAGTACAGATAACAAAAATACCCTCAGCAGCTGCAAAACAACACCTACATCAACACATACAGCTACATCTCATGGAGCCTCTACCTCTAAGCCCATAAGGCAAGCCACCACACAATACAACATTCTAGTTATTGAAGACTCCATTGTGAGATAGACTGGTGTCCCTCTCACCAGGCTGAGTAAGGAGAAAGTTACGGTCAGTTGCTTATCAGGGGCTAGGATCCACCTAATTATGCATGCACTCAGGTCATTGGACCACAATTACCAATATGACTCAGTCATAGTCCATGTGGGAGTAAATGACCTAAGACGTACCTCCATAGACTATATGAAGAGACACGTCATGGAGCTCTCGGAATATGTGTCTCAGACTGGTATGAGCCTAGCATTGAGCAACATTTTACCTTCTCCAAGGATGATGCCACAATACGAACAAAAGATGATTGACTTTAATAATTGGCATAGTCTCTGGTGTCATTTTAAGGAGGTGCAATAATTGTCAGCATGAAAGGAGATGGTCAACAGACCACGCTGCTTTGCCAGGGATCGTCTGCACCTCTCTCCTCTAGGCTTTTGAATATTAGCTGAAACATTGTGTTCCCCCATAGTGCCTTTTTTAAGCAATGCCAAACTGAAAGTACTTCCAACATAGCAAATCAAAACCAAGAAAATTTAAAAATATTACTGCTCAATGCTAGAAGTCTAAACAAAAACCTCCACTCCCTAGAATCTCTTTTTATCCTAGAGAATGCTGACATCTGTGGGGTCACAGAGACATAGTTTAAAGTCGTGAACAGCCCACCAGCAGTGCAAGGTTATAATGCCTTCCACACATTTAGGCAAGCTACTTCACAGGCAGGGACTAAAGGTGGAGGTGCCTTTATTTACATCAAAAATAAATATACTTCAAGGCTGGTCAAACAGGACAATGCACTTGAGCTGCTCCATGTTCAAATCACCATAGGTAAAATCCAATACCACTTCCTTGCAAGCTGTAGGTCCCTCTCTATGACCCAGGAAACCCATACCATGTATTTAAACTTATTAGAAACAGTAACCATCCAACCAATACCATATTCATGGATGACTTTAATTACCCTACTAGTAACTGGGAATCCTATGCCACACCAAACGTACATGCACAGAGATTTCTGGATTTTGTAAACACAAACTCTCTGGACCAGATAGTCAATACACCAACCAGGGATGCAACCATATTGGATCTGGTCCTCACTAATATGGGAGACTGCTGCACACTCCCTACTGTAATGCCTTCCCTTGTAAGGTCAGACCACAAAATGGTCTCTTTTGAAGTAAAAATAAAACCTGGATCCCCAGCTAAACCTGGAATATTCAGGAACTATTCTAAGGCTAACCTCCTGCTATTAAGTGAGAATCTGGCAAAATTTCAAGCCCCCATAAAGCCTAAGAACACTGCTGCCTATGCAGAACTGTTCACAGAAACCCTGTCCAAGCATGTTAATAGCTGCATATGGGGCAACTGTACCCACCAGGGAGAAGTACAGACCTAACTGAAAAAACAAGCCACCCTGGTGGAATCACAAAATCAATAGGCTATATAACAGGAAGAAGAAAATCATGGCAAAAATTAGGAGGTGCAGCACCCAGCAGGATAAAAGCACTCTCATCAAAATAAAGAAACAACTCAAGAGGACAAATAAAGTCTGTCAAAGCCAAATTTAAGTTAAGTTTGGCCTCCCAGGCCAAGGACAACCACAAAGCATTCTTTAGCTATGTCCGCAGTCTCAAAGGCAATACACCATTGTGTGCAGAGCTCATTGCAAATGGAACCACCTATACTGAGCCAGAAGATATAGCAAACCTTCTGGCTGATAAATTCAGCTCCAACTTTAACCCTCTTCCTCCCCCCTCAACCTCCCCTCATGAAATATCATCAAATCTAGCTCCCCCTACTATCACTAGGGAACAGGTCCTTAATGCTCTCTCTAAGGCCAAGAACACTGCATCAATGGGCCCAGACAATATCCCACAATGCCTTCTAAATAGCTTGAAACATGATCTATCATGCCTTCTGAAATAACTATTTAACTGTAGCCTCCAAACAGGCTTTGTGCCTTATAAATGGAAAACAGCAACAGTCCTCTCTCTGCATAAAGGTAGGCCATCTACAGATTCTGGAAAATATAGACCCATAAGTCTCACTAGCTTTAAATGCAAAGCCATGAAAAGAATTATCATAGAAATTATCAATAATGACATAGGAAACCTCCAAAGACTAGAACCAACCCAGTTTAGTTTTATCAAGAGTAGGTCATGCCTATTCAACCTGGTAGACTTCTTTGAGAATATCAACCAAAGCAATAGATGAGGGCAAAATAGTTCACACTGCTACCTTGACCTGGCCAAGGCATTTGACACAATCCCCCATTCAGACATTGTTGATAAACTTAAGAGGTTAGATACAAATCCTTATGTCATCCAGTGGGTAGCCAGCTAGCTCACAGATAGGACCCAGGAAGTTAGAATTAGGGAGTCCACCTCTAGAAAGAGGCCAGTAACAAGGGGAGTCTCTCTGGGATCAGTCTTGGGACAGCTCCTTTTTGGCATTTACTTCTCTGAAGTCAAGGCTAACATCAATGGCCTCTGGCTGACTAAATTTGTAAATGATTGCAAATTAGGAGCCATCATTGAATTGCCCACTGACACAAATGTTCCCCACGAAGGGCTGACACAGACAAACAACTGGTGCCATAGCCATGGACTTAAACTAAATACAAAGAAATGCATAATGGGAAGTCACCCACCCCTTTAAACTATCATATTGACAGCACACCCTTAAGAGTTATCCCAGTAGTCAGGGACTTGGGGACACACATAGACAGTAATGTAGCCATTGACCATCATGTGGACATATATGAGTTGGCATAATGGTTGAAGTCTTCGCCTCCCATGTACAAGGTACAAGGTTCAGTCCTGACCTCCAGCCAATACCTGTTTAGAGTTTGCATATAGGGTTGGGAGGGTAGCTTAACGGTTAAGGTGTTTGCCTTACAAACACAAGGTACAGGGTTTGAGTCTCACAAGGGATAATTGGCTAGGCTTAAAATGGCTCGCAAGGGCAGTTAGCCTAGAACTAATCTATGAACCTATGAACCTATAATTTTCTTCCTGTGTCTCTGTGGGTTCCTCCCACCTCCAAAAAACATGCTGAGTGTTTCCATCTGAGACTCATCATTGAATGGAACTGTGGGCAGCAGCAGCACAGACTCTACATGGTGCCCTATGAGGGAAGACTTGAACAGACCAACCACTTTGGGTATCTACTGTGGTGCACAGTATCCTCAAGATAGGAGAACACGGATCAGGCTGCATGCCTTGGCAGGGCTAGCCACTTGATGGTTTAAAATATGGCTCTTGGCGATTTGGTCATGTTGACTAATATCGCCAAAATGAGCATGGTTAATTACCGGTGATAAGTGGGTTGAGGCACAGCCTACTCCAACCTATGCCAGGAACCTATGCTAATGGTGGGAGGGGTGTATGTGCCACTCTTGGCATGTGTGTGCCCACCATAAAGCCAAGCAGCCCTGGATCAATAAGCTACTGGCTGGCTGGTGTCCAGTTGTCGAGTGAGTTACCTGGGATAGCTCTGTTGAGTGAAAGCTGGACATAAAACCAATCAACATGCCAAGCGTGAAATAAGAATTGCTATGCTCAGTGTTGGTTCACTGACAGCCCCAGAGCTTGGAAGTGGATGACATGATGGTAGGGAGGAGGCTGGACATCCTATGTATCCAAGAGACAAGATGGAAGGGCAGTGCAGCAAAGCCACTTGACTTGAGATCCACAGTCTACTGCTCAGGAGGAGGACAGGCTAGAAACAGTGTTGAAATTGCAATGAGAAACAAAAGAGGGCATTCATACAGCAATTACAGCGCCTACTAGATAAAGCAGGACAGCATGAATTGGTGTTGATAATGGGTGACTTGAATGCAAATATCGGGACAGACAGAATATGAGGACTGCCTGGGTCCACATGGGTGGGGCAACAGGAATAAAGAACGAGATGCCACTCTAGACTTCTGTCTGGCAAATAGCATGATAGTATCCAACACATGGTTCAGAAAGACAGACAGTCACAAGATCACACACAAGAGTGGCCTGCATGCAACTCAGGTAAACTTCCTCCTAGTAAGGAAAGGGCACTGGAGTAGAATCAGTAATTGCAAAGTCATTCCCAGTGAAACAGTTGGCCCATGGCATAAACTACTGGTTGCCACAATCAGCTGCAAGCAGTGGTCAAAGAAGGCTCTAAAGTCAGTAGATACCAGGCTGAAGACCTGGAAGTTGACTGGAGAGAAAGTACAACAGGTCAAGGAGTTACTCAGAGATCTAGCTCCCCAAGAACAGAAGGAAATAGGTGAAGTTAAAAAGTATGGCAGCGCCTCAAAACAGCATGTATGAGGACAACAGAACAGATATGCAGCCGAGCCATGTATGGAAATAAGATACATAAGGAAAGCTGGTGGTTGAATGCAAAAGTCCAGGAAGTCATCAAAAGAAAGAAGGAGTGTAGGAAAAAGTGGGAGATAGAAACAACAGACCAGGCTAGAAAGGACTACTGGTTGGCTAACAAAGAAACTAAGAAAGGAGTCGCAATAGCAAAGAATAGGGCATTGGAGGGAATCTACCAGCTTCTAGAAAGTGACACAGTATGTGGCGCAAAGAAACTATATCAGGTTGCAAGGCAAAGACAGAAGGATAAAGAAGATAGTCAGATGCCCTTCATAAGGGAGGCCAGCAACAACCTGCTCACCAGTCCACAGGACATTGAAGACAGATGGAAGGAGTACATCCAACAGTTTCTAAATGAAGAAAACCCCACAGGAGCTGTACTGCCTCAGAAACAGCCTACAATAAGAGGAGAAGAAGAGGAGCTCACTCTAGAAGTAAGCACAGCACTATGGAAAATGAAGTCAGGGAAAGCAGTAGGTTCAGATGAGGTCACAGCAGATATGGTAAAGATGCTGGGTGAGATAGTGGAGATATGGCTTCTGAGGGTACTAATAGCAGTGTGGAGAGAAAGGCATATCCCAGATGACTGGAGAATAGGCATACCATTGCCAGTATTCAAGAAAAAAGGGGACATCCACAACTGTGGGAAGTACAGATGCATCAAACTCCTGTCACATTGCATGAAAGTTCTAGAAAGGGTGATTGATAAATGGAAACACAGAGTAGTAGAAAATAAGAGGGGCGATGAGCAGTTTGGATTCAGATCAGGATGCAGCATGACTGACCCAATGTTTACAGTGAGACAAACAGTTGAGAAGAAACTAGAGATGAGGAAAGATTCCAATTGGACATTCCCAGGCTTGGAGAAAGCATATGACAAGGTCCCAAGAAAGCTGATTCGGGCAGTATGGAGGTGGTTTGAAGTCCCAGAAACATCACTAGAATTAGTGCAGGTTATGTACAAGGACCCAATGACACAAATATGAACAGTGTTTGGTTTCACAAAGGTGGTTCCCAGTGGAAGTTGGTGTACATCAGGGTTCAGCTCTGAGCCCACTGCTGTTCATACTGATGATGGGCTACATTAGCAAACAGGTCAGAGGGGACAGATCAACAAAGATGCCATATACAAGCAATATGGCATTGCACGCAGACTGAGCAAGAACTTCAGCTTAGGATAGGGGGTGGAATGCAAAACTGTAGGCACATGGGATGAAGATGAGTACAGATAAGGCAGTGGTAATCGCAGCAATCCTCACCACTAACACCAGTGAGGGGCGTCTCATACAGGAGGAAAGGATAACAAATACACACAGTAAAGTGCAATTTCCTTTAAGAGCACACAGAGATCAAGTGCAATTTCCCTTAAGAGCACACAGAGATCACAGTCAGTCAGGGGCTGGTCACTCCCTTGCCCTCCAGGTCCCCAATAAGACTCCCCACTGGCACAGCTATAGGGTCCAAAGCTCAGCCTAGTGGGCAAGCTAAAACCTCCAGCACCCTCCTGTCCAACCAGTGCTTCGTGTCCCTGCCCAAGTAGCTCACACACACACACACACACACACACACACACACACACACACACACACACGCACACACACACTTTGAGAAGAGTTTATACAACTACACAGACACTCCTAGGGAAGGTTGGCACAGGTTCTCAAGCTGCGCCCCTTTTTCCCAGACTATATGGCAGTACCAGCTGCCACCACCCACTAATATTTATTAGCTACTCAAAGGCCCTTAAAAGAGTGTCCAATTATTACCGTGCAATATTATTATCCAATTGGTAGTATAGCCCAGGGCTAAAGCTATTGAAGTGGCTTTGTACAATTTTACCAAAGGTATGCAAGTACTCTAAAGAGCTTAAATTATATATGCAAAAACAGCCACAGTTGAAAGGGTTTAAAAATATTTAATAACAAATAGTCAAAACACAAGACAATACTTTTTACTACACAGTGCTAGTCAAGAGTTCAGAGATCACAGAGAAATACTTAAAATAATTCAGTAGTACAGTTCTGACATCACAGAAAAACACTTAGTCTAATCTTTCTAGTATCTAGCTATTTCTAAGAGAAAACACAAGTCTAAGATAAACTTACATATAGAGCAAGACTGCTGATGAATTGGATGGTCAAGACAAAAATGCTTAATGCTCTCTGATTCTCTCTGTTTAAATTGATATTACAGTCCTGATTCAAATTACATCATTCTTCACACTTTCCAGGGGTTGCCATGCTAACAGGCTACATTCTTCAGTAAGCTCACACCAGGTTAGGAAGCAAAGCCATCAAGGACATTTATGCATGCAAATTTTGGCCATTAACTCTGGCCTTAAAACAATAGCAATAATTCCTTCATCTAGACTGTCCGGAGCCGTGTTTATATCAAAGGGTCACAACATGCTTTAGTTGGTCAGTAGAGTGCACTGTTGTTACATTTTTTCAGTTCCAAATGTAACACTATTTTTACCATCTAAGACAACAAGCCCGTGGTTTACTTTAATATTTACAGATGACAGAATTCTATCTGGCTAGGTTGGCAGCCTTCATCTATCTTCACCCAATCTTCACAGGGGGAATCAGAAGAAGCTGAGAAATTAGATAGAAGGGAAGAAAGTGCAACCGATTAACAGTTTCAAGTATCTGAGAGGAGTAGTTGAGTTGAAGGGAAGTCTGAATGAAGAGGTCAAAGCTAGAATCAGAGGAGCTACAGCAAACTGGCATAGTGTGTCAGGTGTAGTGTATGACAGAAGAATGCCAAAGAACAGTGGTGTGACCAGTATTACTGTATGGTACAGAAACCTGGGCAGTAAAGGCAGAGCAGATGAGAAAGCTAGAGGTGATGCAAATGAAGTGCCTGAGACAGGTGGTAGGATGCACACTGTGGAACAGACAAAGAAATGAGGACCTAAGAGCAGAAGCTAAAGTAGCTCCAGTCGCAGAATAGATCAATGAGAACAGAATACAGTGGTTCAGGCACATGTGCAGAAAAGCAGAAGACGATCTGGCGAAGAAGATTTGGGACAGACAAGAAGAAGGTAAGAGGAAATGAGGGAGTCCAGTAAAGAGGTGAATGGATTGTGTGAGAGAAGATCTTTGATATTCAGGTATGAGTGACAAAGAAGGCAGGAGTGTAGCATTGAATCAAGAGAGATGACGATAGTTAAAATGGCACCCTAACTCCATGTAAAAAATGGGGAAAAGGGAGTTGATGATAATGATGATGACCATGACATGTCTACATTAGTGAGGAAATCATTCTATGTTGCGCAACTTATAAACAAAGGTATGGTATCTAGGTCCAAGGAAGTCATTGTTCCACTGTATTCAGCATTCTTCAGACTCATCATTGAGTACAATGCCCCCTTTAGTATGTATCTAACCAGGCATATCCAACAATTGGAACATCCACAGGTTCCTCACTAAAAGAATACAGGGCATAAGTAACATGTCCTGTGCAAACTGCCTCAAGGCTCTATCCATGTATTCTGTCTCCTATAGACTGTTGAGGTAAGATCTATGCCTCACATACAAGGCACTGTCAGACCTCACTCTGATGGAGCTCCTGCATATCCACAAAACAAACAGCACCAGGATTACCCAGTTAAAAAAGAATTAAAGCTTGCCTGTGATATAAACATCCCATTTCTTGCACCATTTTGCTTCTTCCACCATGTTTACCACATTTTCCCAAGCCTGAAGGGTACTTCCCATCCGTCTTCGTTTCACCTGCTCCTCCTTGGGTCTGTCATTATTTCCTTGCGTTCCTTTTCTCTCAGATCCCTGTAGGTTTTCCTGTATTGCCCCTGCTTTATTTTACCCCATTTCTCCCATGGTATTGATCTCCCCACTCTCCTCCCACTCTCATTCTCTTTCTTTTTCTCTTGTGCCAGATTCCTCTTGATATTGCATGGCTCCATTATTTTTATTAAGGTACTTTGGATTCTTTCATTTCTGCTTCCATTTTCCATTGATTTGAACGCTATCCTACCTTCCTTCCTTCCCTGATTTTTCCATCTGTTCGGTTTCCTTCATTCCATGTTTCTTCCTGGCAGGTATGTATCCCAGAGACTACCTCTTCTCTGGAACAGCCCCCCCCCCCCCCCATCCTTGTAAAGCACAGTTCCCCCTAGCCCAATTCAAGTATAATTTGGACAACTGGGGAACAGGAAATTCATTCCTTGTTTGGCACCTATGTCTCTTATAGACACAGGCTGCCTGTAAATGGTTCACCTTCGAGGTCCTTGCTTGTAAATGTTTCAACTCCCAAACCCTGCTTATACTTATCAAGGGTACCAGAACTTGTCAGAGAGTTGGGATGCATGGCTAAGCTTAAAAAGGCACTTGTGGTCATTAGCCTAATACACAATTATGAACCTATACATGTGTATATAAAACCACATAAAATATACTTACAAAATTGTAGTGTGCATAAACATACAGAACTGTTAACAGCTGTCCAGAAATTTGCAATGCAGTCATTGTGTAACATGATGCCACACAATTAAATGTGGGCAAATGAATGTACCAGAAGCTTCAAACGCATAGCCTGAGCCATAAGGCATAGTTGTTTACATGCTAATTCTAAACACTTGCAGCACTTAAATGTTGCTAAGTAGAATTTATTATGTCAAGACTAAGCTTGAGAGGACATAATAATTACTTTCAGCATCATGACACTACAGCAAAGAGAGCTTATATATAGCAAGGCGCCCATTTCTTACATTATATAACAAGGGGTGTCATCTGTACTCATGCAATTTTCCTCTTTATACCAACTACATCTGCATTTTCGCTGCTGTTTGTACTTACGTAGAATGAAAACAAAAAAGCTGGGATGCACAAAAGAATAAACGGCTGCATTTATGGATGTTATATGCTGGCAATGCTCCTATAAAATTCTAAAGAATTACTAAGACGGCACTGTTTTTTCATTATTCATTTTCGTAAATAGCTTGAACATGACTGTTACAGTGCAATCCTGAGACTTTTGAGTGTGTGTGCATGGGTTAATTTTCAAAGCTTACTTGTTTTTATATATTTTTACTATCGCGGTGGTGCAGCGATAGTGTTGTTGCTTCACAGCAAAAGATTCTCCTGTTCGATTCTCGACTGGAGCGCCTTTTGTGCGGACTTGGCATGTCCTCCCCGCGGTCGAGTGGCGTTCGAAAGACTTGCGTGAACGGGCGTGCCTTCGTTGAAGGTTGGGCATCGAGCTGGCACCTCGCCATCGTAAAAATCTACTGTCAATCAGTAGCGGACCTGAGTTACGCTGTGGCGACCCCCTCAGCGGGAAAAGCCGAAAGAAAAACAACTTGTTTTTGCATATTTTGTTTATGAAACAGACTATATCTAGACAGGCAATGGTAACTGAGTTTGTGATGCATACACTACAGTAAAACTAGGAAATTAATTTAGTCAGTTGCTACGCATAATCATATTTATTGTAAAATATTCAGTTTATATGATTAAATGCAACAATTAAATACAAAACTCTACAAGAGACAGACAAGCTTTTCATACATAAGTCTGTATTAAACATTGCCTTAGTAGAGCATGGTCAGTGAAATGAAATGTATCAGAAAGAAAAATAACAAAATGGCTTCTTGAAATTGTGTGCACTAAATATAGCACATCATAAAAAATTAAAAACCGAACGTCGCGTAATTCCAAACTGCATAAGCGATATTGCTGCTTCCGTGTACGCAGTACCTGTACAGTTCTGCCTACAGCTGCATATATGGCAGTCTTGCTATTGAAAAAAATCGATGTTTATAATGTGTATATGCTTCAGTGCATTATGACAGGTGTATGAGTCTTGATAATTACAGAAACCGGCATAAAAATGGACAGCATGAATAGTAGCCTTTCATAAAATGCATACCAAGTAACAAAACTAGGCAACCCAGTATAAGTCAAGCCACATTGGTTAACCCTAAAATAACAGAAAAAAGCATGACTAAAGGGCCGTCCATTTATTCTAAGATAATCGCATAAAACTGCAAGCTTTTATGTTCACGCATAGTTCATGAAATCTGAACAGCACGTTTGTGAACTCGCATGGCATTGAAGCTGGCAGAAGAAGAAGAATGCCTTATATAAGAGCACGAAATAGGAACAAGTGGCTTTTTGTATGTTTTGAAATGGTAGTTAAAATGTTAAAGATCATGGCTATGAAAAGCTGTTAGAATATAAGGAGAACTTTTTGCAAAGAATTCTTGTAATGTAAACAGCATCCAGTAACAAAGATAAATAGTTTTTAAAGGGTATATTGAAGTAAAGGCAGCTGAAACACGAAGTGTGTAGCTATTTTTTTAATTGCTTTAATCAATTAACTGCTTTGATAGGACATTTATAGTTTGTTGCAGTACTTAATTGCAATACTTAATAAACTGCATGGGAACACAAAAACTTGCAGTTTTGTGTTTTCACTCTACAGCATACCAGTTTGCTCTTTTAGTATGATAAATAACATCCTTAACACAGCTAAGACCCCATGCTCACTTTTCTGCACTGAAATATGCAGACACTCTCAAACAACAATATTGAAGTTGTGTGTTGTCCTTGGTGGTGGAAATGTTCATTTTTAATGTATGCATTTATTAATCATGTAAATGAACTAGAATGATCTAGACTAAAATGGCAATATATGTGAACAGTTAATAATAGCCAATTAGCCAGCATATCTTTGGGAAAAAAGAGAACACACAGAAACCCATTCAGACAAAGAGAAGATATGCAAAACCTCACAGACAGTAACCAGAGATAAGGAACTGATCCTTAGACCTTGGATCTCTGAAGATGAAATCTTAAACCACTAAAGCAGCATGCTGCCAGTGGGCTTTGTCGGTATTTCACACCCCCATAAGCAACATAACCTCCACTAGTGATACCATAATGAACAGTAACATAAAAGTATGATCTGTCTGCAAAATATATAGCTTTAAGCAATAAAGGTCATTATTAAAGATCCTTTTGTATGGATGGCTTCCAGAATTGTGCATAGCATGCCATATACAACCATGCCAGTATGCCATGCAGTGAAAGAAAACCCTGCATCTCTGGTATCTGCACCTCGTGCTAGACGCTCCAGCAGTTTCCTGGATTTCCCCATTGTCTTTTCACCACTGCATATCATGGTTTGGCACAGGGTGGCACTGCTATTAAAAATCTTTTCCTCTCTATTTAAGGTTTCCTACCAAGACTACATTGCTATCCATGGTTTCCTATCAAGGAAATAACGTTGCACTTTTTTACATTAAAACCCACCTATCTTCCTACAGTGCAACTGCCCCTGCTGCCCTCCCCCCACTCATGACTGCTACATGTGTCTGAGTCATCAGCATACTAGATGATTTTGCTCAGCAAGCTGAGTGTGATGTGTGGCAGAAACATGCTAAACATTAATGGATGCAGCACAGAATTACATGGTAGTCAATACTTAGTGACTATTCCTCTGGCAGTTCCCCTTCAACACCCACCCTCTGCTTCTACGGAAACATGAAGATGATAATGGTGGTGATGATGGTGTTGATATTGATGATAACAGAGAGTAACATGGAAGTGACTTTTCACGGCAGAACACACATCTATATTGACACCATAACATAGTAGTGTGGGTAGTTCAAGGTTTACTCAAAGCTGGCATGGTCTGGCCACAAGGTGCAGCCCAGGTGGTCAGAGCCAGCCATGGTTAAACTGTGGCATTATCCACGCTCTGATGCTTAATGCTGCTGCTCACTGGCAAAGAGTTTTATCCTTCCATTAGTATTTCTGCATTTTAAAACAGGCAGAATGTGCATTAGCTTTCCATGGTTTCACCACATTTGCACTGCTTTTCCTTAACATACATTGTCAGTTTCGACCTCTCAATGAAAGACGTCCAACCAGTCAGAGAGCTCTATCGTCTGTGATTTCTCCTGCCACTTTATCATGCAAACTAGCATGTATGTATCTAAAACAATCCATAGAGCTATAAATAATAGAGGTCCTAATCAGTATTACTATGCCAGACAGTAACATAATAAGTGCAAATTCCATGTAGTATGTATTTTAGCAAAGAGCTAAGATGTCAGTTGGGTCTGTAATTTTCGTGCCGTGCTTTAACTCAGAGCAGATCTGGGTGTTGCCACTGAGATTCTTGACATAGGTATAGAATGTTTGTTAGTTGCCTGGTATTTTCTAGAAGAATAAACTTTATGGTTTAATTTATATCCAAAAGTGAATAAAGAATTCTTAAGACCATTATACACACTTACACATAGCCTGTTCAGTGAGGTATGCTTTATATTTGCTTTACAAGAGCTATTAACTTGAACTCATTTGGAGGCTGATGCCAAGTCACAGGGCCTAATGAGGCAAAGTAAAAAGCTCATTAACATTTTTTATACCTTTTCAGTTTTCTCTGAGTTTTTGTCAGACATGAGATTTCCATGATGTTGGTATTTTTCATATAACCATCAGGGATATGGGGGAATGCAAAGGGTGGACTTTTTCTTTGCAAGATCACGTGTGTGTGTGTGTGTGTGTGTGTGTGTGTGTGTGTGTGTGTGTGTGTGTGTGTGTGTGTGTGTGTGTGTGTGTGTGTGTTTTAAACTGTGATGACTTGTAATTGTTACAGTGGTAGCATTTGGTATATACTAATTTGGCTTCGATGTAGTTTCAGTATATTCAGATCATTAATCTGCAAAGCTTAGACTAGTAAGATTATTGAATCTTACTACTCTAAGTTTCGATATAATCACATATCCAACCCCAAGAAATTTTGGAGTAGCATCTCTGCCCACCTTACTCCCAGCAGAAAAGGCAACCCTTGTCCTGACCTAAGCTCTACTGACACTATCATAGCCACCAAATTTAACTCCTACTTCATAGGTTCATAGGTAGGTACTAGGCTATCAGCCCAAGGGCCTAAGTAAGCCTAGCCAACAAGGTTCCCTGGCTTACGCCACACAAGAAAGTTAATTTCCTGTGCCCCAGTCGATGAGAGCCACAGAAGTGATCCCCGGGGTGTATTTCCTATTTCCCATCCACTCATCACGATTTTTCTTGAAGAGTGCTAATAAGGAACTTTGCTTGACATAGATGGGAAGCTTGTTCCAGAGTATAGAAGTCTCTGGGACAGGACTCTATCCCTCCAACATGTCCTGTTTATTGTGGTGAAGAGGTTTAGGTCCCTAGAGTGTAGGTTCATAGGTTCATAGGTAGGTACTAAGCTATTGGCCCTAGGGCCTATATAAGCCTAGCCAAATGGTACCCTGGCTTTTGCCACCCAAGAAAATTATTTTCCTGTGCCCCTGTCAAGCAGAGCCACAGAAGTGATCCCCGGGGTGAATTTCCTATCTCCCATCCAGTCATCAAGATTTTTCTTGGAGTGCTAATGAGGAGCTTTGTTTGATGTAGATAGGTAGTTTGTTCCAGAGTATGGGAAGTCTCTGCGGCAGGAATCTATCCCTCCAGCATGTTCTGTTTATTGTGGTGACAAGGTTTAGATCCCTAGAGCATGTAGCTCAAAGTGATTGGGATTTCTTTAGGTGCAGCATGTCCAGCAGCTCTGGGTTTAACATAGCTTTATATGTTACGCAGAGATCTCCTTGGAGTAGGCAATATGCTACAGAGTAAAGCTGGAGTTTTTTGAGACAGTCAATGTAGGGCATCTGTTTGAGGCCAGTAATCCTCTCTGTGAGGTACTTCTGTGGCATTTCCAGCTGCTGCAGATGTCTTGTGAGGTACATTTCAAAAGGGGTGTTGTACTCTATAATGGATTTAATGAGTGCTGATTAAAGGGGAACAATGACCTCTTTTTTCCTGGATGAGAACCCTTTTGTGATGAGGTGTGCCACACAGAAAGATTTCCTGACTACTGTGGCGATGTGATTATCAAAGGAGAGACTACTGTCCTCCTGGGTCCCAAGGTCTCTTATCACACATTTGGCATTAAGTAGACTGCAGTTTATGTGGTAGTTCATGGGTACAGAGTTTTTCCCAAAGGGGATAACACTGCACTTTTTGGCATTGAGCTTGAGGCCATGCCTCTGACACCAGGCATCTGTCTCAGTGAAGCTCTTCTGTAGCATGTCCACATCATTTGGGGACTCAACTATGGCTCCTAGTTTGCAGTCATCTGCAAACTTTGTTAGCCAGAGGCCTTCTGTGTTAGCCTGTACTTCAGAGAAGTAGATACCAAGCTGGAGAGGTCCCAGGACTGAACCCTGTGGTACTCCACTTGTCACTGGTTTGAAGTCAGATTTGGAGTCTGCAACTTTTACAGAGTGGGTTCTGTCAGTGAGTCAGTTGGCAACTCATCTTGTGACATAGGGATTTATACCTAGTTTAGTGAGTTTAGCTATAATTTCAGAATGGGGGATGGTGTTGAAAGCCTTGGCGAGGTCAAGGTAGGCTGTGTGAACCACCTTACCCTCGTCTGGTGACTGCCTCAAAGAAGTCGATCAGGTTCAGGAGGCATGATCTGCCTTTCACAAAGCTGAACTGGGTGGGGTCCAGAGTTTGGAGGTTACCAATGTCTTTATGAGTTCTATGATGATACGTTCCATGGCCTTGCAGACCAGGCTCATCAGGCTAATAGGGCAATAGTTCCCAGGATCAGTGGTGGCTCCCCCTTTGTGGAGTGGGATAACTGTTGCTGTATGCCATTCAGTGGGCACAAAGCCTGATGTGAGGTTATGATTGAACATGGTGCTTAGGTGGGGAGCCAGTTCATTCTGAAGTTCATATAAAATGCAGCCTGGGATGTTGTACGGTCCCATGGATGCTGTGTTTTTGGCTTTAGAGAGTGCAGCTTTTACCTGCGTAGTTGTGATTACAGGGACTCTGCATTCTTCCTGTATAGATCTTCCTGTATAGGTCCTTCGGGGGGTAAAGTTAGCACTGAACTTATCTGCCAGGATGTTGGCAATATCAGTTGGTTCTGTAATTTTCGTGCCATTGTGCTGTATCTCAGAGCAGAGCTGGGTGTTGCCATTGAGGTTCTTGACATAGATATAGAATGCTTTGTGGTTGCCCCTAGAATCAGTGGCGATTTTGTTTTCGTAGCTAGCTTTGAAGGATCTTATAAGGGATCTCAGCTTCTTACTGAGGCTGACCAGAGAGCTCCTCCACTCATGGGATTTTACTCTCTTTTGCAGCAGTTTCTTCCTTCTGTTGTAGAGTTTGTTTATGGCAGAGGACCACCAGATTGGCTTCCTTTTTTTGGAGGATAGCATCTTGGTTCTGTTTGGGATAGCACGATCCATGCACTCTTGTAAGTGCTTATAGAGTGCATCTGTGCAGGATTCAGCAGTCATAACTGTATTGTCCATCTGCATGGGTGTCATGAAGTTCACCACTTCTGTCTTAAGAAGCATGAAGCTGGCTTTGGAGAAATATTTTACCATGGTTTCCTTAATGATGGGTGGGGTGGGATGCAGATATCTAGGGTGATTAGCTTATGGTCGGATCTGACCAATGGGGAGTTGACTTCAGGTGTGGAACACTGGTCACACATGTTGGTAATGACTAGGTCTAGGATATTCTTGCCCCTGGTGGGAGTGTGGATAAGTTGATCCAGGGCATTGGAATTTATGAATTTCAGAAAGCGTTGAGCGAAGAAGTTGGCACATGAGTAGTTTTCCCAGTTAATGGTGGGGTAGTTGAAATTGCCCATTATTAGGGTGTTTGGTTGAACCCTAATATTTTCCAGTATATCAAGAAAAGAGGAGTGGGAATCCTGGGGCATGGTGGGGAATCTGTAGCAAGCTACAATTTGGATTGCAGTTTTGCCCAGAGTTAGTTGCACTTAGATAACCTCAGATGCATTATGCTGCGCAACTAGCCTGGAGGTGTGGATATCCTTAATGAATATGGACACACCTCTGCCTTTGGTGTTCTGGTCCAGGTTAGATGGCCAAAAAGTGTGGTATGAGTTATAGCCTGGTAATACAGGGGTGCTGTCTAGAGCCTTGAACCAGGTCTCAGTCACTGCAGAGAATTTGTCATTTGAACCTTGCCTAAAAAAGGCACTATAGGGGCGGCAAGATCCTTAGCCAGTATCCGGAATCCCAGGGGCGACAGGTGCAGGCCATCTCTGGCAAAGCATTGTGGTCTGTCGACCTTGTCTTCCCAGGCAGACAGATACTGGATCCCCTTAGAATGACACCAGAAGCTTAGCTAATTGTTGAAATCAATAATTTTGTCCTTGTACTGTGGTATCATTCTGGGCGATGGCAGGATGATACTCAGGGCCAGGGTAATACCTGCCTGGGCTACAAGATCAGAGAGCTCTTCCATGTCTCTTTTCATGTAGTCCAGGGAGGTATGTCTTAGGTTGTTCACGCCAACATAGACTCAATAGCCAAGCTCACCACAGCCTTCACTAACAGCTCATTAACCCCTCCTAGATCTCACTTACAACTCCTCTCTTTCGGACTCCAGTACCAGCCACCCTCCTCCCTTAACCCTTAAACCCATTCCTGTCAATACTATAAAAAACTCCTCCTCAAATTAAAACCATGCTCAAATGCTCCAGACACCTTATCGTCTAACTTCCTCAAGTTAGCTGCAGGTGGTATAGCTCTCGCCATATGTATTCTAATCATTCGGTCCATCCAAGAATCCTATGTAACCCTCCTCTGGAAAAAAGCCTTTATCATTCCTTCACACAAAGGGGGCAACAACACTGATATCTCTTACTTTTGCCCCATATCTATTCTTTCCCCCATCTCTAAAATTCTTGGAAAATGTATTCATCTGCAACTTTTACCTTCCCTTTTAGACCACCACCTACTATTCCTAACACAACATAGATTCAAACCCGGACACAGCAGCACCACCACAGCCCTCCTTTCCTTCCTTGATAACATTAACCATGCTCGTGACACAGGTAATATTGTACCTACCCTCCTCCTAGATCTATCCAAGGCCTTCAATACCATTTCCCATAACCTACTCCTGTCCAAGCTCTCTCAACTTAACTTTTCTCCTCCTCCATCAATTGGTTTTCCAGTTATCTCTCAAACAGGCAACAGGCCATTAAGTGGAAAAACTGTACCTCTTCCTACCTCAACACTCTGACAGGTGTCCCCCAAGGTTCTATCCTGGGTACTTTACTATTCAACATATTCATTAGCGACTTTCATCAATATTATCCAAATGCTAAACTTGTGCAATATGCCAATGATTCTACCATCATCTGCTCCGTTGAATCTCTCCCTAAACTCATGCATATAACTCAGAGCACCTTTTACAGTACTGAGACATGGATGTTAAACAATCACCTAGCTCTCAATGCATCTAAAACCAAAATTATGATCTTTACCCCATCCAAAAACATCAAAATAGACAAGAACTCCTTCTCCATCATAAGCCAAAATTTGACTCCCATCGAAATAGTCCTGCACACTAAGCTTCTAGGTGCCCTTATTGACAAACATCTAAAGTTTGACATTCACCTTCAAACTAACATCAAGAAAACTCACCAGAAGCTCAGAATGCTTTATCGGCATAATTACTACCTTACCTCTTCAACTAAGCTTACCCTCTCTACCACTTACCTTCTTCCCTCTCTCATGTATGGGGCCCCTCTCCTTACCAATCTTCAAGCCACCCTTAAGTCCATATTGGCATCCTGCTACAATAAAATCTCCAAGTTTGCTACCAGCTCCAAACCCTCCTCACACCACTGCAATGCCTTAAACTCCTTGAACTGGCTGGAGCTCCCAAACTATCATACAGCTCTCCACTGCTCATAAACTTATTATCAAGCCATCCCAATGCCCTTCCCTCACCTCTATCCTAACTTTGCGTCTCCCTGACCGATCTCTCAGTTCTAATAATCAGAATCTCCTTGAAGCTGATAAACCTTTATGTACTCCTGGGCAATTTCTATTGTCTTTTTCTCTAGCACAAAAATGGAACTCGGTTCCTCCACATAACCGAACTGCCCAGAACCACTCCACGTTTAAGACCTTGCTCCACTTGCAGCTCTCTTCTACTTGGGAGTGCTCCTTCTCTCACCCGCCTAACCCTCTCCCATCTACTCCAACTTCCGTCAAACTCTCTCTCTCAAAATTCTGTCACCAGCCATGTTCTTTTCCTTCATCTCTCTCTTACAACTACTAACTCCCTTTCTCACCTTGATGGCATAGTCTCTGACATTCCACATAACTCAGAATGCCCATTATTTCATGTTGGTGCTGAATCTATCATCATGGCATACTATACAAATCCTTTTCTTACTTCTACCACTACACCATTATGTCTTCATCAGTTCTTGAAGCTGTGTATAATTTGCATTGCACAATACTTTGTATTAGCTTCTGTTGATTTTTTTTACTATTGTAATCATTTTGGATTAATTCTGTTGTAATTCCTGTTGATTTTTATTTGAATATATGCACACAGAGCTTTCCTCTCCAGGTCTCCATTGAGAAAGGGCTCTGCTCAGTCCAATGGACTTTCCCAATTAAAAAACTGCAAATAAATAAATACATAAATAAATAAATAAAGATCCATAGCGCACGCGCGCACACACACACACACACACACACACACACACACACACACACACAAATATATATATATATACACACACACACACACACACACACACACACACACACACACACACACACACACACACACACACACACACACACACACATGCACACACACACACACACACACACACACACACACACACACACACACACACACACACACACACACACACACACACACACACACACACACAAACACACACACACACATGCATGCATATGTACATATATATGTATATATGTAGACTTAGTGGTTTAACAGGCTCTTCATTTTAATTCTAAGACTTGTAAGTGTGAGCCCTGGAATTATGACAAAAAAGGAGAACAATGAATGTCAAACATCACTGTTCTTTAAAGTTATATGTTTTTGAGGGGTGGGCAAATTCCCCTGTGGCCCTCATTGTGGAGGACAAGTCCCTTCACCCCCAAACTACTATATATACCAACTCTGAGGTCTTCATACCTCAGAGAAAAAGGGAAACTCAGACACAGTGATCTCAGATTTGGTGTATACAAGTCCGCACTTCTGCTCATTCAGTCTTACTATTCTGGGACTCACAATAACAAGTCTCAGAATATTAAAACAATTATTATACACACATACACATACACATATAGATAGAGACATATAGATCTAGACATAGCTAGATAGCTAGATAGGTAGATAGATAGATAGATAGATAGATAGATAGATAGATAGATAGATAGATAGATAGATAGATAGATATAAAAATATAAATACCTTAGAGTAGAGATTTGAGACATTTGAATAAGCATGTTTTTGGTGGAGTGGAAAGAAAGCCAGTACAGTACCAAAAGAATACAGGCAAAGAAAGAATCTGCAATCTCTACACAGAAAATAACCACAGTGACCAGACATTCAGACTGAACCCCTAGAACCTGGAACTACGAGACAAAACTTAAGTTCAGAGCCATCATGCTGCTTTTTTTTTGTTTTGCTTTTGTTTTTTTTTGCTTTTGTTTTTTTGCCATTGCATACATAACATATGCAGTCCTCCTGTATGGTGGCTATGAGCATTCGATTTATATTCTGTGCCCTACCTTTCTCTGTGCTCCCTTTCAGGTGTCTTCTCCTGCCTTTTCCCCAGCATTTCCCCTTCTTGTCCTATTCCATGGCATCCCAGTGTTCTCTGAATTTCTGCATGTTCCCTTTCAACCTTGTCATCTTTGCCATTGTTTTTGTAACTACCTTGAACTTCTGTCCATGATTTGCTTAGTAATATTTTATCAACTTTTCCAATATCTTGCAAGGATGCATTTTATCTCACATAACATTTCTCCCTGTGCTTCCCATTACAACATTCCCCTTTGCGATTCCCTGCTTCTGCTACTATTCTCCAAATGCAGCATTCCCATGTGTTTTCCATTTTTTTCTTCAAGTATTTCTTCCTATATATTTTTTTTTTTTGGTATTTTCTATACTTGTTTGGCCCTTTCACATGTGCAGGACATGTTTCATCCTTGACCCCATTGTTCTGCAGCAATGTCTCATGTTCACCTACACCTTCCCCTCTCTCTTTAACCTTGCTGGTGTTAGACACCATCTCTGTAGGGTTCTGAGGTTTTGTCCTCCCATTTCTTGCACCATTTTGCTTCTTCCCCCATGTTTACCACATTTTCCCAAGCCTGAAGGGTACTTCCCATCCGTCTTCCTTTCACCTGCTCCTCCTTGGGTCTGTCATTATTTCCTTGCGTTCCTTTTCTCTCAGATCCCTGTAGGTTTTCCTGTATTGCCCCTGCTTTATTTTACCCCATTTCTCCCATGGTATTGATCTCCCCACTCTCCTCCCACTCTCATTCTCTTTCTTTTTCTCTTGTGCCAGATTCCTCTTGATATTGCACGGCTCCATTATTTTTATTAAGGTACTTTGGATTCTTTCATTTCTGCTACCATTTTCCATTGATTTGAACGCTATCCTACCTTCCTTCCTTCCCTGCTTTTTCCATCTGTTCAGTTTCCTTCATTCCATGTTTCTTCCTGGCAGTTATTGCAGAGGATTATGGCTGTACACTGTTACCAAGCTGCTTCTTGTTGTACAAGGTTTGATTCTCGCAGCCTTCATTTGCTTGCTGAGTACTTAACCAGACAGTACTTTGGGGTAACTGGTTTCCTGGACCACAGTAACTACCAATCAACCTACTACCATATCTCCTCACTTTCCCCAGCCTTCTTCCTTCATCCTTCATTCCCATATCCACTTGTTCTCCATATTCCCCAGCTTTTTCAGTACTCTTCTCCTCCACTGATCTCCGCCACCTAGTCTTCTCTTCACCTTCGTTATCAGTCTGTCCATCCCCTTCATACCACTCAACTTCTTTGCTCAAGAATACTGGACAAAGCCAAAAATAATGAAGGGACAAATGCTCAGAATTAAGAACAAACTTTACATATTACTCTAAGTTACATATAAAACCCATTGTTCCATTAACATTTGGATCCACGTGTACTTTCTGAATAATAATAAGTATGAAACTCTAATGTCTGGCACTACTGACTGGCTATACTCCTCAGCAGTTTACCAGCACATCACAAGCAATTTACCAGCATATCAAAAATGTTACTAGTGACATTGCAAACATATGAGGCAAAATCAGGGACATATGAGAGGTATGCATCCAGTCTTTGTTCAGGCTTCTCATGATGTTATATGCTGGTGCATATGTGGGTTAATGCAGCAGTCTCCAGCCCCCTTACTTGAATCTCTCAGCCTGTCTTTTGCCAACTTTCTACTTCTGCCTTTCTCTGTCCATTTGCCTGCTCTGCTTGCATTTATAGGGTGTCCTTCCTGTTTACATCCATAGGTAAGTATCTGACAGTATATTTTAACAGTGGGTTTACCATAATTTTGACCACATTTATCCTTCCCATGACTGTATACATTTGTCTGTCTCCCCTGCTCATAAACACTTTCCCCATTTATTCACTCAGGTTAGCTTGCAGTGTGCTCTTGACCATGGCACCCACCCTTAATCCCAGATAGCTGGTGTATTCTACCTCTTGTATCTCACCAGTTCCTCCCTTTCTTTTCCCGTTGCTTGGCCTTACTTGACTGCCTTTTTCCTATTGCATTTCAGTTCTGTGTTTTCTGCACATTTATTGAATATATCTATTTCTTTCTTCAGAGCTTTCTTTATGACCTCTGACAAGAGTATATAGTTCTCTGCATATAATATAAATGTCATTAGTTTTCCAGTTTTCACTTCTCACTTGTCTGATTCCTTTCCAATGGCTAAAGCAAGTTCTTCAAGCACTAAGCATTTAAGTTACCTGGCACTTGCTCACTAAAGCAATTATATAAGTCAGCACTAAAAAATTAAAAGCACTACACCCTCACAAACTCCCCTTGAGTACCTTGTACCCCATTGGCCCTTTTTTTCAATTATAAAGGAATTCCCAATACTATTCTAGCATGTCCAAAGGTCAGTTGTCAATCTCCTCTCCGGTCCAGCTGGTGAATGTGGGAATCTTGAGGCAATGTTACAACTGCCTCATGTACACAAACAACCCTCTCCTCCTCCCAACAAATTCCAACACATGTGAGAGATGAAATCATATAGCCAAACTGGAGGCTAAGCTCTCTCAACTCAGTACTGGCGTAACCAGTCAGGAGGAGAAGGAAACCACACTCACTACAATTCCAGTCTCACATAGACCTACCATGACAGCAAACCAAACACAAAAACACATAAAAACATACTCGGATGCTCTAAATAAAAATCTGCCTAAGCAGCAGAGACCTCCAAAGCAGACACCCAAGCAACCGCTACCCCAAAACAAAACACGTGCAACACATAGCTCACAAAGCCAGTGTGCCGAACAGTCACAGCCCTTAAGGCTAAACAACACACCTGATACACTTGTAATAGGTGACTCTATCATCAGGCACACTGACGTCCTGCTCACCAGGCTGAACAAGGAGAAGGTCACAGTGGGCTGCCTGTTGGGCGCTAGGATCCGCCACATAACACAAGCACTCAGGTCACTCCAAGGCAAGTACAAATGTGACTCAGTCATTGTCCATGCTGGTGTGAATGACCTGAGATGTACCTCCCTGGACTACATGAAAAGAGACATAGAGGAGCTCTCTGAGCATGTAGCCCAGGCCGGTATGACCCTGACCTTGAGTAGCATCTTACCCTCACCAAGAATGATGCCACAATACGAAGACAAGATGATCAATTTCAACAAATGGCTTAAGTGCTTGTGTCATTCAAAGGGGATCCAATGCCTGTCAGCCTGGGATGACATGCTCGACAAGCCACGATGCTTCACTAGGGATGGCTTGCACCTGTCATCCCTGGGCTTTCGGATATTGGCAAAGGCTCTTGCTACCCCCATAGTGCCTTTTTTAGGAAAGGCTCAAAAGACAAACCCACCTCCAAAGCTATCACAAGGGATAAGAAACTAAGAGTAATGCTACTCAACGCCAGAAGTCTAAACCTCAAGATGCACACACTCGAAACTCTCCTTAGCATGGAGAACATCGATATCTGTGCAGTAACAGAAACCTGGTTCAAGGCTCCCGAGAGCACCCCAGCACTACCAGGTTATACTTCATACCATGCTTTTCGGCACCAAAACTTGGACCGAACCACAAAAGGAGGGGGAGTATCAATATTCGTCAAAGATACCCACACCTCCAGGTTGGTGGCACAGCACGAAGCATCAGAGACTATCCATGTGCAACTAACAGTGGGTAAAACTGCCTTCCAGTTTATAGCCTGCTACAGACCACCCTCCCAAACCCAGGAACCCCACTTGGCCTTCCTGAGAACACTGGAAAATATGAAGGTCTCTCCAAACACCATTATATTGGGTGACTTCAACTACCCAAACATAGACTGGGAGCATTACTCTAGCTCCAACACCCTAGCCCAAAGATTCCTAGAATTTATAAACTCAAATGCTATGGAACAACTTGTTACCACTCCCACAAGAGGGGAAAACATACTGGACCTGATCATCACCAACATGGGGACTCTATGCTCCAGACCAGAAGTGTATCCCTCACTGGTAAGATCAGACCATAAACTAATCTCACTGGATATTCACATCCAGACCCCACCCCTTCCCAGAAAACCACAGTGAAAAACTTCTCCAAAGCAAATTTCACACTCCTCAAAACCGAGGTGAAATCCTTCAAAGTCCCCGGGCCTGTGGAAAATACGGCCCAGACCGCAGAATCCTTTATAAATGCATTCTATGAACACCTTCAGGAATGCATGGATCATGCAATCCCAAATAAAACCAAGACCTAATCCTCCAAAGGCAGACATCCTGTCTGGTGGACCCCAGCCATAAACAAAGTATACAATAGAAGGAGAAAGCTACTACATGATAGAGCAAAATCCCAAAAAAGGAAGGCATCTCTGATCAGTATTGGCAAAAAACTAAGGGATACTCATAAAATCATCTAAGGCCAGCTTCGAGAGAAAAATTGCACAGGACACTAAGGATAATCACAAGGCTTTAGTTATGGTAGGAACCTGGGTGGGAATTCCCAGATATGCTCAGAATTAGTCCAAAATGACAAAAAATACACCGAACCCACAGACATTGCCAACATCCTAGCTGACAGGTTCAACGCAAACTCCCCCCCACCTCGCCACCAAAATGGCAAATATCTATCCCAGCAGAGTGCTGCCCCCCTGACATCTCAGATGCTCAGGTAAGAGCAGCCCTCTCCAAAGCAAAAAAACACAGCATCAATGGGACCAGACGGTGTTCCGGGCTGCGTCCTACATGAACTCCAAGAAGAGCTAAACCCAAACATAAAACTACTGTTCAATCTCAGCCTTACTACAGGATATGTACCCAAGGAGTGGCATACAGCAACAGTGGTCCCTCTCCACAAAGGTGGTGCCTCAACGGATCCTGGAAACTATCGCCCCATAAGCCTGACTAGCTTGGTCTGCAAAGCTATGGAAAGGATCATCATGGACCTCATAAATAAAGATATTGGGGACCTACAGACAGTGGATCCTACCCAGTTCGGCTTTGTTAAGGGCAGATCCTGCCTCTTAAACCTGGTTGATTTCTTTGAAACAGTCACCAAGGCCATTGACGAGGGGAAGGTGGTCCACACAGCCTACCTGGACCTCGCAAAAGCCTTTGATACAATACCCCACTCGGGCATTATAGATAAGCTCACCAGCTTAAATATAAACCCCTATGTCACTAGATGGGTTGCAAACTGGCTCAAGGACAGAACCCACATGGTTAGAATTGCTGGAGCCATGTCAGACTCCAAACCAGTTACAAGTGGCGTCCCACAAGGCTCAGTCCTGGGACCTCTCTTGTTCGGTATATATTTCTCGGAGGTACAGGCCAACACAGAAGGACTGTGGCTGACCAAGTTCACAGATGACTGCAAACTGGGTGCCATAATAGACTCTCCTGCCAACACAAGCATCCTCCAAAAGGGCCTCATAGAAACAGACAACTGGTGCCAGAGCCATGGCCTCAAGCTAAATGCCAAAAAGTGTATAGTCATCCCCTTTGGCAAAAACAAAGTGCCCACAAATTACCACATAGGTGGTAATCCATTAAGTACAGAAGAAGTAATTAGGGACCTGGAGACCCAAGTTGATAGCAATCTCTCATTTGACAACCACGTGGCCAAAGTGGTTAGAAAAACATTTTATATAGCCCACCTAATCATGAAGGGATTCACATCTAGATCAGGGGAGGTCATCGTGCCTCTTTACTCATCCCTCATCAGGCCCATAATTGAGTACAATGCCCCTTTTGGGCTGTACCTTACCAGACACCTGCAGCAACTGGAAAGACCCCAAAAGTACCTCACCAAGAGGATCAAAGGGCTCAAACAGATGCCATATGCTGCCCGGTTGAAGAAACTCCAGCTCTACTCAGTGGCATACCGCCTGCTCAGAGGCGATCTGTGCCTGACGTATAAAGCCATGTCCAACCCGGAATTAATGGGCATGCTGCACCTCAGAAAATCCAAATCCCATCGAGTTACGAGCTCGAGAGACTTGAACCTTAGCACTGAAATAAATAGGACATGCTGGAGGGACAGATTCATAACCCAGAGGCTCCCTTCACTCTGGTATAAAATCCCAGTCCAGGTTAGGCAGAGTCCCTCATTGACTCTCTTCAAGAGGAATCGTGATGAGTGGATGGGAGATTGTAGGTTTACCTTGGGTATCACTTCTGTGTCACTTTTAGACAGAGGCACAGTATACTAACCTCGAAAAAGGGCATAGCAAAATTAATTTAAAATGGGTGGCGAAAGCCAAACACACTCTGGCTAGGCTTATAAATGCCCTAGGGCAGATAGCCTAGTATGAACCTATGAACCTATGAGAGTGAGGAGCCTTGCCTAGCTCCATTCCATACCTACACTGCTCCTGAGATTCTCCCATTCATCATTATTTGCAGTTTTAGTTTTTTTGTACATTGCCTTTATTAACCTTATAAATTTATATCCCATCTGCCTTTTCTGTAACCAGTCATAAAAGAAATCCTCACATTAATGAGTCAAAAGCTTTCTGGAGATTAAATAACACAACTCCTCCCTTTCCCCTTCTGCTTTCTCTCTCTTCAATGAACATGAATTCTAGAAGTTTCCATGTTATATTTTGCTTTCTTTTCTTTTATTGACCCATTTTGGCTTTCTGGAAGCATTCTATCTAACCTCCCCACCAGGATTTTCACCATCAGTTTTACATCAGAGTTAATCAGTGATATAGACCTGCAGTTCCCTGGTTCTCTTGTACAACTACTATTCTAGCAATCATTATTTCTGTAATTTCTCCTACATTCCTAGACTTCCAAATTCTTCTGCCATTGTATGCCATAATTCCACCAACCCCACCCTCACACATTTGTAGAACCTACAGGGTACCATCTAATCCATTTTCTTTCTTTCTTTCTTACTTTTCTCCTTTTTGACTGCTTTTTTACTTTCTCTGCTATCTTTACATCTAGTTTTTCCTTTTGTTTTCATTTTATACCACACCCTTTATTGTGTGCCTTCCATTTCTACTGTATTACTCCCATTGCTCTCTCTGTCTCTGCATATTCTTTTCCTAACCTCCTATCTTCTTTTGCTTCCATCCCTTCATTTTCCTTCAAGCTTTTAATTGCTCCTGTGTTCTTTTTGGCTAGTTTTTTCCATGCATGCATGCATGCATCCATATCTCACCTCCACCCCCCCCCCCATTAGGGAAACCACCATCAAAAACTACTCCAAAGCCAACTTCATGCTTCTTAAGATGGAAGTGCAAACTTCACGACACCCAGGAAGATGGAAAATAGAGGTACAACTGCTGAATCTTACACAAATGCACTGTATAAGCACATACACGAGTGCATGGATCTTGCCATCCCCAACAGAACCAAGACACTATCCTCCAGAAAAAGGAAGCCAATCTGGTGGTCCCTCCCATAAATAAATTCTATAACAGAAGGAAGAAGGTGCTGCAAAAAAAAGTAAAATTCCAAGATTGGAAGAACTCCTTGGTCAGCCTCAGCAAGAAGTTGAGATCCGTCATAAAATCCTCCAAAGCCAGTTATGAAAATAAAATTGCCACTGATTCCAAAGACAACTACAAAGTATTCTACAGCTATGTCAAGAATCTCAATGGCAACACTCAGATCTGCTCTGAGCTACAGCACAATGGCACTAAATATACAGAACCAACCAATATTGCCAACATCCTGGCAGATAAGTTCAGTGCTAACTTTACCCCCCTCTCACCCTCCAAAGAGCCCATCTTAATACTAGAAGAATGCAAAGCCCCTGTAATCATGGATGAACTAGTAAAGACTGCACTCTCCAAAGCCAAAAACACAGCATCCATGGGACCAGACAACATCCCAGGCTGCATACTGCATGAACTACAGAATGAACTGGCACCCCACCTAAGTACCATGTTCAATCATAGCCTCACCTCAGGCTATGTGCCTACTGAATGGTGCACAGCAACAATTATCCCACTCCACAAAGGAGGTGCCACCATGGACCCCAGAAACTACTGCCCCATTAGCCTGATGAGCCTGGTCTGCAAGGCCATGAAATGTATCATCTTGGAGCTTATAAACAAAGACATAGCTAACCTGCAAACCCTATACCCCACACAGTTTGGGTTTGTAAAAGGTAGATCATATCTACTAAACCTGATTGACTTCTTTGAAACAGTCACTAGAGCTGTAGACGAGGGCAAGGTAGTGCACACAGCCTATCTTGACCTCGCCAAGGCTTTCAATACCATCCCCCACTCTGGAATTATAGATAAACTCACTAAACTGGCCATAAATCCCTATGTCATAAGATAGGTGGCCAATTGGCTCACTGACAGAACCCACACCATAAAAGTAGCCGACTCCAAGTCCGACTTCAGACCAGTGATGAATGGAGTACCACAGGGTTCGGTCCTGGGTCCTCTCCTGTTCAGCATTTACTTCTCTGAAGTACAGGCCAACACAGAAGGTCTTTGGCTAACAAAGTTTGCTGATGACTGCAAACTGGGAGCCATAATAGAATCACCTAATGATGCAGACATTCTACAAAAGGGCCCCACAGAGACAGATGCTTGGTGTCAAAGCCATGGCCTCAAGCTCAATGCCAAGAAGTGCATTGTCATCCCCTTTGGGAAACACTCGGTACCCATGAACTACCACATAGGCAGTATCTCATTAAACACTGAAAGTGTGATAAGAGACCTCGGGACACAGGTGGTCATTAGTCTCTCCTTTCATAACCACATCACCACAGTAGTCAGGAACTCCTTCCACGTGGCACACCTCATAACAAAAGGGCTCTCCTCTAGAAAAAAGGAGGTCATTATTCCTCTCTACTCATCTCTCATCAGACCCATTATAGAGTACAAAGCCCCAGTTGGCATGTATCTCACAAGACACCTACAACAATTGGAAAGGCCACAGAAATACCTCATTAAGAGGATTACCAGCCTCAAACAGATGCCATACGCAGACCATCTCAAAAAACTCCAGCTCTACTCCATCGGATATCACCTACTCAGGGGCGATCTCTGCCTAACATACAAAGCTATGTCAAACCCAGAGCTGTTGGAGATGCTACACTTAAAGAAATCCCAATCTCTCTGAACCACATGCTCCAGGGACCTAAACCTTGTCACCACAATAAACAGAACATGCTGGAGGGATAGATTCCAGTCCCAGAGACTTCCCATACTCTGGAACAAGCTACCCATTCATGTCAAGCAAAGCTCCTCATTGCCCCACTTTAAGAAAAATCTTGATGACTGGATGGGAAATAGAAAATTCACCCCGGAGATCACTTCTGCAGCACTGCTTGACAGGGGCACAGGAAAACAATTTTCTTGGGTGGTGAAAGCCAGGGAACCTTTCTGGCTAGGCTTACATAGCCCCTAGGGCCAATAAGCTAGTACCTACCTTATGAACTATGCTTATGCTGTCTCCCACCAGTAACCCTTATCATACCATGCTCCCATGTCATAGTCTCTTCTGATTTTCATGTCCCTTTCTAAAAGGCAGGTTCCCTGTGGCCTATGCACTAATTCCTTTCACCTTAAATCTGCCTTCCCTAGGTCCTTTTTGTGTTTCTGCCGGTTCATGCATTAGATATTTCATTACTGATTCCTCCTTCTTCTTTCTTCTGCCTTCCATCTGCATAATTCTTCCTCTGATTGTTGCTTTCTTTTCATCCCAGTATATTTCCCTTAGTTCTTCCTTGACTATTTCATTGTTTTGAATAACATTTTCTATCCTGTGTTCATAGGTTCATAGGTGTGTACTAGGCTAATGGCCCTGGAGCCTTTACAAGCCTTGCCCATAGAAGTGCCCTGGCATCATGCCGCCCAATGTTAGTTCCCAGTGCCACTATAAAGTAGAGCCACTGGAGTGATCCCCGGGGTGAACTTTGTATTACCCATCCACTCATCAAGATTTCTCTTGAAGAGGGACAGTGAGGTGCTCTGCTTGACATGTATGGGAAGTCTATTCCAGAGCACAGGCAGTCTCTGTGTGAGGAACCTGTCCCTCCAGCATGTTCTGTTGATTGTGGTAATGAGGTTGAGGTCTCTGGACCGTGTTGTGTGGAGGGATTGGGATTTCTTTAGATGTAACATTTCTAACAGAGCTGGGTTAGACATGGCTTTGTAAATCAAGCAGAGATCACAACTAAGTAGGCAATATGAGACAAAGAATAGCTGGAGTCTTTTGAGTCTGTCCATGTAGGACATGTGCTTAATGACTACGATTCTCTTTGTGAGGTACTTCTGTGGCCTCTCCAGCTGTTGCAGGTGTCTAGTGAGGTACATGCCAAATGGGGCATTATACTCAATGATCGGTCTAATGAGAGAAGAGTAGAGAGAGATGATGACCTATTTCTTCCTGGAAGCAAAACCCATGGTAATGAAATGTGCCACATAGATGGACTTTCTGACCACAGTAGCAATGTGGTGGTCGGAGAGGCTGCTGTCAGCCTGCATGCCCAGATCTCTTATAATGCCTTCAGTGTTCAATGGGCTCCCATCGACGTGGTAATTCGTAGGAACTGAGTTTTTCCCAAAGGAGATGATGATGCATTTTTTTGCATTATGTTTAAGGCCATGGCTTCGACACCTATCATTGGTTGAAGTGAGACATTTCTGTAGGATGTCTGCTTCACTTGGAGAGTTAATAATGGCTCCCAGCTTGCAGTCGTCTGCAAACTTGGTCAGCCAGAGTCCCTTTCAAATCAAATGTTTGCTTGTTTTTTTTTTCTATCTATGACTAGGCCATCTTCTGTTTGTTTTTTTTTTTTTGGTCTCAGCAGTTGTAATTAGTGCCGGAGCATGGTCTGAGACATATCTTTCCTTTATTTCAATGTTTTTTGGTCCTTAGCACTGGTTTCAGCTGCTCCATAAAGCTGTTTAGCCTCCTTACTTGAGCTAAGGTATTTCTGGTGAATGTGTATTCTCTTTTTTTTGCATTTTTACCTCATGTATCCACCCAATGTCCTTTCCCTTTTCTATATTTTACTGTTATTTTCTTTTCTATCAAATATCCTGCCTTGGTTGTTTCCAGCATCATAACAAAGTTTCTTCCTATTACCATGTTTAATCTACATCCTGTTCTTCCAATTTTTTTAAAGAAGTTTGTGCAGAACTGAGCATCGTATGTTCCCTATTACATAGCTTTCCTCTTTTATACTCCCTGTAAAATTAGCCATCTTCTTTCTCCACTTTTTCTGTATTTCCTCTGTGATTCCTATATTCCCTTCCTGAACAATGCCGGTACTCCTTATTTCTTTCCCCTTACTTTGTAGTCCCATGTTTTCTTGGGGTATTCATTGCACAATATTTCTTAGTTTCTCAAATGTTCAGATTTGTTTCTTGCATAAGAACTACATCTGTCTCTAACCTCACCAGCCATGCATGCATATTCTTTCTTTTCACGGGGTTTCAGGACCCGCCTATGCTCCTTGAGGAATTTTACCATGTTGTTTGATGGATGTTTCACCTCCATCTGATGCCCCTACACAGACACTCCCACCGTCCTGGGTGTACCTTCTTGGCAGGACCCATTGTTCCTTGTTGTGTATCTATACCTGGACACTCTCCCTCCTGAACTTTGGAAGTTGGTGAGTGGTCTGTCATGTGGGTTGTTGTGCCATGCATGTGCCAGTTCCATTGCCTCGTTTATTTAGTTTCACTCTTCCCCTCATGTCTCCTTTCCTTCTTTTCAATTGCATTGTAGAGTATTTTTCTTTGTTTGTTTTGTCCTTCCCCATTCTGCTATTTAGATTTACCTTTACCCATCAGTAATTTCTCACCCTTGCAATTCTCTTATATTTATCTGCCTTTCTTAGTGATCTATGCTATAATTCAGTCCCTCACACCCAGACCCCAGAAATGGTGATTACTTTTTTCTACGCTGTATTTCCTATTTACTATTCCCCTCTCTCTCTTACTGCACCCTTTACAGTAGACAGTATACATCACTGCATTTCACATGTTTATGATTGCACGTCTCTATAGTCAAATGTATATGTTGGCCTTTTACCAAACATGACTCATGACATTGCACCATATATGCACAAATATATATATGGGTCCCCTACAGAAGACCGACAGCTCACAACACCGGCACCCACATCGCCGACACCAAAAGCCTGACACACAAAATACCGACAATGGGGAAATGGTAAGTCTCCATAGTGCAGAATGGAAATATTTCCATTCCTGCACTGTAGTGCGATCTCGGAGTTGGTATATTAAAGTTACGGGGGGTGTAGCCCCCCCCCCCCCCCGCTAGCAGAAAAAAGAAAATGTTATTTTCCTTTTTTCTGCAGTAGCGCTGTTGTTGGTATTTCATGTGTCGGGCTTTTGGTGTCGGCGATGTGGGTGTCAGTGTTGTGAGCTGTCGGTCTTCTATAGGGGACCCATAGATATATATATATATATATATATATATATATATATATATATATATATATATATATATATATATATATATATATGTGTGTGTATATATATATATATATATATATATATGTATATATATGTTTATATATTTTATATAGATATATATATTTATATATACATATATAAATATATATATATATATATATATATATATATATATATATATATATAAAAAAATATATATATATATATATATATATTGTGTAAAATCTATACAGTACATTGTATATTGTCCTCTCCTCTCCTTGTTGCCTAACAGTTTTTAAGTCCAGTCTCCCCTCTTTTTGTGGGTATATATTACCCCTCCCATTACACAGCTGGCTCTTTGGTCCCTTCTGACTCTCCTTGTTAAATGACAGTTTTTAAGTCCAGTCTCCCCTCTTTTTGTGGGTATATATTACCCTTCCTATTAGACAGCTGGCTCTTTGGTCCCTTCTGAGCTTGGTCTCATTATCATCATCATCTTCTTCGTCATCATCAACACTCCCTTTTCCCATTTCCTACATGTGACTGAGGTGTCACATCAATTGTTGCCACTTCTCTCGATCCAATGGCACTCTCCTACCTTCTTTTACAGTCATGCCTGACCGTCACAGGTCTTTTCTCACACATTCCATTCATCTCTTAGTTGGATGTCCTCATGTCCTCTTTTCTTTTTTCTTGCCTATCTCAATTTTTCTTTACAAAATTGTCTTCTGCTTTCCTGCATATGTGCTTAAACCACCATAATCTGTTATCTTTGACCTTCTCTGCAACTCTACTCTGATGCCATTATTTCCTGATCAGACTCACAGTGTGCATCCTGGCACCTACCTGGGACACTTCATCTCCATCACCTCTATCTTCCTCAGTTGGTCTGCCTTCCCTGCCCAGGTTTCTGTACCATACAGAAGTACGAGTTGCACCACTGTTTTGTACACGTTATTCTTCAACTTCTTTGGCACCAATCTATCACACACTGGCTGCAGCCCCTCTGAATCTAGCTTTGACCTCCTCATTTAACTCTCCCTTCTCTTCAGTCAGCCCTCCCAGTTACTCGAGGCTGTTAACCTATTCAACTATTTCTCTTCTGTCTCAATTTTTTTCTTCTGATTTCTCCCATTTGTCGCCATGATAACTGTCTTGTCTGTACTCAGTTTCATCCTGTGCGTCTTCATTTTTGCATTCCATTCCCCTCTCCATTTTGAAGAAGTTCCTGTTCAATATCTGCTTGTAATGCTACATTGTCCACATACAGCAGCTTTGTTGATATATTCCCTTCAATTTGTTTGCTAATGTAGTCCATCACAAGTATGAATAGCAGTGGCATCAGAGCTGAACTCTGATAGACCTCTTCTCACACTAGCAGAAGTATAAACACTGTTTGTACATGTGTTGTTGGGTCCTTGTACACAGCCTGCACTAATTCTACCAATGTTTTTGGAACTTTGAACCATCACAGAACTTCCCAGGCATCTTTCTAAGAAACTTGTTATATGCTTTCTACAAGTCTTGAAATACCCTGTTGGACTCGTTCATCATCTCCAGCTTCGTCTCCATGATATGCTTCATTTCAGACATTGGGTTGGTTGTGCTGCATCCTGATCCGAATATGAACTGCTCATTTGCCATCTTACTTTCTAATATTATACATATTCATTTATCAATCACCATCTCCAGCACAATCATGTAGTGTGACAGGAGTTTGATATCTCTGTATTGCCCACAATTGTGACTGTCTCATTTGTTCTTCTAATTTGTACCTTGTTTATTCACTAATTATTTGGAATATACTTTTCTCTCCATAGTGCTAAGACTATCCTCATGAGCTGTTTCTCCCCTAACTAACCCAACACCTTGATCATATTTGCCATAACTTCATCTGAACCTAATGTTTTCCCTGACTTCATTTTTCTTAGTGTTGCTTTTAGTTCTTCTACGGTGGGTCTTTTTTCATCTTTCATCTTTCATCATAGGCTGTGTCTGTGACAGTACAGCTTTTGTGGGGTTTTCTTCATTCAGAAGCTGCTCGAAGTACTCCGTCTGTCTGCCTTTGATGTTCTGTGGAGTGGGGGGCAGATTGTTGCTGGCGTCCCTTATGAAGGGTGTCTGATGACTATCTCCTTTATCTTTCTGTCTACCTTCCAGCCTGATGAAGTTTCTTTGTGCCCTCTGTTGTGTCATTTTCCAGAAGCTGGTAGAGTGCTTCTGATGCCTTGTGCTTTGCTATTGCAATGAGTCTCTTTGCCTCTTTGTTAGCCAAACAATATTCCTTTTTAGCCTGGTCTATATTTTATATCTCCTGTTTTTTCCTGCACTCTTTCATTCTGTTGATAACTTCTTGGACTTCATTCCATCAACTAGCTTTCCTTATGCAGCTTATTTCCATACCTGGCCTGTCGCATGTCTGCACTATAGTCTACCCACATGCTGTTTTGAGGCACTGCCATTCTTCTTTGACTCCACCGATTTCATCCTTTTACTGAAGTGCTAGGTCCTTGAGTATTTCCTTGAATTCTTGTGCTTTCAGGTCTTAGGCCTAGTCTCTAGTGACCTTATAGTCTTCTCTGACCATTGTTTGTAGTTCATATTGTTGTAGTATTTTTTATGTTTACACACCCCGTGTCCTACTGTAAAAGGACCATTATTGTTGCCTGGCTTTTACTTCCCCTCAGTCTTTGTTTGTGATAACACTTACTCTTATAGGTAAGTAGGACTTAAACAACTGTATTTTCTCCTTCATTGTCTCTGTGCTCTTTGAGCCCTACTCCTCCCCTTGTGTGATGTGCACTGACTAGCTCTTTTTTTTTTCCTATTTTGAGGCAATGCCACATATGATTGGCTCCATTCTTAATTATTTTCTTCCCACATACATGCCACATGAATACTGCATGAAATAACCTACAGGACATTTGAATCCTCTTTCTGCTTTTTGAATGCTTGCCTTTGACTTATGGAGCACCATGCTGTCAAACTTGTAAACACCTCATTATGGAGACAGAACTATTCTCCTCTCCATTGCAAAATAATGTTGGTTGTGTAAGCTATCCATGCATCTGCCACTAAAAAAACCTTTTAATTCCTAAAAGTTTGTTAGTAGCTGTTTCCTTTGTCTATCTAGAGCATCTGCTGGATCTTCCACAATGTCAGTAAGCATAGCCTGATATGAAATAACTCTGCATGATCTCTCTTGTATTATTATTATCATAGGATCGTAGGACATTACTAGGATATTGGCCCTGAGGCCCTTATAAGCCAAGCCAAGAGTTTAGCCCATGTTTAGACAAGTCAGTACCCAAAGCCCCTGTCCAGCAGGGACACGGGTGGAATCCCAGGGGTGTATTTTCTGTTTCCCATCCAGTTTTGTTTTTGTGTAGTGCAGCCCTTTTATAGATATATTTGTTGTTTAAAATTGTGCTGTGAGTGTTTTTTTCTTTTTTCCCCCTAGCTTTTAAATGTGTGTTTTCAGAGCTGTTTGTTTGTTCTCTTTATTATTCATATGTACTTTGCTACCTCCATTAGCTTCCCAAACAGGATAACAAGCTGATCTTCTTGCATAACATTCCTAAATTCTGCCACTTGTTCTATAGTGCTCTCCCACCCTGCATTATGTCTTTTTGCCCTGCATTTCTTGGCTGGGGACTTAATTTGCATTTTTTCTCTTTCAGATCTTGGAGGTTGCAGGCTTAACAGCCATCTTGCCAAGTTCATTCCACCCTCCATCGGCCATGTTGCCCTGTTACCACAAATTTTCCTATGTCATCCACTATTAAATCCCTGCTGTATTTACCCCCTATCTTCTGGTTAACATTACATACCACCCTCCCCAGCCATTCATCTCCCAATATTGCATATATTCACATTAAACCAGCTTTGCTAATATGCCCTCCCTGATGTATTCAGAGCTGTCCTTTGGACTATGACATTATACATACCATGTATGAGTTGGACATAATTTTTTACAGTTCCTAAGTAGACTGTAACATGATTTACACTCCTTCTCTCACTCTGTCTTCTGCTCTGCTGTTCCATGCCCACTTTTGATCCCTAAGTTATATTCAGATATGTTATTCAACTAGTGCTCAAATCTTGTCAGTCATCTAGCCTAACTTTATACTGATCAAGATCACTCCTAAAGTCATATTTGCCAGTGTTTTCCCTGTTTGGTTGTATTACCTCTGCTATGCCAAACAGTGAATTATTACTTGCATTTTGCAAGTATGTCATAAGTACCTGCAGCAATACCATTTTAAAACATGTATGTGCTTCACTGTATGCACAGTCACCCATAAGTGACCTAGGCAGCTGTCTAGGGTGCCATTCAGATAGGGGTGCTTTAATTATTTATGTATTTATTTATTTAATTCAGCTATAGAACACTGTCTATAAAAGCTGTCATATCTATGACCCAGTTCATAGTTACTACAATTGTGATGTTTCTCTGTACATGCTGACCACTCAGTTTGTGGGCTTTCTGTTCCATCTTACTAACAATCCAGCCAACCAATCAGAAGTCCAGAATTTTTAAACATATTTTGAATGTACTGGAGATCTGGGAATGGATATGACAGCCACAATGGGAATCCACTGCTGGGAGCATCATAAGGGTCTGGTCTGCCTGCCTAAACAGAAACAAGAAAATATTATAGTCGGGCTGCATCTTACTCAGAACAGTCTGGATTGTAACAGGTACAACTGTTTGTTTGTTTTGTTTGTTTGTTTGTTTGTTTGTTTGTTTGTTTTAATCCTAATTGGCAACCAGATATTATGGACAGTGGAGCAGTAATGGTAAATACTACCCACATCAGGATTATATTCATTTTTTAATAGTAGTTGGGATGGGGGTGTAGTAGCAAGTGAAGTACATTACTATGACCATTAATCCTGCTGATTCCTGGTGATCATACATCAAAGATTATCTCCAAAAGGGGGAGGGGGTGGAGCCTGAATGACTAACTGAAGGCAGCAGATTTTTAGAGCTCCATAAACTAGTATAAAATACAGGAATTAAAATAATTAAAAAAAAAAAAAAACATCCAGAATAGATAGATGAAAGTCTGAAATATACATTTACAAACTTTGGTGAATCTTTGTAAGATTTTTTCCTATCAAAGTATATTGGAGACTATTATAACTAGTAGAAATGAGCACTTCAAAGAACACTCACTCTGACTCAATACTAAAAAAGGAACTACAACTTGTGACTACTACACTGCAAGAACTGTCACTGAAAATGGATGACTTTAAAGAAAATCTACAGAATCTGAAAGAGAACTGTCAAAAACAGACAGAGGTATTTAAAGAAATGCTCCAACAACATCAGAATAAAATAACAAACATAGAAACCTCTTTAAGTGATATTGAGGGAAGACTCAAGGAAGAAGAAGAAATCCAGAACTATATTCTCCTCAAACAAAATACATGGCTTCTCAATAAAGTAGATGACTTAGAAAACAGGGAGAGAAGGACAAACATCAGAATCTTTGGCTTACCAGAGAAGGCTGAGGGAGGAGACATCATTTCTTTTTTAAATACATGGATTCCAGAAATATTAGACCTTAAAGAGGGTTTCTCATTTGGCATTGAAAGGGCTCATAGAGCCTTGGGAAGCCCATCTTCATCCTCTTCAGCTGCATCTTCTACATCACCAAGGTCAATTGTAATAACGTTTTTATCTTTTATGGACAAAGAACTAGTACTAAAAATAGCGTGGAGGAAAAGTCATTTCAACTACAATCAACAGTAGAAAAGAATATAAAGGCACAGTCCGCTAGGCTAAAAACAAATGCGATTTATTGAGTGTTAGCGCATTCAGGTACAAACCCTTCCTCAGACATGAAATGAGAACCTTCAACAACTTGGAAGAAGTCTCCTTGTTCATAAAAGACAACAATATCATTTCTATTCCTGAAGATATGGATTGGGCATCTCCTTCCTTGAAGAAATCTACTAATAAAAATGCCTGGACTGATGTGAAAAAGAAAAAAAAAAAGAAAAAAACTGAATCGAAAATAGCTGTTCCAGTAAAATCTCTCAAAGCATCAACTGCAACATAATTAATACCTGATGTACAGATCTGATTTATAACTCTAAATGTAATATTATATTCTTGTCTATATATGTTAATACATATATGCAAGAAGAAAAAGGTATGTCTCTTTTGTTATATTCAAACTATTAGTAATAACAGTTAAAATTATTTTTATTGTTCTTTCCTTTCCTATCACTTCTACCTCTTTTTATATCATTAATCTAATGTCAAACTAAATAGCCATTGTCATTAATTTAAATAGTATAAAAGGGTAAACAAATACCCAACAGTTAAGTCTCATTTTGTATACCTGATAATCTAAGTTTTTTATAAAATGAGTAGCATATGAACTTTTTTGTTAACAAACAGGATCATAATTAGTTCTGAAATTACTTAAACTGGGGGGAGCGCTCAACATGTAAAAATGGCATTTTAGTGTCAAGAAAAATAATTGTTGCATATTGTTTTGATTTGCCAAAACGTAGGGCTGAATGGCTTTGATTTCCTGTGTGTTGTCGTTTTTGTTTGGTTTCGCCCAATATTCACAGCTGTACTGAGTGATTGCGAATGGTGTGGTATGAAGCTGATTCCCATTTGAAATACGAGCCCCTAAAACTGTGATGGCATGCTGTGGATCAGTGTAGTCCTGTTCCCCTTAATTTATATTGCCAGATTGTGTGTCATAATCCCTTTGCAAGGTACACCTAACCCTTTTTTAAATACTGAAGGAGATTTCAGGCTTGTTGGCTGTTGGTGAAGCACCCACCAAGAGGAGAAAACGCTGAGAGAAGAAGGGAGCCACTTTTGAGATTTTAAGTATTTTTTCTCTGTTTATTTGCTAAGTTTTTCTGCATAGTTGCCTAATTTGAGCATTTTCTGGCTTGTTAAACTTGATTTCTGCATTAGTAGCTGTATTTAGAGCACAACCAAAAGCTGTTTACTGAATTTCCTGTTTGCACTTAATTTTAAAATCGTTTTTTTCTCAAAACTTGCATATTTTCTGTCTTTGACCTAGCACTCTTGTGTGGGGTCATTTACTGCACTGTTATAACTTGATATTACTTGTGAACCTCTGCTATCTCTGAAAAAACAAACAAAAAAATCTTGCTTTTTTCCCACTTTTCTGAGATTTAAAAAAGTTCAGTTACAGGCTTGCTGTTCTTGAACTGTTTGTAAGTTTCTGTGAGGCCATTTTGCTTGGGCTAAAGGAAAGTCAATCTGTTGATCAGTGGCAGTGAAAAACATTGAGCAGCTGCCCTGCTCCCCGTGGGAGTGGTTACTGACTTGAAACTGTAGTTTTATTGACCAGTAGGGGTCATTTCCAAAACTCCTTCATCTTCCTCTCTTAAAACCTAGTTGCCTCATGGGTTTGGCGTCTTTTCAGGCTTGTTGGCTGTTGGTGAAGCACCCACCAAGAGGAGAAAACGCTGAGAGAAGAAGGGAGCCACTTTTGAGATTTTAAGTATTTTTTTCTCTGTTTATTTGCTAAGTTTTTCTGCATAGTTGCCTAGTTTGAGCATTTCCTGGCTTGTTAAACTTGATTTCTGCATTAGTAGCTGTATTTAGAGCACAACCAAAAGCTGTTTACTGAATTTCCTGTTTGCACTTAATTTTAAAATCATTTTTTCTCAAAACTTGCATATTTTCTGTCTTTGACCTAGCACTCTTGTGTGGGGTCATTTACTGCACTGTTATAACTTGATATTACTTGTGAACCTCTGCTATCTCTGAAAAAACAAAAACAAAAAAAATCTTGCTTTTTTCCTACTTTTCTGAGATTTTAAAAAAGTTCAGTTACAGGCTTGCTGTTCTTGAACTGTTTGTAAGTTTCTGTGAGGCCATTTTTGCTTGGGCTAAAGGAAAGTCTCTCTGTTGATCAGTGGCATTGAAAAACATTGAGCAACTTCCCTGCCCCCGTGGGAGTGGTTACTGACTTGAAACTGTAGTTTTATTGGCCGTATTGGGTCAATTCCTGGCTCTTTCCAGCCCCTGCTATCAAGCACGCTTTAGCGTGCTTTAGCGCAATTTAGCGCGGAGTTGCCACTAGAGCAGCATCGGGCAGCGCCGGTTTAACAAGGTTAAACTTTTTCTGGCTCCATAAAGTCTGTTCTTCATTTTTTCCATTAGAACTGCTCTACTAGTAATCTAAACAGTATATCCCTTAACTATAAAGCGCAGCACTTGTTCCTAAAAAGCTTTTTTTTTTTCTCCAAAAAAAAAAAAAAAAAAAAAAGCTCAGCACTTGTCTTAAAAGCATCTTCTTTTCAGGCTTAGCACTTCTGTATTATACAAAGTCCCTCACTAGTGAAACCCCCCCCCCCCAGGAGTACCCACGTCCTTACTACGTCCTCTCTTATTCAGTTACACCCCTAACTTCTTAATTTCTCTAGCATGTCGAAGGGCCAGATGCTGGCGTCCTCTCCTGTCCAGTTGGTGAATCTGGGAATATTGAGGCAATGTTACAATTGCCTCATGTACACAGACAACCATCTCCTCCTCCCACATAACACAAATACTTGCGAGAGATGGAGCTATTTAGCCAAACTGGAGGCTGAGCTCTCTCAACTCAGGACTGGCAAGACCAGACAGGAGGAGAAGGCAACTACACACACCACAAAACCAGTCTCACATAAAGCTATCACAACAATGAATCAAACACATAAACACACAAAGACATACTCGGAGGCTCTGAGCAAAATTTACCTAAACAGCAGAGGCCTCCAAAGCAGACACCCAAGCAACCGCCACCTCATGACACACCACAGGCAACACATAAACCACAAAATCAGTGTGCAAAGCAGTCACAGCCCTTAAGGCCAAATACAACACCAAACATACTTGTCATAGGTGACTCCATAGTCAGACACACTGACGTCCCACTCACCAGGCTGAACAAGGAGAGGGTCACAGTAAGCTGCCTATCGGGCGCTAGAATCCACCACATAACACAAGCACTGGGGTCACTCCACAGCAAGTACAAATATGACACAGTCATTGTCCATGCTGGTGTGAACGACTTGAGACGTACCTCCCTGGACTACATGAAAAGAGACATAGAGGAGCTCTCTGATTATGTAGCCCAGGCAGGTATGACCCTGACCCTGAGCAGCATCCTTCCTTCACCAAGAATGATGCCACAGCATAGAGACAAGATGATCAGCTTTAACAATTGGCTTAATTTCTGGTGTCATTCAAAGGGGATCCAGTGTCTGTCTGCCTGGGATGACATGCTTGACAAGCCATGCTGCTTCGCAAGGGATGGCTTGCACCTGTCACCCCTGGGATTCCGGATATTGGCTAAGGCTCTTGCCACTACCATAGTGCCTTTTTTAGGCAAGGCTCAAATTCTAAACCTACCACCCTAGAAAACAAAAATGGGAAGAAACTAAGGGTAATGCTGCTCAATGCCAGAAGTCTAAATCTCAAAATGCACGCACTCGAGGCCCTTCTCAGTATGGAGAACATCGATGTCTGTGCTGTGACTGAAACCTGGTTCAAGGCTCCTGAGAGCACCCCGGCACTATCAGGTTTTACCTCATATCATGCGTTCCAGCCCCAAAACCCAGACCACACCACAAAAGGAGGGGGTATATCCATATTCATCAAGGATACCCACATCTCCAGGTTGGTGGCAACGCACGAAGCATCGGAAACCATCCAGGTGCAATTAACCATAGGCAAAACTGCTCTACAATTTGTAGCATGCTACAGGCCACCCTCTCAAACTCAGGAACCCCACACAGCCTTCCTGAAGACACTGGAGGGTATAAATGTATCTCCAAACACCATTATATTGGGTGACTTCAACTACCCGAATATAGACTGGGAACATTACTCAAGCCCAAACTTTCTAGCCCAAAGGTTCCTGGAGTTCATAAATTCAAATGCCATGGAACAACTAGTCACCATTCCCACAAGAGGAGAAAATATACTAGATCTCATCATCACAAACATGGGGACAAAATGCTCCACACCGGAAGTATATCCCTCATTGGTGAGATCAGATCATAAACTAATCTCACTGGATATTCACATCCCGCCCCCACCCCAAACAAAAAAGACCACAGTGAAAAACTTCTCTAAAGCAAACTTCACACTACTCAAGACTGGTGTGGTATCCTTCAAGGCCCCCGAGCCAGTGGAAACCACAACCCAAGCTGCGGAAGCCCTTACAAATGCCTTCTATGAACACCTCTAGGACTGCATGGATCAAGCAATCCCTAATAAAACCAAGACTCTTTCCACCAAGGGCAAACGTCCAGTCTGGTGGACCCCAGCCATAAACAAACTTTACAATAAGAGGAGAAAGCTGTTACATGATAGAGCAAAATCCATAAAAGAGAAGACACCTTTGATCATTATTAGTAAAAAATACGAGCACTGATAAAATCATCCAAGGCCAACTTTGAGAGAAAAATTGCCATAGATTCAAAAGACAATCATAAGGCCTTCTTCAGCTATGTTAGAAACCTGGGTGGAAACTCCCAGATATGCTCAGAATTAGTCCAAAATGATACAAAAATCACTGAATCCACAGACATTGCCAACATACTGGCAGACAGGTTCAGTGCAAACTTCTCCCCCTCTCCCCCCCAAAAGGAGAGATAACTATCCCAGCGGAGTGCTGCCTCCGAGACATCTCCAATGCGCAGGTGAAAGCTGCTCTCTCTAAAGCTAAAAACACAGCATCAATGGGACCGGATGGTGTCCCCAGCTGTGTGCTACACGAACTCAATGAGGAACTAAACCCGCACATAAGGCAGCTGTTTAATCTTAGCCTTACCACAGGACACGTGCCCAAGGAGTGGTGTACAGCAACTGTGGTCCCACTCCACAAAGGTGGTGCCTCTACGGACCCTGGTAATTACCGCCCCATAAGCTTAACAAGCCTGGTCTGCAAAGCTATGGAGAGGATCATAATGGAACTCATAAACAAAGACATAGGGGACTTGCAGACATTGGACCCGACCCAGTTTGGCTTTGTCAAGGGCAGATCATGCCTTTTGAACTTGGTCGACTTCTTCGAAACAGTCACCAAGGCCATTGATGAGGGAAAGGCAGTCCATACAGCCTACCTTGACCTTGCAAAAGCTTTCGACACAATACCCCACTCGGGTATTATAGAGAAACTTACCAGCTTAAATGTAAACCCATATGTCACAAGATGGGTTGCAAACTGGCTAAAGGACAGAACCCACAGGGTTAGAGTAGCTGGCGCCATGTCAGACTCCAAGCCGGTCACAAGTGGTGTCCCACAAGGCTCAGTCCTTGGCCCCCTGTTGTTCGGCATCTACTTCTCAGAAGTACAGGCAAACATAGGAGGACTATGGCTGACAAAGTTTGCAGATGACTGCAAACTGGGAGCCATAGTGGAAAGTACATCGGACACAGATATCCTTCAGAGGGGTCTCATGGAAACTGATAGCTGGTGCCAGAGCCATGGCCTGAAGTTAAATGCCAAAAAATGTATAGTCATACCCTTTGGGAAAAACAAGGTAACCCCAAGCTACCATATAGGTGGCAATCCACTAAGCACAGAAGAGGTTATCAGGGACCTAGGGACCCAGGTTGACAGTGGCCTTTCTTTTGACACTCACATTGCTAAAGTGGTTAGAAAAACCTTCTACATTGCCCACCTGATCATGAAGGGATTCACATCCAGATCAAGTGAGGTCATTGTTCCCCTGTACTCTTCACTTATCAGACCAATGATCGAGTACAATGCCCCATTCGGGATGTATCTCACCCGACACCTGCAGCAATTGGAGAGACCCCAAAAGTTCCTCACCAAAAGGATAAAGGGACTCCAAAATCTGTCATATGCTGCCAGACTGAAGAAACTCCAGCTCTATTCAGTCGCATACTGTCTGCTCAGAGGTGACCTGTGCCTGACATACAAGGCCATGTCCAAACCAGAATTAATGGACATGCCCCACCTCAAAAAATCCAAATCTACCATATCCACTAGAGCAAGCGACTTAAACCTTAGCACGGATATAAATAGGACATGCTGGAGGGATAGATTTGTCACCCAGAGACTCCCTATGTTGTGGAATAAAATCCCGGTCCATGTGAGGCAGAGCACCTCACTGGCTCTGTTCAAGAGAAATCTTGACCAGTGGATGGGAGATCGTAGGTTTACTCCGGGAATCATCTCTGTGTCACTGCTGGACAGAGGCACAACAAACTAATGGGCACAGTATTTTTTAACATAAGGGGTGGCGTAAGCCACAAAACTCTGGGCTAGGCTTATAAATGCCTTAGGGCAGATAGCCTAGTATAAACCTATGAACCTATGAACCTATGAACAAGAAAGTGAGGTGAGAGGAGGAAGGAGAATAAAAGTAATGGAGGAATGAAGGATAATGCTTCCTGTTAATATTAAAGCCGCATATGTAAACTTAATGCAGCTATAGTTGTAAAGGACGTTCGCAATAATGGTAGTGCAAAAGTGAAGACTACTAATATAAATAGTAAGTTGCATAAAATATATATGTATATATATATATATATATATATATATATATATATATATATATATTGAAATATGAGATTGTTGATTATGCAGCTAATTTGTCATGGCAGGCTGTGTCTGTATGTGAATTAAAGCACTTGATAATTCTTGACTCAGATGTTGCGGTTGGTTGTTTGGATCACATTCAGGGGTTTTTTTGAATGCTTGTCTCTTTAGATGAGAATTGAGAAGTAACATTTACAGTGGCTGGGGGTATGCGATGAACATTAGCTTGTTTGTGAAATTTAGAAAGACTTCATTTTCAGACTTTTCATATTAGATATTCTGTGCTAGATTAACAGATAATTGTTTATGGGATGAAAATGAAGTCTGAAAACTGCATTGAATCAACGGCTTGAGAAGCGGATATGTAATGGTGGCAGCTAAATGCTTCTTAATAGTGCTGCAATGTTTGTGTGGTTTGTGTTTGATGAATCGGGAAATGTGTTTGAATTGGATTAAACAGGCGAAGGTTGATTTCTTGGTGTATGCATGAAGTTGCTGAAGTGGAGTCCTGAAACAGGGAAGACTGTGGTTGAGAAGGCTAGGGAATCTGTTGTTGAAAGTGAAAAGCAGGAAGTCAGCTTTCTCATGAGCAACTAGAGGTGAAGCTTTTCAAAGCTAAAAAAGGTCACCAGCTGCTTTAGTTTTTTTTTTAACTAATTGCAGAACTGTAATATTTGTTTAATGTTGCTATAGTTACTGGCAACAAAGCCAATGATTGGCTGTTGCATTTCTATTAGGAATGAGGAAATTAAACTAAGAAAATGATTGCAATATTATTTAGATTTCCTACCAAATCTTTCTATAACTTACTAACCAGAAATATTTGCTAAAGAATGTACAAATGCTTGAAACAATAATTTATTAATCAATACTGCAAAGACATTATAAAGTAGATAACTTAATGTTTTCTGCAAAATATATTCTACATTTGTTATATAGCTTTGAATGTTATACTTACATATGATTCTCTTAATAATTATTTAATTTACAGACATGGCAGTTTCTACTGTTATATTAGTGGTATATATTTCTGTTATGTATATTGATTAAATGCCACATAGTAATGACACAAAGAAGACTTAAACCTTAAAAATAGTAATAGATATACACTAATAAATGATTTTGAATGTCAATATATGATGAGAATTTTTTTAATAGTAATATGTTACCTTTTGGAAGTCTTTATGCAATTACTTCTCTAACATATATCTGTGATGGATTCACTTTATATCCTCGAAATACTGAAATGTTGAAATTCAGTATTTTGAAGCTATAAAGCTGAAAATTTAAAACCATGAAAACTCAGAACTGCAAAATTCAAAATCTCGCACACCGGAGATTTTGAATTTCGCTGTTCTACTCCACACACACACACACACACACACACACACACACACACACACACACACACACACACACACACACACACACACTTTCCTCCCCACACTCAAACACAAGCTCTCTACTACATAAAAGAAGGGGGGCAAGCCCCCACACACCCCCTACTTAAATATTCTCACTCCGAGGTCGCACTACATACAAGCACACACAAAACACCACCACACAAGCTATATTCTCCTCGCATGCACACATCACAGCAACAAAACACACTGATACACACTAAAGCCCCTACCCAAAACCCTTAATACACACCCACCTGAATCCATAACCATAGCGAAACCTCAGAAGTGCGAAATTCAAAATCACCGGTATTCAAGGTTTTGAATTTCGTGCTTCTGAGCTTTCGCTCTTCTCCGGATTCCACTTTATGGGCTCGAAATACTGAATTTCAATATTTCAGTATTTCGAGCTTTTAAAGTGAATCCATCTGTGACATAGTTGAAAACAGTGAAGGACTGATATGAAATGTTATGCCATAATGTGTATATAAAGGAATATTCACATGTTGTTGTTGGTCTTTTCGGCTTTTCCCGATTAGGGGTCGCCACAGCGAAACTCCGGTCCGCTAATGATTGGCAGTAGATTTTTTTTTTTTTATGGTGCCGAGTTGCCAGCCCGACGCCCAACCTTCAGTGAAGGCAGGCCCATAATAACCTTAAATAGCAGATCATATATGAATAGTACAAACGTAGCCATTCACTCTATGCTCATAATATACCAGTACTCATTTGTATATTATATTTGCACAGAATATCAAGCTCTGTTACCCTAATACAAACATTGATGGGGATGAGAATAGGGGAAGAGGGAAAGAAGGAGAAGAAAAAAGGAATTTATTAAACTATTTTAAGTGTCTCAGAAATAGATAATGGCAATGATAAGGAAACAATCCCTTTTATACTGTAACATATGTAATTCGGATCACTGTTAATACAGTATAATACACTAATATGTTTGTACCAGCTCATAAGCAATGCAGTTACTATTTATAATTTATATTGAATGAATTGGGAATCGACAGAAGGTATGTTGATATAGAATAATAATTAAATTGTTTCAGAAACACATATGCTATTGCAGTTGGTTAGGCCACATGATATTTTTCTCATCTTAATGGTTTTCAAATAGAACATTTACTTAGATTACAAGTTGATTGTTGGAAATTAAATTCTGGTAAGTGTAGCAATAAAATGTCGTAAGTTACACTATTTTCACAATAATCTTCTTTAAAATTCCAATTTAATTATAGTGCTCAGATAAAATAGAAAAGAAAGTTAGGGAGCTTGGTGCAACAGATTTATTCCAATCTGTTGGACCAGGAATGCTTTTCATTCCATGTTGGATGTGAATAAAAAAATACACTACTATAACTATACAACTTATCAACATTTCTTTACCTAAAAACAATTTGATATGGACTTTACATTGTTATGTTTAAATACTAATGGCTGAAATAATCCGAACAAAATATCTAATTTGTTAAAATATCTAAAGTTAAATAGAGCACAAATAACATTCTTACAGGAAACGCATTTTAAAAAGAATGACAAGTTCATATGGAACCCAAGTGAATATATAACTCTAACTTCTTCCTAATATAAATCAAAGACTAGAGGGATAGCAATCTTATGGAAAAAGAGTTTTCTAAGCCCTGAAATTATACACAAACATGTAGATAATGAAGGTCTTATAGCTATTATTATATTGAAATTTAATAATAGAATATGGACATTAGTAAATTTATACTGGTTTCCCAGTATTGGGGTCGGAACCATCAAGAAACATTTAGATCTAATAACAAGTATATTTAAAGGTAACTTAATAATAGCTGGATATTTTAATTGTATCACTGATATTTCAGAAACTACAAATAAGAAATCTCCATGCTTATCATCAACTGCAAAACTTCTAAAAAGATGGCTTGAGGCATTAAAATTAAGCAACACATATAATGCTAAAGGAAACAACTCATTACTATTTTCTCATCAAGATTATAGATTTGGAACCCAAACCAGAATAGATAAAATATATGTTTCTCAGGATCTTTACTCTAAAATAACATCCTTTTTGTCAAAGGAAAAAACTTCAAAGACCAATTCACGTAAGGTTCAAGTATGGCACCCTTTATTACTTGCAGCAAGGAGACAAAGCATGCAGATACAGGATTTGTTTGAATTACTAGTGAGCAGTATGCTGTCTTTATACAATTCTATGAAATGTTACTTTTCTATTGTTGACGTAGTTAGACACAGCTTTCTGTATTACTCTACAGAAAATGTTACTTAGATTTCCTGTTGACATGTTCAGATTTAAAACTCACTGTGTTACATAGAAAATGTTACTTGGATTTCCTGCTGATATGATTGGATTATTGTTGATTTACAAAAACATTTGAGAAAAACAACCTGGCCTTGGGGCTTATTTTTAGCCCACTACAAACTTTCTATTCTTCAATTGTGCAGTTCTAATATATATGTGTTACATTTTACCTAGATTCAAGGTACATTTCTAGCTTAGGTACAAGTAATGCTGACTACGGTTTATACTTTCAAGCAGCCTTTGTTTTCATTATCAATAGCTACAGCAGCTGTGTATTTTCTCATGGCATAAGCAGAAAATCAATAACTCTTTGTTAAGTCTCATGACATTAGTAGAAATGAAACACTTATTATTATTTTCATGACATTAGCAGAAATCAAATGCTTCCTGTTAATGTCCATAGCATAAGCAGATCATAGCTGTGCATATTTTCATGACATAACAGGATTGGAATGTCTCTAGTAGCTGTGCAGATTCATGCAGTGTGAACAGAAAAAAATGTATTAACCCTTTTAAACCTCAAATGCACTAAGCATGCATATTACTAATACATATTTTTCTAACATTTCCCCCCTTTTAATACTTTTTTCTACTTTCAAAATAAGCATAAACAGTTTTTCTTCCCCTAACTTCTTCCTACTCAGGATTTGCAGTTAAGAGAGTCATTCAGTTTAAACTTATGAAAGCATTTTTAATTTTTTAACAATTTTTCAAGTTCAGCACCTTAGTATAAGGTTTCTGAAACTGACATGTCTATAAAGTCTTTAATCAGTCTTTTCATGCAGGGGATGCAGCAGCAAACACATACCACCAGTAGGATCATTCCTACACAGATGGCGATCAGGATGTTCATCAGGATACTGCCCCACCCCCAAACAATCTCTGGAAAAAGTCCGTCAATGAATTTGATCCTGGTTTGGTCATAGCCGACACTTGCTGAATTACCTCAAGGTGATTGTCTATCTCGTGTTTGTGGTCAGGAATATATGAACAGCACTCAAGTACCTCCTCTCACCACTAGGGTGAAGTCAAGAGCCATGCAGTTTTGAAGCACTACAGTTCTCATGGCAGTCAGTTCATCAGTCACCAATTCTAGAGCGGAAAAGGTTGCATTGCTCATTATTTTGAGAAGGACAGTTTTCTCAGTTCCCAGATTTATTTTGTTGCTCCATATGCTGGCAATACACCTGCCCACGAGATGATGGTATCACCCAAGTCCATATGCGACAGTCCATTTTTCCCTAGGCTCACAGCATGATGTTTTTTTTTCCAGCCCGCATTGATCTGCCCCACTGGATTGACAGGCTTCTTGAGTTCATGTCGAACATTTTCCCCTGAGGTAAAACTGCTGTGTGTTGTATGGCCGGAACCAGGTACCCCAAATAACAACTGCCGGACCAATTCTCAGGTAACCACTTGTATGCTTTCCTACCACATACAAAATAACAGTCTTCTACTTTGGTAGTAACTTTACTATGTCCTGGTTCTGGATTAAACATTTTTTTGTCAACTATAATCAGTTGTTTATAAAGATCAGCATTATGTTTTACTTCATCAGTTGTCATATGCATCAGTTCAAAAAATGAATCATAGCTTGTGTTGCAATAGGAACCTGTGTTATCAGTTTTATTGTAGCATCTATAGGGAACAGTCACATTGCAATTGCTCCAACCCACCTGAACTGTATCATTTTTGTAAAAACACACAGTCCCCTTCTGTCGAATAGACAAGTGCAATGCTACTTTATCTTGTGATGTAACATCTGATGTATCATAGAATAAATTTTCCCAGGTCTTGTTGGCTCCTAGGGGGACTGAAGTTAACAATAACCCCACGTATGCTGTTGGCAAAGCAGTGCAAATCCAGCAATTCGAAACATTGAAGGTCTCAGCATACACATATTTGATTGCCTGGTAAGTGTTGAAGTTTGGGTGCCACTCTACGTGCAACTCTCCACATTTATTCAGTTCAGTTTGTGTGGCTGGGAAAAGGAATGACCACAACAAATAGATTATTGTCACTGGTACAGTTAACAGGATGATTATGCAATACTTCTGAGGAAATGGTTGTTTTGCATTCCTGTTTTCTCCGACTCTTCCGAGTAGTTTTATTTGGATTTTTCTGGATTCTATCATTTTTGCTTTTGACATGTGATCTTACTCTCTGCCCTAATAGGACCTTCAGCACCGATGGTTTCTTCACTGGGGTTGAGACGGATCAGTCCTATTGATCTGACCCCCCTTTGTAGCCAGACTTTGTGCTGAGGGCCCCGATGGAGAGGTTAGATTTTTGTCCAGTTCAAAGTTCTTAACTAGCTTGCAGTGCGTCAGGTGGATCCACGAGGCTCGCTCTGCTATCTTGACTGCAGTGGGTGGTATGGACCTTCCCACCTTGGTGATGTCCAGTTTTTCTTCTTTATATTTTTCACCCACACCCAGTCCCCTGGGATCACTGCCACTTCCGATGCTTCGGTTTCTTCTTTATCTGAAACAGAATTTGACTGCAACAGATGTTTAGAATTCAACAAATTTCTCATATATTCAGCTAGTGTATAGTCAGCTTCCTGGTCTGCGGACATGAGAAGTTTCCACTGGGGTGTATAATAAGCCCTTCCAAACAGTTTTTCAAAAGGATTCAATCCTTTTGCAGTCAGAACAGTTCTCATGCTCAACAGTGCCAGGGGAAAACAATACATCCAATTCTTTCCTGTATCAGCTATTAATTTTCTTAATTTATTCTTTAATATTCCATTATGTCTCTCAACTAGCACTGCAGATTGCAGATGGTATGCACAATGATTTTTTAAAGAAATACCAAAATGCTTACTTAACTGCTGTATGGTTTGGTTTACAAACTATGTACTGTTGTCACTGTAGATCCTTTCCGGAATGCCGAATCTAGGGATGATTTCTTTGATAAGTACTTTTTCCACCATGGCTGCATCTGGATTTTTAGTCAGAAAGGCTTCCATCCATCTGGAAAACATATCTACAATGACAAGACAATACTTCTTATATTCACATTTGTTCAATTCTATGAAATCCATACAGATAGTGTGAAATGGATATGGTGGTGTAGGGAAACTCCCTTGCTTGGGCTTTAATGCCCCTTGTGCATGATGTTTGTTACAAATTTGTCACATCAAACAAAATTGTTTAGAGTAGTTTGTAAATCCGTACGTTGTGAACACCTGGTTCACCAGCTGTACCATCCCCCCTGTTGAGACATGGCACTGCCCATGGCTCAACAAAGCTGCATATCTAAACAAATTAGATGGTAGTATCAGTTTCCCTTCTTTAGAGATGTACAGCCCCTTTTCGAGAATTGCTCCTCGTTTTACCCATCTTTAATTTTCAGCTTGCGTAGTGAGTGTCTGCATTGTTTTTAACATTTCTAGGTCTAAAATCTCAGAGGGTTGTAGTTCCTCATTTAAAAGAAATACTTCTGTAGCTGCTTGTTTTGCAGCTGTATCAGCTCTCGCATTACCTTTTGAAATCCTATCTTGTTGCTTGGTGTGAGCTGTGCATTTACAAATAGCTACTCTGTGATATAAATGAATAGATTCTAAAAGATCTAAAATAAATTGTGCATGATTGGTAGGTATGCCAGTAGATGTTATCATTCCCCATTTTTTCCACTGTTGCGCAAAAACATGTACAGTAGAAAAAGCGTACTGGCTGTCAGTAAAAATGTTTACACATTTACCCTTTGCTAAGATACATGCCTGTGTCAAGGCACTCAATTCTGCTGCTTGTGCAGATAAGTTGTGTGGTAAAGATTTTGCTTCTATAATCTCAGTATCAGAAACTACTGCATATCCTACTAGGTTCTGTCCTGCAGGGCCCCTTTTGCACGAACCATTCACGTAGTATGTCACCTCAGCATCATCTAAGGGGACATCCGTGAGATCTTTTCTAGGTAGTGTCTTTTGCTCAATTACCTGCAGGCAGCGGTGTGGTGTGTCGTCTGCAGGGGTTAGGAGCAAGGTAGAAGGGTTCAAAGTCGTGCATCGTTCAATTGTCATATGAGGTTGGCTCAACAATATGGTCATACGGTCATACAGGAAAGATGCCTAGCAGGGGAAAGATATGCTACCTTCTCTTGCAGTAAAATAATCGTGACTGCATGAGGCACTCTCAAAGTGAGAGGGTGGAATAAAACTACTGAGGCCGAAGCCTGTACTGCCATTGCAGCTGCAACTACCGCTTGTACACAGTGAGGTAAGGACCGTGCCACTGGGTCTAGTTGTGATGAATAGTAAGCAATGGTGTGTTGCTTGTCCCCATGCTGTTGTGTTAACACTGATGTCATATAACCTTGCTTATAATCTACAATTTGGAAAAAACATTTATGGTAGTTTGGTAATTCCAGAACTAATGAGGATGCTATTAACTGTTTCAGTTTGCAGAAAGCAGATTCTGCCTCTGGTGTCCATTGTAACAAATCCTATGCTGCCATAGGCTTTTTATATATCAGGTCAGTCAGAGGTGCAGATTCCAAGGCATAGTTTGGAATCCAGCTCCGGCAAAAATTAGTTGTACCCAGGAAGGACATCATTTCCTTCTTGGTAGTGGGTTTTGGTGCTTGCAAAATTGCTACTTTTTTGTCCTCATCTAATGTTCTACCTTCTTTGGATATTACATATCCTAGGTATTTGACTTGTTTTTTCCAAAGCTGCAATTTATTTTTGTTTACCTTATGTCCTTTAGCGGCTAAAGATCGTAATAGCGCTATGGTATTTTTTTCTACACTCTTGCTAGGTGGGGGCCACCAGCAAGATGTCATCAACATAAAGTAAAATTTGACTGCCTCTTGGTGGGGTAAATCCCGCCAAGTTGCTTGCCATTTCTTGTGAGAATATTGTTGGACTTTCACAATATCCCTGTGGTAGTCGGGTATATGTATACCTTCTCCCCTGAAATGTGAATGCAAACCAATACTGGCTGTCAGGGTGTATCGGTATCAAAAAGAACGCATTGCTAATGTCTACCACAGAAAAATACTTCTGTTGAGGTTTTAAATCATTCAACAGGGTGTGTGGGTCTGGCACCGTAGGTGCCCTTGGTATTACTGCATCATTTACAGCTTATAAATCTTGGACCATACGCCATTCTCTATTTGCTTTTTAACTGGAAATAAGGGTGTATTATATGGTGAATCGGGAGATTCTACCAGTATTCCTCATTTAAGTAAGGCTACTATAATAGGCTTTATCCCTGCCTCTGCATCTTTTCTTAAGGGATACTGACTTTTCTGTGGTCTAAATGCTGACTTTGGCGTGATAGTAACTGGTCCCGCTGTACGAATAAGTCCTACATCTGACTTTCCTGTTGACCAGAGAGTTTCTGGTATATTCTGTAAGGCATTCTCTTCCTCCTTTAATAGGAGTACTAATCAGCTGTCCTTGCTAGACTACAAGTGTACGGCTGGGTTGGTCTGAGTTATATTCAACATCTGTATTTGTATTCCTTGCTCTGACAGTTTTAATTCTGTCTGTTTTTCCCATCTCATGACTTTTTTTCCTAGGTCTGCCCATTCTATGTTTTTGTTCTTGGTTAAGCTAACGTGGTACTTGATTAGATTTATAAAGTGCAAAGAACTCCTGGGGCAATGAACAGCTGGCTACACTGTTCCCTTCTATGTCCCAGTACAGATTATGCAATATTAATCTGTTTGCATGATTTTTAAACAATTCTTTCTCATATTCCTTATCAGGTCCTGGTGTGTTGCAATAATACAGGGTACAGTGCAACAGGTGTTGCTTATCAATGTCAAGGGAGGGGAACTTGCTGATGGCTACATTCATTAATTCTTCGGTCACAGTCCCTGGACCAGTCGTAACCAATTCCTGGCTGTACCAATAAAACATTTCACCCTCCGATTGCACTGCAAAGGTATCAATTTGTCACTGTGCTTCCATACCCTGCATGGTTGGGACTACTGCTATGCCAAATAGCTGCATGAGGTCTCTGCCCAAGAGGTTTGCTGGGCATTTTGCAGAAACAACAATTTTGCTTTTCTGAGTCAATCCTGAAACCGGATCAGTTATTGCAATATTACGGGAGAGAGGCTCCCGATACAGCTGTCCATTAGCTGCTTTTACCAGTATGTAATCAGGTGACTCTGTGTTTTCTGGCAGTTTGGAGGAATGTATCAGGGTTCGTGATGCCCCTGAGTCACACAAGAATTTGACTTCCCTCCCTTCTATCAAGAGTGGAAAATAACGAAGTACAGCTACCGTCCAAAGGTCATAGTCCCAAACAAAAAGAAGTAATAGGATAAAACTGGACATGACCACCACAAAATAATACATAAAATCCAGACTTTATTTAAATAAACGCTTTCACGTGCTAACATAGCACGCTTCCTCAGATTTCACTTTACCATTCAAATCTCAGTATTTAAATACCATCATCATGTTCACTTAATCATTTAATTAAGGACAATCAAACCCAGCTGGAAGCAATTATAGCAATTGTACATAGCAATCTAGATCTTCCATCATAGAATCTGGTAACAAAACATTCAGTTTAAATCACAACAAAACAAAACAAAAAAAACAAAAAATGGCGTACTCTTTCATTACATGAAAGTCTCCTATGCACATATAACAACCTACTGGCAAAACTACTGGCAAAAGTCAGAAATCAAAAATAATAATATCGCAAAAACTATTTACTTAAAAATATATGATCCAAATAAAATAATTCATGTATTGCATATGTATATATATAAGGTACTTACGTATTATCGCAACCACATTTCGAAGTTGCTGTAAATGGTAATGTTAGAGCAAAATTACTCTCTGATGCAATGAAAATCGTTAGTGCTGCTACTGGCAAGCTGCAACTGAATACAAGATGTCATTAAGGCATACATTAGTAGCTTGCCAGCAGGCAGCGGTAACAATTTCTTTAACTTTTATTTTTCAGTGCTCTTTCTACATGTAGTAATTTGCATGCGAGTTTCCACATACAGCTAGACATGTTTAAAGGCGTACACATTACTACATAACATAAAAATGCTTCTACAAACAAACCCGACAGTCTTTGCAGGTATTTGCGGGCTGCTTCACAGGCTAAAAATAAGTAAACGGGAAAACTGTACCTTAAAATGAAGACCACAGCTACAGTCCTTTTGTACCATTCACTTAGCTAAACAGGGAAACTATCTGGAGACCAAGACATTACAAAAAAAAAAAAAAAAGACCAGTAAATACGGAATCCCTTAAGACATTAGCTCATTCTAAGGTTATGCTTCCTTTGTGCCCTGCTGTTTCCAAATAATGAATCACGTTTGTGAAAAACTGACATACAAAATAGGGACGGAATGCAAACATTGCTCTTAGAAACTTTTTGGAAACTGGAGAAATTGCTTCTTACGTATTATCGCAATCTTGAAATGTGGTTGCGATAATACGTAAGTACCATATATAATTAGTCAAAAATAAAAATAAAAATACATACAATACAATATATATCACTAGAACAGAAATATAAAAAACATATGAATAAAAACACATCACAATGTGTATATGTGAGTATCATTAAAATATGTAACTATTATTATGTAAATCTTCAATGTATCAACATTTATCCATTTATACTTTATTTAAGGTCCTTTAATCCTGCTTAACTCATAAGTAAGTAAACATAAACACCCATATACATACAAATAATCAAGACATTAAAGACAATAAATGGGAAAAAGAAAAAAGAAAATGAATGCCATTTGATCATTATATCTAGAATATTAACCAATACACGTGTAATGTGTAAATAAATACAAGAGATATAAACATATATAACTATTATTAGTATAACAATCAAACATTTAAAATAAAATATATAAAATATAATCAATCGTGCTGAGCCTGCAATATCACTATTTGCGAGCATCAAGCACTGGCTTAATACTAATGAATTGATTGAGGCCAGGATCTACGTGGGCTCTTAGCTTAAATATCCAACAAAGTTCAATAGATTCTAAGTAATTCATGTTGTTCCCACCCCTCCTATTCTTCTTTACCAATTGCAACACTCTAAATCTGAAGCTATGATTAGCATGGATAATAACATGCCTAGCTAATGCATTCTGTTGATTTTTCTTTCTTATATCATAAATATGATTATACCTCCTAGCTTTCAACTTCCTAGAGGTCATGCCCACATAAAACGCCATGCATTGTATACAAGTTGCTAAATAAATCAGATTTTCATTGTCACAGCTGGCATGAAACCTGGGACTAAATGTATAATCAATAGTAGGATGAATGTAATGCTGTTCATATGCCTCTGCATCTTTTCTTAAGGGATACTGTCTTTCTGTGGTCTGAATGCTGACTTTGGCGTGATGGTAACTGGTCCCGCTGTACGAATAAGTCCTACATCTGACTTTCCTGTTGACCAGAGAGTTTCTGGTATATTCTGTAAGGCATTCTCTTCCTCCTTTAATAGGAGTGCTAATCAGCTGTCCTTGCTAGACTGCAAGTGTATGGCTGGGTGGGTCTGAGTTATCCAATTCAACTTCTGTATTTGTATTCCCTGCTCTGACAGTTTTAATTCTGTCTGTTTTTCCCATCTCGTAACTTTTTTTTCCTAGGTCTGCCCATTCTATGTTTTTGTTCTTGGTTAAGCTAACATGTGGTAATTGATTAGATTTATAAAGTACAAAGAACTCTTGGGGCAATGAACAGCTAGCTACACTGTTCCCTTCTGTGTCCCAGTACAGATTATGCAATATTAATCTGTTTGCATGACTTTTAAACAATTCTTGCTCATATTCCTTATCAGGTCCTGGTGTGTTGCAATAATACAGGGTACAGTGCAACAGGTGTTGCTTATCAATGTCAAGGGAGGGGAACTTGCTGATGGCTACATTCATTAATTCTTCGGTCACAGTCCCTGGACCAGTCGTAACCAAGTCCTGGCTGTACCAATAAAACATTTCACCCTCCGATTGCACTGCAAAGGTATCAATTTGTCACTGTGCTTCCATACCCTGCATGGTTGGGACTACTGCTATACCAAATAGCTGCATAAGGTCTCTGCCCAAGAGGTTTACTGGGCATTTTGCAGAAACAACAATTTTCTTTTCTGAGTCAATCCTGAAACTGGATCAGTTATTGCAATATTACGAGAGAGGGGCTCCCGATACAGCTGTCCATTAGCTGCATTTACCAGTATGTAATCAGGTGACTCTGTGTTTTCTGGCAGTTTGGAGGGATGTATCAGGGTTCGTGATGCCCCTGAGTCACACAAGAATTTGACTTCCCTCCCTTCTACCAAGAGTGTAACTTCTGGTTTCATGTCTGCTAAATAGAGCTCCAAGCTCAATAAAGCTAGGTCTAATATTTCATTTTCTTCACTGTCACTAACTTCTTGCACTTCCTCTATTTCTCCTTTCACATCCTCTACCCCCTCTATCACATTCTCATTTGTCCTTTCTTCGCTATCCCCTTCTAGTGATTCCTGACTACCATATAGTTAGTCTTCACCCTCCTTGTCTTTCGTGGTTGCCTTCTTATTTTTCCTGCAATCCTTTGCCAAGTGTCCCTTTTTACCGCATTTGAGGCATTCACCCCTTTTCTTTCATAGGTTCATAGGTTCATAGGTTTATACTAGGCTATCTGCCCTAAGGCATTTATAAGCCTAGCCCAATTTTTTGTGGCTTACGCCACCCCTTATATGAAAAAATACTGTGCCCATTAGTTTGTTGTGCCTCTGTCCAGCAGTGACACAGAGATGATTCCCGGGGTAAACCTACGATCTCCCATCCACAGGTCTAGATTTCTCTTGAACAGAGTCAGCGAGGTGCTCTGCCTCACATGGACCGGGATTTTATTCCACAGCATAGGGAGTCTCTGAGTGATAAAGCTATCCCTCCAGCACGTCCTATTTATATCCGTGCTAAGGTTTAAGTTGCTTGCTCTAGTGGTTTTGGTGGATTTGGATTTTTTGAGGTGGAGCATGTCCATTAATTCCGGGTTGGACATGGCCTTGTATGTCAGGCACATGTCACCTCTGAGCAGACGGTATGCGACTGAATAGAGCTGGAGTTTCTTCAATCTGGCAGCATATGACAGATTTTGGAGTCCCTTTATCCTTTTGGTGAGGAACTTTTGGGGTCTCTCCAATTGCTGCAGATGTCGGGTGAGATACATCCCGAATGGGGCATTGTACTCGATCATTGGTCTGATAAGTGAAGAGTACAGGGGAACAATGACTTCACTAGATCTGGATGTGAATCCCTTCATGATCAGGTGGGCAATGTAGAAGGTCTTTCTAACCACTTTAGCAACGTGAGTGTCAAAGAAAGGCCACTGTCAACCTGGGTCCCCAGGTCCCTGATAACCTCTTCTGTGCTTAGTGGATTGCCACCTATATGGTAGCTTGGGGTTACCTTGTTTTTCCCGAAGGTATGACTATACATATTTTGGCGTTTAACTTCAGGCCATGGCTCTGGCACCAGCTATCTGTTTCCGTGAGTCCCTTCTGAAGGATATCCGTGTCCGATGCACTTTCCACTATGGCTCCCAGTTTGCAGTCGTCTGCAAACTTTGTCAGCCAAAGTCCTCCCATGTTGGCCTGTACTTCTGAGAAGTAGATGCCAAACAATAGGGGACCAAGGACCGAGCCCTGTGGGACACCACTTGTGACCGGCTTGGAGTCTGACACAGCGCCAGCAACTCTAACCCTGTGGGTTCTGTCCTTAAGCCAGTTTGCAACCCATCTTGTGACATATGGGTTTACATTTAAGCTGGTAAGTTTTTCTACAATACCCAAGTGGGGTATTGTGTCAAAGCCTTGCAAGGTCAAGGTAGGCTGTATGGACTGCCTTTCCCTCATCAATGGCCTTGGTGACTGTTTCGAAGAAGTCAACCAAGTTCAAAAGGCATGATCTTCCCTTGACAAAGCCAAACTGGGTCGGGTCCAATGTCTGCAAGTCCCCTATATCTTTGTTTATGAGCTCCATTATGATCCTCTCCATAGCTTTGCAGACTAGACTTGTTAAGCTTATGGGGCGGTAATTACCAGGGTCCGTGGCGCCCGCCTTTGTGGAGTGGGACCACAGTTGCCGTATGCCACTCCTTGGGCACGTATCCTGTGGTAAGGCTGAGATTAAACAGCTGCCTTATTTCGCCCTTCAAAGTCCTCTGATCGTTGATCATATTGTTTGTTTCCCTGTGCATTTTTCTTGCCCTTTTTCCTGGACTGTACTACATAAACTTCTGCTCCATCTTCTACAGAAAATACTTGAGGTTTCTTTTTCTTTTTGCTATTAAAATGCCTTTCGGCATGCCTAGCATATTCAAGTAATGACTGTAACCTGCTTGTACGATGGTCTACCATGTGTTTTGTAATAAAACTACTTATGGGTGCAATACTGCCTTTTAAAAATGCATTCTTTAACTGCTATTCATATGTGGAATCTTGTGTTTGGTCTTCAGGAACCTGCATTCCACAGTGGTTATTAAAACATTCTAATAGTCTGGCATAATACCGGTCAATGGTTTCGCCTTCTTGTTGGATGCAAGTGAAATATGTAGCAACAAACCTCACTGCTGAGTAAAGCACCCTCGTAACGAAAATATTCCAAAAAGAAGTAAACAAATCCGAGGGTACACCAAGAGCTGGAATACTAAGAATTCACCAAAAACACGTAGAATCAATCCTTTATTTGAAACAAAATGCCTAGGACAGTTAGCGCTTTCACGTTGTAGTAACGCTTCTTCAGACTTCAATGGCATAATGGTGCATTAACTGCTTTAAATAGTGTGTGCTATTTGCCAGAAATACTATGTAGGGAAAACAAATAGGACCCTCCGTGAGCGAATAAGGGAACACATTTACGCAATACATAAAGAAAATATGACCAATGCGTTAGCCCGACACATCACAGACAATGGATTTCAGCATAGTTTTAAGTTTAGGGTTTTAGAATTAGTAAAGAGGAATAGTAGGTTAGGCAACATAAAGAACCACACTGAAGAGATAGAGAGTAAGTGGATTCTCAGGTTGCAGGCACATCAACATGGGCTAAATGAGAGAATTAATTTGAAACCATTTTTGGCAGCTAAATCCCTCAAACACTAAACTTATATGTTATTATATACATCTTTTTATAAACATTTTTATATTTATATATCTTTTCATATACATTTTTTTATATATGGTTTTATTGTGCGACATTTTATTTGTTTGTATGTACAACTGTTGAAATGTCTAAATAGTTATATGAGTGTTTATGGGTTCACATACATATACAAAAAAGGCTTCACTAAAAGTGTTGAACATCTTTGCTTCATTGTACTATCAATTTAAAAAATTAATGATTTATAGGTGTGTCAACACGCTATTTAAAGCAGTTAATGCACCATTATGCCATTGAAGTCTGAAGAAGCGTTACTACAACGTGAAAGCGCTAACTGTCCTAGGCATTTTGTTTCAAATAAAGGATTGATTCTACGTGTTTTTGGTGAATTCTTAGTATTCCAGCTCTTGGTGTACCCTCGGATTTGTTTACTTCTTCTTGTTGGATGCATTGATTAATGCAAGTCCAGTCTGCCCTAGGCTTTCCTTTTTCAGAGATGCGGTCTGTAAGACCTTTTACTCTGTTGTCTAGTTCTGCACTGCAATGTTGGAGGGGTCTTTGTGCAGCATCACGGGGATTCCAGTTGCCACTAATCATGTGCCAATCTGGCCCCACAATTTGTCTAACTACTTTTTCTACCTCTTCTCCATTTAGGTTATAACTCAGCCTCATTCCTTGTAAATCTTCTGAGAATTTTCTAAAATTAACTTTTGGATGGGGAATTCCCTCAGTGGCTTTCCGGATATTTTCCAGAGTCCAGGGTCTATACACTAAAATAGTTAGGTCTTGATTATCTTGACCTGCATGAGGATTAGGTACTTCTATAAGTGGGCATATTTCTTCTTCATTCATAGATCGTGAATTTTTAACCATTTGATATAACTCAATGCTTTCATTTGAGTTACCTGCCCTTGTTCGAGACCTGGTCCCGATGGGATCTCTAATAAACGGTTTTATTTTTACAATGTCTCTATTTTCAGTGACAACAGGATATCGTGGGGGTGGACTAACCTGTTCACGTGCTTCATATTCTGGTAAGGGAGGCAGAGGGGCCGATGCTATTACTAAGTTATTGTCCTCCTTATCTAAAAACATTGTTTTTGAATTGTTGTTCTTTTGTTCCCTACGGTTTACTTCCTCAATTTACCTGTGTGCCTGAGGAATTCCTAATTTACATTGCTTTTTTACCCGACCTTTGGAATCGGTTTTGAGCTGTTTTACAAGTTTGATAAGCGAGGATTTTTCTAATTTTCCATCAAATTCATATTTATTAACCCATTTTGAATAGTATTTAATATTGTCGGCGCGCTGTGACTGCATGTATTTTGCGTCTTCGGTTAACAGCGGATTTTGGGGTCTTTTTGTGCAATTATTACCCATTTTATTTTACCCTTTTGATCGTTACATAACTTCTCTGATTTTTAACTTGGTGCCACGGATTTTGTTATAGTCTCTTCAGAATGACTGCCTACTTATTCTGTTTCTCCTGATCTATGACAAGACAGTAATGTTTTCTGTCCCTGACTTGTAAAATACAGTCTTGACAAAAACAATGCAAATCTGGTCCCTGATCTAAAACAGAAAAAAGTAGATTCACCTTACCTGAACCCACATGATTGATCACCAATTCAGAGACCCGTCCTTCAGTCGCAGATCAGAAAGTGGCTGGCCTCTTTTGTACGACAATTCAGTCGGAGGGCTTTTCATATAAGAAGAACCAATTTGGTTTCCTCCCCGTATGGTTTCAACCACCTGGCCCGTCTGATCCGAGACGAAGAGAGGATTCCGGTCTGAAGGACCAATCTGTTAAAGGAAAAAACTTCGAAGACCAATTCACGTAAGGTTCAAGTATGGCACCCTTTATTACTTGCAGCAAGGAGACAAAGCATGCAGATACAGGATTTGTCTGAATTACTAGTGAGCAGTATGCTGTTTTTATACAATTCTATGAAATGTTACTTTTCTATTTTTGATGTAGTTAGACACAGCTTTCTGCATTACTCTACAGAAAATGTTACTTAGATTTCCTGCTGATATGTTCAGATTTAAAACTCACTATGTGTTACATAGAAAATGTTACTTGGATTTCCTGCTGACATGATTGGATTATTGTTGATTTACAAAAACATTTGAGAAAAACAACCTGGCCTTGGGGCTTATTTTTAGCCCACTACAAACGTTCTATTCTTCAATTGTGCAGTTCTAATATATATGTGTTACATTTTACCTAGATTCAAGGTACATTTCTAGCTTAGGTACAAGTAATGCTGACTACGGTTTATGTTTTCAAGCAGCCTTTGTTTTCATTATCAATAGCTTCAGCAGCTGTGTACTTTCTCATGGCATAAGCAGAAAATCAATAACTCTTTGTTAAGTCTCATGACATTAGTAGAAATGAAACACTTATTATTATTTTCATGACATTAGCAGAAGTCAAATGCTTCCTGTTAATTTCCATAGCATAAGCAGATCATAGCTGTGCATATTTTCATGACATAACAGGGTTGGAATGTCTCTAGTAGCTGTGCAGATTCATGCAGTGTGAACAGAATAAATGTATTAACCCTTTTAAACCTCAAATGCACTAAGCATGCATATTACTAATACATATTTTTCTAACACTTTTCAATAATCCAATGCTCTTTCTCAGACCATAACTCTCTTATGTTGAAGTTTCAAATAGACTTTCAACCATTAACACTCACTTCTAGAATTCTATCATATATTACTAAAATTAAAGAATTTAAACAATGGTTAAACAATGAACTTCAACTTTTTTAGATATTAACTACAAACTAGAAGTAAGCATGGTTATGGTATGGGATTCATTAAAAGCTTATATATATGACAAAACCCTTAGTTGGTTCAAAAACAAAGTTAAAGAATGGGATTCAGAATTACAAGAACTACAAAATTAACTTTTATTATATACATCTAAAAAAGATTTGAATTTGTTTGAAAGCAAAAAGAAAATAGAATATTTAAATAAAAAATATGAAATACTAACCCATAAAACTAACTTAGCCATGAAAAGATTAAAGATAAGCGCTTATGCAACTTCACCAAAGCATCTACATAATCTAGCCAGGAAAATCAAAATGCAAATTAAAGCTAATTCTATTGTTAACAGCTTACATGAAGAGAAAGGTAAGAAAGTTTCAGAAATAGGTGATATTTTAGATGCATTTAAAATTCAGTATGCAAAGCATTATAAAAGTGAAAGCATTACAAATGAACATTTACATCTAGAAACTATTATTTCTAACATCAAGAAAATACCTAAAGAATTAAAAACAGAATTGGAAAAACCTATTACATACAAGGAAATCACAGATAGGATTAAAGAAAGCAAAACTGGTAAGACCCCAGGGATAGATGAATTAATAGTAGAAATATATAAACTTTTTCCCAGAAGTATAACTTCATTGTTACATAAAGCATTACTTGAAATACAAACACACGCAATAATTCCCCCCTCATGGAGATACTCTAATCACTCCTATTTTAAAAGATAACAAGAACTCTAGCTATTGTAGGTCTTATAGACCAATATCATTGTTGAATACCAATTACAAATTATTCATGTCAAACACAGTAAACAGAATAAAAGTTCAAATATCTAATGTACTCGATGATGATCAAACTGGATTCATATATAATAGACACACACATGATAACATAAAAAGGATACTGACATTAAATGATTACCTAAATAGAGAAAATCAGGAAGCTTTGATAATTGGATTGGACATAGAAAAGGGTTTTGATTCTTTAAATTGGGATTACTTAATCAAAATACTAGAAATATTTGATTTCCCCCTCTCTTTTATCACACTTATAAAAAAGGTCTATGAAAAAATGTAGCTTACATTAAATTGAGACCCTTTACTTCAGAGGCAATCCAGATTACTAGAGGCACTAAACAAGGCTGTCCTATGTCACCTACCTACTTACTAAAACTTGATAGTCTGCAACTTCACTTGTTAGTGTTGATGATTACTGTGTAGATGATTATAATTTGCTCTTACTGTGTAGTATCCTATTAAAGACAGTGTTTTCTCTTCTCTTCATTTTTTCTCACCTCCTATCCTGAAGTACCCAGCTCACCAGCCTCCATATCTAGCCCTTGTAATTTGAATCTACTGGCCTGGTGACTAAGGAACCATTAAAACCTGCTGTTTCCCCATACTGCCTCCTAGTCCTCATCTGTATTTATAAAAGGAAGCCAGAAAGTATGTTGTTTTACTACACCTGGTAGTAATGTTTACATTTATAAACTTTAATTCTAGGTGGCTCTAACGTCACTCCACAACCAGGACAGCCTGCAGTCATAACCCCTTACTACCCTGTAGCCTGCATACCTCTCCTCAGTAGTTTTAAAACCTCCTTAACTGTTAGCCTGTCTCACCTCTATCCCAGATCAGTCTTTCTCCCTTTAAACTCTTCTGCTGTCATATCTTTTTCAGCCCCCTAGGTAGCACCTTACCTAGTCCTACCTTTCCACACATCTATCCTGAGACTTCATGACCTAACCTTTTCACAGTTTGAGGTCTAAGTACTGGATGTAAATATTGTCCCCTTTTCTTCTTACAGCTAGATTTAGCACCCATCTATCCCCCTACTACCCTCCCTCTACCACTCTTCCTAAACTATATACCCACTTACAACTTTACTTACCTTACATACACACCATTTCTCTGATTGCTCTTTTCGCTGCTTCTCCTTCTCTTGTCTCTTCCCGCTCAATTCGCCCTGCGGGCTCACTCTGCTCCCCTACCCTGCCCCCAATTCCCACCCGCTCGCAAAGGCCCTAAACTTATACTTCTAAACCACACCCTTTTTCCCATCTCATCCAATCTAAACTTTTCTCTACTAAACACACCCTCTTCACCTCATAACCTATCATATATCCTTCTACATAAGGTAACTAAACCTAACTTACATTTGTCATCTTGTCTTAATACTATTCCTACCTTCATTACAATTCCTTTGTTCTTTTCTGCACTATGCCTACATCAACTTTCACAGTAAAATTCAAGCTGTTACTTATTGCCACACTTTTACCTTTTCCCATCTCAGCCAACCTCTTAACCTCCTTTGAACACGCACAATATCTTATAACTCCCTACCTTCCCAAGCAAACTACAATAGCTCTCACTATCTCCCAGAATCCCATAAACATAACTTCTACTCCTAGCTACCTACTAGCTAAATTCCACAGACTGACCCACATCAAATACAATGATCTTAGAACCAGTAAATCTTTAAACCAAATCTGCAACCTACACAATCCTTTATTTAGACTAATAAGCCAGTCCTTACAAGACAGTGATATTCACCCTAATCCTGGCCCAGCAAGTACTTTAACAAATAAACTTCATAACCCCAGTCCCTCCATCACACCTTCCCCTACCAAACTCACTAACTCACTCTATATTGCACTCAATATACGTAACATTAATAACAAAGTTGCACACCTCCATGCTCTCTTAGATGTCCACTCTTTTGATGTCCTGTGCCTTACAGAGTCATGGTTCCAAGATATGGAAGTCATCCCACCCAGATACAACATTATAAGGCTAGACCGCAAAAATAGAAAGGGTGGTGGAGTAGCTATCATTTTTAAAAATGAGCTACAAGTTACCTCTGTAGACTACAAACCACCTCTAGAGAATAACACAGAAATCCTTATTTCCAAACTTCAGCTCAATTCTAGTAAATCCATATACATCAGCTGTATCTACTTACCTCCTAGTAATAATACCAATATACTTGAGGATATCCTCAGCTCCCTATCATCATCCTTTCCACAAGAAACTATAATCCTTGGAGATTTCAATATTGACTGGAAGTGTATCACTACTGAACATCCGACTTCCCATATTAACCTTTATGACTTTTCACAAATCATTACCTCTCCAACCCGAATTAACAAACCTAACAAAAAAGAAAGCACCTTAGATTGGATTCTCACAAATAAACACCACCAGACATATAAGGTAGGAATCTTCCCATATGACATAAGTGACCTCTCATTAACCTATATAATCAGGCAAAAGATTGATATTCCTTACACAGCCACATATAGGACAATACAGTCAAACAAAGACTTTAACCCTGAACTATTTCTAATTGAACTTAGGGCAAGTGACTGGTCTTCCTTAAAAAGCCTCCCTCTTGAAGAGGCAGTTAAATACTTTAATACTAAATTCTTAGCCATCCTAGACCAGCATGCTCCAAAACGTATTATAAGAATTAGGTCAAAACCAGCCCATTGGCTCTCTAAAGACACCAGACAGAAAATCCTACTCAGAAACAAAGCCTGGACCAGGTGGCGAACTACCAAAAATATTCTAGATCAACTAACATTTAGGCAGATGAGAAATGAGACAAAAAAGGTGTAGTCTCAGATAAAATAACTTCTATTGTCAAATACAGAAGATGCACCATAGTAATCCACAAAAGTTTTGGGCAAGCATTAACAGACTCCTACACCCAGGTCAAACTAGCACACCAACCCCACTAGGTAGTAACCACAAAAACCCAAAGCAAACTGCTAATGCCTTCAATTCCTTCTTCACAGAAATCATTCAAACTCTAGCAAATCAACTCTCACCTGACAGCTCAAGCCTTACTACCTCCATTACTAGCTCTCTCTCTCTACATTTCAATTGCAATCCCTCCCAACACACTTCATCTGCAAGCTCATCCAGAAACTAAAAACCTTGTACTCCATCAGCTGACCAGCTACCTGCAGAATACCTGCAGAAAGCAGCTAAAGCTGTAGCCTATCTTATATCCATCTTTATAAACAGAACCATAAATGAGGGAACAATTCCAGCAATCTGGAAAATCTCTCACATTATCCCCCTGTACAAAGGTGGGAACTCCAATGAACATTCTAACTATCGTCCTATAGCTATACTATCCCCCTTAGCAAAAATAATGAAAAAAATTCACTCATAGACAGCTACTAAACCATCTAATCCAAAACAACATACTCGCTGAGTGTCAACATGGCTTTAGGCCATTCCATAGTATGACTACTGCACTGTTATCCTTCTCTAACTCCATTAACAAAAACAGAAATAACAACATCCTCTCTTCAGCACTCTTTATTGATCTTTCCAAAGCTTTTGACATGGTAAACCACCAACTGCTTATAAATATTTTCAAATCACTCTCTCTTGATGCTCAGGCTATAAAATGGTTGAGTTCCTACCTCAGTAATAGGCAGCAAGCTGTGCTCTGGGAGAATCACCTATCTTGTCACCTGCCTGTCACCTTAGGTGTCCCTCAGGGCTCCATTTTAGGCCCACTTCTATTCTCAGTTTTCATCAATGATCTTCACTTAGCAATCCTTCAGGCTACCTGTATACAGTATGGCGATGATTCTACAATTATATGCTCAGCCAATTCCTCACCTGAACTGCAATCCATAACTCAAAAAGTTTTTAACATAGTAGAATCTTGGTTTCTTCAACGTTGCTTCCTCTTGAACCCAAAAAAAAAAAAAAAAAAAAAAAAAAAAGCAAAGCTCCTGCTCTTTACTCCTACCCATAAGTCCACCCCAATAGATTTCTCAGTCACATCTAACAACTGTATACTCATATCACCTGATGTTACAACCAAACTTCTAGGAGTTACAATTGACAACAACCTCAACTTTAATACTCGTATTAACAATACAGTAAAATCTATCTACAAAAAATCATCTCCCTCTATAGGATTAAACCCTTCCTTACTCCATTAGTTAGATCTACTATTCCCACTCCCATATAATCTCAACACGTCTCTATGCCTCTCCTATCTATACTAATTTATCTAAAAACAATCTTCAGAAACTAGCTAAATCCTATAATAATATAGCCAGATTTGCCACTGGAATACCCTTCAAAACCCATCATTGTCAGAATTTAACTCAACTAGGTTGGCTGGAACTTCAGAATCAACTTAAATTTAACCAACTTATAATTGCCCATAAAACCCTTTATCAGCCTCTTAATACTCCAATATTATCAAGCCTGATCACCCCCTACAAAAATCTTAACACTTTATGCTCATCAAATAAATTACTAGTTAGCACAAGTAAAACCAGTAACACAGAAGGTGACTCTCTCTTCTCAAATACAGTTAGGAAAAACTGGAACCATTTACCTAGTGAACTTACATCACTATCCTCCCTAACACTTTTCAAACAAAAACTTAAGATTTACCTTAGAACACATTGGCTATGCCCTTGCTGTAACCCTGACTAACCTTTGACTGTGTTTTTAACACCTTTTTTCTTTTCTTTTCTTTTTCTACCTTTTTTTTACTAAGTCCATGCTGCTCTTTTACCACAAAAACCAGCAATTGTAAATTAAGTATTTCATATACGAGATTACTTCTTTTGAGAATTACTTTACCTTATGTTACCTCCTAAATTGTATTGTCATATTAAATGAACTGCAACTATTTGTAAAATTATCTACTTCGCCTATCTTAAAGTAATCCTGTAGTACTGTTTTTCATTTGGAGCTTATCTCCCCGGGCCTCTACTGAAAATGGACATGTATCCAGTTAGACTAGCCCGGTCAACAAATGTAAAATAAATAAATAAATAAAATAAATTTGCACTAGCCATAGAAATACTTGCTATATCAATAAGAAGCAACCCAAAGATAATAGGCATAGATATACATGAGCAGCATAGTTCTAAGATTAAGCTGTTTGCTGATGACGTCCTCCTTACCTTGACCAATTCGGAAGAAGTTCAAGATGAAATAGATTTATTAATAAAGGCATTTTATAATCATTCAGGACTTCTTTTTAATAAATCAAAATACTTGTTACTGAATAAAAAAAGGGAATACAAGTAGGTGGGAATCACATTATAGGCGAAAAAGTCACCAACTTAAATTATTTAGGGATTGTTTTATGTGGAAACATAAATAAGGCATTAAAGGTTAATTATAGAAAGATTATATATATAATTAATTCCCTGATAAATAATGGAATAATATATTTAATAATTTTGAAGATAGATTACAACTGATAAAAATGGTATTGCTTCCTAAAATTCTGTATGTAGTGCAAGCTATCCTGCCAATGTCTTTAAAATATCTTAAGGAAATAACTTCAATATTATTGAGATTTCTATGGCACCCAAAAAGAAATAGAACTGCGTTATCACATCACATAAGACAATGGGATCAAGGAGGACTACATTTCCTAGACATTGAATATTAAATAAGAGCTTCCTTACTTAAAACTGTAATAGACTGGATAAATCCTAAATATACCTCCAACTGGAAACTATTACATTCAACTATAATAACAAATGAAAACAATTTGTCAAAAATACCTTAGTTATAAACAAAGATAATAAATTCATTGAATTTAAACCTACAATATAATATAACAAAACTTACTAAATTAAATCTAGTTAACCACCTCTTTGATAATTTTAGAAAATTTGTTAATATGAACATAGACTTAAAGACTTGGTTCATAACTTTAGCACCTTTCAGTATTACTAAGAACTTCCCAGATAGGATGCATAGAGATACTTTTACTTCTTGGTAACATAAGAACTTAATATGCTGGCTGCATTGCATAGAGAATCAACAAGTCTTAGATGCACAAAAATTGTCATCAATTGATAAGCTAACTTATCATGGCTGGTTATTATTACATAATGTTCTGACATACTCCAAGGATCTATGCAGAATAATAAATAACTCTCCCTTTAAAAACTCTCCAAAATTTATATATGGGCTGTTCGGAGTCATTTATAATAATGCACATACGAAAAATGATATTTCATATCTATATAATATAATAAAGAAGTATAAATCAGCCCCTAAAACAATGTATTGGCAATATATTACTAAAGGAATTGCGATGCCTTTATCAGCAGAAAACAAATCAAATATGTTATCTGTTAAATTAATGTCTTATTCTCACTATTGGATAATATTTAATTGGAAATTTCTGCATACATCCTTAACCCCTGATAAAATTTCAAAAAAATCAATTATTCTAGTAAAGGGTTATGTTGGAGATGTCATCAGATCTTTATGGCAGATTAGTCTTATATTTTCTACGATTGTATGGAGGTCAAAACATTTTGGAATTATATTAACATTTTCATACAAGCAATTTTCACAGATAAATTTGTTATGACTAAAGCTTTAATTTTACTGAATATAAATGAAGGTCCTTTTATGAATAAAACAAATTTATATCTACTGTGGACAATACTAGCAACAGTTAGAAAATGTATCACCAGGAAATGGAATTCTAATGCAGCGCCCACCAAGGAAGACTTCTTATGCCTGTTGAAGAAGACAGCATTAATGGAAATAAAAGTCAAAGAATTATGAATATTTCCTAAGCCACTAGTTAATAATCAATGGAAGAAAGTTTTGTCATTGATAGACACATTACAATCGGATTCAGACTCCTCCTGAAGACATATATATATATATATATATATATATATATATATATATATATATATATATATATATATATATATATATATATTAAATGTTATGACTTATTACCAGTTGCTCAAACCTAATACTATTGAAGTCAACTCGTGTCAGGCTAAATGTAAATACTGTATATAGTTAATCAATTATTCTATTTGTTATTTGTAATCAAATACCTTTTGTGTTATATTTTCAAAATAAAAATTATCTGAGTAAAAAAAAAAAGATTATCTCCAAAAGTGCTTCTGTGTTTGTAGCCCTGTCTGTATGTGAATGCAAAATGGCAACTGTGTGATACTGGGATTTGTGTGGCTTAATGACAGCTAGTGATGGTGTGGTCATTATTTATTTCAATTTACTCACAACCAAACCTCAGAGATGTGTAAATAAGGTCACTGTTGTTTGTCTGGGGGCAATGTACTGTCCAAGAAGAACAAGCTGGAATGTATAACAGTGGTCATTATTTTTTCACTTTTCGTGCAAACATCAGTTGTGAAAACAGGTGGCCATATTTTGAGAGTTGAGATCAGGAGGCATGCTGAACATATACACCTGACAATAACAACAATAAATTGAAATATATTACTGTCTCCATTTGTTCTTTTACTTTTATTGCACTCTAACATCAGAGCAGTACACTGAGGGTGGCTGTTTTGGAGGTTAGAAGTAAAAGGGAATTTTCATGTATGTCTGACAGCAACAAATTGAACTAAATGACAGTCCATCTAATATTTCGCTTTCATTCCAAACTATCACTAAGGGATATACAGAAGTTAACTATCTTTTTGGGGATGGATATGGGGGCACTATTGCCAGATATGATGATGTATCCTCATAAGCATTTGTCTTCCCTGTTTATTAGGAACTACTGTTTTTGACAGCTTTGAACATTAATCCATTAATATAATTAATCTCTTTCATGAAAGAAAAAAAAATAAGACTAACTTTCTTTCCTTTTTCATGATTTTTGTTCAGGACATCATTGAAACAGAAGCTTGAAACAGAAAACCACTCCATACTGCACTTCGGAACATCTAGAACCCAATGGCTTCTTCTGACTAGTAGCCCTAACTGCCTGAAATAATTGAAGTACTTCTTTCATGGCTATTGCAGTGCAGTCTTTGCCAGTTATGGTGAGTTGAAAAGATTGATGAAAAGGTAAAGAATAAGGCAAAGTGAAATATAAGCAAGATAAAATATTAATATCTCCGCATGGTGTGGGAAGGCCAGGATGGGAGCACAGAGGGCACTATGGGATGCAGGGGTATCAGTGGGCAGTATGGAAATACCACTGAATCCTTCATTTCATCATAAGCTCTGTCTGCTATTGCCTATATGCCTGCTGAATCTAAAATGACCATTTGTCCTATTTTGTTTCTTTACATAATGCATGGACGGGGCATATTCATTTTATTTTATTTTTTACTGTGGTATGAATGGCCATCTGCATTAATATTCAGCTAGTGGATTTGTTTTACTTATTAATCTTGCATATAGATCTGCTTGCCTGTTCAGTATATATTTAAGTTGCTGGAACTCATCCGTGACTAGGTTTCTGTTACATTTCTACCCAAGATACTTTAGTACCTAATTTTACATAGTCTGTCTATAAGCTAGCATACCATTCTTATCTCCCTATATCACTTTTACTATGTTTAAATTTTGCATAAATCTCCATTGGTATTTTTTACAGACTACATTCTGAAATTTCTTATTGCTAACAGCAGCTTTTGCATTTTACCTTGCCTATGCCAACAAAAGTAATGTATTTGCTTTTGGTATCACTTATTAACTAAGTATGTTTGTAGGTTTGATTGCTGAGCTTACAGTTTACTGGCCTTCAAGAAGCCTGATTGCCAAAACCCTATGTATCAACTGCTAGCATTATCTCTTCAGAGAATGTTAAAAGACTCTGAAGGCAAAATCTGTCTTTAAACTAATGGTGTGCCATATCCAGATGCTACCTCTTCAGAGAATTCTACAAAATTCTAAAGGCAAGATCTTCTCTTAAATCCATACATTTTCATGCCTGGCAGAAGTCCCCTGTGTCATTTTGAAGAAGCTCAATTATGACTCCATTATTCAACTTAAAATACTGGTCATGCTGATGGATCTAAAATTGTTTGTGCCTCTTATGACTCCCTCCTCCTTTGTGAACGGATGCACACTAGTTCACAATGCTGAACTCCTTCATTTAATCCATACTACTGCACACTAGTTCACAATGCTGAACTCCATAATTTAATCTATACCACTGCACACTAGTTAACAATGCTGAACTCCGTCATTTAATCCATACCACTGCACACTAGTTCACAATGCTGAAATCCATCATTTAATCCACACCACTGCACACTAGTTCACAATGTTGAACTCCGTCATTTAATCCATTAAACTGCACACTTGTTCACAATGCTGAACTCCATCATTTAACGCAAAGAACTGTACACTAATTCACAACGCTGAACTCTAGTCCGTCATTTAATCCATAGAACTGCACACTAGTTCGCAATGCTAAACTCAGTCATTTAATCCATACCACTGCACACTAGTTCACGATGCTTAACTCCTTCATTTAATCCATACTACTGCACACTAGTTTACGATGCTTAACTCCTTCATTTAATCCATACTACTGCACACTAGATCACAATGCTGAACTGCCAGGTTGGCATCATTCCAAACTAGCAAGCTGACTGCATAATACTATCTGCTGCTATGTGAAATGTAAATAGAGGAGTATTTTCAAGATAATTATGCCATTCTTTTCAATGTTGTTAAATGTCTGCTCATTCCTGCTACTTTTCTGCCTGTGGTAAAGATAAACATGGAGTGAATAAAAACTTCACCAGGTGAAGCAAAATTCACATGTACAGTATTATTTTTAGGACTCATCCTGCCATGCTTCTCACTGTTCATACAAACATTCACCCAAATCTATGACTAATACTGCAGACTTCTTCACAGGACAGATGACAGAAAATTAACAAATGCCTAAAAATAATTCATCTGAACATCAGAGGTATTTTCATTATAAACAGTTAAATTTATTCCCTGGATAGAAGTATACCAATCACACATAATGTGCTTTTCAGAAATGTAGTCAAACCAGACCTCTTTTATCAGCATTTCTTCTTAATAGATATAGACACTTTCAAGCAAACAGAATGCATAAACATACTGGTAAAATATTTATTTATTTATTTATTATCATTTGATTACCGGGAAAGTTCGTTTTTAGAGGAGGCCAGGGGGAAAGCTCCACATTATTACAAAGCATTTTAAGAACAATAATTTTGCAATTTTCAAAAATAAAACAAAAATATCTGCAGTTTAAATAATTATAACAAATTAGACATAATATAAAAACACAGGTTAAGAATCAATCATCATCATCTTTTGGGCTTTTCCTGTTAGGGGTCGCCACAGCGGATCATCTCTTTCCATTTCTTCCTATCCTCTGCATCTTGCTCTGTCACACCAACCGCCTGCATGTCCTCTCTCACCACGTCCATAAACCTTATCTTAGGCCTTCCTCTTTTCCTCTTACCTGGCAGCTCCATCCTTAGCATCTTTTTCCCAATATACCCATCATCCAACATGTCCAAACCAACGCAATCTCGTCTCTCTTGCTTTGTCTCCAAACTGTCCAACATGAGCTGACCCTCTAATATACTGATTCCTAATCCTATCCATCCTAGTCACACCAAGTGCAAATCTTAACATCTTTAACTCTGCTACATCCAGCTCTGACTCCTGCCTTTTTGTCAATGCCACCATCTCCAACCCATATAACATAGCTGGTCTCACTACCCTCTTGTAGACTTTCCCTTTCACTCTTACTGGTACCCGTCTGTCACAAATCACTCCTGACACTCTTCTCTACCCATTCCATCCTGCCTGTACTCTCTTCTTCACCTCACTTCCACACTCACCATTACTCTGAACTGTTGATCCCAAGTACTTAAACTCGTCCACCTTTACCACCTCTACTCCCTGCATCCTCACCATTCCTCTAGCCTCCCTCTCATTCACACACATATATTCTGTCTTAGCCCTGCTGACCTTCATTCCTCTGCTCTCTAGAGCATATCTCCATCTCTCCAGGGTCTCCTCCACCTGTTCCCTACTCTCACTACAGATCACAATGTCATCTGTAAACATCATAGTCCACGGGGCCTCTACGTTTGTTTAAATTTGGAGAATTTTTTTTTTTTTAGTTTGTAGAAAAATTAAAGTTAAGTTGGTCTAATACAAATAGGAATTGCAATATGAAGTGAAGGAAAAACAGGTTTATGGTATATTTAGAGAGAAAGTCAGGGAAGAGAATTAGATAGCAGTAAGGAAGAAAGTGTAGAAGGGAGAGTAAGAAAGCATAAGGAATGAAAAGATACCTGTTCACATTTAAGGATGTAGTTTATCCTGGTTTTCAGCAAGAACAGAGACAGATTTTTAGCTGGGAAGTCTTTCAGAGTGGTTTTGAAAGATAGGAGGGAAGATATAGACCTGATGGTTGCAGGTAATGAGTTCAAGACCTTTTCAACCTTGTACGAGTACAGGCAATGCCCAGCAGATTTGCTATGTTTGTAGACACACAGGAGTTTTTAGTCAATGGATCACAATGACTGACTGGAGACATAGTTGTGTATAATGTTTTTTACTGCTGGACAGGCAGATGGATGCTGGATAATTTTCTAAGTTGTAAGAAGTTGTTTATATGTTAGTTGATGTGGCAGTTTTAAGCAATTTAGTCTTTTTAGTGCTATGCAGTGGTGGGTTCTAAAAGGGGTATGTGCTGCAAATTTAGCAACTTTGTTACAGCATTGTTCAAGTTTTATTTTTGTGAAGCCTGGAGGTTAGTAAGGATGGGAGCACCATAAAGAAGAGCGGGGAGGAGATAAGTAGTGGCAAGTGTAGCTTTACTTGTGTCAGTTAGAAAGTTTTTTGCTCTGTAAAGCATCCCTAGTTTTTGATGAGTTTTTCTTATGCCATTTTGAATATGCAGGTCGAATGTAAGATTACCATCCACTATCACCACTAATCATTTCTTATGAGAAGTGACTTCAATGGTTGTATTATCAAGAGAGAGGACTTTAAATTTTGTTTTTTCATGAGAGAGGGATTAGGAGGAAAAGGTAGTAGTTTGGTCTTTTTTGGGTTGAGCAGGAGTTGTGAGTTATAAAGCCATGTTCCAGTGTCTGTTAAAGCTTCCTGAGTAAATTTTTGGAGGTGTAACAAGTTGTCAGATGTGCAAATGAGAGTGGAATCATCTGCGTATTGAATTAGGGTGGCCAGTTGTATGGAAATGTAGAGGGTGTTGGTGAAAATGTTAAAGAGGAGGGGACTAAGGAGAGACCCTTGTGGCACACCGGTGGTAACTGAGAGGTAAGGAGAGAGCATGCAGTGCCATTTTACTGACTGATACCTATTGGACAGGTAGCTTTTGAACCATCCAAGGTTGGGCTGAGAGATACCTAGTGAGGACATTTGAAATAGAAGTTTGCTGTGACAAATTATGTCAAAGGCTTTAGACAAGTCTATAAATAAGGAGGAGACTAGTTTGCCATTATTTCTAGCTTTATTGACAGTATCTGTATAGGTTAGTAGGGCAGTGCTAGTAATATGGGAAGGACAGAAGCCATGTTGTGTAGGGGATAGGATTTCTTCCTGCAGAAGACAGTCTAGCAATTATTTTTGAATACATTTCTCAAGTATTTCGGTGAGGGGAAATAAGGCTGCTATAGGTCTAAAGTTATTAATGTCTGTTGAATTTCCTCCTTTGTGCAGAAGGATAATGTGTGACTTTTTCCAGAGGAAGAGATGGAATGTGGAATTCTTGGACTGACCTGTTTATAAAGATTCAGACAGGATAGGCAATGCTATTGGCTGCTATTTTTAGGTATTCACTTGAAGGTCATCAGCTGAAGAAGAGCATGGTTTTAAGTTTGTTTAAGATTAGTTTTATATAGGATGTGGGCACAGGTTTGAAGATGAAAGTGGATGTGGTGATATGTGGCTGATGGGCAGGGTTGGGATTAGGGGTCTATATTAGAACACCGAACATTCAAAATGTCGAGTGTTGTAATATCGACCCGTTTTGAGTGAACTCTGAAAATATCAAAGAAACAGAAAACCAAATTTTTTCCTAGGGAAAGAATTTGGTTATCTGTTTCTGTTGCTTCAGTATTTTCAGCGCTATGGTGGAAAGTTACGGGTCGGGTTCAGGTAAGTGTGCGATTGTGTGGATGTGAGGGTTAGGGCAGGTTAGGTGAGTGAGGGTTAGGGCTCAGGTCAGGTAAGTGTACGATTGTGTGGACATGAGGGTTAGGGCGGGGTAGATGAGTTAGGGTTAGGGTGCGGGTGAGGTGACTGTGCGATAGTGATGGACCTTAGGGTTAGGGTTTGGGTTAAGGTAAGTGGATAGTTAGCGGTGTATGTATAGTTTAGGGTAGGGTTAGGTGTAAGAGTTTAGGTGTATGTGTGTGGTTGCTGTTTGTTTGGTGTGCTTGTGTTGTGTGTATGTGTTTTGGAACAGCAATTTTTTTCCCTAGGAAAAAATTTGCTGCTCTGAATGTTTGATGTTTTAAATTTTTGATTCCTAGGGTTCGATATTAGAACACTCGACATTTTGAATGTTAGGTGTTCTAATATAGACCTGGGATTAGATGATGAGGAATCCTTTGTTAGAGATGCTATACTATTGATAAAATAAAAGTTGAACTGTATTGCAGTTTCAAGTGGTGAGTTATTGGGAGAGGGGTTTGGGTTGAATTTTTGACTGGGATGTAAGATTTCTTTATCAGATGTCCAACATTTTTTAGGGTTTTGTTTAGTGTTATTCTGAAATGTATTATACTATAGTTTTTATCTTCATTAATTTGCTTTTTAGTACAATTGCGAAGCATTCTGAAATGTTCAAGATGTTGAGGTGTTTTATATTTTTGCCATTCTTTCCATGCTTTTCTCTATCCTGCATTAGCTTTCTTCTCTCTTTGGACAGCCAAATTGCATTATTTGTTCTCAGTGTCTTCCTTCTAGGAGGAGTAAGGCTATTTAGGCTATTTAGAAAAAGTTGTATTGAATTCAATTACAGCACTGTCTAAGGTAAGGATTTTTAGGAAGTTCCAGTTACTAGATGATAGTGTAGTAATGAACATTTCTGGGTTAACCTTGGAAAGGTTAAGTATTGTTTTATAAATATGTTGTTTAACTGGATGTGTGAGATGTCTAGTCGTATAGATTGTGAGATGATTATTAAAAGAGTGTACCTGTGATGGAGTATTTGCTATGGTCTGATACTAGGATGCAGTCTAATAGAGAATTTAATGTCTTGCTGTAATGCGTGGGGCTATTTATTAGTTGTGTGAAACCATATAAGTTCATGCTAGATGTAGGGGAATTAGAGTTTATATCCAACCAAGATACATTTGATCACGTAGTAAATTTTTTTCATGTGGAAATGTTATGGATTTCCAGTGTAAGATATCTTCCAGTATAGCTATGTTGTCACCAGGCGGGATATATAGGACAGAAATACATATTTGTTCATAATTGTTTATTTTGAGGAAAGAAATAAGAAGTCCTGCTGAACTGAATTTTGGTGTTGGCTTGCTGTAAGGGGAAATGTGGTAGGTACTAGGAAATATTAAAGCAACACCATCACCTTTCCTCTTTATATGGTCATTATGGATGAAAATATAGCCAGAAGGTATAACTTTGGAGTCATTTATGCTGGGTTTAAGCCAAGTTTCAGTTACAGCAAGAACATCAGGCTTATGCTGGGTAATCCAGGCATGTAGTTCAGAAGTTTTATTTTTTAAAATTCTAACATTTATTGCAGCAAAAATTAGAGCTCCAGGGTTGGGAATTGGCTGCTGCTGGGTTACAGAAGATTGTCGGAGAGAATTATCTTTATGTTCATTATGACAGGTAGGGTGTATATCTCCTCCTAGAAGGATTTTAGTATATTGAAGAATTATGAAAAGGAGTTATACTAGTTAGTAAGCAACTTATATCCTATCTTCCCACCAACAAACTCCCCTCACAACAAGGACAGAGAAGCCTTCGTTCTAACACTATACTCTGGAAAAAACAAGTGTCTCCATGTAGGATGTTCCATAATGTAATCATGATGTCATAACTGGCACTATTGCAATATGCACAAGTGGAAAATGGTGTTCTGAACATCTTTCCATACTTAAAGCAACAAGTACATGGAAACCTATTTAGCTTCTCATTAAGGGCCACTCAGATTCATTTTGCATACGTCTTTGAAGTAGAAATAGGAAATGCTCATCAGAGTTTCACATTAATTTCTTTACTAGTTTATGTTAATCGTTAATAAGGTAATTAATTTAGTGTCTGCATGGTTACCATAGTGACACTTGTTGAGAGGATGAAGAGGTACAGGATCAGATGTCCTACACTAATTCAGTTGTGTATTACAGTACAGCAGTGCAGTGATAGCATTTTGATAATGAATATGACAATCACAATAGACTTAACTTAAACTTGTAACCTGAGCAAGATAATATGGACAGGTACACATACCTGGTAGTGAAAGTGCTACAAACATATATACACAACAACACATAGAGACACACACACGCGTGCGCACGCACACACACACACACACGCACACACACACACACACACACACACACACACACACATTATCTGGATATTTAACTGGATGAATCCAATTAGGCACAGTTGCCTAGTTTTAGAACAAGTCAGGAAAACTGGCCTGGTTAAGCCTCTTGCTTAGAATCACACAATATGAAACTGGAGACTAAGAGAATCAAACCAAAGACAACAGGTTGCAATCATTTATTTATTTATTTACCCTTTAATGATCTTAATTTTAATGAATTAGAGTAATATTTTAAATCTTTCACTTATTGCGGGCCTTTGTCTCCCCTCTGGATTATTTTTGGTTTCACTAGAATTGTGGACCTGAACTTGTCAGCAGGCTAGCAGCATGTTTTTTTTTTATTTTTCAGGGGACACCAGGTATGGTACACATACTGACAAGTTCAAATTTGGCCTAGGCTTCCATAAATTTCCCCCTTCTCTTTTTAGCCACTACTGTAAGTAATTATATTGTTAAAGTTATATCATCCCAATAAAATATATCACATTTTGGGGATGTGACAAAATATATTTCACTAATTAAGAGATAAGTGTGCTAGGTGTGAGGTTTGGACAGCAGAAGGCAAGAATGAACAGTAGAAAGAGATTTTAGAGGAAGTTAGAAGTAGCACTGTGATGTGATAAGCTTTTAACGTGTCTTTTGAAAAAGGTGTATGTGACTCGCATGGTCATGTTAATTAAGTTAAGTTAGGTGGGGGTGTGTATGCTTTTCCAACACATAAAGACAAAGTTCTTAGGAATAATATTTGGGGTTAAGGGCATTCGAAGCTGAACCCTATTATGTGAGAGGTGTTGTACTGAGAAAGAAAATAGGCTGTGTTGGAGTAAATTAATCCAGTGGCATCTTTCAATTCATACCTGAATGGTATGCTGCTGAAGATGGAGTAAGAAAAGAGAAGTACATTAGATGCAATTATGTGGAACAGATGCTGGATACAGTGGTCAAGTATGTGGATAGGAAAAAAGCAAGGTACTATAAGTAAAGAACCGAAGAGTATCTAAATACGGCTATAGAGACTGAAAATGGCGGTTCAATGAACAAAAAGAAGATGTTGGTATGAATCAGTAATACAGAATTTTATTATTTTCTACACTGGTAAAATTAGGACTGAGAAAAAAATGATTTATAAAAGAGAATTAGAGAATGTTCAAAGAAGCTGTTGGACATGCTCCACTTAAAGAAATCCCAATCGCTCCGAGCTACACGCTCTAGGGACCTAAACCTTGTCACCACAATAAACAGAACATGCCGGAGGGATAGATTCCTGTTCCAGAGACTTTCCATACTCTGAAATAAACTACCTATCTATATCAAACAAAGCTCCTCATTAGCACTCTTCAAGAAAAATCTTGATGATTGGATGGGAAATAGGAAATTCACCCCGGGGATCACCTCTGTGGTTCTGCTTGACAGGGGCACAGGAAAATAATTTTCTTGGGTGGCAAAAGCCAGGGTACCTTTTTGGTTGGGCTTGTATAGGCCCCAGGACCAATAGCCTAGTACCTAACTATGAACCTACCTATGTGTTTTTCTGTATAGATTAATGTTCAGCAAACTGCCTGTAAAGAAGCAAATGAGATATAAACAGCAAAATTAAAAACTATAACACTTATAATAGAAAGGAAACAATGGTTCTTATAGGTTCATAGGTTCATAGGTAGGTACTAGGCTATTGGCCCTAGGGCCTATATAAGCCTAGCCAAAAAATGTACCCTGGCTTTCGCCACCCAAGAAAATTATTTTCCTGTGCCCCTGTCGAGCAGAGCCACAGAAGTGATCCCTGGGGTGAATTTCCCATTTCCCATCCAATCATCAAGATTTTTCTTGAAGAGTGCTAATGAGGAGCTCTGTTTGACATAGATAGGTAGTCTGTTCCAGAGTATGGGAAGTCTCTGGGACAGGAATCTATCCCTCCAGCATGTTCTGTTTATTGTGGTGTCAAGGTTTAGGTCCCTAGAGAGTGTAGCTCGGAGGGATTGGGATTTCTTTAAGTGGAGCATGTCCAACAGCTCTGGGTTTGACATAGCTTTGTATGTTAGGCAGAGATCGCCCCTGAGTAGGCAATATGCGATGGAGTAAAGCTGTAGTTTTTTTAGATGGTCTGCTTAGGGCATCTGTTTAAGGCCAGTAATCCTCTTTGTGAGGTATTTCTGTGGTCTTTCCAGTTGTTGTAGATGTCTTGTGAGGTACATTCCAAAAGGGGCGTTGTACTCTATAATGGCTCTAATGAGTGATGAGTAGAGGGGAACAATGACCTCTTTTTTTCTGGATGAGAATCCTTTTGTGATGAGATGAGCCACTTAGAGGGATTTCCTGACCACTGTGGCGATGTGATTATCAAAGGAGAGACTACTGTCCACCTATGTCCCAAGGTCTCTTATCATATTTTTGGCATTAAGTACACTACCAGCTATGTGGTAGTTCATGGGTACAGAGTTTTTACCAAAGGGGATGACAATACACTCTTTGGCATTGAGCTTCAGGCCATGGCTTTGACACCAGGTATCTGTCTCAGTGAGGCCCTTTTGTAGTTTGTCCACATCTTTAGGAGTTTTGATTATGGATCCTAGTTTGCAGTCATCTGCAAACTTTGTTAGCCAAAGACCTTCTGTGTTAGCCTGCACTTCAGAGAAGTAGATACCAAACAGGAGAGGACCCAGGACTGAACCCTGTGGTACTCCACTTGTCACTGGTCTGAAGTCGGATTTGGAATCCGCTACTTTCACAGTGTGGGTTCTGTCTGTGAGCCAGTTGGCAATCCATCTTGTGACATAGGATTTATACCTAGTTTAGTGAGCTTATCTATAATTTCAGAGTGGGGGATGGTGTCGAAAGCCTTGGCGAGATCTAGATAAGCTGTGTGAACCATTTTACCCTCATCTATGGCTTTGGTGACTCTTTCAAAGAAGTCAATCAGGTTTAGGAGACATGATCTGCCATTTACAAATCCAAACTGGGTAGGGTCCAGAGTTTGGAGATTACCAATGTCTTTGTTTATGAGTTCCACAATGATACGTTCCATGGCCTTGCAGACCAGGCTCGTCAGGCTAATGGGGCAGTAGTTCCCGGGGTCCATCGTGGCTCCCCCTTTGTGGAGTGGGATAACCATCACGGTGCGCCATTCAGTGGGTACAAAGCCTGAGGTGAGGCTATGACTGAACATGGTACTTAGGTAGGGTGCCAGTTCATTCTGTACTTCGTGTAGAATGCAGCCTGGGATATTGTCAGGTCCCATGGATTCTGTGTTCTTGGCTTTGGAGAGTGTGTTTTTTACATGTGCAGCCATGATTATAGGAACTTTGCATTCTTCCGGTATAGAGATGGGCCCTTTAAGGGATGAGAGAGGGGTAAAGTTAGTACTGAGCCTATCTGCCAGGATGTTGGCAATATCAGTTGGTTCTGTATATTTAGTGCCATTGTGCTGTAACTCAGAGCAGATCTGAGTGTTGCCACTGAGATTCTCGACATAGCTATAGAATGCTTTGTGGTTGTCTTTAGAGTCAGTGGCAATTTTGTTTTCATAACTAGCTTTGGTGGATTTTATGAGGGATCTCAGCTTCTTACTGAGGTTGACCAGGGAGTTTCTCCAGTCATGGGATTTTACTCTTTTTTGCAACAGTTTCTTTCTTCTGTTGTAGAGTTTGTTTATGGCAGAGGACCACCAGATTGGCTTCCTTTTTTTGGAGGATAACATCTTGGTTCTATTAGGGATAGCATGATCCATGCACTCGTGTAAGTGCTTATAAAGTGCATTTGTGTAGGATTCAGCAGTCATGCCTCTATTGTCCGTTTGCATGGGTGTCATGAAGTTTGCCACTTCTATCTTAAGAAGTGTGAAGTTGGCTTTGGAGAAGTTTTTTACGATGGTTTCCCTAACTGGGGGTGGGGGTGGGATGTGGATGTCTAGGCTGATTAGCTTGGGGTTGGATCTGATCAATGAGGAACTGACCTCTGGTGTGGAACACCGGTTTCCCATGTTGGTAATGACCAGGTCTAGGATATTGCTGCCCCTGGTGGGGGTGTGAGTAAGTTGATCCAAGGCGTTGGAATTTATGAATTCTAGAAAACGTTGAGCAAAAGAGTTGGTACATGAGTAGTTTTCCCAGTTAATGGTGGGGTAGTTGAAATCGCCCATTACTAGGGTGTTGGGTTGTACCCTAATACTTTCCAGTGTATCAAGAAATGAGGAGTGGGAATCCTGGGGCATGGTGGGGGGTCTATAGCAAGCTACAATTTGGATTGCGGTCTTGCTGAGAGTTAGTTGCACTTGGATAATCTCAGAAGCATTATGCTGTGCAACTAGCCTGGAGGTGTGGATATCCTTAATGAATATGGACACGTGTCCGCCTTTAGTGTTTCGTTCTGGGTTAGGTGGCTGAAAGGTGTGGTATGACTTGTAGCCTGGTAATGCAGGGGTGCTCACTGGAGCTTTGAACCAGGTCTCTGTCACTGCACAGATGTCAGTGTTCTCCATTATAAGGAGTGCCTCGAGTGAGTGCATTTTGAGGTTTAGACTTCTAGCATTGAGTAGCATTACCTTCAGATTTTGCTTGCTTGTACCTGTTACGGTGGTGAATTTGTCATTTGAACCTTGCCTAAAAAAGGCACTATAGGGGTGGCAAGAGCCTTAGCCAGTATCCAAAATCCTAAGGGCGACATGTGCAGGCCATCTCTGGCAAAGCATTGTGGTCTGTCGATCATGTCGTCCCAGGCAGACAAATACTGGATCCCCTTAGAATGACACCAGAAGCTTAGCCAATTGTTGAAGTCAATCATTTTGTCCTTGTACTGTGGTATCATTCTGGGTGATGGCAGGATGCTACTCAGGGTTAGGGTCATACCTGCCTGGGATACAAGTTCGGAGAGCTCCTCCATGTCTCTTTTCATGTAGCCCAGGGAGGTACGTCTCAGGTCATTCACACCAACATGGACAATGACAATGTCATATTTGTACTTATTGTGGAGTGACCTGAGTGCATGCGTTATGTGGCAGATCCTGGCACCTGACAGGCAGCTGACAGTAACTTTCTCCTTGTTTAGTCTAGTGAGTGGAACATCAGTGTGCCTGACTATAGAGTCACCTATGACTAGAGGGTTGGGTACGTTGTTATGCTTTATGGGCTGTGGTTGAGTGGCACACTGAGTTTGTGGGCTATGTGTCATTTGGGATGTGTTGGGGGGTGGAGTTTGCTTGCGTTTATGCTTTGGATGTCCCTGATGCTTGGGACATCCAAAGCATAAACGTAAGCAAACTCCACCCCCCAACACAACCCAAATTTGCTTTAATATAGGTAGAAAATGTTTGGGGGATATTTCCAAAAAGACTATACACATTACAATTTTCATGAAATAAACATGAACATTTTATTCAATGAGGAATATAAGGATGTTACAAAAATGTAAAGAGAAAAAAAATATCACATTTTGATGGGGGGACCATATGTAATTTATGACAATATGGATATGAGGAATTATTGCAAAGCAAATTATGTGACTGCACAGTAGTTTTAAGAAAAATAAGGTTATAGCTGAGAAGAAAGGGATGAGGGGTGAATTGTAAGAAAAAAGAAAGATGTTTGTTTTGATATTTTTTGTGTTTGATGTTAAAATGCAAGACAAGTGTGTTATGTTGCAAAAAATGTTTTATATATATATATATATATATATATATATATATATATATATATATATATATATATAATGGGAACTATAAGATGGTTACATATATGATGTGTGTAAGTATTAAATTATGAATTTTTAAATAAATAAAGCTCTCCTACTCTTTTCGATAAGTGCTGAAGGATCCTTTACATCCATCTGAACTACTACCAGCTCAGGCAGATGGAACCTCAATTTAACATCTCATCTGAAGGATGTCACTTTCAGAAGTGCAATACTGCCTAATCTTGAACTGCAGTGTCAGTAATAAAAAAATTAATTCAATCACCCAGATGGGTAGTAGAACCTACAGTCTTCTGACCTACCAACATGAAAGGTAGGTGTGCTACCTGTTGGGCCACTGACACTGTTGACTCTTCTAACTTATATTCTTTTTCAACCTTTATGGGCACAAGTGGGCATTAAAGCATACCAGTAATAACTTATTGACTCCAGCTGAACAGTCCATGTTCAACATATCGATCAGTGGTGCAGTAACCTTAGCAATATGGGTTATATTCTGTCAAATATATAACAGCTGGCCAGTTTAAATAGCTGTAAGGCCACCTTCCACACACCCAAACCATTATTCAACTCAAGCTAAGCTAACTAAAATATCAAGCTTGGGTGCCAAGTCTTTCTGAGCTTTCCTGCTACCAAAGAGAGCTCCCCTTACAAGCTTTCAGGGATCAACTGTTGGCTAACACTGTTCCATTATTGGGTAGATAAGTTTTCTTGATGAAAAAAAAAAACTTCCAATTTACTTTTTCTGACAGAAACTATACTTTTTTCTGTAAAATATTACTTTTAAAGCTGAAAAAAGTGTTTTTATTGCATGTCACAACTTACTTTAAAGGGGGAGCATCACTTTTTTTACGTTTGCTGTAAAATGTTGTTAAAACTTATTCAAAACTGTTTTTTCTTTATTAAACGTGCATTTACTTTTGGGGCTGGGGTAAGTGTTTAGAGTGTTTTTTTATTGTGAGTTTATTGGGAAAAGGTTATTTTTTTAATACCTGTTTTACCAACCACTGCTGCTAGGCTTCCTCAGGTATCAGGCATAATTTTCAGCTTAACCCTGGAACAACTTACCAGTTCCTTCTTTCTTCCTTTCTCCAGACACAAAAAAAAGAGATTTACTAAACAACCTTTGCTATCACTGCAGAGTGCCAAAGTACCTCAGCTGCAGATGAGTGACTCTGCTGTCACCATTAGTGGTTTCTCAGACTATTCATTATTTTCCTTGGCTCCCTCTGGTATAGTCCCTTTAGCCACCTTGGACCAAGGCTTAGACACCTCCTCTGTGACTTTTGGAGTGCCCTTGGTGGGCAAGAGAGAACTACTGTAGTTGGTCCTAGGATAAGGGATAGAGGAATGCCACTCTGCCTAGCTAGAATTCTATACCTATCCATAATACTTCTTTTTTTACTAGCAAAAGTGGGTCAGCTTCTTCAGAAATTCTTGTAAAAAATTAAACAAAAACTTAGACATATTTTGTCTGGTCTCAGTGACAGGGGAGATTCATTAGGTTAAATATCATAGGTTCATAGGTTCATAGGTTGATACTAGGCTATCTGCCCTAGGGCATTTACAAGCCTAGCCAGAGTGTGTTTGGCTTTCGCCACCCTTTTAGATTTGTAGACTGTGCCTATGAATAGTACGTCTCAGAATATTGTCCCTTTACGGTTAATTTATTGTGCCTCTGTCTAGCAGGGACCCAGAAGTGATCCCGGGGGTATACCTACGGTCTCCCATCCACTCGTCAGGATTTCTCTTGAAGAGGGTCAGTGAGGGGCTCTGCCTAACCTGGACTGGAATTTTGTTCCAGAGTGATGGGAGTCTCTGGGATATGAATTTGTCCCTCCAGCATGTCCTATTTATTTCTGTGCTCAGGTTTAAGTCTCTAGAACGTGTAGCTCTAAGGGATTTGGATTTCTTGAGATGGAGCATGTCCATTAAATCTGGGTTGGACATGGCTTTATAAGTCTTCACAGGTTGCCCCTGAGTAGGCGGAAAGCAACTGAGTAGAGCCAGAGTTTCTTTAGCCTGATTGCACAGGGCATCTGTTTGAGTCCCTTTATCCTCTTGGTGAGGTACTTTTGGGGTCTTTCCAGTTGCTGCAGGTGTCGGGTAAGATACATCCCAAATGGGGCATTGTATTCAATTATGGGCCTGATGAGTGATGAATAGAGTGGTACAATGGCCTCACTTGATCTAGATGTGAAACCTTTCGTGATGAGGTGGGCTATATAGAAGGTCTTTCTGACCACTTTGGCAACATGGTTGTCAAAGGAGAGATTACTATCTACTTGGGTCCCCAAGTCCCTAATTACTTCCTCCGTACTTAGTGTGTTACCTCCTATGTGGTAGTCTGTGGGCACTTTGTTTTTCCCAAAGGGGATGACAATGCATTTTTTTGCATTTAGCTTTAGGCCATGACTCTGGCAGCAGTTATGTGTCTCTGTGAGACCCTTTTGAAGAATGCTTGTGTCAGCCGGGGAGTCTCTTATGGCACCTAGTTTGCAGTCATCTGCGAACTTCATCAGCCATAGTCCTCCCATGTTTGCCTGTACCTCAGAGAAGTAAATACCGAACAAGAGAGGTCCCAGGACTGAGCCTTGTGGAACTCCACTTGTAACTGGTTTAGAGTCTGACAAGGCTCCTGCAATTCTGACTGCATGGGTTCTATCCCTGAGCCAGTTTGCAACCCATCTTATGACATAGGGGTTGATATTTAAGCTGGTGAGCTTATTTATGATACCAGAGTGGGGTATTGTGTCGAAGGCTTTTGCGAGGTCCAAGTAGGCTCTGTGGACCACTTTCCCTTCATCTATGGCCCTGGTAACTGTTTCAAAGAAGTCGACCAGGTTCAAAAGGCAAGACCTGCCCTTAACAAAGCTGACCTGGGTAGGATCCAGTGTCTGAAGGTTACCGATATCATTATTTATGAGTTCCATGATGATATGCTCCATAGCTTTGCAGACCAGGCTTGTCAGGCTTATATGGCGATAGTTACCGGGGTCTGTTGTGGCACCTCCCTTGTGGAGCGGGACCACCGTTGCTGTATGCCATTCCTTGGGTATATATCCTGTGGTAAGGCTGAGGTTGAACAGGGACTTTAGGTGAGGGTTTAGCTCATCTTGTAGCTCATGTAGGACGCATCCCGGGACGCCGTCTGGTCCCATTGATGCTGTGTTTTTTGCTTTGGAGAGGGCAGCTCTCACCTGATCATCTGTGATGTCTGGGAGGTTACACTCTGTTGGGATGGAGATTTGCTCTTTTGGGGGGGATGGGGGGGAGAAATTTGCACTGAATCTGTCTGCCAGGATGTTGGCAATGTCTGTTGGTTCAGTGTATTTTTTGTCATTTTGCACTAACTCGGAGCATATCTGGGAGTTGCTGCCCAGGTTCCTGACATAACTAAAGAATGCCTTGTGGTTGTCCTTAGTATCTTGTGCAATTTTTCTTTTGAAGCTGGCCTTAGATGATTTTATGAGGGATCGTAGCTTCTTGCTGGTACTGATCAGAGTTGCCTTCCCTTTTTGGGATCTTGCTCTATCATGTTGTAGCTTCCTCCTTTTGTTGTACAGCTTATGTATGGCCGAGGTCCACCAGACAGGTCTCCTGCCCTTGGAGGAGTGAGTCTTGGTTTTATTTGGGATGACACGACCCATGCATTCCTGCAGGTGTCCATAGAATGCATTTGTGAAGGATTCTGCGGTTTGATCTGTGTTTTCCACTGGCCCAGGGGCTTTGAAGGTTTCCACCTCAGTTTTCAGAAGTGTGAAGTTTGCTTTTGAGAAGTTCTTCACTGTGGTTACCTTGGCTGGGTGTGAGGATGGGATATGGATGTCCAGTGAGATTAATTTGTGGTCTGATTTTACCAGTGAGGGGTATACCTCTGGTGTGGAACATAGCGTCCCTGTGTTTGTGTTGACCAGATCCAATATGTTATCCCCTCTTGTGGGGGTATTGACCAGTTGTTCCATAGCATTTCATTTGAGTTTATAAACTCTAGGAACCTTTGGGCAAGGGTGTGTGGGCTTGAGTAGTTTACCCAGTCAATGTTTGGGTAGTTGAAGTCACCCAATATGATGGTGTTTGGAGAGACTTTCATGTTCTCCAGTGTTTTCAGGAAGGCCGAGTGGGGTTCCTGAGTTCTGGAGTGTGGTCTGTAGCAGGCTATAAACTGAAATGCAGTTTTGCCCACTGTTAGTTGCACGTGGATGGTTTCCGTTGCTTCGTGCAGTGCTACTAACCTGGACGTGTGGGTATTTTTGATATATATGGATACTCCACCTCCTTTTGTGGTTCGGTCCGAACTTTGTGGCCGGAAAGCATGGTGTGAAGTATAACCTTGCAGTGCTGGGGTGATCTCTGGAGCCTTGAACCAGGTCTCTGTTACCGCACAGACATCGATGTTCTCCATACTGAGGAGAGTCTCAAGTTCATGCATTTTGAGGTTTAGACTTCTGGCGTTGAGTAGCATTACCCTTAGTTTCTTTTTCTCTGTATTTTCTATGGAGGTGGATTTGTCTTTTGAGCCTTGCCTAAAAAAGGCACTATGGGGGTGGCAAGAGCCTTAGCCAGTATTCGAAAGCCCAGGGGTGACAGGTGCAAGCCATCCCTAGCGAAGCAGCGTGGCTTATCGAGCATGTCATCCCAGGCTGACAGACACTGGATCCCCTTTGAGTGACACCAATATTTTAACCAATTGTTAAAATTTGACATTTTATCTTTATACTGTGGCATCATTCTTGGTGATGGTAAGATGCTACTCAAGGTCAGGGTCATACCAGCCTGGGCTACATGATCAGAGAGCTCCTCTATGTCTCTTTTCATGTAGTCCAGGGAGGTATGTCTCAGGTCATTCACACCTGCATGGACAATGACAGAGTCATATTTGTTCTTGCTTTGGAGTGACCTGAGTACGTGTGTTATGTGGCGGATCCTGGCACCCGACAGACAACTTACAGTGACCTTCTTCTTGTTCAGCCTGGTGAGTGGGACGTCAGTGTGTCTGACTATAGAGTCACCTATTACAAGTGTATTTGGTGTGTTGTTTAGCCTTATGGGCTGGGACTGTGTGGCACACTGACTTTGTGGACTATGTGATACCTGGGTATTGTTGTGTGATGGCAGTTGTTTGGTGACATGCTTTGGAGGTCTCTGTTGCTTAGGCAGGTTTTTATTTAGAGCCTCCGTGTATGTTTTAGTATGTTTATGTGTTTGGTCTGTTTTTTCTATAGGTCTATGTGAGACTGGATTTTCGATGTGTGCAGTTACCTTCTTCTCCTGATTGACTGTGCTAGTCATGGTTTGAGAGAGCTCAGCCTCCAGTTTGGCAATATAGTTGCATCTCTCACATATATTTGAGCTTTTTTGGAGGAGAAGAGGGTTGTTTGTGTACATAAGGCAGTTGTAACACTGCCTTAAGATTCTCATATTTACCAACTGGACTGGAGAGTACACATGAAACTGTCCTTTGGACATGTCAGGATATTTGTGATTTCTACTTTTGACTGTTCTAGGAGGATTTAGAAGAGTATAAGAGAGGATTTAGTGCTTTAATTCCTTCTAAGTTTGGATTTAGAAGAGTATAACAGATTTGGTGCTTTAATTTCTTCTAAAGTGCAGGTGAGAAGCTTATAAAGTGAGAATAGAGTGCTTCTTTAGAGATAGTGAGAATAGAGTGCTTCTTTAAGAGAAACAAACTAGTTCAAAGGGAAAAAATGAAGACCAGACTATGTGGACCCGGTAATAGTCTAAACCTGTTTAGGCGGTGCTGCCCGATGCTGTGCTATGCACAAAATCGTGCAAAACTGCGCTAAAGCAGGTTTTTAAACAGGGGACTTGAAAGAGCTAGGAAATGGCCCAAAACAGCCAATAAACAACAAGATCTTGTGCTGAGGTCACTCCTCCAGGGACAGATAGGCCGCTCAAAGCTCCCCACTCCCACTGGTGAACAAAGAAGCTTCCCTCTATCCAAGCAAGGAAATGTGCAACACAAGAACTATTCAAAAGTCCAGAATACAGCAAATCTGTATTAGGGACTATTCTAGCTCAGGAAAGGCGGGAAAACAAGGATTTTTTTTTTTGTTTTTTCTTTTTTTCAACAGGCAAAAGGAAAAATGCACAGAAGAACTTCACACAGGCTAGCGCACTTGAGTGGGCAGCCTCAACAGTTAAATCAACAACAAGACAAACTTAAAAGTACAGGTATTGAATAAAATGCTAAAACAAGCTTAAATCTAGCAAAATAGCAGTTTTTACTCGCTTTTTGGCGAGAATAGACAGTCGCAAAGGTAAAGGCAGAAAAAGGTACTTAAAATCTGGTAGCAGTAACTCTTTTTCGTCTCTCTGCTGCTAGCACCACTCTGCAAGACCACGACGAGCTTGCTGAGTCAGAAACAAGCGCAAAAACCGCGCTAAAGCGGATTTTTAAACAGGGAACTTGAAAGAACTAGGAAATGGCCCAAAACGGCCAATAAACAACAAGATCTTGTGCTGAGGTCACTCCTCCAGGGACAGATAGGCCGCTCAAAGCTCCCCACTTCCTCTGGTGAACAAAGAAGCTTCCCTATATCCAAGCAAGGCAGTGGGCAACACAGGAACTATTTAAAAGTCCAGAACACAGCAAATCTGTATTAGGGACTATTCTAGCTCAGCAAAGGCGGGAAAACAAGGATTTTTTTTGTTTTTTCTTTTTTTTTAACATGCAACAGGAAAAATGCACAGAAAACTTCACACAAGGTAGTGCACTTGAGTGGGCAGCTTCAACAGATAAATCAACAACAAGACAAACTTAAAAGTGCAGGTATTGAATAAAATGCAAAAACAAGCTTAACTCTAGCAAAATAGCAGTTTGTACTCGCTTTTCAGTGAGAATAGACAGTCGCAAAGGTAAAGGCAGAAAAAGTTACTTAAAATCTGGTAGCAGTCACTCTTTTTCATCTCTCTGCTGCTAGCACCACTCTGCAGGACCACGAGGAGCTTGCTGAGTTGGAAACAAGCGCAAAAACTGCGCTAAAGCGTTTTTTTAAACAGGGGACTTGAAAGAGCTAGGAAATGGCCCAAAACGGCCAATAAACAACAAGCACTTGTGCTGAGGTCACTCCTCCAGGGACAGATAGGCCGCTCAAAGCTCCCCACTCCCACTGGTGAACAAAGAAGCTTCCCTCTATCCAAGCAAGGAAATGGGCAACACAGGAAATATTCAACGGTCCAGAATACATCAAATCTGTATTAGGGGCTATTCTAGCTCAGGAAAGGCGGGAAAACAAGGATTTTTTTTTCAACAGGCAACAGGAAAAATGCACAGAAAAACTTTACACAGGCTAGCGCACTTGAATGGGCAACCTCAACAGTTAAATCAACAACAAGACAAACTTAAAAGTGCAGGTATTGAATAAAATGCAAAAACAAGCTTAAATCTAGCAAAATAGCAGTTTTTACTTGCTTTTCAGCGAGAATAGACAGTCGCAAAGGAAAAGGCAAAAAAAGGTACTTAAAATCTGGTAGCAGTCACTCTTTTTCATCTCTTTGCTGTTAGCACCACTCTGCAGGACCACTAGGAGTTTGCTGCATCAGAAACAAGCGCAAAAAACGCGCCAAAGCGGGTTTTTAAACAGGGGACTTGAAAGAGCTAGGAAATGGCCCAAAACAGCCAATAAACAACAAGTTCTTGTGCTGAGGTCACTCCTCCAGGGACAGATAGGCTGCTCAAAGCTCCCCACTCCCACTGGTGAACAAAGAAGCTTCCTTCTATCCAAGTAAGGAAATGGGCAACACAGGAACTATTCAAAAGTCCAGAATACAGCAAATCTGTATCAGGGACTATTCTAGCTCAGGAAAGGTGGGAAAACAAGGATTTTTATTGAACAAAATGCAAAAACAAGCTTAAATCTAGCAAAATAGCAGTTTTTACTCGCTTTTCGGTGAGAATAGACAGTCACAAAGGTAAAGGCAGAAAAAGGTACTTAAAATCTGGTAGCAGTCACTGTTTTTCATCTCTCTGCTGCTAGCACCACTCTACAGGACCACAAGGAGCTTGCTGAGTCAGAAACAAGCCAGTTCAGGCTCTTAACCCTTCCAATTTAGCTTTATCTGGTAAAAGAAAAAAAGTGTTTCTTCATTTTCTGAGGAGGCTCAAGTTTTTGAACCACAAAATGATTCTGCAGGGACAGACTCTGTTTTGTCTCCTCTGGTTTCTGATTCAGATTCTGAAGGGGGTGTGGCTTTGGCCAGTCCCTTTGAAGGATTCACTTTCTCTGAAAAATTTTCCAGAATGAATCAGTTGTGTCAGTTGGAACATAATGATATTCCACAGTCCCTGAAGAAGTATTATGATTTATTACAACTGGAATTTCCAGAAGCTACCCTAACATCTCCCATTCTTTCAGCATTGGAGGATGTTTTTGTCACAGCCTATTAACTTGCCTGAGCAACTAAATTGCAAAAGATTGCTTAGACTTATAAGTTTTTATACACTCATCACAGATCAGACTCAGCAGTATTGCTTTAGTAAATCCATCTAAACATTTAGTTAATACTAATTCCTCTCCTTCTGACAAGGGTCAGAAATCTTTCAATAGAGCTAGGGAGCAAAGCGTATTCTTCTGCAGCACTTGTTTTTAGAATTCTCATCTGTCAAACTCATACGTCAAAGTTTATGCTTGACTCTTATGCAAAAATGAGGACTGTTATAACATCTGTTTCTTCTTCTGATGATGAAAAGTCTGCCATGTATAATACGAATGCTCCTGTGTCTCGAGTATCTATTCACAATTTGAAACGTGCTTATGATTCTGCTAATGCCACTTCCTGTACTACTGCCACTGGAACTGTTATGAGGAGGTTTCCATGGCTGTGTTTTCAAAATCTTTCAGAAGATGTCAAAAATTAATGTTTGAATTCTCTATTGGATTGAAAATTTAGTTTTTAAATTTGTTTTCGTGCCATCTGTGGTAGAGGTCTGTAACAGATGTGATGAGAGACGTAAGCTGATTCAAGGGTTGTCTCAAAATTTCCAGCCTACCTTCTCCAAGTTTGCCAAAGAGTTTAATGCCACCCCTACAGCCTTCTTTAAACAGCAAAATAGACAGACCCATCAAGCTGCTGGTAAGCAAACATTTATAAAGCAATGACAGGGGGTTCCAAAAAGAAAGGAGGAAGCCCTCCCCCCAGAACAAGAGATAGTCTAATAAATATTAATAAGAATATACAGGACTGACCTACCATCCCTTTCCTACCCTGGCACTCCTTTAATCCTTCCAGAAAGTCTGAACCTCTATTTCCCTTTTTGTCAAAAGATAGTTTCAAACAGATGGGATCTGAAAGTAGTCCATCATGGTTACAGAAGGCAGTGGGAGTCTCGCTCCTTTTCAGGAAATCCCCCCCCATCTGCCAGACCAAACTCCTCCCTTTCCTCCTGTCACTCACCATCTGCTGTCTCGGGAGGTGTTAGAATTGGTCCCTCCTCTTCATATAGGAGAAGATTGTTACCCCTTATTGCCCATTTGAGTTTTTTTGGCAACCTTAGATTTAAAAAAATGCATACCATCACATTCTTATAGATCCAGATTTCAAATGTTTCTTAAGGTTTTCTGAGTCTGGATCATATTACCAGTTCTCTGCATTACACTTTGGTCTATTCACTGCTCCAAGGGTCTTCATAAAGTATCTAGCTCCAGTGATAGCCTACTGCAGACTGTAAGGTATTTACATTTTTCATTATTTAGATGACTTGCTTATCTTTGCAAAGTCTTTCTAAAGGGGCAGGAACCTCTCACCTGGGTAAGGGATCTTGTACACAGAATGTGGTTCCAGGAGAACTTACAATAGTCTTGTTTGGGTCCTTCTCACAGGATTGCTTATTGGGTTGTCTCCTGGACACCTTAATTCAAAGAGAATTTCATCCTCAGTAAAAAAGTGGACATGCATCTAAAGCTATTCCTGAGGTTTTTCCACTCAGACTACTACCTCAGCCAAGGAATTCCTCAAGATTTTAGTTCTCGTGACTTCTCTGACTCACATTTCCTCTTGCAAGACTCCACATGAGAAAAATCCAATGGTCCTAACACCAGCATCACTTGACATTTTAGATTCCAGATTTGGGGATTGTGAAAAAAAATTGCCAGTATCCAGATCTCCCATTCTCCCTTCTGTTTCCAGCACAGTCAGTCACAACAGCCTCAGACTTTGCTTGGGGAGCAGTACCTTTGGTGATAAAAGTGCAGGGTCTTTAAAACATTAAAGAGAGATCAAAACACAAACATAAAAAAGATGTTGGCACTTATTAGTGCTGTCACCTCTCTTAATCATCTATGGTTTTCAGGACCACTTCAAGTGTTTATAGACAACACCACAGTGATGTGGTATATAAACAAGTAAGGGAGAACCAGATCATAGCCTTTGTGCAGTCTAGTCATGGTAGCCTGGGATATAGCTTTTCATCACAATCCCACTCTACAAGCATCTTACTTACCACCAGAGAAAAACTGTGTGGCAGACAACCTGAACAGGACCAGGATAGACCCAATGAATAGAAATTGAATCAGGCGATCTTCCAAGAATTGATCCAGTTGTGGAGAACACCTCAAATAGACCTTAATGCCCAATGTACAACAATCAGTTGGCAAAATTCTGCTCCAGGACTCCATGCAAGAAGGTTTGAAAGACAGGTACTTTTTCTTTTCCTGGGACAGGCATATGCTTGTATGCTTTCCACCCTTTCCACTAATATTCTGGGTCATTCTGAAGATTCAGAAGTACTCTCCAAAGACCATTGTGACCCATCTGCTTGAAACTATCTTTTGACAAAAAACTGCAAGTGGAGGTTCAGACTTTCTGGAAGCTGGAATAGCAAAGGCAGATAAAGTCTAAAACTGAACAGAGAACTTTTACTACTATGTATTTCCCCTTATCATGGCATTGGAACATCACTTCGGTGCATGAGAGTGAGTCAGAGTTTGTCTGAGAGGTAACTAGTCTTACATCAGCACTGTACTGGTTCTAGATCCAGACATCTTGACTGAGGGTGGTCTCTTTTTTTTTACTCTGGAGATGTATCTTAGGAAAAGCCCAAAGTTGTGGTGTATACCAGTTTGTGCCAGTAAAACATGAAAGCCACCTCAGTTTTACTGCAACTTAAAGTAAAATTGTCTACTGTTTGTACATGTGCTCTAACAACTATTCTGTGTGTTTGTTTTGCTTTGAGACTGTGAGCAGAGTTCTTGATAAGGTACCACTTACTGACTCTGTAGCACTACTGGAAGACTTTATCACTCATGGAGAATGATGAAGACAGCTGGTCAAGCATGACTGTGAGGGTCAGTTTGCCTGATCTGAACCAACTGAAAAACTGTTACTGGGCTTTTCGATCAGTCACAGACTGTCCATAAAAACATCATGTTCGAATAAAAACTGCTTTTAAGTACATTTGGTACCAGAGTACCTTATGCCAAAAATCAGTGATCCATTTTGCAGTCATATCACCAGGTCCAATGCAGCACATTGTAGACTCTTAGACTGAGAGAAGTACATGAAGGTGCTGGTGGGTTAAGTCAGGCAGATGGGACTATGTCTGGATGACTCTAGCACATTCGATCTTGTTGTGAGGGTGTCCTGGAAACATCTAGAAGATATCTGTTTGTGGAGTGACTTCAACTTCAGTCTCTCGAAGAGCTTCAACTATACACTGGGGACAGCAGGAATATGCTGCCTAAATAAACCCTCTTCAAGAATTCGGTTGTTTTGGTAGTGACAATCAGCTATGGCTAGAAAAAAGTCTTTCAATGCAATGCTTGTGAGTGGGGAGGCTCCCTTGATTTGTTCCATGTGTATAAACAGGCCAAGAAAAGAACTGCTATGGCAGTCACTAAAGTGAAGGCCCATGTATGGGAGGAGTTTGACAGGGTCTGGGTAAATGATTTTACATGGCCTCAAAGAGATTTTGGCAAAGCATTCTGTGAATTGGGTAGGAGAACACTTTGCCAGACTGTCCTTAGCAATGATGGAGAATGGCTGGCCTTGACTATGGACATTGCTAACAGATGGAACAAACATTAACAAACTCTGGAATTAGTGGACATGTTCCAAAAACTGGGTCCATTTCTACAGATAATATCACTGCAGTAGTTAAGTAGTCTACATGGGAGTGGAACACATCTGAAAAGAAATACTGAAGACACTGGATATTATTGGACCATCAGTTAATGTACCTTTTCAGTGTTATGTGTCAGGTGAGGACAGTATCTCTGGAGTGGTATACTAAGGTGGTAATCCACATTTTCAGAAAGAAAAGGAGAGAGTGTTCCAGGTATACAGGGGTCACTATCCACACCCTCACTATCATATCCTTTACTAAGATGGTGGAAAGGAAGCTCTGTCTTTTAGCTTGGCCTTCAGTTAATGAGAACACTGTGAACTCTGCCTTGGCTGTGGAATAGTGAATCCATGTCTTGTGCTTGCACAGATACTAATGGGGATGTGAGAATATACCAATGAGGCAATATGTGTGATTTGTTGACCTGTAATAGGCATATGATCACATACCCAAGAAAGTTTGGGAGGAGATGCTACAATAGTACAGAGGGCTCCAATGTCAGTATTGAGCCTTCCTGAAGACACTGGAGGGTATAAATGTATCTCCAAACACCATCATATTGGGTGACTTCAACTACCCGAATATAGACTGGGAACATTACTCAAGCCCTAACTTTCTGCGGGGAAGTCTTCCTGTCAAATAGTCAAAGTGTGCCATGGAACAGTTTAGTCACTGGGGAGAAGAGGAAAATATAAGATCTCATTGTCATCATCACAAACATGCAAATGAAAAACCACACACATGGATATCCTCATTGATGAGATCTGATCATGAACTAATCATCCATGGCAATCCCACCCACACAAACCCCCCAAAGGAAAAAAAAAGAAAGCAAACTTCACACTACTCAAGACTCACACTACTAAAGACTGTGGTGTGGAAGCCACAAAGGCAAGCAACCAGAAGCCCACCCACACCAAATGAAGCCCTACTACCAGCCTTACACTCATCCAGGACTGCATGGATCAGGAATCCCAAAAAAAGCCATAAAACCAAAACTCTTTCCACCACACGACATGGACCAGTCCCAGAGACCCCTTTACAATTCCTCTTTTAAAATAAGATAAAAGCTAAAACATGATAGAACAAAATCCAAAAGAAGAAACTCATAAATCCATTAGTAAAAAAAAACCGCCAAACATAAATTTTGATGGATTGAATTGGAGAAAATTGCCATGGATTTCAAGGACAATCCAAATATCTGGAAACAAATGCTCATGGAAACAACAAGGGAATAAAAAAAAAGTCCAATAAAAGGAAAGAATCATAACTAAATCACTTCACCCACAGAAATTGCCAACAACATCACTGAAGGACCAGTTCAGTGCAAAGCCCACTCTCCCCCTAAGGAGATAGAGACACCCCCCCCAGCCGAGTGTAGCTGACTGAAAGCTGCACATCGAGGTCAAAGCCTGCCGTCAAAAAGTGTAACCCACAGCATCAATGGGACAAACTGGTCTCCAAAGAGTGCTGTGAGGGGAGGTCAAGCCACAGGATACAATACATAAGGAGCATGTTTAATCTCAGCCTACCACAGGATATGTGCCCATATGTGGCGTGCGGGGCAACTGTGGTCCCACCCACAACACTCAGTCACGGACCCTGGTAATTACCGCCCCATAGCATAGGACTCTAGAGTCTGGGAGCTCAATTAACACCGGATGTCATAGGCAAAAGCATAGGGATTGAAGATATAGCTTTGTCAGAGACTGGCTTTGCCTTGGCGGTCACATCGAAGATCATGAGCAGTCTTACTTGCCATTGAGTGGAAAAGAAAGTAACAGTCACTTAGGCCATTGATGCAAACAGTCACACAAAGCTACTGCCTACCTTGACCTTGCAACCTACAAACACAAAACCCTGCAAACTAATGCAAGAATGAAACAGCTTATGTAGAAACAAACATGTCTGGTTGGGGTTAGGAGTTGCTGGCTAGGCACAGGGTTAACGGTCTGGGACTGTGTCTCCAGGGGCAGTCACAAGTATGGCCCCACAGGGGTTTGTCCGCTGCCTGTTTTGGTTGGCCTTGGCATCTACTTCTCAGTACAGAGGGCAGGAAGAGGGAGAAGGACTGAAGACTTGGCTGCGGCTGCCACTGGGGCATGATGGATCAGAATAAAAATGCAGATACCTGACACTTGTGCCTCAAAGATAGGACTCAGTTAAAACATGCAAAAGGTGCCAGTCAGCCATGGCCTGAAGGTAATCAGGGTATGGGGACCCAATGCCTGGGTGCAATCAACTAAAAGCCCACCATACAATCGTGGATCCGAGAAAGCTAAAGCACAGAAGTGGGGACCCTTTGGGGACCACAGCTAGAAAGCTTTTTTAAATTGCTTCTACAAGAATGGTTCTGATCCCAGATACCCTGAGTCCAAATCATGAAGGAGTCAGATCCCATATCAGACTCTGTATCCCTGTAATTGTACTTATCACTTCAATGTATCAGTCCAATGCAATGCCCACATTGATGTATCTCACCGACATCTGCAGCAATTGGGACCCCCCAAAAGTTCCTGAAAAAAAGGATGAATCCAAAACCAGCTCTTCAATACATATGCCATGTCCAAAGGTGACAGATCCCTCATATACATAACCACCTGCTCAGAGGATGGACACCTCCCACTCAAACATCAAATCCACAACCCGCCACTAATGGACATGCTCCACCTCAAAAATCAAAATCCCAAAACCTTAGCCTTTCTGGAATTTAAATTTATCCATGGATATAAATAGACGTGGTTGGAGGGATAGTCCTGTGGAGAGAGACTCCCTATGCTGTGGAATAAAATCCCGAGAGTGATGTGGATGGGAATAACAGCGCTGCATTCCTGAGAGAAATCTGTTCCTGTGGATGGGAGATGAGTGGGTGGGAAATCAGGGCTGATTCTGTGTCAGGCCTGGCAGAAACCACAAACCTATGAGTCTCATTCAGTCCCTGTTATCTGCAGGGCAAAAGTTATATTTATATTCCTTATTTAAGTCAGCTATATTCAAGGTGGACATAGCACTCAAACAAGATTATATCTTATCTTCCCACCTTTTCATTATTTTCTGGACAGAATAAAAAGGCACAAATATGATTTCAAGTGTATCCAGCTTGGGATTTGAGAGCTGCATCAGTGAAGTTTGCAGATGATCTTCTCTTAGCTTCAAGTGACTGTGATTACTGACATGCAAAGTGACTGTGATTACTGACATGCACTGCTATGGAAGTGACTGTGATTATTGACATGCAAAGTGACTGTGATTACTGACATGCAAAGTGACTGTGATTACTGACATGCACTGCTATGGACGTGACTGTGATTACCAACATGCACTGCTATGGAAGTGGCTGTGATTAATGACATGCAAAGTGACTGTGATTACTGACATGCACTGCTATGGAAGTAACATTCATGAAAAGTAAGCTTAAAATGGGAAATCAAAACCAATTCAGATGTACTCTTGTTTACAGCTTTATGACCCAAAATAGTAGAGTAGTATCAACAAGGTAAACAAATATGTACTTTTGTATTATTTTGTACTCAGTGGTCAAAGCTCTGGATAACTCAATAATAAAGCAAACAGAATGCTATAAATATCTAGGAATAATTCTAGATCCACTTCTCACATTCAAACAACATGTATGACAGCTAATGTCAGTTACCATTTAAGAGACTGTCTCAAATTTAAACTACATTAATCTTCAAGTTAGGTGTGCCACTAGAAAAATGTCAGTATACCCCAGCTAAAATATGTTGTCCCCATCATAACTCTCCAATCTTCCAAATATACAGAATACACGCAGATACATTACCCTCTGACATAGAGTTGAACATCACTGTAAAGCCCAGACTTACACTAAATGGCTTTGCATTACAGCCAGATCAATATTATTTCATTCTACCTTTGCACACAAACTTATGTACAACAATCACTTTCCAGTTTGTATAAATAAACTAAAATTGAGAACTTCCTCATACTTATTAAGATTCCAGAATGATGAAACACTAGCTTTCCAAAGATGTCCCTTATTTCAAGTTATAAGATAAAAAACATTTTCCAAATAAATTCCTGGTAACTGGAAACGTCTAACAGCAAACATTCACAGACTGATAGGCTGGCAATGTATGGGGTGTTAAGGTTTAAGAGAAAACAATCCCTGCAAACAATGGCATCACTGCCAATAGGTACACCCTTTGCCACAGGGAAGGAATAAGCCATAAATCTCTTATTAAGGTGAGAATGACCACATCAGTATAGTGGCTGAGGGAAACTCAATGGGTAAGGGAGGACAGCAGTAAGAAAAGAAAAGAAGTATAGAATAATTTGCCTGCTTTCCTCTTACTTCAATGTTTTTTTTTTTTTTTTTTTTTGCCAAAGGTAAAATTGCAGCATACCCGTCTTTCAGATAACCATGACAATGTCAAATGCACACAATTTGGCAAAATATGAAAGACAGTGTGTGCGTGTGTGCGTGTGTGTGCGTGTTTGTGTGTGTGTGTGCGCGCGTGCATGCGTGTGTGTGTGTGTGTGTGTGTGTGTGTGTGCGTGTTTGTGTGTGTGTGTATGTGTGTGTGTGTGTGTGTGTGTGTGTGTGTGTGTGTGTGTGTGTGTGTGTGTGTGTGTGTGTGTGTGTGTGTGTGTGTGTGTCTGTGTGTGTGTGTGTGTGTGTGTGTGTGTGTGTGTGTGTGTATGTGTGTGTGTGAGACAGAGTGTTAGTGCAGCAGCTAGTTCCCTTGAGGGAAGTCTTTTATTCAGTAAGTCACTGATCTTTGAGAGAGATTTTTTTTAATAGAAAGAAGTGATCTAGTCAGCTCAGAAGAAGAGGGAACCGGATCATAAGATCAAAGAAAGTTACTAGGCAAATGGCTTTGAGACCCTTACAAGCCTAGCTAAGAGTTTAGCCCCAAAAAAGAAACCTTGGTCAGCACCTGTCGCCCCTGTTAGTGAGAGACACAAGTGGAACCCCTGGGACAAATAACAGCGATAAGCTAGTTAAATAACTGATTTTGGTGGAAGGAATACAATTAACTCTGAGTTTGACATATAATGGGTTTTCTTTTCAACCAGAACTTATTTAATCAAATCCCAGAATTTAAAATACTAAGAAAACATGAGGTTCTGGAATAGCTGCAGACAAGTGTCTTTATTTACTTTAATTTCAGCATAACTTTGCCCCTAAACTCTCAAAATGATGAGGTGTTTGTCAGGAGTTTTTTGTTTTCTTCCAGACTTTACAAGTACTATCCCCAGTTTTTAATTTGCTCTTTAATTTTCAGTAAGTTTGGTGTAGTTGTGACCGTTCACACCCTCACTATCAATAGGAAAACCTGCTTCCTACATGGTGAGCGGGATACTGTTACGTTCATACATACATACATACATACACATGTACATACATGAATGCAAATATTTCAAGCACTGGCATTAATACCCTTCAAGCCTGCCAATATACAAAACACTTGTTCCCATAATAAGTGTGCAGACTGTGCTTACAAATATCTAAACCAGTACTTGCTTTAATGTAATGTGGTAGTCTGTTCCATGCATCAGCTACTCTGCCAGATAACCAGTTAGTATACCTCTGATTTCAATAGAATCTTCTACATAGTCTGTCTGATGATTCTCTAGTACTTTTTGATAAACCCAGACATTCCCAGAGGTAGTTGTCTCTAAATGCCCTATATACCTGAATAAGATCCCCACTAAGATATCTGTAAGAGATACTGTACAAGTTCAGATATTATAGTCCTTTATAATAACTTAAATTTTCACATCCATGGATGCCCTTGGTATATTTCTGCTGTACTCTTTCCAGTTTACTCATGCTTGTTTTCTTATAAGTTTCTATATCGTTATTCCATATTCAAGTTTGGGTCTAATGTAACTAACAAGCAAATACTTCATCATTTCTGATTTCCTAGACTTGATAAATCTTTTCATACAACCTATAGTTCTATAACTATCTTTAACCAATTGATTGATATGCTTAGAAAAAACTCAGAGCTGGATCTACCCATATACCCAGGTCCTTAAATGAATCTACAGTTTCAATCACTGTATGGTGTATTACATATTTACCTTTCAATTTATGTCTCCCAGATCTCATTTGCTTAGTTTTTAAATCTTTTATTCAGATTTTATCAGCAATCACAATCACAATATATCAAAACAAACATATTTACATATGCTTAGTTTTTAATGTATTTATCAGTATATTATTCTCCTGTCCCCAAATGGTCAATTTAGTCAAGTTCCTTTGCAGACATACCTTATCTGCAACACATGTAATCAGTTTACCCAATTTCAGGTCATCTGTATATAGACTATAGAACACCTCAGATGAAAAAGTTAGGTCTGAAAGATATAATCAAAACACATAAGGGCCTAGGACAGAGCCCTGTGGGAAACCCTGACTGTAAACAAGAATTTCACCTGTCCAATTGCTGTATGATACTTGCCATGTCCTATTTGTAAGCCATGCGGTAATCTATCTTATCAAGAGTACGTTGATAGTTGTTCTAATTTATTGATCAGTGTTTTGTGTATGACCCTGTCAAATGCTGAACTTAAATCATCATAGCACAATTTATTCATTCCTTCATAGCTGTTATTCTGTTGTTATAAAACATCATGTTACAGGTGGTAATAGATCTATTTTCAACATATGCTTGCTGATGTATGCTTTCAAGTCCCAACCTATTCAATAACTTATCCAATATTACTTTCGCCGTTATTTTTCCACAACATGAAAGTAGACTTATGGGTCTATATGACTCTGGGTTTGTCCTACTCCCCTTTCCCCTAAAGACAGGTTTAATAAGTGCATGTCTCCAATCCTGAGGAATCTCCCCATATTTATATGACCTAGAAAATAATAGATGTAATGATACTGTAAGTTCTTGCTGAAGTGTTCTTGGGTCATTATTATTAATTCCATCTCCTCCCTGTGCTTTGTTTGGATCCAATTTGCACAGTTATTTTTCAATATAATCTAATTTGATTCCAATTTCTGTGGTTACCTGGATGTCACTAGGACAACTTATCACCCCTTTGTGGAGCCAAACTGCTTTGCTTAAGATTTTGTAAATATTTCTATAATCTGTTGTGTCTGAGAATAAATTTTAGAATCTACACACAGTTTATCAATTTGTATGTCTTTACTCTTTCCACATCTTATGTATCTATAAAAATGTTCAATATCTTTATATACATTTCCTTCAATTTTTTCTTTTCTTGATTTATGATTAATTTGTTTGTCCATCTTGTTTATTTCAATCAAAGTTGTAGTTCAACCTCTCTTTAATTTCTTATAGTTTTTTGTCTGTCACCTTACCCAGGTAATTTGTTCTTATGGAATATATCCCCCTTGATGTTGTATGCCTAGATCCTGATTTTTAAACATTTTTTTTTATTTTTTGCACTCAGACAATTTCTCTTTTAAAACTTTCCACATTCCATCTGCAGTTTTCCACTGAACACATCACTCCAGTTAGTTTTACATAGTGACTGTTTTGCTTGCATATAATCTGTAATTAATCTTCTGGGTTTTGGTTTGGCAGAATTATCTAGCAACAAATTAACCTTTATAACCCCATGATCACTGCACATCAACAGTGGCAAAACTTGAATTGAAGTAACAGTAATTTCTTTAGGAACAGAAATTATACCTAGTCTGTTCCATTCCCTGGTAGTTTTATTTGTACAATCTGAAGCAGTTGTTGTTCCTGAACATATATTGTGAATAATTTCCTTACTGATGTTTTTGAATCAATATTCCAGTCAGTTTCTGGTAAATTTAAGTCCCCAGCTAATATTATTTATCCCTCCTGTGTTTCATGTAAGAAATGTATGAATTCCTCTAGGTCATCAGCACTTGACTTTGGTGTTCTATGCACTCCAACAATTGTTATATGTACCAGGGTCATCTTTATTGTCACAGTTACATAATCTATAATATTGGTGTTATCATTGAACATGTAATAATCACAGATCTCATAACTATCTTTAATCCCTATTATAATATCTCAACTGACTTTTTGTTAGAATGTCTGTTACAGTACAAACATTTATACCAGGGCAGAACTGGTTTCCAGTCATTGTTTTTAACCATGTTTCACAAACAATAACATCAATTTTCTGGAAACATATAACATTTTCCAATAAAAAAAAAACTTTAATGCTCCTAGCATTGACAGCCATCAGGGATGCATCATAAGTTTCTATCTGTGAACTGTTAACTTGTTGATAACATCAACATCTCTCTTGGTACTGTTGGTATTAATGGTTTTTGGACTAGTCAATAATGAATGTGGAGTACTACAGGACTTTGATTTTAACCTCAAGTAGACGTCGACAAAGAAGTAAATGACGGTATTTAAATATTATGAAGGACTGCAGAGAGCTTATTGATACTGATCTCTAATATTGTAGCTGAGGGCATTTGCTTGAATGTATTTTATTGCTTATTTGTTAAATGTCAATCAGGGATAATGTGATTTTCTGATTGTGGATTTTTTGGTAAATTCTTCTATAATTTGATTAAAGCTGAAGTCACATAGTCTGAATTTCAGGGTCAGATGCCGTGGCCCATTCAAACTGATATAAAAAGAACAAGGAGGAAGAAAATAGATCAATCTTACTCACAGTTTTGTGTGACCGTTCAACAAAATCTGGAATAGGATGTATTTTGGTGCAAAAATTTCATTTGCTTACTGTGATAAATTCAAACCCACAATTAAAAATATTTTTAGCAAGTTGTGGTGAACCACCCCTATATTATGGGGACCTGGTAGGTCACTTCTATACATATGGTAATTTTTGGAGTACCGTAGGATTTTAATTTTTGGCCAGGCCTCTGTGATAAGGAGCAAGTTTGGTTACAAACGTGCCCAGACCTCCAGCTGTCTTACTACGGAGTCTGTTCATTTCATGTGCATAATTTAAGGTGCTTAGTTAAAGGGTGAATTATTTAAATGGCACGCTTTGCTGATTGGATTAAACATTTTTTTTTTTTTTTTGTCTACAGAAAGTAGAAGCAGGCATTTGGCAAACTTTCCTCAAAGAGGCTGGATTTAGGTTTGAATTACCATGTAGAAATGAAGAGTAGGCCATTACCAGGAAGATGAATTTCCTGAAGGTTCAGATAGGGTACTATAATTTTAATAGAGTGCCATCAAGTTGCACTTGAAATGAAAACACTAATACAGTGTTTATAACAAATATTATTGTATCTAATACGGAAGTGTCTACATTTGGCTAAGTAGTCTGAGATCTTGTCTCAAGTGCATTGGAAGACTAGCAGGAAAGAGAGAAACTATAATGGCTACCAACGATATTTGAATGGTATCTGAAAGGAAATGGAAGATGGAAAGCAAGACACATAGAGACTGGAGTAGAGTGGAAGAAAAGTTGTGACTTAAAGAGTGTGCTTGATTGAGGGTAGGTGGAGCAGAGAGTGATGGAGTTATGAAAGCAGGTTCAGCAGTAAAAGTGAGGCATGGTTGAGAACTGAGTGAATTAAATTAAGACTTCATCTAACTTCTCAAATGAAGTCAATTAGTGCATAAGAGAGTAAGGCAAGAGGAGGTTAAATAGGAAATTATCTTAAAACTTTAGTGCATACTACTCTTCCTATAAACGTAAACTTTTTTACATTAACCACTCTCAAAATTTAGCTCTGTCCTTCGTAATCCCTCCTAGAGTAGGTGTTTTGGGGAGAAAAGGCAGTCAATTGCACTTAATAAATAATCACTGTAATTAGATTTATAGAGTTCAGAAAATGCATGATGTTCATTATATTGATCACCAGTGCAGTACCCTTAGCTATAAGGGTTATAGCCTGCCAAGGATATAACAGCAAGCCAGCTTCCAAAGATTCAGGGCACCTTCTATGCACTCAACCTGGCAAGTAGCTCAAGGTGAGCTGATTAAAAGACAAGTTTAGGTGCAAACCCCTTCAGAGTTTTACTGCCATCGAAGAGTATGCTCCTCTGAGACTTTCAAGGCTCAACAGTTGGATTGTGCTTTCCCTTCTGGGCAGAAATTGATATGCAATATTTATTTATTTTATACATAATCAGTATTATTGAACCCACTCAAGTGCAATATTAGCCACTCCAGCTGTTGCAAATGCCTGGCCAGTTAAATGCGGTAGGGTGCATTGTACTCGATTATTGGTCTAATGAGGGCTAAATATAATAGGACTATGATCTCTTTAGATCTGGGTGCCATGCCCTTACTTATAAGTTGTGCCACAAAGTAGGATTTTCTCACTTCCATTGACACATGGTGATCAAAGTTAAGGTTATTGTCAACCTGAGCTACCAAGTCCCTTACTGCTGGGATTAATCTTAGCAGAGTGTTATTAATGTTGCAATCTGCAGGGGTGGCTGTCCTCCCAAAGGGTATAATTATGCATTTTTTGCATTGAGTTTTAGGCCATGGTTCTAGCACCAATTATTAGTCTGTGTCAGACCCTAATACAGGATAGCCATCAGCAAATATGGTCAGCCAAAGGCCTGTACACTTTCCTTGACTTCTGAGAAGTATATTCCAAACAGGAGAGGTCACAGAACCTGTGGACACCACTCATAACAAGTCTCTTGGTGGAGGTGGATTTCCCCACCCTAACTTCTTGAGTCCTGTCTGTGAGCCATTTCACTATCCATTTGGTGACCCAGGGATTTATGCCGAAATTTGTGAGTTTGTCTATAATACCCAAATGAGGTATTATGTCAAATGCCTTTGGCAGGTCAAGTTAGGCATTATGTAGCATTTTGCCCTCATCTGTGGATGTAGTGACTTTCTCAAAGAAGTCCACCAAGTTTAGTATTCATGACCTCCCCTTGACAAAACCAAACTGGGATTGGTCCAGTATTTGAAGATTTCCTGTCTTTTGTTAATAAGGTCCATGATATTTCTATCCATGGCCTTGCATATAAGACTAGTCAAACTTATGGGTCTGTAGTTCCCTAGATCTGTTGATAGTCCACCTTTGTGTAGAAGGCTGGCTGTTACAGTCCTCCATTTCTCCAAGGGGCAAAGCCTGTCTGGAGGCTAGGGCTGAACAGAAATTCTAGTGGGCTTGGCAAATCATGTTTCAAGCTGTTTAGGAGCATCCTGGTATATTATCAGGACTCACTGATGTAGTGTTTTTAGCTCTGGGGAGTGCAGTGAGGACCTGTTCTTTAGCATAAGTTGGGGGGAGAAATGGTAGTGGGTATTTCTTGGAGGTAAATGGGGGTAATGTGGGGTGAAACAGGAGCTAGATTTATTGGTGAGCAAATTTCCTACATCCTCTGGTACTGTATAGGAAGTTTCATTTACTATTAGTTCAGCATACTATTAGGTGAACCCTTTAAGGTTGCGTACATAACTGAAAAATGCCTTATGGTTATCCTTAGCATGTGGACTTTGGTGGATATGGTTAGTCCCATACATTCTTGTTCAGACCGACGAGGGAATTATTTTATCCTTTGTGCATAGCCCTTCCTATTTTTGGATAGGATTATCTTTCTTTAGTTTTCCAACCTATTTATCTTGGGTGTCCACCAACGATGCTTGTTTTTGGAGTTTGTCCTATGCTTATTTTGGTTTCATATTGCTATTTCTATGCAGTTATCTACATGCTTGTACAGGGTTTCTGTAACAATTCCACATAGGCCACTATATTCTCTGACTATGGGGGGGCTTGGAATTTAGCTGTGCTATCACTTAATAGGAGGCAGTTAGCCTCGGAACAGTTCTTAAAGGTTCTGTTTTTTGCTGAGAGTTCAGCCTTTATATTTATTTCAAGGGTGAATGCTTTATTATCTGATCTGACCTTTGAGGACATTTCACAAGTAGGGGGTGCAATGTTCCCTCATATTTGTGATTACCAGATCCAGAATATTTGCACCCTTAGTAGGTGTGCAAACTAACTGTTCCATGGTGTTTGCATTGACAAAATCCAGGAAACTTTAAGCCTGAATGTTAGTGGTTATGTATGTATCCCAGTTTATGGTGGGATAATTGAAATCATCCATGAATATGGTGTTGGTCTGAATTGTGAGTGACTTTGGTACATTCAAGTATGTGGTATGGTTATCCTGGGTCATAGACGGGGACCTATAGCTAGCAAGGTATTGGACTTTAACCAAGGTTAGTTGGACATGGAGTAACTCACACATGTCATACTGGGGTCCAAAGGGAGATATGATAAGTCAGCAAGCAAAGGAGAGCAGTATTGCTAAAAATGAATTCATCCTCAAGTCTTGGTGAGTACGTTCACGAGGTAGACCCTGTTTTTCACAAAATCTCACCAAGACAACACTGATATATAGACTGTATGTATACAGCATATATCATGGACAGAAGTAGGTCAAAAATTAAAAAAAGATAACTGGGCGCACAAGACCCAGGATAAAAAAGTGCCCAATCCTGGTAGGCGCACTGGTGCCAGGACTGGAAAAAATGACAGTGTAGGATCCTCAAGACATGGAAACATTCCTACAATGGGGCCAGGCCAGGCTTGGGGGAGGATGCCCCCCCCCCCCCACTGTAGAAGGAAATAGCAGCCCACATGAATCACAAAAACTGATAGGCCAAAGAAGAGCCATAAAGATGACAGAGTGGACTATTGAGGATAAGAAATAAATGATGTATTGTTACTATTATATAAAAAGCCCAGAATTTCCACACACAAGATATACAAAAAAATTGAGAGAGAAATTAGAGGAAAGAAAAATACTTCCACAAGAAAAACTGTCAGAAGCTTCAAATAAAAATTTGTATTCATTAATGCAACAGATTTGTGAAAAACAGTATATAGACCAAGAAACTTTAATATGTTTGGAAAAAGAACCATCTGAGGAAGTGTGAAAATATAAACAACAAAACCTAGAGATTTTTGGAAAGTATAAAAAAGAAATATGGACATGGGAAAGAAAGAGATATTTGATATGGTACAATATTTATGCAAAGATGAAAGCCACATTAATCAGTATAAAGAAGGTAGCCCCTATGATAATCGAAGAGAAATACAGGTAAAGGCATCCAGATATGGTAAATTTCACAATAAAAACTAATATCACAAAGAGGGAGTGTAGAAAAGAAGATTAGTAAAGTAGAAGTTAAAAAAATAGAAGTTGAAGTTATGGAGTGCCTGCGAATTGAAAGATTTGATGTAGAAGGTCTAACACAGGTTACATTACAGCATGATGGAATGAGTCCTCAAAGTAAGGAAAAACAAGAAAATCAGGAGACATCTGAAGAAAAAATATGGACATGGGAAAGAAAAAGAGATTTAATATGGTGTAATATCTATGGAAAGGTGAAAGCAAAACTAATCAATATAAAAGGGCAGCACCAAAGATATTTAAAGAGAAATACAGGTAAAGGAATCCAGACGTGGAAACACCGTATACCACAACCTCTGCGCCTGGACCTCTAACAGATTTACCGACAAAATGTTACCTTTCGTGCGACAGCCAGTTTTGATCTCACCAGTCTATCTCCAGCCCATGGTCTGATACTTCCCCTGGCAAATTCGGACTCATTTGTTTTTGGTCAATGGTTCATCTATATATATATATATATATGTTTTTGTCTTTCATGTTTTCTACAATGGTTCAGTATTACTTTTTTTCGTGTCTTTCTAGCTTTTCAGGTTACATATCAGTGCCTTTTTAAGATTGTTTTTAATTAATATTCCTCATTCAGTTCCATAACTTAATACATTGGTTTCTACTGATATCCATTATTTAAGAATTTTTCACTATTTTGTTTCTCTTTTTAGTTTCTGTATCTTATTTTTTGGATATCTAGCCTGGTTCTTATTTTTTGGTCTTATTTTTTGGTTTTCTAGCCTGTTTTGTATTTTACATACATGTTATTTTACATACATGTTGTTGCTATTTCTCTAGTACGCTCGGCTTTGCTTATTATGCTCTTTTAGGTCGTCCACCATCCTGATGAAGATTTCAAAAAGTGTAGCCTAACAATGTATTTTACCAGCAAGGGTTGATTTTTTTCCAGCAAGACTATTTTTAGTTAACTACATTTTTTTAGCTAATTTTAGCTAATCTCCGAACTTCACTATTGTAGGTTTAGAGTGATTCTACTAACCACGTATGAGCTGGCTCAGGGTATCTAACCTATCAGATTGTAAGGTATGATGTCAAGTTGGCGTGTCCAATCACAATAAAGTTTTTTTCACCCACACTTGATTGGCTCCCACTGACACACCCCCAGGTACTCTTATAAAAGGAAATCCTCAGGATCACTCTTTCCATTAAGGAACTACGCTTTGATGGTGATTGTACTTCTGGTACTTTTTACTTCAATAAAGTACGACCTTCTAGAATCTGAACTTCGACCATGTTGATTTTTTGCCACCACGGCGAGCAGAGCTCCTTAGCCGAGCCACATTTACATTGTTTTGCCTGTTTTTTCTGTGTGTTTCATCTTTGATTTCTAGCTGTCACACTAGCGGTTCCTCTCAGCAGGCGACCTGACCAGCCAGAACTACGACCTGTATACAAAGCCTTTCTAAAGGGTTTACTCAGCCTTCAACCACAAGCGCTCGGGTACGCACAGCCTTTCTCAAGACTTTACCGGTAGCCCAGCTTCTTCACTGACATCCCAGCATACCTTTATTAAGGTAGCCTACCTGGTCATCCACTTATTCTTGGCTTCCCTAGGGTATTTTATTCGTGGACAAAACTTTACAATACAAAAAAATAAGAAGCCAAAGAGGAAAAGTAGAAAAGTAGATTAGTAATGGAGAAGTTAAAGAAAGAGAAACTGAGGTTATGGAGTACCTACAAAGTGAAGGATTCAGTGTAGAAAATCTAATTCAAAAAGCACCACAACAGGATAGAGCAATGGACATCCAAATTAAGGGGAAACCAGTGAAACAGGAAGCAATTGGTCAGGTGCCATATGAAGATATTTTGGAGCATACCTCTCGTGTACCTCATTATGAGGAATGTACCTCATTTGGGGTCTTAAAAAGTTTCTTGTTCCTCGAAGTTCCTCAAAGTTCCACATTGAAAGACTGCCACACATTCAGTGTTAGGAATTTTTTAAATGAAATCCATTGTAAATAGAAATGAATCATATTAATTCATTATAAGATCTTCTTTATAAGTAAAACCAGCATATTTTAACCATCCTATGACCTTCCTAGTTGAAGTTGTTAGTAAGCCATTAGTATGTGTTCCACATTTTGCCCATTTGCTCCACATTATGAGGGCCAGTGTTCCTCATTTTGGACATGGAAGGTTGAGAGCTATGTTTTGGAGCCTTCCACAGGAAACCAGTATGAATATTCACTTGAAGCTGGAGAGCAAGGGAAGGAACAGGAAAAAGTGGAATCTCTGAAGCAGTCAATGTTGAGGAGTGATAGGCCAGTGAGTTCCCATATGACAGAGCAACGGATGACACCGGATGAAATTGAAGAGAATGTGCCACAGGAAGATGCTATAGAACTTTCTATAGAAGGCCCACAGTAAATGGAAAACAAAAAATGTGCCCTCGGTTTAGCAGAAAATGAGAGAAGAGTTGCTTGATTTAATAGAGATAGACATATTAAGACCAATGAAAGAAATAGAATGCAGAAGGTTAATAAAACGCAAAAAGTCAGAAGTTTGATAAAACAAATGAATACACTAATTAGAACTGCCCATAGAGATCCATGCAATATAACAGAAGTAAACAGGATATAATATTGTGCAGCTAAATTAATAACTGATAAAGTTCTACCACAAGAACACAAAAGAAAGAAGGAAGGAAGGAAATAGAAAGAAAGAAAGAAAGAAAAAACAAACACACACACACATGGCCACATAACTACTTCTTTAGTGATTCATTTTACAGTGTTGAAAGTAAATCACTAGCTGCCCATTATATACAGCACCACTGCAGGCATTGGGAGCAACCTACTTGTATCCTTTAAGTACCACACACACACACACACACACACACACACACACACACACACACACACACACACACATGCAGATAAATAATTTCAAATATGAATGTAACAAAGAATAAGTTTTTTTTAGTTTGTGTTGTATCACTTTTTCATACTTCTCATTTTATTTAGACTTTTAAGCAGCATTCTTACAGTCCACTTCCAGTGCAAGACAGAATTCAGTTGAATATTTTATAGATCTTTTCTATTTGCTTTCTTCCACCTTCATAAAAATGTCAGTTCTGTTTTCTGCGGTTCCTTGGTTCTGCCCTCACTCTCCTCATCCTCTTCTACTGTAGGTGTCAGGCTCTGATATTTGCTATTCACTACCCGTGTCTCTCTCTCTCGCTCTCTCTCTCGTACTTTCTTGCTCTTTCGGCCCTCTTACTCAGAATACATATTACTCCACCTATTTCCTTTCTGTCTCTTTATCCTGTTTAGTATTTCATTACCATAACAACTATATAACAAGGAAACAAGGGTGTGACTGTGTTGTAACTCAAATTACCTAACAGAGATTGCATTCTTTGGGTTTCCTTTCAGTGTTATACACAACAGAAAGCAAAAATAACCCGTTTCAGTCACACTCTTAGGCATTCAAGGCATGAACATCACTAAATGAAAAGTAACTGCTCTGTTACTGAGTATTAATGCACAGAGTTATATTAATATCAGGTGTGCGCATCTGTGCACACGTGTGTGTGTGTGTGTGTGTTTGTGTGTGTGTGTGTGTGTGTGTGTGTGTGTGTGTGTGTGTGTGTGTGTGTGTGTGTGTGTGTGTGAAATATATACAGCTTCATGAAATTGTAATATTTTCTCCTGAAACTTGCTGTAGATATGCGTCATGAATGTTACAAAAAAAAAATTCTTCTCAAATGTCTTCAGCTTAAGTCAGATTTTACCTTTAATATGTGAAACTGACATCCGAGTCGAACTGAAATATTCTTATAGTTTTTGTGTACTCTAATGCATAATAAAAGACTTTAGTGAATAAGTTTGATAAAAACACTGACACTTGTCATGGTCCTAACTTTAATATAGGATTAATGCCGATGAGAAAAATTAGTTCTTTTGAGATTTACGTTTAGCTGGTTAGGATTGATCTTGAGAGTGAAACCTGAGAGATCCGATGTTCATGCAAGTCAGGAGTAAATCCCAGCCTTAACTCCCACCCCTCTGAGGTCAAAACATTTTAAAGCATTTTCCCATATTTCATTGGCTCACTGAGTGTGTCCATGTATAAACTGCTTAACAATTGCAAATGTGTGTTTGTTGGCTTTGACTAACAGAAGGATAAGGCCTTTCCAAGTATGTAAGAAAACTACTAATTTTAGCAATGAAGGCAGTTTTATTGTCATAGTTTATACTTAAAATGGAGATTTGTGCAGACAAACTGTGGTCTTGGTACAGAATACCTTCACAATACTAGAAAAGTAAATATGACAGAGCTGATGCCTGCATGCAGAAAATTTTATATCACCTCATTTCTCATTCGATTTTACTATTTTTGTAGGTTCATAGGTTCATAGGTGTGCGTATGTATGAGAAGTCTATTCCATAGCATGGGCAGTCTCTGGGTTATGAACCTGTCCCTCCAGCATCTTCTGTTGATTGTGGTAATGAGGTTGAGGTCTCTGGAGCGTGTGGTGTGGAGGGACTGGGATTTCTTCAGATGTAGCATTTCTAACAGAGCTGGGTCAGACATGGCTTTGTAAGTCGGCCACCAAACCCAGACCGAAACACTAAAGGTGGAGGAGTGTCCATATTCACCAAGGATATTCACACCTCCAGGCTAGTTGCCAAAACAATGCATCTGAAATTCTCCAGCTGCAACTAACACTATGTAAGACTGCAATCCAAACTGTAGCTTGCTACAGACCCCCCCCCCAAGATTCTCACTACACCTTTCTAAACATACTGGAAAATATTAAGATACAACCAAACACCATAACACTGGATGATTTAAACTACCCTGCCATTAACTGAGAAAACTACTCGGGTACCAACACCTTTTCCCAACGGTTCTTGGAATTCATAAATTCCAATGCCCTGGATCAACTAATCCATTGTCCCACCAGGGGTTCCAATATCCTAGACCTGGTCATTACCAACATGGGAGATAGATGCTCCACACCAGTGGTCATCCCCTCATTGGTCAGGTCTGACCATAAGCAAATCACCCTTGACATCCACATCCCACCCCCCAATAAGAAACCCCCCCGTAAAAAACTTCTCCAAGCCAACTTCATGCTACTCAAGTCAGCAGTGACAAACTTCATGACACCCATGCAGACAGGAGCTGAAAGGTTGACTGCTGAATCCTACACTAAGGCACTGTACGAGCACATCCACTTGCGTATAAATCATGCCATCCCAAATAGAACCAAGACGCTCTCCTCCAAAAAAAGGAAGCCAATCTGGTGGTCCCCTGCCATAAACAAACTATACAACAGAAGGAAGAAACTGTTGCAGAAAAGAGGAAAATCCCAGGATGCAAAAAACTCCCTTAACAGCCTCAGTAAGAAGCTGAAATCCCTCATAAAATCCTTCAAAGCTAGTTACGAAAATAAAATTGCCAAAGATTCCAAAGACAACGACAAGGCATTCTATAGTTATGTCAAGAATCTAAATGGCGATGCTCAGATCTGCTTTGAGCTACAACAGAATGGCATTAAATATACTGATCCCAAGGATATTGCCAATATCGTGGCAGATCGATTTAGTGCCAACTTCACCCCCCTCTCACCCCCTAAAGGGCCCATCTCAATACCAAAAGATTGCAAAATTCCGGTAATCCCAGCCACACAGGTAGAAACCGCACTCTCCAAAGCTAAGAATACAGCATCCATGGGACCAGATGACATCCCAGGCTGTGTACTGCATGAACTACAAAATGAACTGGCACCTCACCTAAGTGTTATGTTTAGTCATAGCCTCACCTCAGGCTTCATGCCCACTGAGTGGCGCACAGCTACAGTTATCCCATTCCACAAGGGGGGGATCCACCTTGGATCCCGGGAACTACCGTCCCATCAGTCTGACGAGCCTGATCTGCAAGGGCATGGAACGCATTATCATGGAACTTGTAAACGAAGACATTGGCAACCTTCAAACACTGAACCCCACCCAGTTTGGGTTTGTGAAGGGACGATCATGTCTCCTGAACCTGATTAACTTTGAATTAGAATTAGAGCTGTGGACGAGGGTAAGGTGGTCCACACAGCCTATCTGGACCTTGCCAATGCCTTCAACACCATCCCCCACTCTGGAATCATAGATAAATTTACTAAGCTGGGCATAAATCCCTATGTCACTCGATGGGTTGCCAACTGGCTTACTGACAGAACCCAGACTGTAAAAGTAGCCGACTCCAAATCCAGCTCCAGACAAGTGACAAGTGGAGTACCTCAGGGTTCAGTCCTGGGACCACTCTTGTTTGGCATCTACTTCTCTGAAGTACAGGCCAACACTAAGGGACTCCGGCTAACAAAGTTCACAGATGACTGCAAACAGGGAGCCATTATTGAATCCACAAATGATGTGGATATTCTACAAAAGGGCCTTACAGAAACAGATGCTTGGTCCCAGAGCCATGGGCTCAAGCTTAATACCAAGTAATGTATAGTTATCCCCTTTGGGAAAAAACATGTACCCATGAATTACCACATAGGTGGCAGTACACTAAACACCGAAAGTGTGATGAGAGACTTAGGGACACAGGTGGACAGTGGTCTCACCTTCAATAACCACATTGCCACAACAGTCAGGAAATCCTTCTATGTGGCACACCTCATCACTAAGTGATTTTCATCCAAAAAAAAGGAGGTCATTGTCCCACTGTACTCATCCCTCATTAGACCCATTTTAGAGTACAATGCCCTGTTTGGTATGTACCTCACAAGACATCTGCAACAGCTGGAAAGGCCGCATAAATACCTCACTAAAAGAACCACAGGCCTAATGCAGATGCCCTATGCTGACCATCTAAAAAAACTCCAGCTATACTCTGTGGCATATCGTCTTCTCAGAGGCAATCTCTACTTAACATACAAGGCCATGTCAAACCCCGAGCTGTTGGACATGCTCCACTTAAAGAAATCCCAATCCTTCAGAGCCAAACGCTCCAGGGATCTAAACCTTGTCATCACAATGAACAAAACATGCTGGATGGATAGGTTCCTGACCCAAAGACTCCCCATACTCTGAAATAGACTGCCCATACATGTCAAGCAGAGCGCCTCATTGGTTCACTTCAAAAGTAACATTTACAATTGGATGGGAGATAGGAAATTCACCCTGGGGATCACGTCAGTTGCCCTGCTAGACAGCAGTCCAGGGAAGTAAATATTGTGGGAAGAGATATCCAGGGAATTGTTATGGCTAGGCTTGTATAGGCCCTAGGGCCAATAGCCTAGTACCAACCTATGAACCTTTGAAACTAAGCAGAGATCACCTCTAAGTAGGAGATATGAGACAGAGAATAGTTGGTGTTGTTTTAGTCTGTCCATATAGGACAAATGTTTAAGGCCTAGGATCCTCTTTGTAAGGCATTTTTGCAGCCTCTCCAGTTGTTGCAGGTGTTTAGTGAGGTACATGCCAAATGGGGCATTGTACTCAATGATTGGCCTAATGAGGGAAGAGTAGAGGGAGACAATGACCTCTTTCTTCCTGGAAGCAAACCCCTTAGTAATGAGATGTGCCACATTGAAGAACTTTCTGACCACAGTGGCAATGTGGTGATCAAAAGAGAGGTTGCTGTCAACCTGTGTTCCAAGATTTCTTATAACGCCTTCTGTGTTCAGTGGACTACCATCGATGTGGTAATTCACGGGAACCGGGTTTTTTCCCAAAGTGGAAGATGACACATTTTTTGGCATTGAGCTTAAGGCCATGGATCTGACACCAGTCGTTGGTCTCAGTGAGGCCTTTCTGTAGGATGTCAACATCACTTGGGGAGTTAATAATAGCTCCCAACTTGCAATCGTCTATGACCTTTGTTAGCCAGAGTCCCTTCATGTTGGCCTGAACTTCAGAGAAGTAGATACCAAACAGGAGAGGGCCCAGGATGGAACCCTGTAGGACTCCACTTGTGACCGGTTAGCAGTCTGACTTGTCAGCTACTTTCACACGGTGGGTTCTACCTGTGAGCCAGTTTGCAACCCACCTAGTGATATAGGGGTTGATGCCTAGCTTAGTGAGTTTTTCTATGATTCCTGAGTGGGGAATGGATCAAAGGCCTTGGCCAGATCAAGGTAGGCTGTATGAACCACCTTGCCTTATAGGTTCATAGGTTCTTAGGTGTGTACTAGGCTAATGACCCTGGAGCCTTTACAAGCCTAGCCCATAGGATTACCCTGGCATTGTGCCACCTGACCTTAGTTCCCAGTGCATCTGTCAAGTAGAGCCACTGGAGTGATCCCCAGGGTGAATTTTCTATTTCCCATCCACTCATCAAGATTTCTCTTGAAAAGGGCCAGTGAGGTGCTCTGCTTGACATGTATGGGAAGTCTGTTCCATAGCATAGGCAATCTCTGGGTTATGAACCTGTCCCTCCAGCACGTTCTGTTGATTGTGGTAATGTGGTTGAGGTCTTTTGAGTGTGCAGTGCATAGGGATTGGGATTTCTTTAGATGTAGCATTTCTAACAGAGCTGGGTCAGACATGGCTTTGTAAGTCAAGCAGAGATCATCTCTAAGTAGATGATATGAGACAGAGAATAGTTGGAGTTTTTTTAGTCTGTCCATACAAGACAAGTGTTTAAGTCCTAGAATCCTCTTTGTGAGGTACTTTTGCGGCCTCTCCAGTTGTTGCAGGTGTCTAGTGAGGTATATGCCAAATGGGGCATTGTACTCGATGATTGGCCTAATGAGGGAAGAGTAGAGGGAGACAATGACCTCTTTCTTCCTGGATGCAAAACCCATAGTAATGAGATGTGCCACATAGAAGGACTTTCTGACCACAGTGGTGATGTGATAGTCGAAAGAGAGGTTGCTGTCAATCTGTGTTCCCAGATTTCTTATAATGCCTTCGGTGTTCAGTGAACTACCATCGATGTGGTAATTCATGGGAACCGGGTTTTTCCCAAAGGGGATGATGACACATTTTTTGGCATTGAGCTTAAGGCCATGGTTCTGACACCAGCCGTTGGTCTCAGTGAGGCCTTTCTGTAGGATGTCAACATTACTTGGGAAGTTAATAATAGCTCCCAACTTGCAATCATCTGCAAACTTTGTCATGCAGAGTCCCTTCGTGTTGGCCTGGATTTCAGAGAAGTAGATACCAAACAGGAGAGGACCCAGGACTGAACCCTGTGGGACTCCACTCATGGACTGGTCAGCAGTCTGACTTGGAGTCAGCTGCTTTCACACTGTGGGTTCTATCTGTGAGCCAGTTTGCAACCCACCTAGTGATATAGGGGTTGATGGCTAGCTTACTAAGTTTTTCTATGTTTCCTGAGTGGGGAATGGTATCAAAGTGCCACTTCAAAAGAGGTCCCTGCGTGTAGGTGAATGCACAGCTCCAAAAAGCAAAATTCAAGAAAATAATGAGCCAGCACCGTATGTTGTAACAAATATAAAAATATATTTATTAAATTACATAAAAAAGGACAAAAAGAACAGACCGGTTTTGGCTAGAATATTTTCATAGCCTTTATCAGTGTTAAAGACAGAAGCATTAATTTTTTCCTTTTATACAATAATATGAATTAATTACATACCATGATTAGTTACCTCATAAATATTCATTTAATCCGGGTGGGAAAAGTCCACCCAGTTTGATGATCAATTTTTTCTCTTTGACATCCAAAATAGAGTGCCATCCAGCTTTGTTTGATCTGTTGCCCAAGATCTTGTCAATAATCATGAAGTTGAATGAAGCTGTGAGGTGTTTAATTGTGTGCTTATACAAAGCATTACTGATTCTCTTATGTTTAATATCACTTAGATGTTCAGAAATCTGCAATCTAAGTGGCCTTGATGTCCATCCTACATAAAATGCAGAGCAATTACTTGAGGCCCAATAAACTAACCAGTCACTACTACAATTTGCAAGGAAACCAATATCAAAAACCACACCACAATTCCTGCTCGAAAATTGTTTGGACTTGGTGACCTTATTGTAGTGGCTGCAATGACCACAGGGCATGCATCCAATCAATCTATCCCCTGAGAGTGTTGTTTGGGTACTATCTGTAGCAGTGGACCTACTTGGCCATTTGTAATGGCTCAAATGTGAATCCAGGTTCTTGCCTTTACAAAACGAAAAATGACATGTATCCCCAAGAAATTGTGATAGGGTGTTGTTAGCCAATAGTATATTCCAGTGTCTCCATACACTATTCATCAATATATAGGTGTTCCTGCCATATGTAGTTGTAAAACGTATGACATTGCCAGTCCCCTGATGCTTATCGTTATATTCAAGTAAATCCTGCCTATTAAGGGTGGCAGCATAATTACTGGCTCCTAAGATGTAACCCATCTTATAGCCCCTTTCACGAAACCTGTTAACAAGATCCTTTCAAAAGAGGAATCCTGTGAGCAGATATACCTCATCCTGATGAACTGGGATTTAGGGATATTTCTGGTAATATGGGGGGGATGAAAGCTGGATGTGTGGAGTAGGGAATTATATTGTGGGTATTTACGGAAAACCTCAGTACGTAGTGTATCCAAAACATCTAAATAAGTAATGTGTTCTGTGTGATGATTCACCATAAATTGAAGACCCCATTTGTTGTCATTCAAGTACCCCATGAATTCCATTAGATAGTCCCTGTCTGACCTCCACACCATCCAGCAATCATCCAGATAACTCTTCCGTATGTCCATTTCGTCCAAATAGATGTTATGTGTCACATCATAAATGATGTGTTCCTCAACATATGCCATAAAAAGGTCTGCATAAATGGGGGCAAAAGATGCAACCCATAGCTGTTCCCTGCGCCTGCCAGTAGCATTGACTTTTGGTAGAAAAAGACATTTTTAGTTAGCACATGTTCCGTTAAACAAATCAGGAAGGTGTTGAAACCAGGTTCGTACAAATTTGATGTATATAACCAATACTCAATCACATCAAGGCCTGCCCAATGTGGAATGTTTGTGTAAAATGCACATACATCTAGTGTGCAAAGGAGCCAACCCTCCTCAAGTTGCTTCCCAGAAACAATGTCCAAAAACTCTGTAGTATCCTGAATCCTCGATCTAACCCATTTCAACAAAGGCTGAAGGTGCATCATAAGGAATTGGGATAAGGGCTCAGTAAGTGAACCATTTCCAGAAACAATGGGTCTGCCAGGTTGATTGAGGGGATCTTTGTGGATTTTAGGAAGAAAGTATATGCATTGGCTGCTAAGGTCCGATACTGTGAGGTGGTGCTTAATTTTATCAGTAATAATACCCTCCTGCAATGCTGACCCTAAAAACTCATCTATTTGTTTTTTAAACATGAATGTAGGGTCCAAAGGCATTTTGGTATAATATCTACCATCTGTCAGCTGTTTTTCATAGGTTCATAGGTTGGTACTAGGCTATCAGCCCTAGGGCCTATACAAGCCTAGCCATAACAATTCCCTGGCTATTTCTTCCCACATTATTTACTTTCCTGGACCCCTGTCTAGCAGGGCGACTGACGTGATCCCTGGGGTGAATTTCTTTCTCCCATCCAATCGTCAAGGTTCCTCTTGAAGAGGTCCAAAGAGGCACTCTGCTTGACATGTATGGGCAATCTATTCCAGAGTCTGGGGAGTCTCTGGGTCAGGAACCTATCCCTCCAGCATGTTTTGTTTATTGTGATGACAAGGTTTAGATCCCTGGCGTGTAGCTCTGAGGGATTGGGATTTCTTTAAGTGTAGCATGTCCAACAGCTCTGGGTTTGACATGGCCTTGTATGTTAAGCAGAGATCGCCTCTGAGTAGACGATATGCGACAGAGTATAGCTGGAGTTTTTTAAGGCGGTCAGCGTAGGGCATCTGCTTTAGGCCTGTGATTCTTTTAGTGAGGTATTTCTGAGGCCTTTCCAGTTGTTGCAGATGTCTTGAGAGGTACATACCAAATGGGACGTTGTATTCTATAATGGGTCTAATGAGGGATGAGTACAGTGGGACAATGACCTCCTTTTTCCTGGATGAAAAGCCCTTCGTGATGAGGTGTGCCACATAGAAGGATTTCCTGACTGTTGTGGCGATGTGGTTATCGAAGGTGAGACCACTGTCCACCTGTGTTTTTGTGCTTCGGCATCATATTGCTGCCAATTTATAGCTACCACAGCCCCTCCTTTGTCGGCAGAAAGAATCACCAATTCCTTGTTATCGATTAGCTCACATAGGCTGTCCATATCAGTCTTTGAGAGGTTATTTACCTTAACGTTAGTCCCCCTGAATTTGAAATGTAGATTTTTGAGCACACAGGATTGAAAAAGATGAACATTATGGTGCATCGGTGGTACAAAACTGGATTTATGATATGCAAATGTTTTATCAGAGTCAAAATTGAAAGCATTATGATGAAAATGCAACTTAAGATTTAATAATCCACAGAATGCCATAACATATTGTGCTAATATAGCCTCTGAAACAAAAAAAAAAAAAAAACGGGGATAAAACTGAGACCTTTATTGAGCAAATATACCTGTGTTTCAGTCAAAACAATATTTGAAATGTTTAGCACATTGGTCTTGTTACATTCAATCATTTTTTCGTAAGGAGTTCCAATAACCCCTCCATGCTGTTTATTTTTGTTGTGCTTCCGCCCTGCTCTTTTGTAAGGCCTAAAGGGGCTACAGTGTTGTTCCTTTTGGGGGTGGGTGAGTCTGGGGTCTGCTGCATTTCCAGGTCTGTGCCTGATGAGGTGTCTGCCCTGGATGAATCCATATACATCCCTCGTTTTTTTAGTATAGATCTGGGGCGTTTGCGTTTAATAGTTTGACTAGTCTTACTGGTGCCCCCCTCAAACCTCACATGTCTATTGTAACTAAACAGATTCCCTTTGTTATAATCCGATTGGTCACGTTGAAATTTCTGGACCTTCCTATCCCGTAACTGTTGTTTCAGGCCCAAAAGGTCTGTACTAAGTTTGTTAAGACATGCAGTATAGAAGAGCTGGCCCTCTTAGACCTTAGTCTCCTCACATAATTTAGTAATATTGACAATCTCCTTGTCTATTATGCGTTCATGATATCTGACTAATGCTTCTACAAACCCCACAGATGTTTGCTGCTGTATACTTGACTATTCCTTGGCTAATTCAGCATCTATGTCACTAACCAGAGGCTGTATCTTAACTCTTAGACCTCTTGGGGATATATCCTTGGCCATGTAGGCTTTAAAAAGCTTGCAATGCCAGACGTTGGATCTTAAGGAGCTCATGTTTTTGTTCAGTTGCTGAAACAAAGCTTCACAATTATTCTCTGGGCTGAAGGTCAGAGTATTATTCTCGACATTATTATCATTGCCAAGTCCAAAAATACCCAAATCCTCCCTATCAGAATATAATCCTGCTAAAATCCTGGTTAAATCCATCATCAAAATGGTACACTCTTAGTGATAGGAGTAATAATAATAACAACCAACTATGTAGGATGCAACCAAATGTAAGAAAACTGGTTTGATCAGACCAGCAACCAAAGAACAAACAACAATGCATCAAGGAACCAAAAATATCAGAAAGGACATATATTTCGTATTGGTTGTGGACAATGATAGCCCTTGTCAAAATATCCCCACCAAAAGGTTAATCAATAAGGATTGACAATGCTATATCCACAAAATAAAAATGATACAAACAACCTGATGTATATCAATGGTCCTTGCAGTGCTATAAGTGATAATAAAATGTTAGTATTGATTCCACAGAGTGTGTTCCAACAAAACAGCAAAAATACTGTTACTCACAAAAACATCTATTCCCATGCAATGCCACATCCACACGAACATCAAAACCAATTCTGGCCATTCAGTAAGATATATGGTTGGTGTGGACAATAATGACCCTTGCATTTATACAACATCCAGCTACAGCTGCAAAAAAAACATCAAAAAGTAAACTGGAACCACAAATAAGAGCAAACAATCCAAATCAATGTATTGATCTTTAATCGAACAAACGCACTGCCCCAGTCAAAATATTGTTTGAAAATTAGGTTGGTGATAGATCAAATAATAACTCAATGGTCACAACAGGGCACCCTTAGTGAAAATTATATATAATAAATGAAGAAAATTTCCAAAAACATACATAATCTAACTAACAGTGTACCAAAGAATGGGATAATAAACCCAGAATTTGTAGAACCAACATGACACCCCAAAAAACACCCTCCACTAAGAGCAGGAAGCGGATATTATACTGTTGTTATTCCTGGTTAGATATAATAGTCCCCATGTAATACAGTACAATTACATTTGAAAATGAAATTCAAGATGAATAAGCAAAAACAAATGCCCTTCATAAAGCTATAACTGTAAAAGAAAACAATAAGCCCTCCTAGGCAGTATACAGTACAAATAAGCAGACAGCAATTATAATTGGCCCATGGAATCCCTGTAAAACAGTCACAATCAAAACAATAGTTGGCTTAATCCTAAATATATGAGGAAAAATATCAAACACAAATCCACAGCTATTAATATAATCCACACCCTCACAAAAATGGAGTTATTTAGAGGTTTAATGTCCAAAACATATAGCTGAAATCACAAGCTGGAAGCCACGCTATAGATGCAAGATAAATCAGTTTTAATCAATCCGAAATGGCAATCAACCACAACAGAATACAGTTATTATGCATGTCCTGTAGCAAATGGTATCACCATGCTGAATGGATCCCTTTACAAACAAAATTTCCACCTAACACAGTCAGATAAACAAAAAAGTCCATCCACATTCCAAATAAATAGAATGATACCAATTCACAATATCCGATGAACTCCACAGTGACTTCACAGGCCCATTAAGTGACTGGTACACCCAGAAAGGAAAATATATTTGTAAAGGCAAATCCGTGCTGGTTTACACCCTCAAAAGTAGATTGATCAAACACATGATGACTAAACAATAGTCTCCTGCTCGTTGTTTCAGTGGCCCTAGTAAAAGGCAGCCATATGAGTAAAAAGAAAACAGACCATAAATGGTGGATAGCCACCTACTGTGTGATGTATTAGGGTCAACCACCAAAATAAACCACCTCCAAGTAGCATTAATAACACGGAGAAGCAGTTATAGAAATTGTGCACACAAGTTCAAAAAATAAAAAAGAATTACCAATGTCCCGTAATTGCCTCAATAAGTGTTCCAGTCCATTAAATCCCGCAAGCTGAAAGCCACGCTCTAGATGCAGGCTAAATTAGTTTTAATCAATCCAAAATGGCAGTAAACCACAACGGAATGTAGTTATTATGCGTGTCCTGTAGCAAACATTGTCGCCAAACAGAATGGATCCCTTTACAAAGAAAATTTCCACCTGACACAGTCAAATATACATAAAAGTACATACACAGTCCAAATAATTAGAATAATACCAATTCACGATATCCAATGGACTCCACAGTGACCTCACAGGCCCGTTAAGTGACTGGTACACCCAAAAGGGAAATATATTTGAAAAAAGCAAATCCTCGCTGGTTTACACCCTCAGTAGTAAGGTAGATTGACCAAGCACATGACGACTGAGCAATAGTCTCCTGCTCGTTGTTTCAGTGACCCAAGTTTAAGGCAGCCATATGAATAAAAAGAAAACAAACCATAAATGATGGATAGCCCCCTATTGTATTGATGTATTAGGGTCATCCACCAAAATCAGCCACTTACAAGTAGTATTAACAACACGGAAAAGCTGTTATAGAAAATGGCGCACACATGAGTCCAAAAAATAAAAAAGAGTTACCAATGTCCCGTAGTTACCTCAATAAGTGTTCTAGTCCATTAAATCACCAAGACGCTCATGGTGGATAAATATTTGTAGAAAGCAGAATGTATATTGTGCTAGTACAGGCCCCCAGTCCTAGTATGCTCAATCAGACAATCAACGACTTCGGAAATACCAAAAATAAAATAAAACCCCAACAGCTTACATCCACAAAGCTAGATGATCACAACTGCTTGTATAAGCAGAAATAACGTCCATCTAGGCCACTTAGATTGCGGATTTCTGAGCATCTAAGTGATATTAAACATAAGAGAATCAGTAATGCTTTGTATAAACATACCATCAAACACCCCACAGTTTCATTCAACTTCATGATTATTACAGGATCTTGGGCAACAGATCAATAAAGCTGGATGGCACTCTATTTTGGATGTCAAAGAGAAAAAATGTATCATCAAACTGGGTGGACTTTTCCCACCCGAATTAAATGAATATTTATGAAGTAACCAATCACGGTATGTAATTAATTCATATTATTGTATAAAAGGAACAAATGAATGCTTCTGTCTTTAACACTGATGAAGGCTATGAAAATATTCTAGCTGAAACCAGTCTGTTCTTTTTTGTTCTTTTTTATGTAATTTAATAAATATATTTTTTATATTTGTTACAGCATACTGTTGCTGGCTCATTATTTTCTTGAATGGTATCAAAGGCCTTGCCAGATCAAGGTAGGTTATGTGAACCACCTTGCCTTCATCCACAGCTCTGGTGACTGACTCAAAGAAGCTGACCAAGTTGAGTAGGCATGATCTACCTGTCACAAAACCAAACTGTGTGGGATCCAGAGTTTGGAGATTCCCTATATCCTTGTTTATTAAGTCTATGATGATGCATTCCATTAGCTTTGCATATCAGACTCGTTAAGCTAATGGGGTGATAGTTCCCAGGGTCTGCAGTCTCTCCTCCTTTATGGAGAGGGATGACTGTAGTAGTGCGCCATTCGGTAGGGACAAAGCCTGAGGTGAGGCTGTGATTGAACAGGGCACACAGGTGAGGTGCCAGTTCACTCTGTAGTTCATGTAGAACACAGCCAAAGATATTGTCAGTTTCCCACAGAAGCTGTATTCTTGGCCTTGGACAGTGTTGTTTTAACATGTGCAGCAGAAATACTGGGTGCCTGGCAATCTACTGGTATTAGGACTGCTCCCTTAGGGTGGGAGAGAGAAGGCCATCTTTTTCATTCAAACAAGCACTTTTTTTTTTGTTTTGTTTTGTTTTTTGTTTTTTACTGACACTGTTCAGTTTCTCTTGTACTATACATTTCTTAGTCTCATAGGATTTTGTGTGTATATGTAAACCAGAGAAAATGGTTTAATTAAATGTGTAGTATTTTGGGTAAAAAAAAGCAGTGAAAATCATTTTATATTTTACATTCCATATTTTTATGCATTTTATTATTTTTCCATTTTGTGTAATAAACAGAGATCATAGGCCCGATTTCAAATGAGTTGCTCTCAGTTTAAGTTACTTACTTTGGTGTAAGTCTTCCCTGCTTCCAAAAGACTTGCTCTTGGTGTAAGTGACTTACTTCAGTCTAAGACCTATTTATAAACAGGCTTACAGTGAGGGCTAAATTCCAAAAGACTTACTCTGGGAGTAAGTCACTTACTCTCCGATCAAGACTCAGAGTGAAGTGCATACCTCTCAGCTGAACAGATTTTCACAGAATGTCCAGATTTTTGCCTCATATTGTTTGTATATTTCAAGTAAAATTGTGGTTTTCTGACAAATCATTGACTAATCTTTGAGGATTGAAGTCAGAATATAATGACAGATAAATTTAAGTTTCAGACTTCAAACTCTTCAAAACAATAATGTTAATGAAAAACCTGTTAGACTGTCAACTTTCTAAGTTTGTAAGAGATATATTTAAAAATGTCTCTGTTTTTGGACCTTTGTTTCCTTTGTCACAGGTTTATAGCTTTGTACAGATTTCTTATAAAAGATTGAGAGGTATGGTTAACTGATTCATTTGAGAGTAAGTATTCTGAAATCTGTCCCATGTTTTTATAAGTATTTGCTACTCTGCAGTTCCTGCATTACAACTTCACTAATCACCAGTAGGTATATTATAGGAGAATAACATCCTTGCTGAAAGTTCTAATGGATGTTTGTAACTGTCTAAGGGGATAATTCTGCACCCTCATTATATGAGATGTTAAGCCAAGACTCCAGCTACAACCCAAGCGAATGCAAAAGATCAACAAAGGTTACATATATTTAGCATACATGCATAGCCTTGTAACACTGATAGTTTTCAGTATCAGATGTAAAACTTACAATGCGGCCATTACCCTAGATCCACTCAGTGTTGCAAATATTTGACACATTGGCAAATGCTTGTTCTTTTTTTACTTTAACCCTTGTTTTCCTTATCCGGAATATCCCTTGGTATTTTCACCCAGTAAATGCTTTCATAAAACTTCCAAGTAGTCATACATTTTAATATAAAAAAGTTAATATTTCCCCTGTACAATAACCAATGGGCCAGATTCAATAAAGCCTATGCTAAGTGTAAACTAAGCGTACACAATATGTATTCAAGAATATTCTTATCACATTTTTTGTGCTTTCTAGTCACTCAGAAAGATTACACTAAGTGTACATGTAGTCTACGCTTTGTGGTAACCTTTATGAATCCCTGTCAATATTTAAAGCTGCAAGAATATCAGTGGGAAAACTAAAACTAGGAGGAAGAATGTATGAGTTATATTTGTATCGTCTGCTCACTCAGAATGGTGTACACTTAGTGTACATGTTATTGAATCCCGGGGAATGTCTTCTTCTTCTTCTCCCACTCCTTCTCCTCTGACCCCTCCTGTTCTTTTTTTTCCTCCTATCAATGGTTATGTGGGCAGCATGACTGTTTTCTGCCATTTTATATGAGCTGCCCCTTCATTAAAAAACTGACTGTCAGATATATGGGCCTGTGGCTGACCAGTGGTATAAGTTAAACAAAAGTAAAAACATCTCTGTCTTCGGTTCTTCTATCGAAGATTTTAAGGTATTAAATATCAAGGTATAAAAAACACCAAAATTAGCGTGAACAAGCTTTCAAACAATAACAATTATGTGTTTCTTCAAGCAAACAAGGTTTCAAACTTTGATGCTGTGTATATTTATTTATTTATTTGCAGTTTGATTACCGGAAAAGTCCACTGGGCCAAACTGACCCATTTTCAGTGGAGGCCTGGGGAGAACAGCTCCAAGATGCATTATACAATTTAGATACAACTAATAGTTAATATTAAAGATAATATTATGTAGAATAGTTACTCATAAATGCATTCAATATCATGCATAGTTAACAAATTCATTAAGCTTGAAGGTAGGGATCATACAGTTTAATTTGAGGAAAACAGATATGTGTTAGGTGTGGAAACCGTTTACATACAAACCTTTTAAGAAAATGTAAATGTGCTTTACATACACACATCAACAGTAGAATGCTATTTACAATATTTACAAGGTTGGGCTGTGTGAGGGTAGCTGTAGGAGTTGTTGAGAGCTTAGAGAGAAGCTATAGAAATTGTTGAGAGCTTAGATAGGCTTTTAGGAAGATAACTATGAGAGTTGTAGAGCTTGGGAACCAGAGAGAGAACCCCTTTGATTAGGTTGGGTGAAGGCAGGTATATTTCCATTTAGTAGACAGGTGTTTGAATAGTTGGGTTTTGAAGTTTCTGAGTTTGGTATGGTTCTTAGTGTGGAGGGAAGGGAATTCCATTTTTTGCCTAGTGAGAAAGATAGGAGAAGTTGGCTAGCAGGACGTTTAGGTTTATGGATAATAATTAAGTTCTGATTTTCAGATCTGAGAGCTCTGTTGGGTGTATAAGGGGGAAGGATGTTAGTTAGAGCGGGACATTTTGTTGGGTGAAATATGAGTCTATATGCAGTAATGAGTTGGAGATAGTCTAGGTAGTTTGGGAGTTGAAGCCAATTCTGGGATTGTAGGCTTAGGCAGTGATGGGTGGTATTTTTAGATTTAGAGGCAAATTTAGAGAGTTTGTTGTAGCAGTTTTCTAGTTTAGAGATGATAGAGGAGGACAGGTTGGTTAGGAGAGGGGCTCCGTATAATAAGGAAGGAAGAAGATAAGTTGAGGCCAGAGTTTGTCTGGTAGAGTTGGAGAGAAAGCGATTATTTATATATGGCATACCTAGCTTTTGGTGGGTTTTCTTAATATTTTGTTGAATATGAATATCAAACTTGAGGTGTTCATCTACAGTAATGCCAAGTAGTTTGGCAGAGGGGACCAGTTCTATAGATGAGTTGGTTTGACTATAGACTTTGAAGTTGTTTTATCGTAGGAGAGGATCTTTGTGGGAGGGAATAGTAGAATCTTTGATTTATTTGCATTGAGAGAGAGGTGGTTTTGGCGCATCCAGTTTTCAGTTGTTGAGAAGGCAGTTTGTGTTTCAGTCAGCAATTCAGAGAGGTTTGAGGCAGAGCAGACTAAGGTTGAATTGTCTGAGTATTGAATGATTTTAGCATCAGGAATAGCAGTGTGAAAGTTATTGATGAAGATGTTAAAAAGCATTGGCCCAAGGATGGATCCCTGTGGTACGCCAGATGGGGTAGGTAGGAAGGAAGAGATGGAGTTCTTCCATTTGACTGCCTGTGATCTGTCTGATAGATAGCTGGAGAACCAGGATAAAGCATTATGTGAGAGATTAAGGTTTGAGAGATGACAGAGAAGGTGCTTGTGGGAAACAGTATCAAAGGCTTTAGACAGATCGAGTAAAACAGTAGAAACTAAGTGTCCTGAATCTCGGGTTTGATTGACAGTTTCTAGGAAAGAGAGTAGAATGGTTATTGTGCTATGGCCTGGACAGAAGCCATGCTGGGTAGGAGTGAGAAGATTGTTTTGGGTCAGGAAAGGCATAAGCTGGAGGTGGATGCATTTTTCTAGGATTTTGGAGATTGGAGAGAGCAAAGCAGTGGGGCAAAAGTTTGAGATGCTGGTATTTTTGCCTCCTTTATGAAGAGGAAGAATATAAGCTGAGCACCAGAGTTTGGGGACGTATGATTCTTTTATGGATTGGTTAATAATGATGCTGATTGGGAGAGCAATGCCATCAGCAGCACATTTTAGGAAGGAAGAGGAAATATTGTCGGAAGAGTTAGAGCAAGGTTTAGGTTTGGACAAAAGTTTTTTTATAAAGTTAGTGGATATGGGTTTGAGTTCAAACAGATGAGGTGAGTTAGAAGGGGGAGAGTGTAGAGCAGTTGGGTTATTATTGGGAAATGTCTTGGTGAGTTTCTATGAAAAATGAGTTAAATTCAGAGCCTAGTTCAAGGTCAGATTTACTTGGGTCAGGACAGGGATTATTCTTGGAGCCTCGATTAAGGAGTGAGTTTATTGAGTTCCAGAATTTTTGGGGGTTTTTATTGTTATTGGACTGAAGTTTGATATAGTAGGATTTTTTGTCTTTGGCGATTAGTCGTTTTGCATGGTTGCGGAGCTGCTTATACTGGAGCAAGATATTGGTCAGTTTATTGTTTTGGTAAAGCTTCCATAGTTTGTCTCTGTGGTGCATAATCTGTTTTGTCTCTTTGGACAGCCAAGGAGCAGTTTTAGTTTTTTATCCTTTTGTTTCTTAGTGGGGCTAGTGAGTTTAAAGTATCAAGGAAGACAGAGTTGAAGTATTCTATAGCCTTGTCAAGAGGAAGGATGTTTAGAATTTGCCAGTTCATTTGTTTGGAAGTATTTGAGAAAGTAGTTGGGTTGAAGCTACTGAGGTTACGAGTTTGAATGTATTGATGCTGGTGTGGGGAGGAAATAGTTGAGTGACGCATAAAGCCTGGGAGGTGATCGCTAAAGGTATCAGGAATTGTGCCAGAATTGGTTATTTTATTTGGATCTGAGACTAGGATCCAATTTATAGTGGATCCGGGAGGGTTTATTTTGTTAGGTCAAGTGATGGAGAGGATTATTTGAGTGAAGTTATAGAGGTTAATGGATAGGGAAGGAGAGGGGCAATTGATTTTATTCCAGTCAATATTCACATCACCAAGGATATAAGTTTCATAGTTAATTTCAGTAGATGCCCATAGGAGAATATTTTCGAGTGTAGCGATATTGTTACCAGGTGAGAGATATAGGGCAATGATACAGATATTTTTATGTTTATTTAGTTTTAGAATTCCAGCAGTTAGTTCGGTGTTCTGGAATTGGAATTTGGAGGGGAATTAAGGTAAGAAGGTTGGAGTAGACTAGGGAAGTGCCTCCACCTTTTTTATTTAGTCGGTCATTTCTGAGACAATGAAATCCTGGGGGCAGAATCTCAGAGTTGGAGATAAAGGGCTTGAGCCAGGTTTCGGAGATGGCTAAGATATTTGGTTGGTTATGGCTTAACCAAGCTTGAAATTGGTGTACTTTGTTGTTTAGACTTTGTGCATTAAATGTAAAAATCTTTAGGGTGTTGAGATAGAAAGGAGAGGGTAAGGGATGAGTGTTGTTAATAAAGGATGTAGGACCAGGTTTAGGATGGATATCACCAGCTTGGACTAGGTTGTTGAAGGAGATATCCTTTAGGCATATTGGTCTGTCAGGCATGAATTTTGGTAGATTGTAGTTTGCAGCAGGTGACAGTGTCTTGACTTTAGAGGAGAAGAGTTTAGTGTGAAATAGGCGCAGAGGGTTGGGCTGAATGAGTGAAGAGGAGATAGAGTGGAAATGGGAGTAAGAGTGATGGAGAAGGTGGGTTTGTATGGTAGTTGTCTTTGTAGGTGGTATTGGACAAGCACAGGTGGAATATGAGGTAGCATAGTATAAGGGAAGTAGGAACATAAGGAGGATTCTGGAAGACTGGAGGGTGTGATAACTTGAGGAGAGCATGTTGGAGCATAGAGAGAGTGGTATGAGTGGTTAGGAAAATAGAGAAGGCTATGAAGAAGAAAGGGTTTAAAAAGTGATGGAGGTATTCTATAGATTTAAGGAAAGAGGAGGGGACTATAATTCTTGGGTGGAGTAAAGATTACAGAGTTTAAGAAGGATGGCTATAGGTGGGAGGAGTAATGAGGGGGAGCTGGTATTGGGTAATTAGGCTGAGAGGGCGGGGTAAGATAGGAATAAAGCTAGGAGTACTGGGGTGGGTGGAAATTGGGGGTAGGGTAGAGGAGCAGAGTGAGCACATAGGGCGAACGGAGCGGGAAAGAACACTAGAGGTGAGTATGGCAGAAAAAGTATCAGCAAAGAGCAGTTTAAAGGCTGTAGTTGGAAGGTATGAGCTAAATATTTCCAGCCAGAAAATGAAGGCTGCCTTTACAGAGAGTGGTTTAGTGGGGTGGAGGGGAGAATATATTTACAGTCTAAGGATATTAACTCACAACCAACTGTTTGTGAAAAAATAAAAGGTCAAGGTTTCTCAGTCAGGTCCAATTGATAGTGCTGTCATGGAAACCACTACCCTAGCAGCTGAGGGAATAGATTTAAAAGCCTTGGTAACTGCTATTCAAGACAATAAAGTTACAATTTAAACCCTACATCAATCAAGAGAGCATCAGCAGTTTGATCTCAAGGCAGCTTTAGTGGCTCCATCAGGTTGCACTAGATATTTACAGAAGTCTGATGATATTTTTGAAGATAATCTGGAGAAATCAGAAACCAAGACTGAGCTTCTAACACTGCACTAGCAAGTAGACTGGATGAGATAAGACCAAAGAAACAACCTACAGATGAGTGGCATACACTGAAACTATGGAGGATTTAGATCCTACTAAATTCCTAATGAAATTGTTTCATTGTATGTTGGTTCTTCCTTAATTTAAAAATTATGTAACAGAGTAAGCCCACTACTCCATTAATCATAAAAGTGTGGGAAGTATTTCAAGACATTGATCCATCATTATGAAATTCCCAAATTACAAAACAAACAAAACATCTTGCATATTGTCAGGTTAATGTTTCCCTTAAAGCTCAACGTGGTTACTCTTCATTTAGGTAACAATTTTCCTTGCAGCTGCTGGCCCATTTCTACAGAGCTCAGCAAAGCTTGGCCTCCTTACCTGTATTCCTAAAGTGTTTTACTTGCATCCAGTGCTATCCAGGCAAAGCTAAGTACTTCTGATTCAAAACTGCACTTCTTTAACTTTATTTAAGGAAATCACTTTTTAATTATTTGTGCACTGAACTATTTTACTTGAAAAGGTGCATTTCCTCACACTGTTGTTGCTGCTGGATTGTTGGCATTGAAATCACCTTCTAAAAGGGCTATCTAGCTAGTTGTTTAAGTTTGTTTGTGTCAGTAGGTGATTGGTCTATCTGATTTGGAAAACACATAGGAAGGCTCTAAGTGTAGCCATTTTATTGGTCAGAGGGCTCAGTTATCAATTTACTTTATTTTCATTGCCTATATAAATTTGGTGCATTTGGCCAGAGCTGCTCCCTACACAGCAGTGGTTAGCAGTGTCTTGTAGAGATGCAAACGTCTGGAAAGCAAATTTTCTCTATAAAACTGTAGCCTGTAACCCAGTGAGTGGAGAGTAACTACCTTGTGCACTGACAAGCAGAGAGCAGCTAGTCTATGCATTAAATGTTGTGTTATAGAGCCAGGTCTAGTCCCTAACCCTTAAAACACCCTTAGTAGCCCTCTATTAAGACCCCCTGTATGCCACACCCCTGTAACTCACCAATTGTAGAACCTGAAAACCTGGATATGCAATTTAAAAATTTCTCTGTAGCCAGTTTGGTGGATATGGGTGTCTTGAGACAATGTGACAATTGCCTCATGTTCACTGACAACCAATTAATCCTTAAAGAAACAGATTCAGTATGCAAGGGATGTACATACACAATGTCACTGGACTGGAGGCTCAACTCTTGCATACCAGCATGCATAATATAAACCAGGTTGTCAAAATCACACATATTGCACCCATCACACATAGTACGCACTACACATATGGACCAGTTTATGCTGAGACACTTTAATTCAATCTTCCAAAGCACTGAAGACCTCCTAAACTTTTCATCTGCAAAGTTAATCCTGAAAAAAACTAAAAGCACTCATCAAAAGCAAAATCTAACACCTCACTTACAGGCGCACTCAGTGAACCCCCAAATACAAAGCCCATAAGCCAAGCAAACACACTACCCAGAACTCTAATATAGGGTAATCCATTGTATGACACACTGATGCCTGACTCACAAGGCTGAAAAAAGAGATGATAAGTCAGTTGCCTATCTAGAACAGGATCCATCAAATTACACAAGCACTGGGGTGATTGCACCCGAGCTGCCAGTATCATACAATCATAGAGCATCCCCTGAGCCATACCTCCCTAGACTGTATGAAGAGAGTCATTATAGAACTCTCACACTATGAGGTTCAGGCTGGTATGTGCATAGCAATATGCCACAATACAAACAAAAGGTGATTGACTTTAATAATTTACTTAGTTTCTGATATTCCATGGGATACAATATTTGTCAGCATAGGAGGACTTAGTTAACGAACCATGTTACTTTGCCAAGGATGGGGTGCACCTGTCCAATCTAGGCTTCCAAATATTGGCTAAAACCTTATCCTTCACCACAGAGCCTTTTTCAGGCAATTCCAAATTGACAAATCTTCCAGCAAAATCTACACAAGGAAACCTTAAAGTGTTATGGCTTATTGCCTGGAGCTTAAACAAGAAGCCCCACTCCCTTCATGCTGTTCTTACCCTGGGGATTTAAATATCTTTGCAGTTACCAAGACATGGTTTAAAGCTGCAGGAAGTACCCCAGCAGTGCAAGGTTTCAGTGCCTTTGACACATTTAGACCATCAACTACACAGACGGGGCCTAAAGGTGGAGGAGTCTCAACCTACATCATTAACACACATGCCTCTAGGTTAGTTAAGCTGGATGATGCACTGGAGTTTCTACACATGGAAATTACCATAGACAAAGTCCCATACTGGAGAGTTTCTCCCCAGGCTTCTACTGAAAATTGGTTCATTCCAAGTCGTACTTTCCCGGTAAACAAATGTTAAATAAATAAAAAATATCCTAGTGAGCTATAGGTCACCCTCTGTGTCTCATGAAACCCATTGCTCATAGTTACACCTACTGGAGACACTCATTATTCAATCAAACACCTTAACCATGGGAAAATTTAACTACCCTTCTATACATGGCCTCAGATTTGCTGGCACAGAGATTCCTGGACTTTGTAAACACAAACACCCTTGACTAGATAGTACATACTTCCACTAATGATTCTAACATATTGGACCTGGTACTCACAAAGGTACTCACAAACATGGAAGAATGCTGCACCCCCCCCCCCCCAAGCGACATGTCCTCCCTGGTAAAGTCTGCTCACAAAGCTGCCTCCTTCAATATAAAAATCAATTCAGTAACTCTAGTTAACCCTGTAACATTTAGGAACTATTCCAAAGCAAACTACCTTTTATTAAGTACTAGTTTGTCAAATTTCAATGTCCCTCCAAACCCAGAGAACACAGCAACCTATGCGGAATTATTCACAGAAAATCTGTACAACCATGTCAATGGCTGCATACAAGCTGCTGTACCCACCAAAAGTAAGCCCAACACTAACTCAAAACAAACCATGCTGATGAAATCCTAAATTAAATAAGTTATACAACAAAAGGAAAAAAGTCATTTCTAAAATCAGGAAGTGCAACTCCCATAAAGATCAAAATGTCTCAACAAACTGAAAAATAAATTAAGATAGCTAATTAAGTCCGAGGAGGCCACTTTTAAGGTCAGGCAAAAGACAATCAAAAGGCCATCTTCAGCCATGTCAGAAACATTAAAGGCACCACACAACTTTGGGCAGAACTGGTGGTCAGTGGTGCCACATTTAATGAGCCAGGCAATATCATATAGCAAATCTGTTGACTGACAAATTCATCTCCAACTTTACCCCTCACCCCTAGCCATCACCCAGGAAACACCTTCACAAATAACCCTTCCAGCTATAAAGAGGGACCAGGTCCTGTCTGTGCTCACTAAAGCCAAGAACACAGCCTCACTGGGACCCAATAATATCCCAGGATGCCTCCTGAATAACTTAAAATATGACCCACTATGAGAACCACTGGAGTCACTATTGAAATATAGTCTCAGAACAGGCTTTCTACCACAAGACTGGAGGACTGCAATGGTCATCCCTTTTTGTAAGGGAGGCCCAGCAACAGATCCTGGTAACTACAGACCCATTAATCTGACAAGTCTTATATGCAAAGCCATGGAACAAATTATCATGGAAATAATTAACAAAGATATAGGAAACTTTCAGGCATAGGACCCAACACAGTTTGGTTTTGTCAAAGGAAAGTCATGCCTACTAAACCTGGTGGCCTTCTTTGGCAAGGTCTTCAAGGCAATGGATGTGGGTAAAATTGCGCATACTGCCTACCTTGACCTGGCTAAAGCATTTGATACAATACTCCAACCTGGCATTGTTAACAAACTTGTAAAATTAGGCATAAACCTCCTATGTAACTTGCTGATCAGCTGGCTGGCTCACAAATAGGATCCAGGAAGTTAGGAAGGTGAGATCACCTGCACAAAGAGGCCAGTCACCAGCAGAGTCCCTCAGGGCTCCATGTTAAGCCCACTCCTCTTTGGCATCTACTTCTTGAAAGTCAAGACCAATGCCATAAGCTTCTAGCTGACCAAGTTCATAAATAATTGCAAACTAGGAGCAATCATAGAATCCCCCAAGTCATTAGCATCTTACAAGGGGGTCTAACACAGACAAATGACTGGTGCCAAAGCTACGGCTTAAAACTCAATGCCAAGAAATGCATAATAGTACTTTATGGGAAGTTAACCACCCCAGGAAACTATTTCAAATGTGGAACAGTGAGTAACATGAACTTTTTAAAACTCTAAATGAGGAACATTCCTCACAGTGAGGTCACTTGAGAGGTATGAGTAAAAATAATGGATTTTCTACCCATTATTTTTAACTTTACCCCTGTTTATTTAGCAAAGAGGTTGAGAGCTGTGACCAAGATGATATGCAGCACCTCCTAGATGTTATGCAACTGCTGTAATATTCTGAGAGCTATGCAAAAACACTAGTGTGGTCCAATGTTCTCCATTATCGCTGATTCTGGTATCCCCAAAATTCCTATCTACTACCCATAACAATGTGTATCAGTGGGTTTTGCAAAAACGTGATTCTCACAGACCTGGGTTCCCCTCATGTAGCAGAAAAGGCTGCTAATACCTATTTTTTTCTGCATAACTCAGTGTCAGAAATGAAAGAACATGTGCCTCATTGAATTTAGTTGAATAGTGGAGTCTGTTAATAGTCACTCTACTACCTATTTTAGATTATGATCATTAATCATAGGAGACTTGCACAGTTAATGAAAATAATAACCTATGCATATGGAAGTTTCTAGACTTGTAGACAACTGTCATGTCTGAAAGACTGGCTGAAAACACAGAAAGATAAGTACTGGATAGTACATGAAGCTGAGAGGACTCCTCAAAACTTAAAATGGAAACTCTCAAGTGTCAGTATGTGCCCATAAACAAACATCGACTATGAGCCTGTGGAAGATTTGTACCAATGAACATACTGTCATAGTGAAACTCCATTGAAGATCATCTTTAATAAACTACATAGTCCAGGGAAGAAAAACTGTAAAAAATCTGTCACTGGTCTGTGAGCTGCTGTTGAGTTTGAGAGGTCAGCAGCTCCTTGCCAACTTGCAGCTGCTATTCTAGAATGATTAAAATGTAAATATTATGCAGCCAGTGCATAACAAGTGAACACTGTAGTGAGAAGAACCAAAATTAATTCAAACTCCCAGATGATTAAATTGACTTATTCAGCTGCTGCTGTAATATAAGTCATAATCAGATTATTATGTGCTGGAGACATGGATGCCAAGAAATTCACATTGGGAGCGAAGGTTGAGAGGTGACTCTTCATATCCATATTGAGAACACACAAGGGGGTGGGAGGATGACATAATGGTTAAGGTGTTTACCTTAAAGACACAAGGTGCAGGGTTTGATTCTCACATGGGGTAATTGTCTAGGCTTCAAATGGCCCAAAAAGGGCAGTTAGTCCAGTGCTAATCTATGAACTTACTAATCTATAAACCTATGAAACTATGAAGCTGGTTATGATCATAATACTCTATAGTACATTAAGCTTTATCTGCTCCAGGTAATACCAGTTACAGAAAAAAAAACTGTAAAACTGTAGGAGTACAAAGTGTTTTACATATTTTTAAAACTCTGTTGGACAGACAGCAGACAGAAATGAAGTACCCCTCTGTAGAACTAATGTTTTTAAAAGCTGTTAGACACTTAATTCTATAACATATTCTGTTTATATGGGTTACATAATGAAGTTCTAACAAGCTTTGAAAGCTGTTTTACCTTCTGCTGCTTCTGCTGCTGTTCTTTGCCAGCTGGCAGTGTCCCATGAAACCAGACATCCCTAACAAGCTTTTGCTAAGCATCCCTAACAGATGTTAAGATCAGGTCTCATGCTAGGGACCTCCTTAACAAATTCATCTTTTTCCTGATTTCAGAGTGTAATCACAGCTCTCCATGTACTACATAAGCTTTTGCTACTGGCTTGTAGAGGACCGTTGATACTTCATCTGTTACTAAGCTGTCTCTGGCTGGGCGTTCAGGGATGGAAGGCACTCATTGCAACCTTACTGAAGAGACAAGCACAAACAGAACAACCTTTTAATGAGGTGGAGTTTGATAATCCAATAATGTCTGTTAATCCTGGGAAAGCAGTTGGCCATGATGGCCCACTTGTTCAGCTCTATAAATATTGTACCTATCAAGCATTAGCTTTATTGTTCTTGGTTGCAGACTTCCATGATTCCCCTAATGTAGGTACCCCACCTCTTTGCTAGAAGTGGGCCTTAACCTCTATGATCCCAAACCCATGTAAAACCCACTTTCCCATGACCATAGGATCTATGTGTCAATGTGACCAAGTAGACAAAAAACATTTTGTTACATTCAGTACATCCTAAGCAGGATTAGTTTATGCAGGCCAACAAGCAAGAGATAATGTTCTCAGAACCCTGTATTAATAAATAGAGCTGGAAGAAAGAAAATGTCATTGCTTTTCTTAGCTACTGACAGAGAAAAGCTTCTGATAGACTGGCCTGGAAATGCTACATTGAAGTCTTTAGGCATAGTTCCCCTGAAAAATGCATTATGGTTTTTAAGTTCCTATGTTATAAATTTTCCAGTTATAATAAGGTGGACTTCAGGATTTAGGGCATCATCTGTATTAAGTGCAGCACCAAACAAGCGTGCTCATTTTACCTTTAATTTTAGCCCTAGACCCCCTTGAACCACTGCAATGCCACTATGACATGTATGATTTTAGGGAATTTTCTGGGTTAAAGATAAGCATAAAGGATCTGGCACTGCTTCACCTACATGCAAATGATCTGATAAGACCTTACTTATTATCTCCTAAATGTTATATTCCTCTCAGATGTATCTAACTTTAATGTAAACACATCTAAGCTCCACGTTTTATGTCTTGCTTATATTTCCTCTGCTGCATTTAAATGGCTGCTTCCTGTTAAATGAACAGACAAAGCAGTTAAATACTGAATAGAATCAGACAAAAAATATACTGTAATTCAACAATTTAACAGGCACACAGTAATATAAGAAACATTTGTAACACATGGGTCCAAGATCTACTGTACAATGGATCAGAAACTGTAATTAAAGCATGCCTGGTCCTAATGTTGTTTTTTTCCCCACCTTACTGCCAAGATTCACTAAAGGAAGATAATAATTAATCGTTGGCCTCAGTAAATGACCAAGTCTTTTCACTGACCTCTTAAATATTGGTAGACTCAAGGGCACACCTCTTAACTTTCTAGTGCACAAATTCTGAACAAAGCCAAAAATAATGGGTCTTTGTTTAGCTACCGAAAAACAAAAAACCTGAATGGTGAAATATCGAACAGAAGACAGTGAAACTGACAATTACCAAAGAATGGCATCATCAAAAAAGTAATTGAATAGCCATAGTCGGCCAACATCACAAACACAACCATGAAGGTGGGGGCTGCAACCCCTACACCCCCCTAACTATATATACCAACTCCGGGATCACACTACAATAGAGAATAGGACAAATTTAAAGGTTTCCCTTCACTTACCTTATGCGTCGCATTGCTTCCTGGTTCTTGACCAACTATGGACATTCAATGAATTTATTTTTGATGATGTCATTGTTCAGTAATTGTCAGTTTCAATGGCTTCCATTTGATATTTTGCCATTTGGGTTTTTTTATTTTTCATTAGCCGAGCATAGGCCCAAAAGTAATGGGTGGTGGCCAGTAAATCAGGGGCAGATTCCATCTATTGCTTTTATAGACTTAAAAAGTTGATAGCATAACAGGTTTTGCATTAGCATGCATTTTCCAAAGGATGACAACTCAGAAGCTCAAATGTCTGTTATTATTTATTGATCTGAGTTATCAAAAAATTGTTAGAAAAACCCAAATTTTATGAGGAATGGATCAAACATATGAGGCAAAAATCTGGACATTGTATGGAATTCTGGACAGCTGAGAGGTGTAATCAAGTGTGATGGTAACAATGACACAGAAAGGGGGGAATTGGCTCATAGATGTTGGATTATATCTGTTTATTTCTTATGTCAACATTTTTATTCACTCCAGCCATAACCATATTATTAGGCTGGTTAAAGATTTCTTGGATGGATTTTTTAAAGGGACAGAAATTTAGGAATCATATCAAAATAACTCTGCATAAAACAGATCTGTTACACTGTCTGGAGAAGTCCTATCAGTAAACAAAATAGTACAGAGGGAACCTTAGGTTAAAGATGACAAAAATACTTGTTTGGCCAGGCCAGTAGAAATGGCAAGAATGATGGTCAGCACCTTAAAACATGTTGTAATTCAGGGCAGAGATAGAATTCAAATAAGGACCACAGGCAGACCAACAAAAAAGGGTCAGATTCTTCAGAAGAAAGAGATTTCTTCCTTTCAGGCAGCTAATATAGATTTTTTGTATTATTATTATTATTATTATTATTATTATTATTATTATTATTATTATTACTACTATTATCATCATTATTTATTTTCAACCCCATGCCTGTTATATCCTAGCCCTTCAGCTTCAAGGGTGACATGGTATGGCCATCATCTAGGCAGCCATGACGAAGTTTCCTATTTTCTGACCAAACCCCACTTGTGGTAGCTGGCATGCATACTGTGGATGAGAAAACCTGGTAAGTCTCCACTATGCATGTACATGATCTCATACATATGCTCTGAAGTCTTATCTGAGATTGTGGCTTGGAAGAACCCAAATGCATGTCCACAAACCCATATTCTGCATGCTGTTCATCTCCTTTTCTTGCAGGTGCTAGCACTGCAGACTGTTTCATTTCTTTCATGCCGACAAGGAGCTCAGCTTCCAATCACTCTGTCATCAACCAGACTATTTGCCGAAAACTAAACCTAACATTGCTGCTAAAAGTGAAATTTAGAAGTGTCAGAAAATGTAATGATTCATTGTTTTGTTTTTATTACTGTAACCAACAGAGGTCTTCTCTGTGGTGATCCAAAAAAGCCATTTGTTGCTTAGTTAGCATATGTAGCTATAATCACAGGAAGATGGGGAAGTGATGTAATTCTCCCACTGAGCATTTTCATCTTCAAATTGTGAACACAATATACAGGACACGTAACGATTAAACTTGACAATAAAAGTTGTAAGAATATTTCAACAGAATTAAAGGATTTGAGCAATGAGAAGGAGAAGGAAAATGGTCAGCAAAGAAGTGGTACCTGCATATGGAGAGGCCACCGAGACAATCTGTAAATGCTGGGAATGTAGCTGTTGAAGCAATAGAGGCTCATAGCTGCAAACTAGAATTCACACAGGAGATTTGTGGGATGGAGAAATGATTCAGTGTAATACCAACAGTGAACAGCCTAGCTACCTGGAAGGCTGTATGTATGTATGTATTTATTTCCCTGAAGAGCACTGGTAATCTCTGGGAAAGAGAGACTTGAAGGGAAAGCTTTGAATTTGTTTCTCCAATTTGGAATGCAGTGCCTGTGCTGTGAAAGGGAGCCTGTTCTGAAATTAATAATAAAATACTGTTATGCAAATACTAACTTATTTTCTCCAAAGATTAACTGTAAAAGAAACATTGTACTTAAATGGTGATGTGCATAAAGGTCTTTGTGTACTGGCTTGAAGACGTGGCAACATTTTTCAAAGAAAGTGTAGGTTTAACTGAATAGTGTAAGCCTTTTTAGAATAGCACTTTTTGTCACATAACTGAAGAGGGTATATAATTCAGTGGGGAGAATATTTCATCTGTGTTTGCTCTAGAGCTACAAGCTTTACCTGTTATTTTTATTTTTATGCCTTTGTTCAGAGAGTTAGTTAAACTAGGCCTATGACCTCTTTTCAGGGGAGACTTGAGGTAGTATTCATACTAACCAGGGAGAAATTTGGCAAGGGCCACTAGAGCAAGTCCTGAAACATGGAGACTGAATGGCTGGAAAAAAAAAACAAACTTCCATATACTAAGTATGAGATGGCCATTTCCTGAATATTCTCTTTCTACAAGGTATGGCGATATTGGAGTTTGTGTATATTAGAAATATATATATATATATATATATATATATATATATATATATATATATATATATATATATATATATATATATAGTGGAGTCTGAGTGCAGGGAGGCTTGCCTCTGCAAAAAGGAAGGTTAAAGGAGAAGAGCAATTCTTCAAGTTTCGCTCTTCCCCTGTAGTTTCGATTTTTTTTTTTTTTGGTTTTCAGCTCTCAGCATTTGAAATGCTGATATTCCAGAAGGGAGCCATTATTTTCCTTAGAGGGTACTGAAGGGCTGTCACTAGCAGGAGAAGGAACCAAAATGGCAGAGGAGGAGAAAGATGATGCAATCCTAAATGGAGTTAGGACAGCAATACAGCAATCTGAGACCACAGTTAAAGTATAGCCTGAAGGAGGAATTGATGATGCCACAATTGTAAAGACAACGAAAGAAGAGGAGCTTGAGGATGGCAACACCATTTCCTGCTGAGATGTTGTGGAAAGATGTGCTACTTTGTTTGGAAAGGACTGAGTAGTCCCAAGCATAAATATTTGTAGAATCACTGATTTTGCAAAGAAATAGGAGAGCAAATAGATTGGTCTTTCATGGTTCAAAAAGTAAGACACGGGTCACCTTTGAGCAGCCAGTAGGCTACCTGGTATAAGGAGAGTAGTGCTAATCTGTCATGATAAGTGAAGGATTGAAAGCCTGTAGTTATTTATTTATTTATTTATTTATTTAGGTTAATAGTCATTGAGATTTTTCCAGTGGTGCAATGTGCTTGGATTCATACATAACAAATGGGGCATTATATTCAGTGATGGGTCAGATAAGGAAAATATAAAGTGGTACGATGAATTTTTTGGATCATGTAAAATGTTTTCTAGGAAATGTACTCGGTCAGATAGAAGAATTTCCTGGCTATGGTGGAAACATGATGATCAGATGACAGAGAGATGTCAACATAAATACCCAATTTTCTTATATCTTTTTTGTCACCTCTTACTTCATCACATTGGCCTAGTTCCCCAATACTCCATGCCCACACTAGATCTACCAGATAATTTCCTACCCCCCTCATACTTAATCTAGTATTGCTGGGGCAAATTGTGAATACAGAAGGCACCCTGCGGGGCTCAGGTATCTTTGCTTCCATCCAAGATGGTTTCTTTAAATGCTCTAAAATTTGCCTTCCACTATCCCTTCCTACTTATCGACTATGTCTGAGGGCAATTTCCATCTTTGGACTGCACCTCCCCTTTGGGGGTATCATCGATGAACACTCTCCTATTCAAGATGAACACACCCCATAATCGGTTAGGAATTTAATTTTTGTCAGCATGCATTTAACAATCTCCTACATGAAGTAGACTGGACAACCCTTAAACTACTACCCCGTAATGATCCTGTACTGTACTTTAATAACACCTTCCTTCACATACTTAATATCCTAGCCCCCATTCATATGAAAAGAATCAAAAATAACTCAGTCCCGTGGCTCTCTAAGGAATGTAAACACCTGGTGAAGCAAAGGGACCTAGCCTGGAAAACCTGGAAACTAAACATAAAAATGAACAAAATCATGTCAACTTCAAAACACTATGTAACAAAGTGACAAAATTAATCAACAAAGATAAGAAATCATGCTATTCCCAGCTTCAACTCCAACATAAAACGAACCTTCAAAAATTTTGCAAAGTTTGTCACACATTCTAAATTTCGCATACACCACTGCAAACCACTACTAGAACTTAACTGGCTTGAACTTCCCAACCAACCTGCTTTTATTCAGCTATCCACTTTATACAACCTTATTTTCATAGGTTCATAGATTCACAGGTTCATAGGTAGTTACTAGGCTATCAGCCCTGGGGCCTATACAAGCCCAGCCAAAAAGGTACCCTGGCTTTTGCCACCCAAGAAAAATATTTTCCTGTGCCACTGTCGAGCAGAGCCACAGAGGTGATCCCCGGGGTGAATTTCCTAGTTCCGATCCAATCATCAAGATTTTTCTTGAAGAGTGCTAATGAGGAGCTTTGTTTGATATAGATAGGTAGTTTATTTCAGAGTATGGGAAGTCTCTGGGACAGGAATCTATCCCTCCGGCATGTTCTGTTTATTGTGGTGACAAGGTTTAGGTCCCTAGAGCGTGTAACTCGGAGGGATTGGGATTTCTTTAAGTGGAGCTTGTCCAACAGCTCTTGGTTTGACATAGCTTTGTATGTTAGGCAGAGATCACCTCTGAGTAGGCGGTATGTGATAGAGTAAAGCTGGAGTTTTTTGAGACGGTCTGCGTAGGGCATCTGTTTGAGGCCGGTATTCCTCTTTGTGAGGTATGTCTGTGGCCTTTCCAGTTGTTGTAGATGTCTTGTGAGGTACATACCAAAAGGGGCGTTGTAATCTATAATGGGTCTAATGAGTGATGAGTAGAGGGGAACAATGACCTATTTTTTACTGGATGAGAAACCTTTTATGATGAGGTGTGCCACGTAGAAGGATTTCCTGACTACTATGGCGATGTGATTATCAAAGGAGAAACTACTGTCTACCTGTGTCCCAAGGTCTCTTATCACACTTTCAGTGTTAAGTATACTACCGCTTATGTTGTAGTTCATGGGTACAGAGTTTTTACCAAAGGGAATGACAATGCACTTTTTGGCATTGAGCTTGAGGCCATGGCTTTGACACCAGGCATCTGTCTCAGTGAGGCCCTTTTGTAGGATGTCCACATCGTTAGGAGTTTTAATTATGGATCTTAGTTTGCAGTCATCTGCAAACATCGTTAACCAAAGACCTTCTGTGTTAGCCTGTACTTCAGAGAAGTAGATACCAAACAGGAGAGGACCCAGGACTGAACCCTGTGGTACTCCACTTGTCACTGGTCTGAAGTCGGATTTGGAGTCTGCTACTTTCACAGTGTGGGTTCTGTCAGTGAGCCAGTTGTCAACCCATCTTGTGACATAGGGATTTATACGTAGTTTAGTGAGTTTGTCTATAATTCCAGAGTGGGGTTGGTGTCGAAAGCCTTGGCAAGATCTAGATAGGCTGTGTGAACCACCTTACCCTTGTCTACGGCTTTGGTGACTGCTTCAAAGAAGTCTATCAGGTTTAGGAGACATGATCTGCCTTTTATAAATCCGAACTGGGTGGGGTCCAGAGTTTGGAGATTACCAATGTCTTTGTTTATAAGTTCCATGATGATACGTTCCTTGGCCTTGCAGACCAGGCTCGTCAGGCTAATGGGGTGTTAGTTCCCGGGGCCATGGTGGCTCCCCCATTGTGGAGTGGGATAACCATCACTGTGCGCCATTCAGCAGGCACAAAGCCTGAGGTGAGGCTATGATTGAACATGGTACTTAGGTGGGGTGCCAGTTCATTCTGTAGTTCATGTAGAAAGCAGCCTGGGATGTTGTCTGGTCCCATGGATGCTGTGTTCCTGGCTTTGGAGAGTGTGGTTTTTACCTGTGCAGCCGTGATTACAGGAACTTTGCATTCTTCCGGTATAGAGATGGGCTCTTTAGGGGGTGAGAGGGGGGTAAAGTTAGCACTGAACCTATCTGCCAGGATGTTGGCAATATCAGTTGGGTCTGTATATTTAGTGCCATTGTGCTGTAACTCAGAGGAGATCTGAGTGTTGCCATTGAGATTCTTGACATAGCTATAGAATGCTTTGTGTTTGTCTTTAGAATCAGTGGCAATTTTGTTTTTGTAACTAGCTTTGGAGGATTTTATCAGGGATCACAGCTTCTTACTGAGGCTGACCAGGGAGCTCCTCCACTCATGGGATTTTACTCTCTTTTGCAACGGTTTCTTCCTTCTGTTGTACAGTTTGTTTATGGCAGGGGACCACCAGATTGGCTTCCTTTTTTTGGAGGATAGCGTCTTGGTTCTGTTTGGGATAGCACGATCCATGCACTCATGTAAGTGCTTATAAAGTGCAATTGTGTAGGATTCAGTAGTCGTAACTGTATTGTCCATCTGCATGGGTGTCATGAAGTTCACCACTTCTGTCTTAAGAAGCATGAAGTAAGCTTTGGAGAAATTTTTTACTATGATTTCCTTAATGGGGGGTGGGGGCAGAATGTGGATATCTAGGGTAATTAGCTTATGGTCGAATCGGACCAATGAGGCGTTGACTTCAGGTGTGGAACTCATCTTGTCACTCATGTTGGTAATGACTAGATCTAGGATACTCTTGCCCCTGGTGGGGATGTGGATAAGTTGATCCAGGGCATTGGAGTTTATGAATTCCAGAAAGTGTTGAGTGAAGGAGTTGGTACATGAGTAGTTTTCCTAACCCTAAATCCCTCCCTATCACACACTCACCTGTCTGCTCCCTAACCCTAAATCCCTCACTATCGCACACTTACCGAGTCGCGCTCACATGTTGCCCATGTCGGTGTTTCGGCTGTTGGGATTTCACCTTGTCGATCATCTGTGTCGTCGGTCTTCTGGTGTCGGTCTTTTGGTGTCGGCGTTGTGGCATGTCGGTCTCGTGTAGGGGACCCATATATTTATATATATATATATATATATATATATATAGATAGATAGATATTTGCACTCACAGAAAAAAAGAAAAAAATGTGATTAAAAACATATAAAAGATACTTGACAATTAAATATATCCTCTAATAAGTTAAAAATAATCAAAGCAACAAATGTCAATAATTATGCATATGAAAGTATATATGTATTTGTTTATTAGCATCCTACCCTAATAGTATAGACAGTACAGGCGTTTGCATTAGCTCATTCCCTCCAGTACAGGTCTTTAGAGTGTGTACCTTTAACTACCAGTGGGTGTGGCCTGAGCCTTTAAAAAAATTAAGTTATCACCTTACAGTTCAAACAAATATTCATATCTCTGGAATCATAAGCATTACTAGAAAACTGTAAATGACAACCTACTCAGGATAAATTACTCTTTACATTAGTGGCATTCATTCAGTTTGATGCTTTAAACTGGATTGTGTAAGCCAAAATAAAGACAGTGACTATTAATTTTGTATAAACAGCTTATGATATCTCAGTAACCATTCAAGCAAGACGCATGCTGCCTGCAGGATTTTTTCATATATCTGTGAGCTGTTATATGAGGCTATGCAGTCCTGTCTGTGTTACCTAAATGTTGAGATATTTAGAGAAATATGAAAATTATTTGAATACAAACAAACAGTATACAAATAATATTCAGTATCTTTTTAGCTGCATTAGACAGAAGTCAAATATCAGTACAATTGTGTTTGTGATTATGTATGCTTTTAAGATGGAATCTTCTGATATATTGAATGTAGCATGGTTTTAGAATTATTAATGCAAATATGAACAAACAATGTTTAACTTCTAGAGGTTTCAGTAGGAGTTAATTGCAGAAACGCCTGTAGGCACACTCGGCTGTAATGAGTTTAGCTTCTCTTCAATAATACAAGCATGGGAATTTATGCCAAAAGCCTTGAACAGGTCAGAATAAGCACTGTGCATGGAGTGATTACCATCCACAGCCCCTGTAAACAATTACTAGGTTCAAAAGATGGGACCAGTGGTGGATTATAATGGAGTAATTCAAGTGGTCACCCAGGCCCACAGTTCAGAGGGCCTCTGACCAGCAGTGATGAACTGAAATATTTCTTCTGCTTTGACTGTGAAAGTACAGCACTAGCATATTTTCTGGAAAAGTACTGAAAATAAGCATGAATAGCACTCAAGTGAACAGGTCACTGAGAGGGAATGCCAGCATTGCTTTGTCCACTGCCCCACTTTGCCACACCAAGAAATACAATAGGTTGGCTCAAGTATCAACCAATAGCATGTCACAGTATAGTGGAAAAGCCCACAATATCTAAACTTTAGTACTTAGAATATTTAAACTATTGATCCAGTCAATTAAAAATATATATATTTTTTATACTGAACTTTTTTTAAACTAAGGCTTGTCATTTGTGGCATTTCAGTCAAGATGCTAGATTCAGTCAAGGCACTAGATTCAGAAGTTGTAGTGTTCGCTGAGGAGAAGGAAAAGGAACTGAGAGCAGCAGCTAGGACCTCAAAGGTTTATTTCAAGTCTTTTTAAGTCTTCTGAAGTCATCATCTACGTGGAAGAAAGGGGAGGAGCACTGGGAAGCAAAGCCAGTAGTTGCATGAGTTAGTTTTAGTCTATCTTCCAAAGTCATCATTACAATGAAGAAAAGAAGGAAAACTGGAAGTAGAAGTCAGCAGCCCACAGGAGCGGCCTTAGGTCAACTGGTGCCCTAGGCAAAAGGGCTCCACAGTGCCCCCCCACCACACCACCCAGTGCCCCCATCCTGGTCTACCTACATTAAACAAACCAAGTCCTATGCACGAGGGAATGCACGGTCCAAACCAAGTAGAAAACACCAAATAGACCAGCAAGGCAGCACGGAGTTCCAATATATTTATTTTAGTACTTAAACAACAGACTAGTTTCGGCAAGCAGCCTTCCTCAGTGTAAGACAGTACAGTCATGTTCCTTTTACTCATCCATTTAAATACATAGCATGAGCCAATGAAAAATTGAGCTCATGAATATTAATGAAATTAAAACACATTTCTTAGACTTAATGTTTTTCTCATACAAATATACAGTGGGTAACATATATGATAAAGTCAATCCTGAACAGAGAAGATGACAACCCTGAATAAATGTATACATATAATTTGACATGTTGTTAGTATAGTATAACATATCTGTCTAGCCATATAAATATATTTATATTTATCTTTTTATTCTATATTTTATTCGCCACTGGCACTAGATATTGAACATAAATTCGTCAATACCACCAATGGTATTGTATATCGAGTACTTGTATTGAAATGGCTCAGACTCGCTGTATCAAAAAGGTGTGCAATTAGGCAAATTGGGTGATCGACATATCCTGAGTATATAACTATCACCAACAATGGTGAAAATTAAGAACCAAAAACACAAAAGCATAACCTCCAAAACTGGAAATGTGATGATGAATAAGGGTAATTTCAAGTGACAAGTATGAGTGTGTAAAAAATAACATATATAGGTGCTAGTCAAAAAAAACAGCATATTCTGGGTAAATGTTGTTCATACAAACACTGAGATTTTCCACATGACAGTTAACTATACAAAAACACCGCCCATATCATAGTTGGTGCTACAAAAAAGCCCATATGGCTCAGTGTTCAAAACTCTGATCTATACCAAGCCAAAGTATATTTAGGTTCATTACTCACATATATAAAACCAGATGGTTTCTAAAGATGAATGTGACCCAAGGCTTAGTATCAGATTAGTCAACATTATTGTTACAAGATAACCATATTCTCCTATAAGTGATCATTCAGTCCGGGATGAAATAAACCCCCCAATGTAGTAATCCAATATTTCTCTTTTTGATCCAATAACCCATGCCAACCTTGTTTATTTGTTCTGTCTCCAGAAATACGATCAATAACCATGAAACTGAACTTGGCCTGAGGATGTTTCAGTGTATGTTGATAAAGGGCACTGGTCTCCTTATGGTTTTTTATATCACTCCGATGTTCATTCATTCTGAATCTCAGAGCTCTAGAGGTTTGTCCAACATAGAATGCCCCACAATAACAGGAGGCCAGGTACACCACCCAATCGCTACTGCAATTACCAAAGATCTTAATGTCAAATATTCTACTGGTATTACGACTGGTAAACTCCTTGGATTTAAGCATATGTGGACAGGATCCACAATGGCCACAGGGAAATGAACCAATAAGTTCATCACCATGAAGTGTCAGTTGTTTATAAATAGTACCCCCGCTTGCCATGTGTTTGAAATGTGACAAGTAGGAGCCTAGGGTTTTACCACGTTTATATGAAAAAAGACATCGTGGTCCCAAAATACTTCGCAGCTTGTCATTAGCCAGTAGAATATTCCAATGTTTATTGATAATGTTTCTGATCATATTGATGTTTCTGCCATAAGTTGTGATAAATCTGACACATGTACTGCGAGAAGATTGATTTTTGTTCTTAATCTGGTATTGTAATAAGTCATCCCTCTCTAGACTATTTGCTCTACTCTGGGCAGACACAATATCAAATCTATCATAACCCCTATTGGTAAACCTCTGACTGAGTCCCTGCTGGCCATTTGATATTCCTCTATGTTTGAACTAAGACGTTTGATACGTATAAATTGAGATATCGGAATACTTCTGATGGTGTGACGGGGGTGTAAACTTGATGCATGTAACAAGGTGTTATATTGCGGGTACTATGAAAACCTTGGTGGACAAAGTATTATCTGGGTTCCTGTAAACAGTGACGTCCAAAAATTGATGGAGTTTCTATCATCGTTACGAAATTTCAAGTCCCCAGACATTGTCATTAAGATACTCAACAAATTCCTGCAAGTAACCCACATCAGCCCGCCACACCAACCAGCAGTCGCTCAGGTAACGTCTCCAAATGTCCATTTCCACCTGAAAGATGTTGTGTGATATATCATATATCATGTATTCTTCGACATAGGCCATGAAAAGGTCAGCATATATTGGAGCAAAAGATGCCCCCATAGCTGTTCCTTGTAGCTGCCAATAACATTGGCCTTGGAAATACAGAACATTCTTATTTAGCACATGCTCAGACATACATATCAAAAGGGTGTTAAACCCAGGTGCATATAAGTTGACCCTTTCCAACCAATATTGAATAGATTGCAGACCCGCCCAGTGGGGTATACTTGTATATAATGATTTTACATCCAATATGCATAAATACCATTCGGGTTCCAATTGGGTCTCCCTGATTAACTGCAAAAATTGTGTGGTGTCCTGCAACCTAGATCTTATATGTCCCAAAAGTAGTTTAAGATATTTAGTAAGGAAGGCCGATAAGGGTTCGGTCAGTGAGCCTATTCCAGAGACTATTGGTCTACCAGGTGGTTTGGTTAGAGACTTGTGGATTTTGGGTAAAAGATACAATATCTGTTTGGAAGGTTCAGAAACCATAAGTGAATCCAAACATTTCTTGTTTATAATACCCTCCTCAAAGGCTAACCGCAAAAAGGAGTCAATCTCATCCTTAAATACTGGCGTTGGATCTATGGACATGTACATGTAACACTTAGCATCAGACAGTTGGGTTAACCCTTCCTGGACATAATCCGCAGTATTCCAAACCACAACTGCACCTCCCTTATCAGCAGGGACAATAACTATATCTTTATTATTACATAAGTTGTCCAAAGCTATCCTATCATCCGGAGACCAATAGTCTCTGGAATAGGCTCACTGACCCGAATGGTATTTATGCACATTGGATGTAAAATCATTATATACAAGTATACCCCACTATGGGGGCATCTTTTGCTCCAATATATGCTGACCTTTTCATGGCCTATGTCGAAGAATACATGATATATGATATATCACACAACATCTTTCAGGTGGAAATGGACATTTGGAGACGTTACCTGGACGACTGCTGGTTGGTGTGGCGGGCTGATGTGGGTTACTTGCAGGAATTTGTTGAGTATCTTAATGACAATGTCTGGGGACTTGAATTTTCGGTAACGTATGATAGAAACTCCATCAATTTTTTGGACGTCACTGTTTACAGGAACCCAGATAATACTTTGTCCACCAAGGTTTTCCAGTACCATAATATAACACCTTGTTACATGCATCAAGTTTACACCGTCACACCATCAGAAGTATTCCGATATCTCAATTTATACGTATCAAACGTCTTAGTTCAAACATAGAGGAATATCAAATGGCCAGCAGGGATCTCAGTCAGAGGTTTACCAATAGGGTTATGATAGATTTGATATTGTGTCTGCCCAGAGTAGAGCAAATAGTCTAGAGAGGATGACTTATTACAATACCAGATTAAGAACAAAAATCAATCTTCTCGCAGTACATGTGTCAGATTTATCACAACTTATGGCAGAAATATCAATATGATCAGAAACATTATCAATAAACATTGGAATATTCTACTGGCTAATGACAAGCTGCGAAGTATTTTGGGACCACGATGTCTTTTCATATAACGTGGTAAAACCCTAGGCTCCTACTTGTCACATTTCAAACACATGGCAAGCGGGGGTACTATTTATAAACAATTGACACTTCATGGTGATGAACTTATTGGTTCATTTCCCTGTGGCCATTGTGGATCCTGTCCACATATGCTTAAATCCAAGGAGTTTACCAGTCGTAATACCAGTAGAATATTTGACATTAAGATCTTTGGTAATTGCAGTAGCGATTGGGTGGTGTACCTGGCCTCCTGTTATTGTGGGGCATTCTATGTTGGACAAACCTCTAGAGCTCTGAGATTCAGAATGAATGAACATCGGAGTGATATAAAAAACCATAAGGAGACCAGTGCCCTTTATCAACATACACTGAAACATCCTCAGGCCAAGTTCAGTTTCATGGTTATTGATCGTATTTCTGGAGACAGAACAAATAAACAAGGTTGGCATGGGTTATTGGATCAAAAAGAGAAATATTGGATTACTACATTGGGGGGTTTATTTCATCCCGGACTGAATGATCACTTATAGGAGAATATGGTTATCTTGTAACAATAATGTTGACTAATCTGATACTAAGCCTTGGGTCACATTCATCTTTAGAAACCATCTGGTTTTATATATGTGAGTAATGAACCTAAATATACATTGGCTGGATATAGATCAGAGTTTGGAACACTGAGCTATATGGGCCTTTTTGTAGCACCAACTATGATATGGGCGGTGTTTATGTATAGTTAACTATCAAGTTGGAAATCTCAGTGTGTCTATGAACAACATTTACCCAGAATATGCTGTTTTTTGACTAGCACTTATATGTGTTATTTTTTACACACTTATACTTGTCACTTGAAATTACCCTTATTTATCATCACATTTCCAGTTTTGGAGGTTATGCTATTGTACTTTTGGTTCTTAATTTTCACCAATTTTGGTGATGGTTATATACTCTGGATATGTCGATCACCCAATTTGCCTTATTGCGTCTGAGCCATTTCAATACAAGTATTCGATATACAATACCTTTGGTGGTACTGACGAATTTATGTTCAATATTTGGTGCCAGTGGCAAATGAAATATAGAATAAAAAGATAAATATAAATATATTTATATGGCTAGACAGATATGTTATACTATACTAACAACATGTCAAATTATATGTATACATTTATTCAGGGTTGTCATCTTCTCTGTTCAGGATTGACTTTATCATATATGTTACCCACTGTATATTTGTATGAGAAAAACATTAAGTCTAAGAAATGTGTTTTAATTTCATTAATATTCATGAGCTCAATTTTTCATTGGCTCATGCTATGTATTTAAATGGATGAGTAAAAGGAACATGACTGTACTGTCTTACACTGAGGAAGGCTGCTTGCCGAAACTAGTCTGTTGTTTAAGTACTAAAATAAATATATTGGAACTCCGTGCTGCCTTGCTGGTCTATTTGGTGTTTTCTACCTACATTAAATACATACTGAAAAAGCGCCCTTGCTAGAGCAGCACCCTAGGTGACCGCCTAGTTGGCCTATGCCTAAGGCCGGCTATGAGCCCACTGGAGAGTGGAGCAAACTGATCAAATGCCAGGCATAATAAGAGGCAGAAATCTCATAATAAGAGGCAGAAATCAGAGCTACAATGAAAGATAGTATGTCAAAGGTGCTTTGCCATGTAAATACTGATTTTTTTTAAGTACCAAACACAGAGTAAGTAGTCACTCTATGTATCTCTCAACAGTCCCTGATTTTACTTCATAGTTTTGCCCAATCCCACATAAAATTTTTGATTCTCTTGTAAATCACTGAGTAACAGTCAATAATGTCAGATATTATTCTTTTAGTATACTCACTGTTCAGAAAATGCATATTGATGAAAATCTGTTTTATTAAGATAGCTGTCAATGCTGGGCACACTACAGTGGCTGTCTGTTTTTAAAAATAACTTGCTGTTGCTACATCATCATGGCTTTGCAGAACTATAGGACAAATGTGATGTTTGTGTACAGTACCTCTCAACTGTCTCTGACTTTACAGAACATTCCTAATTTTGCTTCCTGGTTTTCTTTTGTCCCTCATAAACATTCTGATTTTTTTCTAGTAAATCTCTGCTGATTAAAGTCAGGCAATGGCAAACATTAGTTTCATTCTTCTTATTGTCCAGAAAATGTATATTGGTGTAAATCCTGTTGTTGTAGTAGTAAAAGGACTTCCTGTATATGAACATGACTAACTGCCGTTGTTTGATCATTATTTTGTCTTTACAGGACTAGCGTGAATTTTGTGAAGCAAGTCAGTATTCTGTCTTTCAATCACCCCTGGTTTTTGCAGAACATCTATGATTTTTGTCTCATATTTTTGTTTGGTTACCACATAAAATATCTGATTTTCTGCGAAAACACTAAGGATTATATTAAGTCAATAATGACATTAGGGTTATATTCATCTTATTGTTCAGAAAATGCATGTTGATGCAAATATTGCTCTATTAGTGTTTTAAGTGAATTAAAGTTATATTTACACATTATTCCTGATTGTGAGAATTAGTCCCCATTATTTTTGTCCCTGAATTTTGAAGTGGGTACAAAAAGTTGAAAAACATTTTTACTGTTACCATTGTTTTGTATCATAATCAGAAAAGTATACATAATGAGGTGTACACAATCAGCAAAGTGGCTATAACAGCTGGCCTGGGTTTGTGGATGCTATCTTGGGGTATGTTGTCTGAGGATGAAAGTGTCTTACCCTCTTGTCATCTCTCCTAGATGATCATTAATCTTAATTTGTAAGACAAGTAGGCAGTGGCAGTTGCATGAAGCTAAATTGAAATACTTCATTGTGGCTACACTGTTTAATGAGTGGTTATGGGGAAAGAATTTAAAATGCACTACTATAGCCGGTATTTTTATAATAATCAGATGACTGAGATGCACTATATTATCAAACTGGCTATAACTTGCTGGGTGGGTATGGTGAGCTGACTGCAGATGAAAGCAACTTACCATCTTGTCACCTGCTCATTTTAACCAGTCATTAGTCAGGCTTTGCAGGACTAATATGCAATTATGTGAATTAATTTGTAATACTTTTCCATGGTCACTGTGTGGTTTTGTGAAAGAAATTTGAAATGCACTGCTCTAGCCACTATTTCTCTTCAATCAAGCATGTGAGGTACACTCAGTCAACATTGCTGCTATAATTTCTGGGTACAGGGGATACATATAGGTAAATGACTGACCCTGCAGTCATGATCAAGTTCAGCAGTTATTATACTGGCTTTGCAGGACTAATGTGCATTTGTATAAAGTAATTTGAAATACTTTTGTTAAATAAATTTGTTAGAGTCAGACTGTAAAAATCATTGAGTATTCAAAAACAATGTCAATCAATAACAAACAATAATGCAGGAGAACTCAAGTATCTTATACTCTAATGTACATTAGGAGGCAAAAAACCATACACAAAGTTGTACAGAATTTTGACTGCTTTATTGACGGAGGGCTCCATTTTTTATACATGTCACTATCAGTTTTGCCCACCTCACTGACGTGGTCAGTGACAGGGTCTTTACATCATAGTAACTTATGAAAAAGTGCTGAGATGGTGTTTTCAAAAGTCTTTTTCCCATGAGAATGTTACAGCCTTGCAAGCACCTGGTCAGTCACAATGACCTCCTGAGGATGTAGCCAATTCAAGGCTCTTAGATTAGTTCGAATACAATGGGTGCAGTTCTTCTTAAAATGCCTTCCTTTGTTCCATGCTCTGCCAGCTGGACACTATCTCTGAAGGTGCGCACAAGGCTATTCTTCTGGTGGAAGCAGGAAGAAGATACACATGCGAACAGATTTATTATTTTCTAACTTTGCAAAATAATCTTTTACTTGAAAGACATGAGCCAGGCTGTGCTTGAATGCTGCCAAGGCCAAATTTCTGATTACACTGCAGCTTATGCTTCAAGCAATAATATGCAAGTTTATTTCTACTATTATTCTAGTAAGACAGAATTAAATGCATTACATATCATACTACTTTTCAAACTTTGTTCCCTATTATAGATTTAAGTACATTTATTCCTAACTAAGGCACACATTTCTCTATATGTTTGACCACACAGCTTATATATGTTTGAATGTTTGAGTACACATCTTCCTAAGCAGCATACATTGTAAATATATTTTTCTAGGCAGCATGTATGTAAATATATTTTCTAAGCAGCATGTATGTAAATATAGATTTTTCTAACATTCTCCCTCCTGTTAATGCATTTCATTCTATTTGAAACATAAACAATATTATTTCATTCCTCAGCCTTTCCCTTTCAAGGGCTTTCAGCTAAGTAAGTCATTTGTTTTATATTTCAGATAGGCTTTCACTTGGTATCAGCAAATTCAATTCCATATCTTGGTACATAGTTTCAGTCACTGATACGTCAACTAGGTCTTTAACTAATTTTTTCACACAGGGTATCCCGCAGCAGACACATGCTCCAATTATGAGCAGTACTACACAAATTGCAATCAGAATGTTCATAAGGACCGACCCCCACCCCCCAAACAGATTCTGGAAAAAGTTCGTCAGTGGGTTTGGGCCTGGTTCTGCCATTGCTGACACCTGCTGTATTACCTCCAGGTGATCATTGATTTCATGCTGGTTGTCTGGAATGTACGCACAGCATTCTTCTTTGATAAGCGCGCACGTACCACCTCTGCCGCTAGGGTGAAATCGAGAGCCATTCGGTTCTGTAATACAACTGTTCTCATTGCATTCATTTCATCAGTCACAAGTTCAAGAGCGGAAAAAGTCGCATTGCTCATTACTTGAGGAGTTTTGACAATTTCCTCAGTTCCCAAATCGATTTGACTGCTCCGTGGGTTGGGAATATCCCAGCCCAGGATATAACACTGTCACTCAAGTCCATATGGGTCAACTTTTCTTTGTCCTTCACAGCCGAATGATCCTTCCAGCTTGCTTCAATCTTACCCACTGGATTAGCAGGTTTTTTGACTGTGTTCTCGGGTTGCTGAGCTACATTTCTTACATTACGTATTTTACCCAGGGGCAATTCTGCAGTATGTCTTATGGCTGGAACCAGATAACCCAAAAAACAACTGCCGGACCAATTCTCAGGTAACCATTTGTAGGCCTTTTTCCCACAAACAAAATAACAGTTTTCTACTTTTGTACTGATGCGGGTTAACCCTGAATAATATATAATATATAATATATAATATATAAGATAATTGTCTATATATTTCAGGAGTTTTTTTCACATCTCTCAATGTTGTTTTCATCAAGCTTAAATATGAACCATAATTCGTGCTACAACTAGTACCTTGGTCTACAGGTTTTATATAACATTTGTAAGACACAGTTATGTTACAGTTACTCCAACCAACCTGGAGTGTATCATTTTTAACAAAACAAACAATTCCTTTCTGAGTAACAGGCAAATATAATGCCACTTTGTCTTGTGATCTCACAGTGCCTGTATCAAATAATAGGTTTTCCCAAGTTTCATTTATCCCCAAGGGACAGCAGACATCAAAGTCCTCCATATGCTGTGGGTATTGCAGTACAAACCCAGCAATTCGAAATGTTCATAGTCTCTACATAGACTCGTTTCATAGCCAGGTATGTGTTAAAGTTTGGGTGCCAGTCTATAGCCAGTCCTTCATCACGTTTTATTAATTTCACTTCTGTAGTTATATGCAAGAAAAACCATAGCAACAAAAGGTTACTACAAACATAGTTAATAAGTGTATGATCAGTAGGCCAGTGAACCAATGTCTTTGGGGTTGTTTAGCATTTTATTCACTCTGCCTCTGGCCATCCTGTTCCTGTGGTATGTCAGTTAAAAGCGTTTATCAAGCTAAATTCCTTGACAGGTTTACAGTGTGTCAAATGAACCCAGGATGATCTCTCAGCAATTTTTACTGCAGTAGGTGTTGCTAATAGTACCTGGTACGGACCTTCCCACTTTGGACTCGCCCAGTTCTTTCTTTTGATGACTTTCAGCCAAATCCAGGACCCCGGGGTCAGCACGGCCTCGGTTTTGCTTCTTGTTTATCTGAAAAGAGTTCAACTGCAAAACAGTCTTATTTGTTAACAATTTCTTCATATAACTAGCTAATGAGCCATCGGCCTCCAGCTCTGCAGGCATGAGGGCCTTCCATTGTGGCACGCAATATGCCCTTCCAAACACTATCTCAAAAGGGGTCAAGCCCTTTACATTTGGAACAGTTCTCATGCTCAGCAGTGCTAAAGGCAGACAGCAAATCCAAGTCTTTTGAGTCTCACTCATTAATTTTCTCAACTTGTTTTCAAAATACCATTGTACCTCTCCACCAGTCCTGCTGACTGAGGGTGATAAGCACAATGGTTTTTCAAGGAAATCCCAAAAAATCTCCCAAGCTGCTGTATTGTCTGGTTTACGAAATGTGTTCCATTGTCACTATAAATTCTTTCCGGTATGCCAAATCTAGGAATGATTTCTTTCTCTAGGGCTTTTGCTACTGTTGCTGCATCCGGATTTCTAGTTGGAAAAGCTTCTACCCATTTTGAAAACATATCTATGATCACTTCACTAAACAGTATTTTTTCCCTTCACATTTATTCAGTTCTATGAAATCCATACAAATAGTATGGAACGGATAGGGTGGTGTTGGAAAGCTCCTCGCTTGGTTTAAATGCTCCTGTGCATGATGTTTGCTACAAATATGACATGTTGCATAAAATTTTTGTGTATAATTAAGTAAATCCATTATGTTTGGAATGTTTTGTTAACTAACTGTACCATCCCCTGTTGAGACATGGCTCTGCCCATGACTCAACAAAGCTGCATATCTAAATAAATTAGATGGCAATATGGGCTTTTCTCTTTGGAGATGTACAGTCCCTCTTCAAGGATTGCTCCTCGTTTTATCCACTTTTGCTTTTCTGCTTTTGAAGCTAATGTCTGCATTGTTTTTAACATTTCTAAATCTAGAGTCTCAGAAGGTTGTAGTTCTTCATTTAAGAGCACAGTTTCTGGGTCTGAGGCAGCTTGCTTTGCAGCTGCATCAGCCGAGCATTCCTTTTGAAATTCTATCTTGTTGTTTGGTATGGGCTGCACATTTACAGATAGCTATTCTAGTGGGTAACTGAATAGAATCTAACAGGTTCAAAATCAATTGTGCATGATTAATCGGCTTGCCAGTAGATGTTATCATTCCCTGTTTTCCATTGTTGTGCAAAGACATGCACTGTAGAGAAAGCATACTGACTGTCAGTATATATGTTAACACATTTGTCTTTGCTAGAGTGCAAGCACGTGTCAAAGCTATCAATTCTGCTGCTTGAGCTGACAGGTTATGTTGCAGGGGTTGTGCTTCTATGATTTCGTCATCGGTCACTACTGCATAACCCACTAGGTTTTTTCCTGTAGGACCTCGTCTACAGGACCCATCCACAAAAAATGTCACCTCTGCATCGGCTAAAGGTACATCAGTAAGATCTTGTCTGGGTGTGGTTATTTGTTCCATTTCCTGTAGGCAGCTGTGTGGTGTGCCATCCACAGGAATCGGAAGTAATGTTGATGGATTTAATGTCGTGCAACGTTCAATTGTCATATGGGGTTGACTCAATAGTATGGTCATGCAAGAAAGATGTCTGGCAGGGGATAAAAATGCTATTTTCTCTTGCAGTAAAATTATCGCAACTGCATGAGGTACTCTCAACGTGAGAGGATGAAACAATACCACTGAGGCTGAAGCTTGCACTGCCATAGCTGCTGCGACTACTGCTTGTACGCAGGGTGGTAATGATCGTGCCACGGATCTAACTGTGATGAATAGTAAGCTATGGGCGTTGCTTGCCGCCATGTTGTTGCGTCAGTACTGTCGTCATATATCCCTGCCTACAATCTACAGTTTGAAAAAATCTCTTATGGTAATTCGGAAGCCCTAGAACTAATGATGAAACTATCAGTTGCTTTAGTCTGCAAAAGGCTGCTTCTGCTTCCGGAGTCCAGTGTAGTGTTTCTTGTGCTGCCATTGGTGCTTTAAATATTAAATCAGCCAATGGAGCTGTTTCTAAAGCATAATTCGGTATCCAACTTCGACAAAAATTAGTCGTTCCCAAGAAGGACATCATTTCCTTTTTGGTAGTTGGTCTAGGTGCTTGTAAGATTGCTGTTTTCCTATCTTCATCTAATGTTCTGCCTTCTTTGGATATCACATATCCCAGGTATTTAACCTGTTCTTTCCAAAGTTGCAATTTATGTTTATTCACTTTATGCCCTTGCTCAGCTAAGAATTTCAACAATGCTATTGTGTCTTCCCTACACTGCTGCTGGGTAGGGGCTGCAAGCAGGATGTCATCTACATAAAGTAGTACTTGGCTGCCCCCTGGTGGAGAAAACCCCGCCAGGTTGCTAGCCATCTCTTGTGCGAATATTGTTGGGCTTTCACTATATCCCTGTGGTAGTCGGGTGTACGTATACCTTTTGCCCTGAAATGTAAATGCAAACCAATGCTGGCTGTCAGGGTGGATAGGTATTGAAAAAAACGCATTGCTAATATCTACCACGGTGAAATATTTTTGTTGCGGCTTCAAATCATTCAACAAGGTATGTGGGTCTGGCACCGTAGGTGCCCTTGGTATTACCGCATCATTTACAGCCTGTAAATCTTGTACCATCCGCCATTCCCCGTTTGCTTTTTTTACAGGAAATAGAGGAGTATTACATGGTGAATCTAGGGATTCTACCAGTATCCCTTTCTTAAGTAATGCCATTATGATAGGTTTGATTCCCTGTTCCGCATCCTTGCTCAAAGGATATTGTCTTTTCCTTGGTCTAAAGGCCGATTTTGGTGTAATAACTACTGGCCCTGCTGTTCGAATAAGTCCTACATCTGATTTCCCTGTTGACCAAAGAACATTTGGTATTTCGCTCAAAGCTTTTTCTTCTTCTTCTATCAAGAACGCCAGTCAGCTGTCTTCACTCCGTTGTAAGTGTACAGCTGGGCGTGCTTGCGTTAACCAATTTAGTTTTTGTTTCTGTACTCCTAAGTCTGATAACTCTAAATCAGTTAGTTTCTCCCATTTTGTCACTTTGTCACCCAAGTCTACCCACCTAACATTCTTGTTTTTGGTTAGGCTAACATGCGGTAGTTTATTGGATTTGTACAATTCCAAAAACTCCTGAGGCAATGAACAACTTGCTACACTATTGCCCTCAGTGTCCCAGTATAGAGTCCGTAGTATTAGTCTATTTGCGGGATTCCTGAACAATTTTTGTTCATATTCCTTATCAGGTCCTGATGTGCTACAATAGTATAGGGTACAATGTAACAAATGTTGCTGATCAACATCGAGGGGAAGCACCTTGCTGGTGGCTACATTCATCAGTTCCTTGGTCACTGCCCCTGGACCGGTTGTAACCAGGTCCTGGCTGTACCAATAATAGGCCTCACCCTCCGATCGTACTACAAAAGTATCAGTTTGTCTCTGTGCCTCCATACCGTTCATGGTAGGGACTACTGCTATGCCAAAAAGTTGCATAAGATCTCTTCCTAATAAGTTCATGGGGCATTTTGCAGAAAGTACTATTTTACTTTTCTGGGTCATACCCGAGACGGGGTCAGTTATTGCTATATCATGGGAAAGTGGTTCCCTGTACAGCTGTCCGTTTGCTGCTTTCACTAATATGTAATCAGGTGACTCAGAATGTTCCGGTAACTTTGAAGGATGTATCAAAGTTCGTGATGCTCCTGAATCACACAAAAATTTGACTTCTCTCCCTTCCACCAGAAGTGTAACTTCCGGTTTCGTGTCTGCTAAATAGAGCTCTAAGCTCAGTAATGCCAAATCCAAAACTTCACTTTCCCCAACTTCTACATCCGGTTGCATGTCACTTGTTTCTTCTAAGGTATTTACATTATCCCCCTGCTCATTAGTCTCTCCTAGTGACTGCTGAACAGTATAACTGCCATCTAGTCAATCCTCATCATCCTTATCCTTTTTTTCCACAGGTGCCTTGCTCCTGCAGTCCCTTGCCAAATGTCCCTTCTTACCACAATTGAAGCACTCACCTCTTTTCTTCCTGTCCTCATAAATTTCTGAGTTTCTGTCAGAGCGTTTGTTACCCTGAGTATTTCGCTTACCCTTCTTGGCTGTTTGTACTACAAAACTTCCGCACCGTCTTCAGCTGTGAAGACCTGCGTTTTCTTTTCTTTTACTGTTAAAATGTTTTTCGGCATGTCTAGCATACTCTAACAAGGCTTGAAGCCTACTTGTTCGGTGATCTATCATGTGCTTCGTGATGAAGCTATTGATAGGGCAATACAACCTTTCAAAATGCATTCTTCAACTGTTGTTCATATGAGCTATCATTCTTTTGATTTTCGGGAATAGGCATGCCACTATGGTTATTAAAACATTCTAATAATCTACCATAGTATGCATCCACTGTTTCATTATCTTGTTGTATGCATTGGTTAATGCAAGTCCAGTCTGCCCTAGGTTTCCATTTTTCAGTAATGCGGTCTGTAAGACCCTTCAATCTAGCATCTAGTTCTGCGTCACTATGTGGGAGTGGCCTGTGTTGCGCGTCACGGGCATTCCAGGCGCCACAGATCATGTGCCAGTCCGGACCTAAAATTTGTCTAACTACTCTTTCTACCTCTTCCCCATTTAGGTGGTAACTCAATCTCATGCCCTGTAAATCCTGTAGAAATTTCTCAAAGTTAATTTTTGGATGGGGAATTCCTTCTGTAGCTTTTCGGATGTCTTCCGGTGTCCATGGTCTATACACTAAGAGAGTTGAGGCCTGGCCCTCCTGTCCTGCCTGTGGGTTTGGTACTTCTATTAATGGACAGATTTCCTCACTCTCATCTAATAAATTTCCGCTTGGTTGAACATCTATAAGCGTTTGGCGTGTTCGGGATCTAGTCCCGATAGGTTCTCTTACAAATGGTTGTCTTAATATCCCTGTTGTCTCTGGATAACGTGGGGGGGGTCCAGCCCGCCCTCCCGCTTCATATTCTAAGTAAGGCATCGGAGGAGGTGGTAGGGGAGGGACCGATGCTACTATTATATTATTATCCTCTTTGTCTAAAAATAATGCTTTTGCATTTTTGTTTTTCTGTTCCCTTCGGTTTACTTCCTCAATCCACCTATGTGCTTGAGGAACGCCCAACTGTTGTTGTTTTTTTGCCTGACCCTCTGCGTCAGATTTTAACTGTTTCAAAAGTTTCACTAATGATATTTTATCTAATTTACCATCAAAGTCATACTTATTAACCCATTTTGAAAAATATCTCACATTATCTGCTCTTTGCAATTGCATATACTTTGCATCTTCTGTCAGGGGCGGGTCACGTGACCCTTTAGTGCATTCATTTCCCATGTCTCTGAAAGAGAAAAAGAAGAGAGAAAAAAGAACTGTTACGTAACCCTTTCTCTTGTACCACGTGGTATCTTATTCCCGTATTCACAGTAGTGTCTAGAATGACTGTTTACTTTGCTTTGTTTACTTCCTGATCTATGACTCAAGATACAATACTTCGACTACCTCTCTCCCTGCTATCACAAACCTTAGCAATAGCACAGTGTAACCTGGTCCCTGATCTAAAACAAAACAAAGAGAGGAATTCTGCTTACCGAGCCTCCGCTTATGTTTGATATGCTTTTAGGATCCAGTTTTCCGCTTTTCGGCCACAGATCAGACAAGTGGACAGCCTCTTTAGACACGACAATTCAGTCGGAGGTCTTTCCTTCTTCTGCGCAGATTTCGGTGCCACCTATATATTCTGACCTGCAGCTTACCAAGGGAATTCCGGCACGATTAGGACCAAAATGTTAAATAAATTTGTTAGAGTCAGACTGTAAAAATCATTGAGTATTCAAAAACAATGTCAATCAATAACAAACAATAATGCAGGAGAACTCAAGTATCTTATACTCTAATGTACATTAGGAGGCAAAAAACCATACACAAAGTTGTACAGAATTTTGACTGCTTTATTGACGGAGGGCTCCATTTTTTATACATGTCACTATCAGTTTTGCCCACCTCACTGACGTGGTCAGTGACAGGGTCTTTACATCATAGTAACTTATGAAATAGTGCTGAGATGGTGTTTTTCAAAAGTCTTTTCCCATGAGAATGTTACAGCCTTGCAAGCACCTGGTCAGTCACAATGACCTCCTGAGGATGTAGCCAATTCAAGGCTCTTAGATTAGTTCGAATACAATGGGTGCAGTTCTTCTTAAAATGCCTTCCTTTGTTCCATGCTCTGCCAGCTGGACACTATCTCTGAAGGTGCGCACAAGGCTATTCTTCTGGTGGAAGCAGGAAGAAGATACACATGCGAACAGATTTATTATTTTCTAACTTTGCAAAATAATCTTTTACTTGAAAGACATGAGCCAGGCTGTGCTTGAATGCTGCCAAGGCCAAATTTCTGATTACACTGCAGCTTATGCTTCAAGCAATAATATGCAAGTTTATTTCTACTATTATTCTAGTAAGACAGAATTAAATGCATTACATATCATACTACTTTTCAAACTTTGTTCCCTATTATAGATTTAAGTACATTTATTCCTAACTAAGGCACACATTTCTCTATATGTTTGACCACACAGCTTATATATGTTTGAATGTTTGAGTACACATCTTCCTAAGCAGCATACATTGTAAATATATTTTTCTAGGCAGCATGTATGTAAATATATTTTCTAAGCAGCATGTATGTAAATATAGATTTTTCTAACACTTTACTGTGGCCATTTTTATCACAATCAGATATGAAGTATAAATAGTCAAATTTGTTGTAAATGATGAATACAGACATTGATAGATTAAAGTGGCAGCTGTCTGAGTGTTCTTTTATGGTTGAATTGCACTAAATTTTATTTTATTTATTGCTGAAAAAAAATTCAAGACTACATCTTTAGATATACTCAAATGTATTATTAAATAATTTATTAAACAATAAATATCCTGTAAAACACTCTAGTAGATAAGTATACATTTAAAGTAATAGGGAAGTTGAATCTAAAGGACATGTGCTTATATGCATAATCCCCTTAAAAAAAGTTTGCAGGGGGGCATGGTTTGAAAGTCACTTAATCCGCCACTTGGCAGGACTTGCTCTTCACAAAACAAAACAAAACTGACTGGGATCTAAAACATTTAATTTAGCTATATCTGCAGAACTTGGTTCTGCTATGATATGTCCCATGGCTTTACATGTAAGGCTCGTAAGGTTAATGGTCCTATAATTACCTGGGTCTGTAGAGGGTCTATCGTTGTGCAGCAGGATTACAGTGGCTGTTCATCGGGCATCAGGAACAAGTCCTGTGGTTTGGCTGAAGTTGAACAGCTTAAGTAAAGGCTTGGATACTGCCTACTTGGCACCAATGAGAATACAGCCTGATATGTTATCTGGTCCCATAAAGACATTATTTATAACATTTGACATGGACCCAAAAACTTGTTTCAAGATGATTTCAGGGAAAAATGAATTTTCAGGTATAGTGGGTGCAGCAATGTGTGTAGGTGGGGTAAAATTTGCACTAAATTTGTCTGCTAATATTTTGGCTATACTCTTAGGACTGGAATCTGAGATATTGTTGTGGATGGGCTCAGTTCATTGTTGACATTATTCCTTAATTTTCTTACATAACAGAAATATATATATATATATATGGGTTCCTATCATATGATCGACATTTCATTTGACTGAAAGTTCATTTGACTGAAAGTTCATTTGATCGACAAGGATTTGCCCCCTCCCCCAATGTTGTGCGACCCTGGAGTTGATATATATAGTTAGGGGGGGTGTGGGGGGCACAGCCCCATCGGGGGTGTGGGGGGCGAAGCCCCCCACCTAAAATCCTTGTCGATCAAATGAACTTTCAGTCAAATGAACTTTCAGTCAAATGAAATGTCGATCATATGATAGGAACCCATATATATATATATATATATATATATATATATATATATATATTTGATATCTGTAGCAACCTTTAATTTGAAGTCTGCTTCACATTTTCTAATAATGCTCTTATGTTCCTTGCTGGCATGTTTCAGTGTGGTCTTGAGGAAAGGGAATGAGGAAGAATATCTCAAACTTTTTATTCCACTAGCGATTTGCCATTGTATTTAGGTCATATGGATATAAACAGCTGTCTAGGTACTGGTAAAAACTGGAGGTGAATGTGGCAGCTCTTCCTTTTGATTCCACTTGTGGGGGATTGTTGAGAATTTTATATAGGTTTTCTACAAGCTGAAGTAAGTTTGTCCTAGTGACATTCCTAAAAATGATTTCATTTGATAGTGGGAAGGTGCCTGTGTGCCTAACCAGGAAGATGTCTGATTTGTGATCAGATTTATTCAGGAATGTGGAAATGTGTTGTGTGGTAGAGGCATGGACTAGGTTGGTAAGGACCAGGAGAATATTAGAGCCTCTGGTACATAGATTTACAATTTACTCATGTGCATTGGTATTAAGAAAGCTGAGGAAATGCTGAGCACATCAATTTTTAGAGGAATAAGTATGATAATCAATGCTTATTATATATATATATATATATATATATATATATATATATATATATATATATATATATATATATATATATATATATATATATATGTGTGTGTGTGTGTGTGTGTGTGTGTGTCTGTATCTATCTATACATATTTTTTTGTAGGATTCCTACAACCCATGGAGAAATCAACATTTCAAAGTGAAAAATGCCAGTACAGCTGATTAAAAATTAGTTAGTCGCACATACCAGCTTTTTTCAGTGAGAGATAGTGGTATAGTGGGGATCGGAGAATTTATCCTTTCCCCACTGTATTGCGATCTTGAAGTTGGTATATACAATTAGCAGGGGGTGTGGGGGTATAGGGGGAAAGTTTTCCCCCCTGCAAAAACTAGATTTTGCTTTTCTTCAAATCTTTGTGACTCAAAGTATTGTGTATTCAAATGTTTATGATGTGAACTGTTCTGAATGTTTGGCAACAATTTGAAATTTTGATACTTAAAGTGTCTGAATTTCTGTTTTCATGAGGCTTGTACTAATGTTGTCTGTGTTAACTCTGTGCATAAAAGATTCCCGTTTAAAGGGAACCTAAGATATGTCTGAGAATTAAACAAAGGTGTAGCCAAGATAAGTAAAAGTAGGGTCTTTGTAAGCCCAAGTCAGAAATCAGAGAGCAACTAAAGGAGTCTGGAACCATTAAAAGAAAAGGATTACCCTTGGAGAAGTGAATTAGAAGCCCAGATTACCAGCTCTGAAGAAGAGATACCTTCCATAGGCTACTCTCCAGAGAAGGGGATCTTGGGTCCATTTGCTTGGATAAGACCAAAACAGAGTTTGTGATTTTTTTTTTAAACTGTGTTCAGAATCTTAGTTTGCTAGAAGGTACTCTACTCTAATGTTGTTATAGAGCACAGACATTAGTGGTGCATAACAATATAGTACCTTTTCATTTAAGTTCTGTGAATAAAACTGTTCACAGTTGTGTCAACTGTGCTAACTTTCTAATCTTTAGCATTATTTTTTTTTAAGTCCCAGCTTAACCTGTCACTGTAAAGTAAAGATAATTCCACTATACAGGTTTTTTTTTTTTTTTGTGGTCTGTGGTGCTGAGAAACCTTTTCCGTGATAAGTGCTGAAGCACATACACCACGAAATGCAAAATTTATGCACACTTTTCCCAATAGCTTTTTATTTCAGAAGTTTGTGCTGCATTCTTGAGAAGGTACGGCTGCTTTTTATCCTTGCATTGTGCTGTATTTGGAGGTTAGTGTTGTGCTTGCAGGAGTGTCTGCCTGCTTTCAGTACTTGTGTTGTATTCTCAACAGAGTACCTGCTACAGAGGGAGGCTTGTGCTGTATCCCTAACTGAGTTTACCTGCTTTGGAAGCCTGTTTCTCGTAGTCCTCCATTTCCGATGAGATGACTAATGTAAAGCAACTCCTTCAAATGATCACTGCCGCTGCTGAGGAAATGGTAGTGGTCACTAAGTCCATTGTAATACTGAGCCATGCCACACTTTGAAGCCAATGGCTTGAAGGCTTACATAGATGCTTGCAAGTGGTTTCTTCTGACTGAATACACATTACTTATGTTAATATCTAAACAGAATGTAATTTAATAAGTGTATGAACCAGCTGAAAGCATATAGCTGAGGCACTTGTTTGCTCATTTTATTGTTTTAATAAACATTATGTTGTAAGCTCTATTTGGAGCAAGCATGATGGTTTCATGATAGTCTTTGGAGCTTTGGTCCTGTTAGTGAAAAGTGTTAATTAATATTCATACAGTTGATTGATAGGGTCATTAAAACACATTCTGTATGCCATTGACTATATAGATTATGAGATCTTGGATTCTTAAGACCGAAGTTCACACCTACCCAAAGTACAGGTTGTCTTAAACTCCCTAAAGTAGGCAGAGCCTACTGTCAATACCCCAAAAGGTAAAATTGTCATGACAGAGGTAGAGTACCTGGGCTACGCCAGTGGGAGGAGTATCATCAAATCCTAGAAAGAGAAAGTAGAGCCAGTTAAGAACTGGCTGGTACCCCACACTAAAAAGCAGATTAAGGTGTTTTGGGCTTGGCTGGATTTTGTTTGTCTTTTTGGCTTTTCCCGGTTAAGGGTCGCCACAGCAGAACTCTAGTCCGCTAATGATTGGCTGTAGATTTTTTTATGGTGCCGAGTTGCCCATTCACGCATGTCTTTCGGAGGCCACTCGACTGCGGGGAAGACATGCAGACTCCACACAGAAGGCACTCCAGCCGTGAATTGAACAGGAGAACCTCTTGCTGTGAGGCAACAATGCTACCGCTGTACCACCGCGGCTTTCACTTGGGCTTGGCTGGATGTTATAGTAAATTTGCTCCACACTTTGGCACAGTTACATGCCCTCACCTAAACTTGACTGGTATAAGATATCCCCAAAGGTAACATGGACCACTGAGGTAGAGACTGTCATCTTGCAAATGAAGAATATCTTATGCTCTGAACCCATGCTAGCATTCCTTGATTTTACTAAACACTTCATCACATACACAGATACATCTGACGTGGGTATGGGGTATTGCCCCAGAGGTTGGATGGGGAGGAGCATGACCAGGACAAAAGCCAAGTACTATGTCATCAGCTGTAAGAATTTAACTATTAAGTGGGTACTTGGTTCCCTAAGGTACTACCTACTAGGTAGGGAGGTCACTCTCATCAATGATCAGGCTCCTGTACAGTAGCACCACCACCAGGGGGAGCAGTATGATGTCACATCAATGGGTCTGGTCACTGCATCCCCATACATTTAAGGTACTACACTGGCCTGGTTCTAGTGCCCCACTCATTCCTGTCAACCTCTTAGCACAGGAAATCTGGGCAAAGGCCAAAATAATAGGGGAGCAATTGCCCAAAAAGAGGGACAACATTTAAATATTGCTCGTATAATATAGTTGCTAGAATAATAGGTTTTGCATTGGCATGCACTTTCTGAAGTATATGAAGTCTAAAACTCAAATGCCTGTCACTATGTAATGACTACAATCCTCAATTATGTTTCAGAAAGCCACACATTTTATGAGGACAGACCAAAAATATCAAGGAAAAATCTAGACAGTCTGTGAAAATCTGGACAGTTGAGACATATGGCCCCAGTGCAGATGATCTCTCAAACTGGGGGTTAAATGCAACATAGCATGGTGGTTTTTACCAATAAAGTACATGCATTTCTATTTTCATAAGATTCACACTACTGTTGCTTGTGTTAATTGTGTGTATAGAAGGTAAACCTTTATGGGTGATATGAGGTATGGCTGTGGGTATCATGTAAGATCTAGTAAAGAAGCAGTTGTGCAAGCCCAAGTTAGAATACAGAAAAAAATGAAGGAGTCTGGAACTGCTAAACGAAATATTACCTGCAGAAAAAAGAACTGAAGGCCCAGAGCAATTGCTCAGGAGAAGATATGTTTTCCAAGGGCAATTTTCAAGAGGAGGAGACCTAGAATCCATTAGTTTGAAGAAAATCAGAAGCAGGGAAACTTTTTTTATCACCTGAGTTTTTCTATAGACCACAGGCCTTGATTTTTACTTTGGCAAAACCAGTCTTTTAGTTAAGCTCTGCAAATAAAACTGTTTTTATGGCTATTGAATCAACTATGCTAATTTTCAATATATGTATGTAAGTAGATATATGTGCTGTTTCTTTTCAGTGCCTTGCAAAGGTTGGGTATGACTCTCCTGTACTGACAGTCCATTCTTTAGCCAAACAGACACACACACACATGCACATAAGCACGCAAAGATATGTATACATATGCCATAGCTCATCTCTAGTTTGTCTCCACACTTCGTGAGGTGTGGTAATGACTTGGCTGTAGTGACACTGGATTTCATGACCAAACCATGAAGCTCTGTACAGACACGGCACATCTTTGTCATACAATAACCCATAAACCATTAAATATCCTGTCATGTCCACAGTTCAGTAAGTATGTAAATGTCATTTCAATACATCTATTTTCCATTTCATGATCTGCACATAATTTATGTGCCAGATACTCTACTCTGCATTAATGTAACCCCTATTTACTCTCTCTCTCTCTCTCTTTTCCCACAGTTGAATCTTGCTATCCTTCTGTGTTCCTCTTGCCTTTTTTGTCTTTGGTGACTGACTGCCAGACAGTATTTTATATAAATGTTTTATTTTTTTATTTTGATTAGGATTAGAGACTAATAGTTTTTTTTGAACAGGTTACAATTAGATTTATTATCTTTGGTAGATGATGGCAGGATCTGTAAACAACTGGCAGTATTGGTTATATGTGGCTGTGTTATCCAAACGTCTGCATTCAGACAGGACTTTATGCATATCTGACTTGAGCATAGTTCAGAGTATGTGCTTCACTGATAATGTTTTGATTTCATGCTTCTAGGAGTACATTGAGGCTGACAGACCAGTGAACTAGAATAATAAGTTCCGCTTGGTGTATCTACGTTTGCGTTCCGTTATTTTGCAATTATGTAAAACAGTGGTATTAAGCAATATAGGTATCTCCATTTACTGCCACTGGTGGAATGTAAACAACCATGACTTTGGAGTGTTTACTGTGGTGTGACAGTCTAATATGGATTGTTCATGAAAACTATGATTATGGTGAAACTGATACTCTCTGTTTTCCATATAAACTGCTTCAATATATGGATTATCTCCATTTGACATTCTGGATGTAGCATCAGCTAAGAAGAAGACACCAATGGTCCCTTCTTCTTGTGTGGTAATGAAAATTCAGGAAAGTTTCCAATCCTCCCCATAAGTTGATTTCCATGAGGCCTAAGTTAAGGAATTGATATATATATATATATATATATATATATATATATATATATATATATATATATATATATACGCAATGACTCCTCAGCTTCTGACATCTACTGTAGATATGTACTTGGGAAACTGAGAACTCTGCCTTTGTCTAAAAGCTTTGTCCAACACCATTAGTACAAATTGTTCCGTATATAACACTTATTCATCGACTCTGATTTACCATGACTGGTAGGGGTTTAGTCAGGTTTTCCTTGATTCAGTATAAGAAACTACAAGATATGTTGTCTGATGTCATGGGACTTTATTTTTTTAATTTTACTTGGGGCAATAGTTAGCATGTCTGTAGCTATATAATGAATGTCTCTCCTTGCCTGTATAGTATTCTGACATGCTTCTTTGCTTGTTGTGAAATGTGCACTTTTTTCTGCAAACGTTTGCTATGCACTGTGGTTAGATGATTTCTTGATAGCATGTTTTAATGATTTTTCCTTTCAGTTTTCTGATGTAATTAAACAATACATTCATGCTTACAGCCTTGGGATCAAGCTGACTTCTTAGTTAAATATGAAAGATTTGATAAGTAAAGTTAGTAGTTTTTGAATTTTATTTAACCTAGACTCTAATTTTATGACTAGGGTACTTCTGGAAAGCTAAATAACAACTCTTTTTTTTCAGTTGTATATCTTATTAATGTTGTGATTCTGCCAAAGTTGTTTTTTTTTAATTTTCCTGTATATTTGTGTCTTACTGATTTGTGTCCATTAATGTAGAAGTTAATAATATCACATGACTCACTGATGTCACTGACATCGTCCTGAGCACTTATCTCCATCATGCATGATAGTATCCCAGTCCTTTTTATATAAGTATGTATTTTATTGCATCTTACTTTCCAATGGTAAATTACAGGAAAGAATATATATTTATGACCAGGTTTGAGTTTACTCCTGGACTAAAGATGGTAGTATAATGATCTTTTTGTTAATTAAAGAATGCATAACCATGGATGGAGAGCATAATAATCCTAGGTTTGCTAGTGTATTATGTATTCCTATTTTATTATTTCAATACCACTGATATTAATTACTGTATAAATAATTTCTAGTACTAGGTTGATTTTGTGGCTTCTATTTTCCTGAAGGACCACATTTTAAGTGGTCATGAAATTTAACTGGGGTGATTGTATGTCTGCAGCTGTATTATATATGCATATTTCTTTATATGCATGCATGGCGAGAGAGAAAGAAAGATTTCAAATAGACTGGCAGATAGACCGTTAGATATATAGATGTAGAAATACACATATACTTTTGCATTCATTAAATATTTAGGTCTAGAATGTGCTAATGATGAGTGGAGGAGGTGTACTTTCAGAGTATTATGGATCTACTACAAAATAATCATCTGCCATCTAATAAACATGATTACTTACAGCTAAAAGTTCAAATATCTTGACCAGTTGCAAGTTCAAAGTGGTAACACTTCCAAAGTTGCAAAAGTCACAAAATCATTTTCTTGAAGAGGTCAAGACTCCCTGCACTCCCAATGGGGCAAGCCCCCACATACCTGAATATATATATATATATATATATATATGTATTACACACACACACACACACACACACACACACACACACACACACACACACACACACACACACACACACACACACACACACACAAATCCCGTTCAGAAGATTGACTCAACGGAAATGTGAAGTTCATGTGGTCGAGACCATATGATTGACCTTCCAAAAAGTCCCCCACACTTGCTGCATATTATATATACCAATGCCAAGATTGCACCACAGTGGTTAAAAGAGTAAATTCCCCGATCCCCACTGTACCACAATCTCCATTCAAATGCTTCAATATTTCAAAATGTCGATCATTTGGTCTTGACCATATGAACTTTGGCTTTCTGTTGACTCAATTTTCTGAATAGGACTTGTCACTCGGCCCTGTCTAACATAGATAATAAGCAGGCAGGGTATTTCATTTAAATGCTTTATTACATAGAAACACTTCAGGATGGATAGCAACATCATAAAATCTAAACAAACTGGTTAACAGACAGACCTTACATACATATATGCTTACATCTCAACAGCTTACTACAAAATGGCAGTCAGGCTTGGAAAATATTCTCTGGAACTTCCTCTGGAACTGGAACACTGGACAACTCACTCTGAGATAAAGACTCTTTCTCATAAGCTATGTGCTGTGGTATAGGCTCAGACACCAGTATCAAATATTTCCGATTCCACCTAAACTCTGCCCCTTGCGATTCCACAGTGTACGATCTTGGCTCTGGGCAAATATTCTTCATGACTCCGATCTAATCATAACCTTTGGACCTTTGCATCCTTACCACTTTTCCTTCTCGTAATGTATTGAGCAGTTTGCTGGTGTTATCATAGTAAGACTTCTGGGTTAAACACTTCTTCAACAGACTGGTTTTCTCTGACCTGTTGTTCTTGACATATGGAACCAACAATTGTCTACTGATTAGTAACGTGGTTCTGGTTTCTCTCGACAGAAGTCTCTAGGCTGGTGAACCAAGATGTTTATTACAAGTATTTCTGAGGTTCAAGAGATTCAGGAAAACATCACTATTGTCTCATTTTGACTTTTCTAGTAACTGTTTTGTACTTTGAACTGTGCAATTCCTGTCAAACCATTTGACTGCGGATACTCTAGGCTACTCATGACATGAGTAAAGTCCCACTCTTAGGCAAATCTTTTGAACTGTTGGCTTGTAAACTGTGTGCCATTGTCAGAAATAATTTTGTGCAGGCTACAATGGACTGCGAAATGACGCTTCATCTTAGTGATCACAGTATTGGATGCTAGATTATGAAGTAGGTCAATCTCAAACCAATTGGAGTAAGAGTCTACTAACACCAAATAATGTTGGTCATTCCACTCGAAAGTATCAGTGGCTACTGTCGACCAAGGTAGTTCAGGAATCTGGTTAGCTGAAGTATGGTTCTTTCTGTTGATGTGGCTTAGTACTGTTACACACAGAACCAAAAGTACTGTCTCAATATCTTGTGACATAGAAGGCCAAAATACTAATCCTCTCACCCTTCTTTTGATAGAACCTGTTCCTGGGTGACCACAATGCAAGATGGCAGTGTACTCTTGTTGCAAGAACTGTGGAACAATCACTTTCAGACCATTCATAATGATACCTTTGTCAGACAAAATCTCATCTCTATGGAAAATAAGGTTGTACTTCGTAGGGTAAACTAGATTGCTTTGATGGCCATCCTTGATTGATAAAGTGGTTGAGCCTCTGTAAAACTGGATCTGTAGCTGTGTTATCTCTCAGCTCATCAAGACAAGTGGAAGAAAAATGTCTCATTTCCATGACTTCAAAATCATGGTTCTCATTCTCATGCTGTTCTGTGGTGATTCTGTGCGATCTGGATAATGTATTGGCAAGATAAAGAAGTTTGCCTTTCTTGTAGACAAGAGTGAAATTATACTTTTGCATTCTCACCATCATGCATTGCAGTCTGGCTGGAAATGTATGCATAGGCTTTTTCAGGATAGTGACTAGAGGTTGGTGGTCTGTTTTGATCTGGATAGGTCTACCATAAACATAATCATGGAATTTCAAACATGCAAACACAATTGCCAAAAGATCCTTCTACATCTTAGCATACTGCATTTCAGTCTGTTTTAGAGTTTTCGATGCATAGGCAACAGGTTGACCCTCTTGTAGAATGACTGCACCTAGACCGAATCTCAAAGCATCAACATGAAAGAGTAACTGGCATGTGAACATCATAATATCTGAGAGTTGGTGGACTAACAATTCTCAGTTTCAGGACATCAAATGCTCTTTGGTATTGCTGTAGCCAGGACCAGGATACATCTTTATATGTCAGCTCTCTAAGTGGTGCTGAAAGTTGGCTCAAGTGTGGAATGAACTTTCCTAGGTAGTTAACCATGCCAAGAAAACGTTGCAGGGCTTGAACTTTGTCTGGAGCTGGCATCTTGAGAATGGCTGTTTACTCAGAAGGGTCTGGTCATAGGCCTGAACTAGTAAATAAATGACCAACATAATAACCTCTCATAACCTAAATTTGCATTTCTGTGGATTAAGCTTAAGATTCACTTGACGTGCGCTTTCCAGAACTTTTCTGAAGTTTCTGTCATGCTCACCTTCACCATTACCTCCTACTAGTTTGTCGTCTACTATAATTGCACAAGGATACCCAGAAATAATTTTCTCCATTGCACGTTGAAAGACTTAACTTGCAGAATTTATCCCAAATGGCATTCTCAATAATCTGTAACTGCCAGAGTACTGAAAGTAGTGAGCAATGATGATTTTTTTGTCAAGCTGAATTTGCCAAAATGAACTCTTTGCACCTAAGACAGAAAAACCCTTGGCATTTGGCATCAGAGCTCTGACTTCTTTGATTGTGCGCATTGGATGATGAGGTCTTTTTAGTGCTTTGTTCAAATCTTGTGGATCACTACATATTCTGATGTCATCTAAGCTTTTCTTATGAGCTATCACCATGGAAGATACCCATTCAGTTGGTTCTGCACTGAAGAAATCATACATTGTCGCACCATTTTGTCTAGCGTGGCTTTGACTCTGTCCTGCATGGCTATTGGAACTTCTCAAACTGGCCTGATAACTGGACTGACATCTGGTCTAACTTCATGGAGTACACAACTGGAAGCTTGCCTAGCTTGTCTTTGAAAAGATCAGCAGAGGTAGAAAAAAATATACTGGGTGAAATTAGATTAGTGGTCTTTTAAGCTAATATGATGGACTTCCTTGTTAAATGAAAGCAATCTCATTTTCAAACCATCTCTGAACCCTAATAATGACTGGATGTGCCTCTTAACCACAAGTTGTAAGACTCATAACATCTCTCAAAAGAGTGAGCCTTCAGTCTGAATTTCTTCACCACCATAAGCAACAAGCTTTGCGCACTTTGCCAAATCAACCCTTTCACCATGACACACTCTAGCAAATGTTTCTGCTGACATAATATTTTACTTGGAACCTGTGTCAGCTTTGAGCTCTGTGGGTTTTCCATTTATCCAAACAGTACAAAATACTTCATTATTTGCCCTTAAATCTACTGCATTGACTATTTCAAACAGCACAGGCACACCATCAACATAAAGTGTAGGGTTGCAGCTTTCTAATTGATCAACTAGTTTCCTAAAATGTTTCCTTTTAATAAAAGAATGTGTGTCTTTTGATTTACAAAACATTTTGAAATTATTCCACTTGTTGTATTGGTGGGATTGCTGACCAAAAGCTAAACATTTTTCCTTTTTAGATTCATGACTTCCACCACAATTATGACAGTTGGCAAATAAACTGGGTAAGCACGCACCTTCACCCTTATGCCTGTTTGCTGACTCACACTTTTGCTTCACTGAGACTATGCAAACTCTAGAATTTGCTGGAAAGCTCTGGGGTTTAACAGTGAGTGCTGCATGGGACTACAGTTGCTGCCACCTGCTTGGGCCTGTTTCTTTTAATCACATGCTGCATACTATCAACATGAGCTCTAGAAGTTACTGGAAGCATGCATCTCTCATTTCTAAGCATATCTGTGTGCTTTTCTGTGAGCTCATATATCTGACAAATCTCAATGGCCTAAATCAAAGTTAAATCACTGTCATGAAGCAAAATCTTTCTCACAGCATCATCTTTTATACCACACACAAGTCTGTCTTTTATCAGCTCTTCCCTTAAATCACCAAATCTGCATTTTTTAGTTTTATTGCTCAAGTCAGTTATATATGCTGCAAAAGTTTCACCAGGCTTTTGATTCCTTGTATAAAATAAGTGTATTTCCATTGTAACATTTGTCTGGGGGTTACACATTTCTCTAAATTTACATTTTAAGCACCGAGAGTCCTCCCTTGACTCAGCCGGTACAACAATATGATGTTTTTCCCCTCTCCTGCAAAGATAGCAGGGACATACACAAATGAACATTCCCTTTCACTGGCTTCTGACCCAGCTAAATTAAGTAGAATAAATGCCTTTGTACGGTCATCTTTATCAGAAAATGCAGCCTGTATGAAAATGTTGTACTCTTGCTCAAACACTCTGTAGTTCTCTGCAATATTATTGTCAAACACAAGTGCACTAGGTTTTTGAAATCCATCTGCCATGCCCTCAAAGTATGCACAAACACACTGAAAATATGGCCCTTGTAATTATGTACAAACAAACTATTCTCACAACACAGCTTGGAATAACATTCATATGCACAATAAACCCTTTGAAATACTGTACTTTGCAAAATATGCTCTGAAATGGCTGTATTTTGCAAAATAGCTTTACTGTAATGCTGCACAAATGTGCAAACACTTTATACACTTCTGATAATTCAGATATCTTTAATCAATAAGAAAAATATGTGCTTAGCGAAAATGCGGTTGTTTCCTCTTATTTTATTTGTTTTATGCAATTCAGACTTTATTTCAAACATTTTCTGTAGTGATTTGAATATTTTTATCAATATCAGACATATTGGTTTATTTGAATATCATTTAGAACGTTCTGTATGCCTTGTTTCATATTTTGCGAATAAGAAATAGTTTTGAATAAGGTTTAACATCTGCAATTCGTTTCTGACCTGATTTGTGACTTATGCATGCAGTAGGGATGATCCACTCCTATATATTCCTCCAATACCAACCGGATGCCTCTTGGACTCAAAGTGAAGAAACTGGAGCTCTTTCTGGCAAGAAATTGTTTTGGCCATGCTTCTTTTAACACCATGCCCTTTAAGACATGCCTCTTCTGACACCATGTCGCTCATCCCTCTCTAACATAGATGACAAGCAGGCAGGGTAGTTTGTTTAGATGCTTTAATACATACAAACACATCAGGATGGATAGCAGCATCATAAAATACAAATGAGCTGATTAACAGACAGACCTTACAAACCTACATCCTTACATCTCAACAGCTTACTACAAAACGGCAGTCAGGCTCACATGTCCTCAGTATTTATACACTTTTGCAAGCCCTTAGATAGCATCTTAAAGGTATATTGATCTACAGGGCCCACACAAACATATGAAAACTCATTTCAGTGAATTTCAATTCACTCAAAAAATCGCTGAAAGCTCAAATCACTGAAAACTCATTTCACTGAATCTAATTATAGTTGTGCAAATAAAACGTATATGCCCTTTTCCCCACTGTAGTGCGGTCCTGTGCTTAGTGTGGGGGGCGTAGAACTTAGCATTTGTATTTCATTTCACTGAAAGCTAACAATATAAAACTAAAAGTAGTGCCCCCCACATCACCTCTAACTATATATACTAACTCCAGGATCGTACTACAGTGGGGAAAAGTGCATATACGTTTTATTTGCCCAACAGTACTTGCATTCAGTGAAATGTGATTCAGTGAAATGAGTTTTCAGTGATTTGAGCTTTTAGCGATTTGGCGTGAGTGGTTTGAAATTCAGTGAAATTAGTTTTCAGTGAATGAAAATAGACCCATATAGATATATATATATATATATATATATATATATATATATATATATATATATATATATATATATATATATATATATATATATATATATATATATATATATATATATATATATATATATATATATATATATATATATATATATATATATATATATATATATATATATATATGTATATATATATATATATATATATATATGGATCCACTTTTAAATGTCGAAATTCCGAAATCTCGACTTTTAAAAAAGTACCCAAAAGATTGAGATTTCAGAATCTCAATATTTAAAAGTGTGTTAAAAAACGAACAGAGACTTTAAATGAAGTGTTTGCAGGGGGGCAAGCCCCCCTGCACCCCCACACCCCCCTACTTAAATATACCAACTCAGAGATCGCACTACAGTGAAGAGAACGGTAATGCTCTGTTGCACTTATACCATTCTCTTCACTGTAGCACAATCTCAGAGTTGGTATATTTAAGTAGGGGGGTATTGGGGTGTGTGGGGATTTGCACCCTGAAAACAGTTTCTTTTACTTTAATATTTTTTAACCCACTTTTAAATGTTGAGATTCTGAAATCTCGATTTTTTGGGTACTTTTTTAAAAAAGTCGAGGTTTTGGAATTTTGACAGTTAAAATTGGGCCCATATATATATATATATATATATATATATATATATATATATATATATATATATATATATATATGGAGTCAGCTACTTTGACACTGTGGGTTCTATTTTTGAGCCAGTTTGCAACCCACCTAGTGATATAGGGGTTGATGCCTAACTTAGTGAGTTTTTCTATGGTTCCTGAGTGGGGAATGGTATCAAAGGCCTTGGTCAGATCAAGGTAGGCAACTTTTTGTTGTCTACTCACAAAGAGGATCCTAGGCCTTCATCCACAGCTCTGGTGACTGACTCAAAGAAGTCGACCAAGTTGAGCAAGCATGATCTACCCTTCACAAAACCAAACTGTGTGGGATCTAGAGTTTGGAGATTCCCTATATCCTTGTTTATTAGGTCCATGATGATGTGTTCCACAGCTTTGCAGATCAGACTTGTCAGGCTAATGGGGCGATAGTTACCAGGGTCTGTAGTCTCTCCTCCTTTGTGGAGAGGGATGACTATAGAAGTGCACCATTTGGTAAGGACAAAGCCTGGGGAGAGGCTGTGATTGAACAGGGCACACAGGTGAGGTGCCAGTTCACTCTGTATTTCATGTAGAACACAGCCAGGGATATTGTCAGGTCCCATAGAAGCTGTATTCTTGGCCTTGGACAGTGCTGTTTTAACCTGTGCAGCAGTAATATTGGGTGCCTGGCAATCTACTGGTATTGTGATTGGTCCTTTGGGGAGGAGGGATAAAGTTGGCATTGAATCTGTCGGCCAGTATATTGGCAATATCTGTTGGCTTGGTATAGGAGGTACCATTGTGCAGTAGCTCAGAGCAAATCTGGGTATTGCCGTGGAGGTTCTTTACATAACTATAGAAGGCCTTGTGGTTGTCTTTACTATCTGCTGCAATTCTGTTTTCATAGCTAGCTTTAGAGGATTTCATGAGGGATCTCAACTTTTTGTTGAGGCTGATAAGGGAGTTTTTCCCGTCGTGGGACTTTACCTTATTCCACATCAGTTTCCTCCTTCTGTTGTAGAGTTTGTTTATGACAGGGGACTACCAGATTGGCTTCCTTTTTTTGGAGGAGAGGGTCATGGTTCTATTGGGTATGGTGAGATCCATACATTTGTGTACGTGTTCATACAGTGCATTGGTGTATGATTCAGTGGTCATGCAACTATTCTCCATTTGCATGGGTGCCGTGAAGTTAGCCACCTCTGTCTTACTACAGGAAGTTCATTTGAAACATTTTCACCAAGAGGCCAAGAGGTGGGGAACTTACAAGTGTGGACTCTGCAACCAATGTAAATTTATTTTTGAGGGTAACACACTAGTGGTAGGGACCCACAAGTTGGTTACTTAATTTCACTGCACTTGTAATTCACTAGCATACGTGGCAAAGTGTGTTCAATGTTTGGGTTTTTATGTGGGGAAAAACCAAACGGAAATTTAAAGAACTTATTTATGAGCACAATCTAGATATAAGGAACAAGAATGTTAAAAACTCTTTATACAAGCATGTGGAAACACACCCTGATCATTCTTTTTTATTTTTTGGATTGGATTTTGTACCTCAGAATATGATGGGAGGTACAAAATCCAATCATAAATAAGTTCTTTAAATTTCCGTTTGGTTTTTCCATGATGGGAGGGCTCTGAGGTGATGGTGCTGCAATAGTGTTGTCGCCTCACAGTAAGACGTTGTCCTGTTCGATTCTCAGCTAAAGCGTCTTCTGTGTGGAGACATGCGTGAATGGGTGTACCTTCATTGAAGGTTGTACGTCAGGGCTGGCAACTCGGTACGTAAAAATCTGATGCCAATCATTAGCGGACAGGCTGTGGCAACCCCTAACTGGGAAAAGCCGAAAAATACAACAACAAGAATATGATGGGAGGGCCATGGGAAGATCTTATTGAATACAGAGAAATGATGTGGCAACTAAGGTTGCATGCTTGTGTGCCCCTTGGCCGTAATGAATGTATTTCAATCAGTAGTGTACTGCATTTAAAATAATACTAAGTGTAAACCCTGTACCTTATGTTCTAAACTACCTTCTTTTGTACTTGACAAAATAGGTTTAACAAATTTGCTTCTGTTTTTAATTGATGTGGTGGTCATGTGATTTTTTACAATTTAAATATTGTAGAGTTTGTTCAATTTTTAGATTCTGATGAAGTCTCGGTTATAGACTGACGAAAGCGATTAATCTTGTTGGTTCATTACTAATAATTTTTTAAACTACTTGCTGATTCACTGGTGTCTTCAGTGCCTTCAGTTTTTGGATTGTTTGTACTTGTTCCTGGTTCCTGGTTCCTGGTTTGTGTGTGTGTGTGTGTGTGTGTGTGTGTGTGTGTGTGTGTGTGTATATATATATATATATATATATATATATATATATATATATATATATATATATATATATATATGTTTATAGTTTACTAGCAAATGTTTGAAATGCACTTTTTTGTTTGTTCAATACCATGACATAAATAGTCGAAAATAAAAATGTTTTAACAGCTACATGTTGAATATCCTGTCACTGATGTCTACAGTCAATGTTATTAGACATAGCAGAAGCTGACGTTAGACACCCAGGATATTCAGTTGAACGTGCCGTTAGAATTTCACTTCTACAGCACAAGCTACCCTGCACCCTCCACACCCCCTGCAAATTATATATGCCAACTCCAAGATCACACTACAGTGAAGAAAAGGGTGCCACAATCTCCATTCACAATGCCGAACCCATAATAACGAGTCATGCTTTACATTAGTTATCATGGATTAATTGTATTCAGGTTCGGCACTGTGCATCTTTGAAACTGTGCTTTCCATCACCTGATGTTTGACAAAGTGCATTTCAAGCTTTCGATAATAAATCTAAATTTATAGATATATATATATATATATATATATATATATACACACACACACACACACACACACACACACACACACACACACACGTATATATAGATATAGATGTATAATGCTAAGGTCGCACAAATTCTAATATAAGGAAGAAAGCAGAGAAAAACAAAACTTACCATCTCCCTCTTCTCTGAGTCCAGCAAACCTCAACGAGGGTCCAATTTATGATCTGCGACCTAGCCAGTGACAGCAGAAAACAGACAATTTTCTTACATTAACATTTCAATATCCAGCAAGGCAGGATATGACAAACTATAGGCATTCATCTAATATTATCTTTCATTACTTGATGAAGTGCAGGTATGACTTTGTTGTTCTGACAGTCATTTTACTGCCCCACGCATGTAGTTCTGCACAATTGGTTCACATTCACTCCCTCATATCACTGCCCATAAACTGTTGGTTGCCCTAGAATGCCTGCATTTCATTAGTAATAAAACATTTTATATATATATATATATATATATATATATATATATATATATATATACATAAACTTTACATAGATATGTGAGTAAATGTATATGCACTCATATATACACATATGCATACGTGCATCCACAGTTACATTTGTATTTTGTGTTCATAATACCAGTCCAAGTACACAGTCTGGATGGCCTCTGTTATAAGCTGCACCTTATCAATGTTGCTAGTTATTGCTTAATAGACTGTTAGTTTGGATGTGGTGTTCTGACAGTTCTCAGTATATCCCATGCACATTATTCCAGAAAAGGAATACACCTCCCTCTCCATTTGACCCTTAGCCCCAAATTATGCATTCCCTTGGCATGCCCATATTTCACTCTATATAGAAAGGAATTAGACAGTTATGGGTACCTGATATTGATAACCTGTATATCAGCCATACTTTGCCAATATTCCATTTAATTACTTCACGGAGTGTATGACTCTCACTGCTGCCCTAGTCCAAGCACATTGTACCACTCACCTGTTTCCTGTCTTACCTCTATTTATACACTGGGGATTACCCTGGAATATCTAGAGTTAACTGCTTACAGAAATAATGTTTTTGTAGATGTGTGTAAATATCCCTCTGTCTGTGCAGAAAAGGTAGCTAGATAGACAGATTGATAGACAGATAGACAGAGAGGAAGGGATTAATTACAGGATATAAATGCTTGTGTATATTTGTGGTTAGTTTTTTTAGTGAAATTAGGTATACAGTATGTTGGTTACATGTTTATTCACTCTCATTACTTGAGATAAACATGTCCTGAGTGTAGTGACATGGCATTTTCTAAGCAAGACTGTTGTCATTTTACCCTCATACAATATACTGTATGTTGACCTGTTTGTGCAACCCCTATAAACTTTTGCCTATCTCTCATTACTTCAATAACACTACGTTTCCCTGATCTGCCAAATGTCAACATTTTATGTACATGTTCCTTTGTAATGCATACATACCACTCCGGTTTATCATCGATATTACCATGTGTATCATCAATACTTCATTCTGTTCCTTAGGTATTAATAAATTCCATTAGTGCATACAGTACACTTTGTGTCTCAATATAAATGAATAGTTCACTGTTTTTCTGTTACCTTATTGCAGACTATGCTACTTAAAGCTCTGCTGTGTGCATTGTACAAATAAATCAACTAAACAATTCAGTAATAATAAGAATACCATTCCACTCAAAGACGAAAAGAAATGGCCTCTGACCTACATATCCGGTCCTGTTCTGAAGGTCAACCATCATTGAGTAATGCTGTAGAAAACTGCTGCTATTAAGCTATTTAAAATTCCAACTCGTGATGGCTTTTTAAAACAGGCAAAACTCTTGTGGGTATAAAACAACTCTACAGTACTAATCATGACCAGAATCTACTTTGCTGTATACTAAGAGCTTAAAGATAATGGAAATGGAATCTTCTGGTAAGTAAGACAGTTGAGTAAGACATTTTTTTTTCAGTTTTTACAATTTATTGCAATAATTACTATTCATGGTATGCATCTTTTTTCCTAAGGCAGAATCCATGGATTTTTACCAGAAGAAGTCTGCAGAAAACAACATTTGTAATAGACAAACTTATACTACAAGTCTTTTAAATATGAGAAGTAAATCAAAGTGTGGAAACAAAAGGCTTTACCCAGTACCAGAGGTGCAGAGGGATAAAGCATAAAGACAGCACAAGTGACCTGAATTTATTAGCGGCTCAGAAGCTTGACAAAGCTAGCAAGGAGATTGGGTGGGACGTTGTGGGAGGAGGGAGGAAGGGAGGGTGGGAGCCAGTAATGCACACTGCCACTACACCTCAGAAGAGGGGTGATGATGCAGATGGGTGATCTTTGGTTAGGAGTTTGGCTCATCAAGCCACCAGTGGTTAATAGATTTCATAGTAACTGTGCAGGAATGCTCACTCATGAGGGAAGGACATTTTGGGCCACAAAGGTGATGCAGTTAACATATCCTCCATTAAGAGGGAGCAGTTAGACCACCAATACACTCTCATTGCTTTGATGTCATTAAGTATACAAAGTATCCTCATGATACCCCCTTAGGCATCTGTCTTCTTGGCTGTGGGTGAAATCCCTTGAGCAGAACATAAGAGACTTTCCACTTGAGGGGAGACTTGAAAGTCATCAAGCACAGCAGCAAACTTTGCCTAAAAAATGAATGTCCTTTGCATAACATGATTTCTTTCCCTGTTCTACTTTTTTTTTTTTTTTTGCCCCTTTCAGATACATGTGGTTCAAAAATGATTTTCAGGCTGTTGAAGGATCTGTGCTTCTTGTTTGCAGACAGACATTGGGCTGGTCACAGAATGCCTTGGTCTTGCTGTAAAAGCTGTCATATTTTTTGAGCATTCTTTTTTTTAAATTGCAGATGCCAAGCAGGGGTTCTGTATGTATGCCATACTGAGATAAGCTGGAGTTTTTTGTTGCAACAGGAATATCATCATCATCAGTCCCCTTTTTTGTCATTTTCTACATGGGGTTGAGGTGTCATGTCAACTGTCGTCATCTTTCTCGATTCAATGCCACTCTCCTACCTTCTTTAACACTCATGTTTGTCATAGATTTTCTCTTACACAATCCATCCATCTCTTTGCTGGACACCCTCCTTTCCTCTTACCTTCCTCCTGTCTGTCCCAACTGTCTGTTGCAACAGGAATATCTCTTCCATTACCATGGAAGCATACTCCAAAAGCAGGAAGACATATAAACATATTTCTGGGCACAACAAGATATAAACAAGTAATCAGCAGTGCTTTAGGTGATTCAGATAGTAAAGGCGGGGGCTGAGTGGGCAATGATGGCTTGTCCATCCTATGGAGAGAGCGGTACAACAGCAACCGCAAGTCAACCTGTGCAACTGTGTGTCACAGGCACTGGCATGAAAGGCTTAGATGCATTGATCAATGATAGTTTTAGAATGTCCTATAAAACTGTGTCATTAGCTAGAATCACCTCCAGTTCTTTATAAACACAGTTAACTGGAAAAGAAGCAAAACAGAAGAATTTTAACAAAGCTTACACAACAGATCTGTCCTCTTATATGACAGAAATGGCATGCCCTAACTGCATATGAATGTCACCAGCACATGCAATGCACTACAGGGTCCTATTTTTACAAGCCATAGTCTAGCATCAATATTTCTTTGCCCTTGCAGTAGGAATAGTTGACTATGAGAATCAAACAAGCAACCAGCAACAACGGAGCAGACGAAAGAAGCGTAGCTTGAACAGCTACCTCCGACTGGTGATGTATATAAAACGTTGATGGAGTCGAAATGTAACGCTAGATGAGCCAAGAATGTAACGTTACAAAAATAGCGGACTGCCTTCCGTGTAAAATGACTCCAAACCGCACAGTGGTAATCCACAAATATACACAAATCCACAGAACGTTGCCAAAGTCACCACTCGAGTCTGATGATAAAATACCACACGGCCCAAAGTAAAAAGATGTGCCTTTATTAAAACATAAGATCCAACAACGAATGACACTAGTTTAGCGCTTTCATCTGCACCAACGCAGACTTCCTCAGAACTAGTGTATTCCTTCATTGTCATTCATTTTAAAAAACATTTGGCGCCAACATTTTAATCATTCCTTAAAGAGACAAACATTAAAAACACCATCACCTATATATCATACTAGTATAATCCCTTTAACCTACTGATAAATTGTAGTACATTATATATGTAACATTAATAATAAGTTAGGATATATTTGATGTACAATTTTAAAAGATTTTTTAATATGCAATTTTAAAAAATAATATATACTTTGTCCCTAACCTACTATGAAGTCTGTACTAACTGTGTATAAACAACACTATTAAATTAATTAAATATACTAAGAATCCAGGATCAAAAAAGGTTTAATACTAATGAAATCATTAATACCTGGACTTCTAGTAGAATCAGTGAGGATCTGCCATTTGCTCTCTTTGCAGGCTAATCTAGTCTTCCAATCACCCCCAAACGGTACTTCTTTTTCCTCATCTATAATGAAAAATAAAAATATATGTTCTTCTCCAAATTCTTTAATGTGCCTATATAGTGCGTTTTTACAGTCCTTCTTTTGAATTTTGTAATAATGTTCGTACACACGCTTCTTGAGCTCCCTTTCTGTTTTGCCTATATAATAGGCCGAACAAATTTTACATAGAGCTAAGTAAACAACATGCTTTGTACAACAATTACCACCTATACTTTTTATCAAAGTGTGGTTGATATCACCTAATACTATTTTACTACTGGTGTTAATAAACTTGCATTGGTTGCATCGTCCACATTTGCTAGTAAAAATCTTACCTTTCATATTGATTCCCTTCTGTGGCTTTATACTTTCCAATAACCTTTTAATATTGGGACCCGTCTTATAAACAATTCTAGGTTTTTCCCCTACAATCTTCCTGTTGGAATCAACAACAGTAATAATGTCCCAATATTTGTTAAGAATGTCCTGAATTCTTACACTGTATGGGGTGTATGTTAGAACACATACTCTACCTGTATACCTGTTTGGAGGGTAAGTTGACTCCATAATTTCCTTCTTATGGCCCAACAAAGGTTGGTACTTAAGCCCCCATTGAGATTTCACATATTCAATCGTTTGATTGATCATGCCAATGGGGTACCCTCTTTTTCCAAACAATTGTGTTAAGAGGTCCATTTCTGCTTCCATAAATTCTCTAGTGGATGACATCCGAGCACATCTAATTCCTTGTCCCTTGATAATATTTTTGAAAATATGAGGTGGGTGTTCACTGCCATAAAACAGATAATCATTGGAAAATGTGCTTTTACGATGTACCTTGGAGGTAAATCCTCTGTCAGTTAACCCTATAAAAACATCTAGATAGGCTAAACCTAGATTGCTAATATTATGTGTGAACTTGAGAAATTGAGTGGTACCATTGATATATTCAATAAAATCTGTGATTTTCTCCTTGGGACCATTCCACATAATAAAAATATCGTCCAAAAATCTCACATAAATACTACTGCAGAGCATACTCATTGTAGGAAAAGCAAGAAGTTAGAACGCGACATTGAGTTATATAAAACTTTTAAGGTTTATATCTGGCCACATGATAGGAAGACTAGATCGGAAGATGGATATGTCCACTATAGGGGTAGAAGGGAGATGAACAGACAGGAGAATTTTCAGGGGGGAAGATACCATCAGAACTACGGGAAAACGTACCACCATGGTTACAGGAAGCACATTCACGATTAATCCAGGTTAATGAGGGTGACACTGATAGTTTCGCTTCCCACACGAATATGCCTTCCACACCTCTTGTTATTGCCAAGGACACTTCCGAATCGACATTGTCAACCTCTATGGGGGATGGAATGCCTACTATCAAAAACTTTGAAGGTTTCAAGGTTTTTAATTACACAGACTTTGTTATTGAGGATGAACTGTGTTCCCTTTTGAGTAAAGGCATGAAATTTGTACCCTTACACAAATTTAACATAGTTGATCACATCAAAGAGATCAAATTATTCAGCAGGAGGCTGAATTTGGCATTCTTATTCGATGACCATAGGGAAGGTAGTGGTACCTACGAACCTGTAGAATTGAAGAGAAAAAGCACATTTGTTCCGAGTGGCAACACACAGGTCAATGTATTTGACAAAATGGTATGTAAGGACATTTATTACTTGAAAAAAGATATCATTAGAGAGCAAAGAATTAACAAAGAGTCCCTGGGGGATAATATTACTAAGCAAGAAAGAGCTGTGTTGAATGAGATCAGGTGCAACCGAGATGTGAGAATTATGAAGCCTGATAAAGGCGGGGGGGCAGTCATTTATTCTAGTTTAGCTTACAAAGCAGAGATATACCATCTTTTACATCAATCAGGAAATTATGAAATGGTATCTATCAACCAGATTAACATAGGCTTCAGAAGAATTGATTTGACCTTGGAAGAGTATTTAATTGACCATCGTATTACTGAGGACATATACAAGTTTTTGAAAGTAGACCACCCGGTGATGGCTCGCATTGTAGGGATACCAAAAATACACAAATCCCTTACCAAGCCGCCCTTTAGACCTATCATTTCGGGTTCCAGTTCCAAGACTTACAACCTTGGAGTTGCCATCGACAGATGGACCAAACACGTCTCTCAAAATGTTCCTTTTATCATTAAGGACTCCTGGGACTTTTTGTCTAAGCTTACCCCTGAGATTTGGACTGAAGAATGTACATTACTTACCATTGATGTATGCGATTTATTTTCGTGCATACCCAAGGATGAAGGGCTAGAAAGGTTTGGGAACAGTTTAAGGAAATTCTCGGACATGTCGTGGGACAAAATCAACTTAATCATTGATATGATGGGTTTGGTTTTGGACCACAACTATCTTTCTTTCGAAGGAGAATTCTTTAGGCAAAATAAGGGGGTTGCTATGGGGGCTTCGTGTGCCCCCATTTTCGCCAATTTGGTCATGTCCGATTGGGAAAATGAATTTATTACCACCTGCCAATTCTCGCCGTTCATCTCCTTTTATGTGAGATTTTTGGACGATATTTTTATTATGTGGAATGGCCCCAAGGAGAAAATTACAGATTTTATTGAATATATCAATGGTACCACTCAATTTCTCAAGTTCACACATAATATTAGTAATCTAGGTATAGCCTATCTAGATGTTTTTATAGGGTTAACTGACAGAGGATTCACCTCCAAGGTACATCGTAAAAGCACATTTTCCAATGATTATCTGTTTTATGGCAGTGAACACCCACCTCATATTTTTAAAAATATTATCAAGGGACAAGGAATTAGATGTGCTCGGATGTCATCCACTAGAGAATTTATGGAAGCAGAAATGGACCTCTTAACACAATTGTTTGGAAAAAGAGGGTACCCCATTGGCATGATCAATCAAACGATTGAATATGTGAAATCTCAATGGGGGCTTAAATACCAACCTTTGTTGGGCCATAAGAAGGAAATTATGGAGTCAACTTACCCTCCGAATAGGTATACAGGTAGAGTATGTGTTCTAACATACACCCCATATAGTGTAAGAATTCAGGACATTCTTAACAAATATTGGGACATTATTACTGTTGTTGATTCCAACAGGAAGATTGTAGGGGAAAAACCTAGAATTGTTTATAAGACGGGTCCCAATATTAAAAGGTTATTGGAAAGTATAAAGCCACAGAAGGGAATCAATAAGAAAGGTAAGATTTTTACTAGCAAATGTGGACGATGCAACCAATGTAAGTTTATTAACACCAGTAGTAAAATAGTATTAGGTGATATCAACCACACTTTGGTAAAAAGTATAGGTGGTAATTGTTGTACAAAGCATGTTGTTTACTTAGCTCTATGTAAAATTTGTTCGGCCTATTATATAGGCAAAACAGAAAGGGAGCTCAAGAAGCGTGTGTACGAACATTATTACAAAATTCAAAAGAAGGACTGTAAAAACGCACTATATAGGCACATTAAAGAATTTGGAGAAGAACATATATTTTTATTTTTCATTATAGATGAGGAAAAAGAAGTACCGTTTGGGGGTGATTGGAAGACTAGATTAGCCTGCAAAGAGAGCAAATGGCAGATCCTTACTAACTCTACTAGAAGTCCAGGTATTAATGATTTCATAAGTATCAAACCTTTTTTGATCCTGGATTCTTAATATGTTCATTTAATAAAATAGTGTTGTTTATACATAGTTAGTATAGACTTTATAGTAGGTTAGGGACAAAGTATATATTATTTTCAAATGTATATTAAAAATTTTTTTAAAATTGCACATTAAATATATTCTAACTTTTTATTAATGTTACACATATAATGTACTACAATTTATCAGTAGGTTAAAGGGATTATACCAGTATGATATATAGGTGATGGTGTTTTTAATGTTTGTCTCTTTAAGGAATGATTAAAATGTTGGCGCCAAATGTTTTTTAAAATGAATGACAATGGAGGAATACACTCGTTCTGAGGAAGTCTGCGTTGGTGCAGATGAAAGCGCTAAACTAGTGTCATTCGTTGTTGGACCTTATGTTTCAGATACATGTGGTTCAAAAATGATTTTCAGGCTGTTGAAGGATCTGTGCTTCTTGTTTGCAGACAGACATTGGGCTGGTCACAGAATGCCTTGGTCTTGCTGTATTTTTGAGCATTCGGTTCTGTATGTATGCCACTGTGATAAGCTGGAGTTTTTGTTGCAACAGGAATATCATCATCATCAGTCCGCTATTTTTGTCATTTTCTACATTCTTGAGGTGTCATGTCAACTGTTGTCATCTTTCTCGATTCAATGCCACTCTCCTACCTTCTTCAACACTCATGTTTGTCATAGATTTTCTCTTACACAATCCATCCATCTCTTTGCTGGACACCCTCCTTTCCTCTTACCTTCCTCCTGTCTGTCCCAACTGTCTGTTGCAACAGGAATATCTCTTCCATTACTATGGAAGCATACTCCAAAAGCAGGGAAGATATATATTATATTCTCTGGCAACAACAAGATATAAACAAGTAATCAGTGCTTTAGGTGATTGATAGTCGGGGCTGGAGTGGGCAATGATGGCTTGTCCATCCTATGGAAGAGAGGTACAACAGTAACACCACAACAACCTGTGCAACTGTGTGTCACAGGCAGCACTGCTGAGAGGCTTAGATGCATTGATCAATGATGATTTTAGTTTTAGAATGTCCTATAAAACTGTGTCATTACACCTCCAGTTCTTTAAGTTCACAGTAAACTGGAAAAAGAAAAAAAAATTTAGAATTTTAACAAAGCTTACATCTGTCCTCTTATATGACAGAAATGGCAGATGCACACCTAATGAATGTCTATGCACGGCAGCACATACAATGCACTGCAGGGTTATTTTTACTGACTATGAGAATCAGGTATGCTACACACACAATTTAACATTAACCTCCACTATCCCAGCACCAGGTCATTAGTACTTTTATTTGTGCTTGGATGACCAATGCACTGAGGTGGCTATTTACAGACTGTGATGACTGACTCAAAGTTGCAAAGCTCTGCAGCTTACTGCATTCCTACATCTTTCTTCTTCTTTTTTTGTTAATCTTTCATACAAATAAAACAAAAACAGGTTGCTTGACAAGGCCATATTCTTAAGTGCGCCAGTGACTAATGCAGGAGTAGGGCACCTCAGCTGTAGTTACTCTAAACAGGGGTACAACAAGCAGCTTGTTTACTTATGTATTTATTTAATTTTGTTTAAAGTAAAAAAGTGCCAAGTTTCTTCACAAAAATAAGTAAATAAATAAATAAATGAAACATGACACCGCTATTTAAAACAGCTGCAGCTGCATTATGTGAATATTTTCCAGAAACCAGAATACAGCTGCTGCCACCTGAAACTCACAAACACATATACAACTCCGTTCTCATTTCTTAGCTTAGCAGATGTACTTGACCAAGTAATACTAATGCACCATCTGGCAGTGTTAGAGTTGATGCACTGTATTAAATTTTGAGGCATTCCAAGATAAATAATGACATATGTGGCTGGCGGTGGTGTCAATCCAGCCCCCAGCCAGCTTGCATCTGTTGCCCACTGAGACTCAAATATTTTGTTTTGTTATCACACCACTATGTCTGAATTAAATACTGGTGTTTGTCCCCAGTGTCATAATATTTGCGTAAAGCAAGTTTTGAACATTGAAAGAAATCCATCCTGCCTTCTTTTTTTTTTAATCAGTGATCTCGTCCATTTTTGGTCAGATTTGGGAAAGCTTATTTTCCAGTGTGTGAGTGTGGAAGGTCAAAGTGCTAACAATTTTTTTTCTTTCACCTCCCTGCCATAACCCCAGTCTTTTTTCAGATTTAAAATGTATTATAATTTTTCAGTTACAAGCAGCTTGCCTTAGCTCTGTATGCATTTCTAAAGTATATTGACATACCTCATCGGGTAGCTGGGTACCTCTGCGAAGATCAGTCCCAATGGACTCTGATTTCCCCTAGGTGTACAGAAAGCTTTCCAGCAAGACTGTTGAAGATGTTTATAATCTGTGCACCTTTCATTATTCTTACAGAATTTACATACCAGATAACAATGCTGTATAAGGTTCCATAAATGTTTACACTAGAAGTAATATATTCTGGGTTTTTTTTTCAGTATTACAGCACAGTGCATTTATGTTCTTTTGTTATTGTTTCATGTCACCTGTTCTTTAAATGAAATAAATATAAACAGTGCATTTCAGGAATGGAGTCTGTAGACATCAGATGTACTTTGTGCACTTTGCCTAATTTCTTCCTCAATCTCAAGTTACAGGTGCAACGGTTCCTGTAACCAGACTACCTGCATTTCTAATAAACATGCAAGTAAAACCACACACCTGTATTTGATCACTTATTTTACCTCCTTCTACTTGTATCTCTACATAGTAACCTTAAAATGCATTTGTAAAGATTAACATGGAAAAAAATATATATATATGGGTCTAGGACACATGCTCGACTAGCATATGTCCGAATCACAAAACATCGAACACACATACACAAAAGCGCTTAACATCAAAAAGTGCTTCCGTGTATGTGTAGTTCAAAAAAAAAAAAATCTACGTTTCTGCAGGGAGGCTTTGCCCCCCCCCTGCACTCCCCACACCCCCCAACTTTATTATTCTCACTCCGAGATCGCACTACAGTGGGAAAAAGGGAATTTTGCCTTACCCTCACTGTAGTCCGATCTACGAAACAGGCACAAATATGGAAGCTCTTGTCAATGTTAAGCACTTTTGTGTATGTGTGTTCAATGTTTTGTGATTCGGACATATGCTAGTTGAGCATGTGTCCAGATCCGATATATATATATATATATATATATATATATATATATATATATATATATATATATATATATATATATGGGTCCCCTTCATGTGATCGAACTTTCAAAAGTTCGACTTTCATGTGGCCAAGACCATATGATCGAACTTTTGAAAGTTCGAACGTTCCTAATAGAGATCTCCATACAGCGCAGGATGGGAAGATTTCCCTTTTCTGCACTGTAGTGCAATTTCTAAGTTGGTATATATAAATAGCAGGGGGGGGCTTGCCCCCCTGCTAAAACTGTTCAGGTCATTTTTTTCTTTTTTTTCTTTTTTTATTAGCTGTTCGAACTTTCAAAAGTTCGATCATATGGTCTTGGCCATATGAAAGTCAAACTTTTGAAAGTTCGATCATCTGAAGTAGACCCATATATATATATATATATATATATATATATATATATATATATATATATATATATATATATATATATATATATATATATATATATATATATGCTGTGGCCATTATTATTATTGTTGCTTTTTTACCACAACTAGACAGCTGAAGGCCACAGTCAACAATGGGGCTATAATTCTATAATTGACTGTTGCCTGCTGACCATCAGCCCTCCCTTCCTTGGGAACCATCATACAGGTAGCCATCACAAGTTGTGTTTTTATGTCCCTATCATACCTACTAATAGTTGACATAAGCACCACATCCCCTCAGGGGCATTCTTTGTCCTCTTCTGTCATGCAAATTCTCCCATATATAAGCTTATGAAGACCACCATCACTGACTTAAAATGCCAAGCCCATGTTCCCCAGACCTGAGTACACTGTTCTTGTGAACATCTCTACTTACATAGAATAAATTTAGCTGACCAAGACCTCAATTTCCCTCTGTCCATTAGAGGGTAGTTGGCATGAATCACTCACTTCCCCATCCCCTTTCTATCTGTTTCAGTGACTGAGCAGTTAGTGGAACTTCAGTTGTCTTCGTCATAGTCATGGCTTTAGACCTCAATGTCACAGAGACCAGGTTCTTTAAGTTTAGGGTACATTGTAGATGCTCCATTTAAGCAATTATATATCAGTATATATATATATATATATATATATATATATATATATATATATATATATATATATATATATATATATATATACTAAATGTATCACCTGGCATCTTCTCCTAGGGGTGCCAGTCACTTTCTCAATTTGGTTAGAAGACAACTGTGATATTTTCAATGTGTCTTAATGGAGCAGATGTATGAGGATGAGTGCATTTAGTAGGTCTATTGGGAAAGTGCTGCAATGTTAAAGCTTCAGAACATATTTAGCATTCAGTCAAGTGTTCCACCAGCAAAGTATATAACATAAGCTATTAATAAATGTCCCATAAGCTCTATATATTATATATATATTTTTTTCCCATAGCCATTATATTAAGTCTCAGCTGGATCTCTCATAGTCTACACCATTCCTTTTCAAACACATGCAGAACTATTAATGATCCTGTCATTTGGTATATATATAGATTTGACATGCCCTAACACATGTAATACATGTGGCAAGCATGTCATTTTGAGTGCTTTCAAACGCTAGAATAATTTTCTGCTACTAAAGTAGCCATTGATCCTGTACCTGTTTATCTACAGCATAACAGTAAGGAAACATTTGCATAACCTCAGAAATACATTCTGTGGTTATTACATTTATTGACAGCTTTTCCACTTACCTTCTTGCCAGATAATATGTTGTGATGTGGCAGGGTAAGTGCTACATCTTTCCATGCCTCATTTTGCTCCCCAGTCCAGTCTTCATTCTCCTGGTCATTGTCTTCATATATGATACATCATCAGTCAGAAATAATGGCTTTGACCATTGAATCACTAACTTTGCTTATTATGCATGACTTTGTTAATGAAAACCATAAACTGTCATTACTGATGTGCAGATGAATTGCTCACTGAATGTTCATAGCCTCTGTCTGTATTGATCATGAGCACATGTTGTAGCCACAAAATCCATGCACATTTTGTCTGAGAAGTTTTCTTTCGGTTCCTGGATAATAAACCACAACAGAAAAACAAACTTTTATAAACAATTAGCAATTTTTAACTCTGAATCCCAACCATATATTCTTCTTTCGGCTTTTTCCCGGTTATGGGTCGCCACAGCAGATCATCTGTCCACTCATGATTGACAGTGGAGTTTTACAGTGTCAAGTTGCCAGCCCAGCACCCAACCTTCCACAGAAGGCACACACTCACACCTAGGGCCAATTTAGAGTATCCAATCCACCTACAGCATGTCTTTGGGATGTGGGAGGAAACCAGAGCACCCGGAGGAAACCCACACGACCACAAGGAGGACATGCAGACTCCACACAGAAGGCACCCCAGCCGAGGATCAAACCAGAGAACCTCTTGCTGTGAGGTGGCAACACTAACCGCTGCACCACCGTGGCCGCCCGAATCCCAACCATATATACAAAACTAAAAAATAACCAGCAACAGAGAAACAAAACTGCATTTATTTTTTACAGGCTAAATTAAATCACTTAATAAATATTACTGTGAGAGTGCTGCCATCTATAAAATCACACTTCTTGAGTTATACATTGAACATTGAGTTACATACCATCAGTGAAAGCTACAAGTTATTCTAGTAGCAGTAGGCTAGGGTTAGGAGTGGCCAATGACAAAAAAAGTCAACAAAAGAATAATAAAATAAGCTAGGAAAAGAAGAAGAGACTCTAACAGTTGAAGAAAAGTGAATCCTGCCCTTTGAAGCTCATGGCTTACAACACTGGGTGCTGAGGCCATACCTTGGTGCCAGTAAAGACTAGAGGAAACAAAGCAAGTATGTTGCATGCATAAATGCTGGTAATAGCAGCAGCTGTAATAGTAAGAGCCAGGGTCAAGAAAAGGAATGTACAACGTACATAAATCAAGTGGAGTCAGAATGTGGTGGAAGTGAAAAGAGGGTAAGTGCATAAATAATTTAAAAAAGGTTTGTTTTAGGAATCAAAGTAGCAATGTCAGACAGGAAGTAGAATAGGGGGATGGAAAAGGAAGCAAAAGAAAAAGAAATAAACACCAAGTGAGCCTAAAATTTGATGTAGATAGCAATGGGTGGCTGTGGATAGTATGTAAATAACAATAACACCTTAAACACACAATTTCCTTTCTCCAGAGTACATTTTTTTTCTCTACATAATGATCCACATGCTTCTACATATTAAAAAAACATTAGTTAGCAGTTTCTTCTCTGTGGAATTTCTGTTCTAGTCAGCTTCTTCAGCTCTGCATAATGTTGGGGCTGAATTAAATCTCATGATTTTTTTTTTTTAGTAAATTCTCTTTTTTGCTCTTACTTCACTTAATCTTGCCAAAGAAAATGCACATGGCAAGGTCTTTTTTTATTATTTCACACACACACATTGGGATCATAAAGCTATTCAGGTTGAAAATCCGCAGCTCTTTTACTGTGTACTGCCAGCAGCTAGATGTGTCCCACCATCAGAATGATAAAACTATTGACCCTTTTAACTTCATGGCTTTTTAACTTTATAATCTGAAGGTGAAGAAACCTGATAACCTCTGATGACAACTTCACTAATTAGCTGAACTTTGCAAATCAGGAAATACAATAGTCTGGCTTACTTAGAGAAGGAAGTTGGGAAGCAGATAGGAGCAAAACCCATGCAATTTTATATTTTTAAAAAGGCTTTGTTATCGCAGCTATTTCTTTGCAGTTACACAAGCGCTTTGACTGGTTTTCATTGATGGAACTCACAGGAGTCTCAAGGCCACCGTCCCAATATTCACGCTCATACTGTACCCCCTTTCTCAAGGAAGGCTAGGACATTTAGCCTTGGGGTAAATCCGAGGGTACACATCTAATTATTCAAGTTCTGTTTGAAGGATGATAATGCACTGTACTGTTTAACCTGTAGTAACATCTTATTCCAGGTCTACCTCTCCATCCCAATGTATGTTTTAGCTGGTGAAAATTTAGGTCGCTGATTTGTGCATTTGCTAAGCTATTAGACTTGCAGATATACATATTATCAAGGATGACAAGATCTAGCGGTGAGGTTGGCAAGGCACAAATCACCCCACAATATCTATAAGATACTAAGTAAAGTGTTAAAGCTTCTAGCCTCATCTAGTTGATCAGGGCTTTTAAGAGTGAAATCTTCTAGCTTAGAACCTCTGGAGCCTCTCTAGTTGTTTGATATGTCAAATGTGATACATCCCAAAGGGAGCTTTGTGCTCTACAACTGGTCTAATTGGTGCTGAATATATGGGAACAATGACATCTTTGGATCAATATGACATATATTTGGCTAGTAATTTTTGCTATGTAGAAGGATTTTCTGACTACAGTAAAATTTCAACAACGTTAAAAAAAAAAAAAAGAAAAAACTTACCGGACTGTTGTAAGCATGGGGACAAGAACTCCTACACCCCCCATGTAGGAGGCTGTTCCCCCCCACCCCCTGCTCTTTAAATATACCAACTCTGAGACCACACTACAATGCAGTACAGTGTGGAAAGGGAAGATTTCTCTTTACTACACTGTAGTGCAATCTCAAATGTGGTATATTTAAAGAGTGGGGGGTGCAGGGGGGCTTGCCCCCCTGCTTGCAACCGTTAGAAAACATTTTCCTTTTTTATTTTATTTTTTTTACATTGTCAAAGTTTTACAACTTCGAACATATGGTTTCGACCATATGACGTTCGAAGCTGTACAATTTCGACAATGTAATAGGTACCCCATTATTTGCTATGGATATGGAAAGTTCTGAAACATTTCTATGCATTTCCCTAAGGGTTTGCATCTCAGGATATTCACTCCCACTTGGACCTACCACCATGTTTTTTTCTATTGCTATTAGCTGTCACCAGATCCTCTTATCATAGAAACGGCTTACTGGACCCACATTAATATCCCCTAGGCTCAACCCAACCCCACATGCAGGGAAGGTAAGGAGATCAAGAAAGCTGGTGCAATGTCACACTACGTGCTAGGAAATCTGACCTAAACCCATCCAGCTCCACAGCAGCTTAGTATGCTTCACAACTATTTCCTACGAGAGGTGTGTGTGAGTGTTTTCACAAATGCACATCCTCCCATCCAAGTAGTGTAAAGCTTGCAGAAAAGGAACTCCATAGTTATTAATGCTGCTATTGCAGTGAATTTAGGCAGCTTCCCCCGATGGGGAAGCTGACATCAGATGCTCATTCCCATTCACCCCCTATTCAGTCCCTGTAGTGCCTGTGTCACTAGTCAAACCCAGGTCATCTAGTGTGCAGTAAGGGCTTTATCCCATCTGTGCCACAGGACCAGACTGGACCACCACCATGTTGTATTCATATTAACCTTGGAAAGGGTCTTTAGAGCCCTTGTAACCTGGGATATCCTAGCACCTGAAAAAAACTGAGTGTAGCAACATCCTTCTTCAGTCTTGTGAGTTAAGAACCAGTATGCCTAACAAGTGAGTCAATGGTCACTAAGACATTTTTGTTAGCAGAGTGTTTAAGACTAGAAGATTGGGAGAAATCTGACACTTACTAACTGATACTGTAGATGAGTTGGAGAATTTCCACTGAAACCTACTCTTACTGGTTTTAAGAAACTTTGGTAGAGATTTTTTCATGGCCCCATGGTATGGCATTTTAATATCTTTTTGTTGAGAATGTTGTGTATGATGCTCAGTCACTGTGCATGACTTTAGGTGAGAGGAATATCTCCAAATTAGTTAAATAGTTGCAGCTCTCACAGACAAGAGTTATTTAAGTAAGAACTTGTTATCAGAGAGCACAAGTCAGCTTTTACACTGGCTGAGAACACCAAAAGTTAAGACGCTGGCGACAGATGGGAAATGAGTCAGCTGACCTTTCATAATGTCCAGTACTTCAAGTGTTTGATGGAAAAGGGCACAGGTAAGGAAAACTTCACTAAGTATTTAAATTGAATTGAAATTTTGTAGAAGTACACACGCTAAACGAATGTGGGAAATAAGTAGATTAATTATAGTTTGTGGAATAGTGCACAGGTTAAAATATTTGAAGGCATAAGTGGTTTTGTGGGGGCAGTTCACTGTAAAGTGTATTTGTATTTAGTAAGTGAAGGATGAGAGTAATTGGGGTGCTTGAGAATTGTCAGAGAGTACAGATGATCACTTTAATAAAAGCAGCTACCTGGGATCCAGCACCTTTATAAACAAACAACCAGAGCCTGTTGGCATATAGAGAAGTGACAGAGTTCCACAATCAGAAATGAGAAGCTAGTCTCAGTTAGTAGTGGAGTAGTATTTCAAAGTGTCAAATATCAACACATAGTACACCTTGGAGGAAACTCAATCAGTCAAATGGCTCTTAGCTTTCTCTCCTATTCTTCCTGTTAAAACTGGTGTTCCACAAGGCTCCATCCTTGGGCCCCTTCTTTTTAACATCTTTATCAACCTTCTCTACTCTTCCTGTCGTGGATCCTCACTGATACAATACCCAGATGGTTCTACACTTATCACTATTGCTGAATCACCAACTCAACTAAATCAGACACACAGTCCTCTTTTAACTCCATAGAAAACTGGCTATCTGAAAACCAACTTATCCTTAATTCAAAGAAAACCAAATTACTACTCTTTCTCCCTAAAAACCTTAACCACATAAAGTTGTCCTTCTCCATACTGTCACAAAATAATACCCAAATACAGGTGGACACTAGTGCAAAATTCTTAGGTGTTCCTATTGATGAAAGACTAACCTTTGATTTACACGTCAATAATTGTATCCGAAAAACACATCTCAATATAGGTCTCCTCTATAGAAACAAAAAATATCTTACCAAAACAGCAAAACTAACCCTTTCAAATGCCTACCTCTTACCCACTTTACTTTATAGTTCCCAAATTCTCACCAGCTTCAACACTGGACTACTAAACAAGTTAGAAACAACTTATAACATGATTCCAAGATTTGCTGCCCAAAATTCTTACAAATCCCATCATTGTCCCTCACTAAAAGAACTAACTTGGCTATAATTACCTAACCTGCTTCTATATAATCATTTTCAGATTATTCATTCCATTCTCTACAAACCCCCTTTCTGTCCAACTATCTCATCTCTAATCTCTCATTACCTACCTACTAGATTACTCCACAGTTCTGAACAAAACTACTAAAAATCTAGAAACCAAGGACCAAAATGGGTCACCTAGTCTATAGCTTTAACCCTCTCAAGGCCTGGAATAGCCTACCACTAGATATAAGATCCCTTGAACATCCCAATAAATATAAAACCGCTACAAAAAATACCTTCATGAAAAATGGACTTGCCAATGTAATTATCCCCCGTAAACACTCCCCTATAACCTTCTACTTCTCTTCTCTCTTCCTTCCCTTCAATAAACAAATGTACTACTTTATCTTCTCCTCTTGGTACATCACTGTACAAACATAACTAGTAAAATATTTCTGCTATGTAACTATTGCACTGTTGTGTATATAATATGTAATTATGAATGTATCCCTCTGATGAATGTATTTCTATGTATTTCACTTGCCACAGTTTAATGTATGACACTGCAATGCAATAATATGTGGTACTGATGAATGTAATGTGTGGCACTGTAATGCAGTAATCTGTGGTACTGATGAATGTATTTCTATATGTATTCAATATGTAAAATTTCTATTTTCTGTTGGAGCTTCTCTCCTCGGGTCTCCGCTGAAAATGGGCATTTGTAACCCAGTCAGACAAACCTGGTCAACAAATATAAAATAAATAAAATAAATAAATAAATTACCTTCATCTGTGCAGTGCATGATGCAACCCCACTGCACACAGTGCAGCTCTAAGCAGGAATGCCAAACTTACACCAAATGACATAGGGAGCTAATAGTTATGCAGTCTGGGTGGGAGACCATTTAGAAGCCTATCCCTCACAAATGGTAGGGGTCCTTTATTAAATACATTATCTATAATATTTACATTATTTATATTTTATACACTATTTGCAATTACTTACAATCGTTTTTCAAGCAATTTACCAGTATTTACATAGATTCATAGATACATTTCTTTCTTTTCATATGCATGACCCCACCCTTTTTCTACATAGTCCTTTTTTAGTCCTTTTTTTACATTTCTGCCAATATATATTTTCCATGAAACTTTATCTCATTCAGTCTTTCATCCTATATAGTCTGTATTATGCAAAACATATTTCTATTTTCTTTATAAAATCTTTTTCTTACTTTTATAACATCCATATTCCAACATATCCATATTAATGTTTTCCACTTTCTTAATTGTCTTCACATAACTTTTTCCATACTTGCTTCACCCTTTAACATCTTAAAAATGGGTTTTGTTGTTTCAATTTCACCACATATTATTTCTTCTATCCTCTTATATGGCATAATCACTACTACTGCATTTTTTACTGTTCATCTCCATAGAAAACATCTACATATATTACACCATTCTGTTCTCATTTTCATCACTTTTATTTTTTCTTCCTCAATTTTTTCCAATGGATAAACACAAAAATACTTATTCATTGAATAATGTTCAAATACCATATTTTCCTTTTTTCCTTTATATCATTGATCTTTATTTTCTGTAATATTATTTTTCTTGATATTCTTTCATTTTTCCATTCACAACTTCTTTTTATCCTTTAAATTTACTCATCATGCACCATATATTGTTGTATATTTTTCTTTCATTATTACACGTATAAATTACCTATTTCCTCTTTCATCCATCTCAACACTTTACATAAATTTAATGACACTGCATGCACCACAATATTTATCAATCCCAGCCCTCCTTTTTCTTTATTAACATATAATATTCCTCTTTTTACTGGGTTCTGTCTAGATCCCCATATAAAGGAAAACACAATTGTTACTAGTTCTTTCTCTCATTTTGTAGGGATCATAAAAACATTTGCTAAGTAATGCAATTTTCCCAGTACTACAGAATTTATTAAATACACTTTCTTTTTATATCATAACAATCATGTTCTCCAAAAATAAACATTTCTTAATTTTTTATTATGTCTTCCCATTGTAGCATTTTAACTATTTCATTTCCATATGTTATACCTAATATTTTTATTTCCTTCATATTTAACTGAACATTCCCTATCTTACCTTCTTTCCCTAATCATATATTCTTATCTCTCTTTATACTCATGCCTATGGCCCTCAAATATTTATTAAGTAGCTCAATAACCTCCTCCATCCATTCTTTGTTCTTTGTTACTTATACTATATTATCTACACATGAGAACATAATTGTTATTCTAATTCCTTCCATAATCCTATATTTTGATACATTTAATGAAGTATTTATTGTACTAACCACTGCATTCATGACTATTGCAAAGAAAATACTACTGGCAGGGTACACCTATCCTATACCACTCAATGTCTATTTCCTGGCTTAAATGTCCATTCACTAACACTTTTACTTTATTTTCCTCATATACTATAACAAAAAACTTTTGTACTTTCAAACTTGCATTATATACATTCATTATATTCCATAAGACTTCATATTGCATCTTGTCAAATTCTTTATTCAAATCACTTGCCAGGACTTTAACGTCTGTTTTTTTTTTTTTTTTTGCCTATTCATTATTTTATCTAGAGTTTCTCTTCCTATCATTAGTAATGACTTCATTTTCCTTTTTTTCCAAATATTGCATCCTGTAATATTTTGTTTAATTTAGTTTACAATCTCCCTTCTATTATTTTCATAAAAATCTTGTAGTCAAAATTGTTAAAAACTACTGGCTTCCAATTTCTTATCTTTTTTCATTTTTTTTCCATATAAATTTTCTGTCTGCAATATTTCTTCTTGTCCATAACCTTCATCTAACCATTCATTTAATACTTACACAAAATATTTATTCTGCCAGTCTAACATATCTCTCTGTACATATGATATTCTATCCCATTTGGTCCAGTTGCCAGTTCTAGATTTACTGATCTTAATATAGTATTCACTTCTTCCATTGTTATTTCTTTTTCTAAATATTTATTATCTTGTTCTGTTAGTTTTTTTAACTTTCTGCTTTTCTTTTCTTTTTTTTTTATTTATTAATTTAGGATTTGTTTACTGGGAAAGTCCAACTTGGAACAAGCCAATTTTCAGCTGAGGCCCAGTGAGAAATACTTCAGATGCATGTCTTTGTTATGTGGGAGGAAAATGGAGCACCCAGAAGAAACCCACATGAACACAGGGAGGACATGCAGACTCAGCACAGAAGGCACCCCAGCTAAGAATCAAACTGGAGATCCTCTTGCTGTGAGGTGACAATGCAAACCACTGCACCACTGGGCCATCCAATATTTTTATTTTATTTTGTTTAAATGTTTTTTTTTTCCTGTATGTTCTTTTACTACATTCATTATTTCCTGTTGACTTCTCACCCTTTCTTCTTTCTAATTTCTTATTTCTCTTACTATCCTTGTGTTTTCTTTTACTGTGCTACTCAAATAAGGTGGCACCACTTCTTCTTCCTTTGTAGAAAATATCTTTGTTTAAATATTTTTTTTATCTTCTCTTGATTTTTCTCATATATTTCTTTTTTCTATCAAAATAATTCTTTCTTGTTTCTTATTAAATCTGCAAATGCATATTTCCTTATTTATTTATATTTTTCCATCCATTTCTTTGTATACCTTGCCATTTCAGATAATATTTTTAGATTTATCTTTAAAACTTATCCACTATGATATACACTTGTTATAGAATTTGTTCATTCCCACATGAGCTTTCCACAATTACCTAATCATTTCTACACCTTATTTATGTAATTCTTTTTCATTCACACTCTTAATACCTTTACCTGTTTTTATATCCATTTTTTCTTGAATATCTGTCCAAATTGCCAAATGATCTGAAAATCCTGTACAGTTTGCCTATTTTTGTATTATTTCTAAACTTTTAGAAATAATAAAACAATATATCTCTGTTCTTAGATTACTTTGTTTGTATGCCCACTTTTTCTTGTTCCAAATATATAATCTTCCACTTTTCATCACTTCTAAACACAGTTTTTACATCACCACACCTTTTATCTTCTTAAATCATAATTCATATCACCCACTAATATCAAACCCATAATCTAGAATTTTCTTGAACATATCTTGTCTTCCTTTCTTTGTCACATACGCATAGATTGATATAATTCTGTAAACCTGATCTTTCCATCTCTAGTATTGTTACTCTACCCATTATAATCAAGGTAAAATCTAAAATTTTTACTGATTTTTATACATAGTATTCCAATGGCTGAACACATTTCTTTCCCTGTATTTTAGATAATTTCTGATCTCTCCACTTCTGCTAATATTTGTACGTCTTCTAAAATAATCAGGTCCATGTCAAGTGTTGCACACCATTCTGATACCCATATTCTTCGATTTGCATTGTTATTCTATTAACATTAATTACTAAAATTCTCAGCTCTTCATTTATTTATTTTATTTTTCTTACATTCATATTTCTACCCCACCTTCTTATTATCTTTTCCCTTCTTATTTTCTTTCATAACCAAGCCAATGAATTTTCTTTTCCTCTCTTTTACTTTTTTTCCCTGTGGAACTTTTTTCTTCCTTTCACTATTCTCTAATTCATCTCCTCTTCTTCACTTATTTCTGACATCCCTTCCCCTCTTTTGTTTTCTTTGACTATGTGTTCTTCTTCTATCTCAATGTTTTCAATTGTTATTGTTATCAGGAATGTTCCTGCTCTCACCCCACATAACTCCCCTCTGCATGATACCCTGTTTCTCACTCTCCCTCCCTCTCTCTTCTTATACTTCTCACTAAGCTATTATAACTCTTAATCCTCCTTTCACCCCACCTCCTTACACTCCTCATACACTACTTCTTCACTAGGTTCCACAGAGCCTGTTTTCAGTGGAGGCCCGGGAGAAATGTTCCAGATGCATGTCTTTGGAATGTGGGAGCACTGTGATGCCCAAATCTTCCCTCTTTTCTTACTTTTATACTAGAGTAATATTCCCTCTTTTCTTACTTTTATACTAAACTCCTCCTGTCCCCACTTTGTACCCTGCTATAACTCTTATATGATACCTATGCAAAGCTCCTTTGCCTTTGCTGTTATATTTCCATTGTATAAACAAAGGTATTTCCAAATATGTACTAATGTTTTCTTAAATTTTCTTTTAAATTTCTTCTGTAAACTGTATTTTAATACTGTATTACTCATTTGTTAAGGGTTTGTTTAAATTGTTTAATGTCTTACGAAGCTTTTCTACCTGGGACTCCATTGAAAACGGACTCTTCTCGGCACAATGGACTATTCCAGTAAACAAACTGTAAATAAATAAATAAATCTTGTACTTTTTCTTGCTCTTGTTCTATTTCTTCCTCTTATTCTGTCTCATGCTCAATATCTTGTTCTCTGCTTGCTTTTTCCCATAGGTTCATAGGTTTATAGGTAAGCACAAGACTAGCTGCCTTTCATGGCAATTTTAAGCCTAATTAATTTCCCTTCAAATGTAAGAATCAAACCCTGTACCTTGTATGCCTGAGGTAAACACCTTAACCTGTTATATTCTTATGCACTTTCCTTACAATCCATCCATAAAGTACCTGTTTTGCCACATTTAAAACATTTCAATTCACATCTTTTTGCATTGTGACCCACTTTTTCACAGATATTACATTTCCTTTTATCACAATTATTAGTTTAAGTGGTCACATTTTCCACAAAAAACAGGCTTTTTGTTGACCCCAATATTTTACTGTACCTTTGTTCCCATCTACTTTTATCATACTTGGGATGTGCACAATGCTTTCATTTTCCATTTTTAATACAACACTACATTCCTAACTCCCAGTCCACCATAAACTTAATAAATTTTAGTAATGTCCATCACATCATTACACACAGTCTTTAAATATTCTTTTAATGTCTGTTTCTCAGCTTCAGTTTGGAACTGAACAAATATTTCATTTTTGTTTCTCTGTTAAATACTTGAAAAATATATGAATTCTATGGATTACAGTTTTTCTCTAACTCATATTGTCCAAAGAAATTCTCCATACATTGTCCTGATTCAAATATAACATCACAAAAAGTGTCTTTATTAGTATGTTTAAAAACTCTTACATCTTGTGTAGAAGCTCCCAACGGTGTTATTACATTGTCCCAAATGTCATACCTGCCTAGTCCTTTTTCTTCTTTGGTACTAATTCTTATTAAATACTTCCTTCTTTGTTCTGATTCTCTTCTCTTCTCTTCTCTTCTCTTCTCTTCTCTTCTCTTCTCTTCTCTTCTCTCCCTCCTTTCCTTTATCTGCATATGACTTATTTTTCTGTGTCACTACTTCTTCCTATAGTCTGTCCATTATGTCTGCCCCCAAAACAGCTTTCTTGCTCTCTAGTTCACTCTGCAACATTAGGTCTTGTAATAAAACATTCTGCAAACCTCCCAACTGGAAGTTTCTAATAATACATCCATTCTAGCTCTCATCCTCGAAAAGCCTCCGCTGGAACATAATTTCAGAATCTTGTGGTGGTTCATCCACATGACCACCTTCACCCTTTCACAAGCAGCCTTACCTCCATTCTCATTATATGAAATTAAATTTCTTAAAGGCTCGCTTGCCTTCAGAAACTCAGAGCTGCTTAATATAACCTCTTTTGAAGGCTTGACTGCCTTCATACCCACTGTGACTTCTGCACACTCCTGCAAATTTTTTCCTTCTCATAACCTGTCACCACTAAGTTCTTTCTGTTTTGGAAACAACTCATCTTTGCTGCCACGACCTCCTTGTACCTCCAACATGATTGTCCCTGCTTCTCAGAGCTGCCACTGCTTCCAGAATGGAAGCAGGAAGTGAAACAATGAAAAGCATCCCCAACTCAAAATGGCAAGGAAAGTTCCCTGATGCCCTGGCCAAATTTCACCTAGTAGTATAAATACCACCTTGGGTCTCCCTTGAAAAGATGCAACTACTTAGTGGGACTAACCTAGTAAACGAAGGATATATAAATAGATAGATAAATAAATAAATAATGTATCGTGTACGGTCAAAAATTATTAGTACAGCAGTATGGAATGCCTGTTCTAATACAATTGATGTACACTGGTAGATTCAGCAGTTACATAAAAGTAGAGGTACTGCTGACTAAATGACTTTTGAATGGCAAGCCATCACTGCTGAATATGACTGTTATCACCATCCATAGTGCTCTTTGTTACCTAAATGTAGTCACCTTGTTCCCAATTCTTCACTTCATCATTGTTTCACTGTAGACAACTATCAAGATATGTAACTTTAATCTAGTAAAGTGGTGTAGCACAGAGTTGCCAGATTTGGCTATGCAAAGCTCTTGGTGTGACTGCAGACATTCAAGCTATACCCAGTTAAATTTGGACTAGTTTAGTCCCTAGTGAGCTCCAAGATCTGGCTTCTGAGACAGCTGTAGCTGAAGCCAGGTATGATTTCATCGCTGAACTGAAAAAACAGACTTGTATATTAAAAGTAATTTGAAATATCTAACTGCAACCCAATGTAGTGCTAAATAAAGCAACTCCAACCCAACTAAACTGCATTAAAATATGATGCCAATTATGCTATGTACCTTGCCTGTGCAAAACAACAGTACATTTCCAAATGACTGTAGAAAGGGGCTGTAAGACATATGGGACATACTGGCCTGCATCATTTTTCTGTGTGTCCATTCAAGTGGGTCAAAAAAAGTGTCCATCTTCCCCTAGTCAATAACATACCATCAGCACAGTTGATCTTATCTATTGCTTCACTACAGTATACTCTTGCATTTGAATACCAGATGTCCATATTTGCATGTTTTAATTAAAACATATTTTTCTACTGCTCCTATAATACAAAATTGATATTCATATATTCTCGTCCATTTTACCTTGCTCAGTCATTTGCTTGGTGTTTTTTATCCACATTTTATATTAATTTTTTTTTTTAATTCGTAGGTAAGTACTAGGCAAGCTGCCCTTGTGAGCTATTTTAAGCCTAGTCAGTTTCCCTTTATAGGCAAGAATCAAATCCTGTACCTTGTGTCTGTGAGGTAAACACCTTAACCATTATGTCAACCCACAACCCTAATTTCTAGTATGAGCAGCAGAAAAATATGGCTTACACTACTGTTACTGTATATTCCTAATTACCTGGTGACCTAGTAATCATATTTATTCCGTTGTCTGTACTGCTTGTTGCTATATATTTATATCTAGTTATATATCTCTGTATCTTTAATTTAATTATATATCTACATAGATTTATAATTAACTCTCTTCCTAACTCCATTCTCTCAAACTCATCCACTAACCACTTTAAGCCATCACTTGAAGCTTATCTAAAAAATAAGTGGCTATGTTCCTGTACTAACCACCCATGAGTGCTCTGATACATCACAGTATGCCCAAAACATATCCAAATTCTCCCCCGGTGTTTAATCCTTTGTTCCTACCGACCTGTCTTAACCTTATATCTTGACAAAAGTCATACCTACAAATAGTACTAGCTATGTTCAAAGCCTAGGTTTTGTTGTCAAGATGTAACAAATTTGTATGTTCTTATGTATACTGCATTTTGTTTACTTTATACTTTTTTGATTATTGTAATGTGTGCATGAAAATTTACTGTTACTCATGCAGCTTTTCTCCCTGGGCCTCTGCTGAAAAAGGACCTGTGTCCAGTCAGACTTTCCCGGTAAACAAATGTTAAATAAGTAAGTAAGTAAATAAATAAATAAATGCAAATATAGAGACATATAGATACAGACGGATAGATTCTGCATGGTGATCCTCATTCCTGCTGCTCTAGAAGTTATCTGGTGAGTTCCATATCTCTTTTACTGCACTTTGTTTTCCCAGTGACTAAATGGCTTTAATATAGACTTTTCTTGTCTTCAGCCAGCCTTTTAGAAATTATAATTTATACTGTCCATTTAGGCTGCATCTAGATTTAGTGACACCATGCCAATATTTTATTCCAACTCCATGATGTCCACATGTTATACAAGCATGATACACAATCCTGTGGCTCTGAAGCTGGAATTTATTTGAGCTGGATAAACCCATTAGTTTGACTATTTTTACATGTGGTCAGTCTGTTTGTTGCAGCTTTAAAATGGAAGGGATTCAATTAATACTAACAGCCACACGTCCTATTTTACTTGACCTACCCTTTTGATATATAAATGTGCACTTATCTTCTTCCAAAGATGCCTGCTGTAATAATCAACATTTAGAAAAATGGATAAAGACTACTTAAAGCAACAGATAAACAATAGCACCTATATCAGTTAAAATATATTTCACTTTTGTTACATAACTAATACGCCTGGATCTATTGTCCTATACAATTTGTAATTAATGTCATCTTACATGATGAAAATCAGATAAATAAAATTAACAAACTGGTTCTTTAATGTGTAGTTACTTTTTCTCTTGCATACACACAATATTATTTTGGATTACAACAAATTAGCATATAATTTTATCTAGATAAAGCCAAGAAGCCTAGACTTTTTACATTTTAATTGTACAAAAAGTAGCCTCATATTGCTTTTAGCACTTCTCTTACTGGGCTGCGAAGTGCAAAAAGATCATTTAATTATCACTAAATTGCATTAATGGCCACAGTTTACACCTCTGGCTGAATACTTTTGCAATTGAAAAGGCCTAAAAAGACAATAGAACTTGAATGTAAGTCTGAAATGCAAATGGGTTAGCAAGTAATATCAAAAATCTTGTTACAAATCTGCATAAGAAGGCAGAATGGCTCTCAGGGCTGAAAATGATTTAATAAACCAGATCTGCCAAAAGAAATATGATGTTATTCATTATCTGCTAGGTAAAGAAGAAGACGTTTTTGTCTGATTGTTAGCTGAGTGTTTCAAGACAGAAAACTGATTGTTGTTCCCTTGCTGCCCCTTTAGCCCATAACTCCGAATATGAAGCATTAACAGTACTACAATGACAAAAGCTGACTTTGAGAGTGTTTCCCAAATAACAGAATAATTGTTAAAAAGGGGGTATTGATTCATACAAGTAAAAACAGAGGAAGGTTACAGCCTCCCACAAAGTATGCTGAGAAACATTAAAGCATATCTTTGTTACAAAATATATCATGTGTTGATTTGTAAGGTTGCATTAGGAATGTAGACCTACATCCTAACAGAGATGGAAGGAACAAAAACAGTATTAGTATTAATATTTGTGAAAAAATATAGCAAAAATAGAGTGAAGACGAACTACAGGTTTACAGTAAGGATTAGAAGTAGAAGGCTTGGTAATAGGCAGAAAACTAATTAGATATTTTTGTATGAGTTGAAATACTGCATGTCTAAGAGGAGGTGGACTGGCAAATAGGGCAATAGTAATGTATTCAAATATACTGGGAGGGGACTTTGGTTTTGAGGTGGCTAACTAGCTGATATTTACAAATTATAAGTAATTGAACAGGAAAGGAAAATACTAAACCTTGTCCTGGGATCGAACCTAGCTAAAAGGAACTGCTCTTTGGGGAGACTGGGTTCTTCTTAACTGTTCAAAGACCCCTCATTGGTCTAGTTCATAGGTTCATACTAGGCTATCTGCCCTAGGGCATTTATAAGCCTAGCCAGAGTGTGTTTGGCTTTCGCCACCCATTTTAAATGAATTTTGCTATGCCCTTTTTCGAGGTTAGTATACTGTGCCTCTGTCTAACAGTGACACAGAAGTGATACCCGGGGTAAACCTACGATCTCCCATCCACTCATCAAGATTCCTCTTGAAGAGAGTCAATGAGGGACTCTGCCTAACCTGGACTGTGATTTTATTCCAGAGTGAAGGGAGCCTCTGGGTTATGAATCTGTCCCTCCAGCATGTCCTATTTATTTCAGTGCTGAGGTTCAAGTCTCTCGAGCGTGTAGCTCGATGGGATTTGGATTTTCTGAGGTGCAGCATGTCCATTAATTCCGGGTTGGACATGGCTTTATACGTCAGGCACAAATCGCCTCTGAGCAGGCGGTATGCCACTGAGTGCAGCTGGAGTTTCTTTAACCGGGCAGCATATGGCATCTGTTTGAGCCCTTTGATCCTCTTGGTGAGGTACTTTTGGGGTCTTTCCAGTTGCTGCAGGTGTCTGGTAAGGTACATCTTAAAAGGGGCATTGTACTCAATTATGGGCCTGATGAGGGATGAGTAAAGAGGCACGATGACCTCCCCTGATCTAGATGTGAATCCCTTCATGATTAGGTGGGCTATATAAAATGTTTTTCTAACCACTTTGGCCACATGGTTTTCAAATGAGAGATTGCTAACAACTTGGGTCCCCAGGTCCTTAATTACTTCTTCCGTACTTAATGGATTACCACCTATGTGGTAATTTGTGGGCACTTTGTTTTTGCCAAAGGGGATGACTATACACTTTTTGGCATTTAGCTTGAGGCCATGGCTCTGGCACCAGTTGTCTGTTTCTATGAGACCCTTTTGTAGGATGCTTGTGTTGGCTGGAGAGTTGATTATGGTGCCTAGTTTGCAGTCATCTGTGAACTTGGTCAGCCACAGTCCTTCCATGTTGGCCTGTACCTCTGAGAAATATATACCGAACAAGAGAGGTCCCAGGACTGAGTCTTGTGGGATGCCACTTGTAACTGGTTTGGAGTCTAAAATGGCTCCAGCAATTCTAACCATGTGGGTTCTGTCCTTGAGCCAGTTTGCAACCCACCTAGTGACATAGGGGTTTATAGTTAAGCTGGTGAGCTTATCTATAATGCCCAAGTAGGGTATTGTATCAAAGGCTTTTGCGAGGTCCAGGTAGGCTGTGTGGACCACCTTCCCCTCGTCAATGGCCTTGGTGACTGTTTCAAAGAAATCGACCAGGTTTAAGAGGCAGGATCTGCCCTTAACAAAGCCAAACTGGGTAGGATCCAGTGTCTGTAGGTCCCCAATATCTTTATTTATGAGGTCCATAATGATCCTTTCCATAGCTTTGCAGACCAAGCTAGTCAGGCTTATGGGGTGATAGTTTCCAGGATCCGTTGAGGCACCACCTTTGTGGAGAGGGACCACTGTTGCTGTACGCCACTCTTTGGGTACATATCCTGTAGTAAGGCTGAGATTGAACAGTAGTTTTATGTTTGGGTTTAGCTCTTCTTGGAGTTCATGTAGGATGCAGCCCGGGACACCGTCTGGTCCCATTGATGCTGTGTTTTTTGATTTGGAGAGGGCAGCTCTTACCTGAGCGTCTGAGATGTCAGGGGGGCAGCACTCTGCTGGGATAGATATTTGCCCTTTTGGTAGGGGGGGGGGTTGCGCTGAACCTGTCAGCTAGGATGTTGGCAATGTCTGTGGGTTTGGTGTATTTTTTGTCATTTTGGACTAATTCTGAGCATATCTGGGAATTCCCACCCAGGTTCCTAATATAACTAAAGAAAGCCTTGTGATTATCTTTACTGCCCTGTGCAATTTTTCTCTCAAAGCTGGCCTTAGACGATTTTATGAGTGCCCATAGTTTTTTGCTAATACTGATCAGAGATGCCTTCCCTTTTTGGGATTTTGCTCTATCATGTAGTAGCTTCCTCCTTCTATTGTATAGTTTGTTTATGGCTGGGGTCCACCAGACAGGACGCCTGCCTTTGGAGGATTGGGTCTTGGTTTTATTTGGGATTGCATGATCCATGCATTCCTGAAGGTGTTCATAGAATGCATTTATAAAGGATTCTGCGGTCTGGGCCGTATTTTCCACAGGCCCGGGGCTTTGAAGGATTCCACCTCGGTTTTGAGGAGTGTGAAATTTGCTTTAGAGAAGTTTTTCACTGTGGTTTTCTGGGCAGGTGGTGGGGTCGGGATGGGAATATCCAGTGAGATTAGTTTATGGTCTGATCTTACCAGTGAGGGATACACTTCTGGTCTGGAGCATAGAGCCCCCATGTTGGTGATGATCAGGTCCAGTATGTTTTCCCCTCTTGTGGGAGTGGTAACAAGTTGTTCCATAGCATTTGAGTTTATAAATTCTAGGAACCTTTGGGCTAGGGTGTTGGAGCTAGAGTATTGCTTCCGGTCTATGTTTGGGTAGTTGAAGTTGCCCAATATAATGGTGTTTGGAGAGACCTTCATATTTCCATTGTTCTCAGGAAGGCCGCATGGGGTTTCTGGGTTTGGGAGGGTGGTCTGTAGCAGGCTATAAACTGGAAGGCAGTTTTACCTACTGTTAGTTGCACATGGATAGTCTCTGATGCTTCGTGCTGTGCCACCAACCTGGAGGTGTGGGTATCTTTCATGAATATTGATACTCCCCCTCCTTTTGTGGTTCGGTCCAAGTTTTGAGGCCGAAAAGCATGGTATGAGGTATAACCTGGTAGTGCTGGGGTGCTCTCGGGAGCCTTGAACCAGGTTTCTGTTACTGCACAGATATCGATGTTCTCCATGCTAAGGAGAGTTTGGAGTGCGTGCATCTTGAGGTTTAGACTTCTGGCATTGAGCAGCATTACTCTTAGTTTCTTATCCCTTGTGATACCTATGGAGGTGGGTTTGTCTTTTGAGCCTTGCCTAAAAAAGGCACTATGGAGGTGGTTCATAGGTTCATAGGTTAGTACAAGGTTAACTGCCCTTATGGACCATTTTAAGCCTAGCCAATTACCCCATGTCAGAATCAAACCCTGCACCTTGTGTTTCTAAGGTGAGCACCTTAACCTTTACGCCATCCTCCCACCAGTGGCAAGAGTCTTTGCCAATATCAGAAAGCCCAGGGGTGACAGGTGCAAGCCATCCCTAGCGAAGCATTGTGGCTTGTCGAGCATGTCATCCCAGGTTGACAGGCATTGGATCCCCTTTGAATGACACCAATACTTAGGCCAGTTGTTGAAATTGATCATCTTATCTTCATATTGTGGCATCATTCTTGGTGAGGGTAAGATGCTACTCAAGGTCAGGGTCATACCGGCCTGGGCTACATGGTCAAAGAGCTCCTCTATGTCTCTTTTCATGTAGTCCAGGGAGGTACGTCTCAGGTCATTCACACCAGCATGGACAATGACTGAGTCATATTTGTACTTGCCTTGGAGTGACCTGAGTGCTTGTGTTATGTGGCGGATCCTAGCGCCCAACAGGCAGCTCACCGTGACCTTCTCCTTGTTCAGCCTGGTGAGCGGGAAGTCAGTGTGCCTGATGATAGTCACCTATTACAAGTGTATCAGGTATGTTGTTTAGCCTTAAGGGCTGTGACTGTTCGGTACACTGGCTTTGTGAGCTATGTGTTGCACGTGTTTAGTTTTGGGGTAGTGGTTGCTTGGGTGTCTGCTTTGGAGGTCTCTGCTGCTTAGGCAGATTTTTATTTAGAGCCTCCGAATATGTTTTTGTGTGTTTATGTGTTTGGTTTGCTGTCATGGTAGGTCTATGTGAGACTGGAATTGTAGTGAGTGTGGTTTCCTTCTCCTCCTGACTGGTTACACCAGTACTGAGTTGAGAGAGCTTAGCCTCCAGTTTGGCTATATGGTTGCATCTCTCACATGTGTTGGAATTTGTTGGGAGGAGGAGAGGGTTCTCTGTGTACATGAGGCAGTTGTAACATTGCCTCAAGATTCCCAGATTCACCAGCTGGACCAGAGAGGAGATTGACAACTGACCTTTGGACAAGCTAGAATAGTATTGGGAATTCCTTTATAATTGAAAAAAAGGGACAATGGGGAACAAGGTACTCAAGGGGAGTTTGTGAGGGTGTAGTGCTTTTAATTTTTTAGTGCTGAATTATATAATTGCTTTAGTGAGCAAGTGCCAGGCTTTAGAGTAGGAATAGGGTATTTATTATGAGAACTAGATCAGTTCTAAGGGAAAAAGTGAAGAGCAGACTTTGTGGAGCCGAGAATGGTTTAAACCCAATTAAGCACAGCTGCCCGATGCTGCGCTATGCGCAAAATCACGCAAAACCATGCCAAAGTGGGTTTTATACAGGGGGACTTGAAAGAGCTAGAAATTGGCCCAAAACAGCCAATAGACTACCAGATTCATGTGCTGGGAACACTCCTCCAGGGATAGATAGGCTGCTCTAAGCTCCCCACTGCCACTGGTGAACAAAGAAGCCTCCCTTTATCCAAGAAAGGAAATGGGCAACACAGGAACTTTCCAAAAGTCCAGAATACAGTAAAGCTTTTATTTGGACTACTCTAGGTCAGGAAAGACGGGAAACAAGGATAATTTTTTTTTTTTCTTTTTTGCAACAAACAGCAGGAAAATGCAATAAATATGTAACACAGGCTAGTGCACTTGCAACAAACAGGACAAACTTTAAAAGTGCAGGTGCAAAAACAACTTTAAACAGTTTAAAACAGTTCAAGAAGCAGAAATGGTGGCAGAGAAAGCTGCATGAAAAGTAGTGTGGTCCTGGGTTTAATCCCCCAACAAAAGTCAATGTTTTCTTTCCTTTTGTTAATACAATGCTAGATTGAAAATTTGCACTGTATTTGCTATTTGCATAAATTCTAAGTTGTTTAGTGTACGTTGTTTTCTAGGCTTGAAGTAAAATGTCTGTAAGCTGAGTCTCCTTACCTGTTGAATGTTCTCTAGGTGTTCAGAATGAAATCACAAAAAGACCTTAGTTTCTCTGCTGGGACATGCCATATAAATGTATTAGCGAGTGATGCACATGATCCTTAATACATGTTTGTGTGTAAATCATAGTTGTGTGACCTGCATTCTGATTAGTATAGCTAATGAATTCAATTCAGTTGAAGTTTTAACAATGCTGAGTAAAAAGTTGGGTGAGTGCAGTATTTTATTTATTTTATTTATTTTCAGTTTGATTACTGGGGAAGTCCACTGGGCCAAGAAGTGCCCATTTTTCAGTGGAGGCCCAGGGAGAAAAGCTCCATAAGCAATACAGTACAATAAAGGTTACATAATGTTAGAGGTAAAATGCAAGAGTAAAATTCATACAGTCAGGAAAATGCAAATGCATAATATAGATCGTAAGACAGTGCAATACAGATTTTTTTTCAATGGTAATTCAGATATTTACAATATTTACAGTAAATTTTGCAATGCTGTGATATATAAAACAATTAGCTAAAACCATTGATCCAAGCAGTGACTTATGGAACAATATGTGTTGAGCAATTGCTGTTCTAGATTCTGTTGTGTATTATATTTTCATTCAGTAAAGCACCCCGAGTAATTAATTAGTCTTTCATAGATAGTGTGATGTGTATAACAAAGGTCTGGGTCTGATCCAAGGTTACCCACTACTGAATATGTGTGTGTGTGTGTGTGTGTGTGTGTGTGTGTGTGTGTGTGTGTGTGTGTGTGTGTGTGTGTGTGTGTGTGTGTGTGTGTGTGTGTGTGTGTGTGTGTGTGTGTGTGTGCATGCTCGTGCACGCATACATGTGTGTGCACATTCAATCACTAGAAGACTGAGCAGAGAGCAGACCACAGTGCATGCAAATAAATAAATGCTGAAGTGAATATTGCCCAACCATTCAGACAGGGCTGCTTAATTGGTCAAAGGTTCTTTTAGTACTGAAAAAAATTGTTCATAGGTTCATAGGTAGGTACTAGGCTATCGGCACAAGGATCTATGTAAGCCTAGCCAACAAGGTTCCCTGGCTTACGCCACCCAAGAAAGTTATTTTCCTGTGCCACTGTCGAGCAGAGACACAGAAGTGATTCAAGGGGTGTATTTCCTATTTCCCATCCACTCATCAAGATTTTTCTTGAAGAGTGCTAATGAAGAACTTTGCTTGACATAGATGGGTAGCCTGTTCCAGAGTATGGGAAGTCTCTGGGACAGGAGTCTGTCCCTCCAGCAAGTCCTGTTTATTGTGGTGACAAGGTTTAGGTCCCTAGAGCATGTAGCTTGGAGGGATTGGGATTTCTTTAGGTATAGCATGTCCAACAGCTCTGGGTTTGACATACTTTATATGTTAGGCAGAGATCACCTTGGAGTAGGCAATATGCTACAGAGTAAAGCTGGAATTTTTTGAGACGGTCAGTGGAGGGCATTTGTTTGAGGCCAGTAATCCTCTTTGTGAGGTACTTCTGTGGCCTTTCCAGCTGCTGCAGATGTCTTGTGAGGTACAACACAGAAGGCCTCTGGCTAATGAAGTTCACAGATGACTGCAAACTAGGAGCCATAGTCAAGTCCCCAAATGAGGTGGACATCCTACAGAAATGATGTATGACAAATGATAAATAAATAAAATAAATAAAAATAAAATAAACATTCCAAAAGGGGCATTGTACTCTATAATGGGTCTAATGAGTGTCGAGTAGAAGGGAACAATGACCTCTTTTTTCCTGGATGAGAACCCTTTTATGATGAGGTGTGCCACGTAGAAGGACTTCCTGACTACTGTGGCAATGTGACTATCAAAGGAGAGACTACTGGCCACCTGAGTCCCAAGGTCTCTTATCACACATTCGGTGTTAAGTAGATTGCTGCCTATGTGGTAGTTCATGGGTACATAGTTTTTACCAAAGGGGATTACACTGCACTTTTTGGCATTGAGCTTGAGGCCATGGCTCTGACACCTGGCATCTGTCTCAGCGAGGCCCTTCTGTAGGATGTCCACCTCATTTGGGGACTTGACTATGGCTCCTAGTTTGCAGTCATCTGTGAACTTCATTAGCCAGAGGCCTTCTGTGTTAGCCTGTACTTCAGAGAAGTAGATACCAAACAGGAGAGGTCCCAGGACGGAACCCTGTGGTACTCCACTTGTCACTGCTTTGAAGTCAGATTTGCAGTCTGCAACTTTTACAGTGTAGGTTCTGTCAGTGAGCCAGTTGGCAACCCCTCCTGTGATGTAGGGATTTATACCTAGTTTTGTGAGTTTAGCTATAATTCCAGAATGGGGGATGGTGTCGAAAGCCTTGGCGAGGTCAAGATAGGCTGTGTGAACCACCCTACCCTCATCTATGACTTTGGTGACTCCCTCAAAGAAGTCAATCAGGTTCAGGAGGCATGAACTGCCTTTCACAAACCCTAACTGGGTGGGATCCAGAGTTTGGAGGTTACCAATGACTTTGTTTATGAGTTCCATGATGATACGTTCCATGGCCTTGCAGACCAGGCTCGTCAGGCTAATAGGTCGATGGTTCCCAGGATCAGTGTTGGCTCCCCCTTTGTGGAGGGGGATAACTGTTGCTGTGTGCCATTCAGTGGGCACAAAGCCTGATGCGAGGCTATTATTGAACATGGTGCTTAAGTGGGGAGCCAGTTCCTTCTGAAGTTCATGTAAAACGCAGCCTGGGATGTTGTCCATTCCCATGGATGCTGTGTTTTTGACTTTAGAGAGTGCAGAATTTACCTGCATAGTTGTGATTACAGGGACTCTGCATTCTTCCTGTATAGATATGGGCCCTTTAGGGGGGGGGGGTAAAGTTAGTACTGAACCTATCTGCCAGGATGTTGGCAATATCAGTTGGTTCTGTAATTTTCGTGCCATTGTGCTGTAACTCAGAGCAGATCTGGGTGCTACCATCAAGATTCTTGACATTGCTATAGAATGTTTTGTGGTTGTCCTTAGAATTAGTGGCAATTTTGTTTTCGTAGCTAGCTTTGGACGCTCTTATAAGGGATCTCAGCTTCTTACTGAGGCTGACCAGGGAGCTCTTCCACTCATGGGATTTTAGTCTCTTTTGCAACAATTTCTTCCTTCTGTTGTACAGTTTGTTTATGGCAGGGGACCACCAGATTGGCTTCCTTTTTTTAGAGGATAGCATCTTGGTTCTGTTTGGGATAGCACAATCCATGCACTCGTGTAAGTGCTTATAGAGTGCATTTGTGTAGGATTCAGCAGTGAACTTCGTCCTTTCCCTAATACCAGAACCATTCCCAGAAAGTAATAGGCATGAACTGTATTTATTTATATTTGCTTGTTAACTGATTATTTGGGTCAGTCCAGAGACCCTTTTCATCTCCAACCTGGATCATAAGGCAAAAACCCTGATCAGTACATTGCAAATTAGTACTATATAGATAAGAAAACTTGCAAAGACAGCAGTCAGTACATAAGAACATTAGGAACAATACTGTGCAAGTGGTCAAGGAGACCATAAGATGCCTAGATATATACACTTTTACGTAAACACACTTAAAAGTCCTTTACACTCTGTTCTTGCTACCATTTCCAAGTACTTAATTTATTTATATAACATTTGTTTACTGGGAAAGTCATTCCCTTTGGCAAAAACAAAGTGCCCACAAATTACCACATAGGTGGTAATCCATTAAGTACAGAAGAAGTAATTAGGGACCTGGGGACCCAAGTTGATAATATAGCCCACCTAATCATGACCCTGGGTATCACTTCTGTGTCACTGTTAGACAGAGGCACAGTATACTAACCTTGAAAAAGGGCATAGCAAAATTAATTTAAAATGGGTGGCGAAAGCCAAACACACTCTGGCTAGGCTTATAAATGCCCTAGGGCAGATAGCCTAGTATGAACCTATGAACCTATGGACCTAAGTCCAAATGGGACAGAGCCTATTTTCAGCAGAGGCCCAGGGAGAAACGCTTCAGATGCATGTCTTTGGAATGTTGGAAGAAAACATACAAGAATGCAAGGAGGACATGCAGACTCCTGACAGAAGGCACCCCAGCTAAAAATCGAACTAGAAAATCTCTTGCTGTGAGGTGACAGTGCTAACCGCTGCACCACTGCACCAACCTTAATAGTGTTCCCCTCAACAACAGAGCAAAGCTCTAAGTGGTAGCCCTGGTGCAAATATCTGTTTGTCCATCTGATCCTCAGAACCTTAATGGTAGTCAAATTAATCCATTGTTTGACCTGTAGTAGTAACCTATGCTATAGGCTAGGAATCCATTGAAGAAGGAACCTAGTCCCACAAGTCTTTTTTATTTGGTGGCATAGATCTAGGCTCCTACTGTGGGTGTTTACAAAGCTCCTGGTTTTGTGATGAAATAGGCATTCCAATAGGACTGGATCTTACATGGCTCAAAAAACTGTGACACAAGTCACCACAGAGTATTCATAAGGCTACTAAATCTATACTAAAATCACAATGGCTATGTCCATGCTCAAATCCTGACTGACACTGTCTCCTTTTGGCTTCTCATTTTTAAGTCTATAGTACTGAATTCCTCTTGCTTTATTTATTTCTCTTTTTTAACTATCCCTAAAGAATGCATCAACTCTCTACCTGTGTTATGTTATTCTCTATGACTGTACTTGTAAAGAATATGTATATTAAGTGTGTTTAAAGTTTAATTTGAGTCTTAAAGGAGTACCACACCCACAGACTCAAAAAACATGTTTAAAACATCATGGCATGATGTTTCCTACACTTTAACAGCACTCTGGGATTATTTACAGGATTTTAAATATTTTTATATGTAATTCCAAACTCTGACCACCTGGAGGCTGGCATATTGACGTGGTTTGGATAAATCAGGTTGCCATCCAGTATCCCAGAAATCATTGTTTGGCTCAAAAATGTTACATCATGCAGGCCTCCTTTTGCCTAAAGTTCCTGTCATTTCATAAATGTTGCATGCGTACAAAGTACTGAGTAAAATAGAACAGTGTAAGTAACATTCCCTGCTGCTGGATGACTACTTAAAACAGAAACAGTGCAAATGCCACAGAACACACTCAAAGTGTTGTTTACTGCTGCCTTTTTTCCTAATTTAGTTTAAATGGCACTAATTTGTGAGACAACGAATTTCAGTCCATTTACTTCTCCCCTCCTCCATAACACTTAGCTTCCCTAGCTATCAAAGTCCTGAGGGTAATTTGACCTGGTAATTCCATTGATTGGCAGATCTCAGCAGGGTGCTTGAATCATGTAATTTAATCTTTGCTCTAGCATTTCCTTTGTTAGAGGGGACATTTTTTTGCTGCACTATAGCCACGGTCTTACTTGACTGCAATCACATCCAGTAAGGTCTTGCACCAAGGAGCTAAAGAATAAAACATTTATACTATTAACCAGTTTAGATCTTTATTAATTTAAGTGTTAAGGTATCAATTCATGCTTCCACCTTCTTAAAAATTGAGATTTGCATGTGCAAAGTGTGTTGCTATACAGTGTTTGCCTTCATATGTTTTTACTCCACTGGTTGGTTTGCAAAAAAACCTTTTGCAGTGTCCCTGGATTTGTCTTTGTACATACAAACCACATTGCTATATTTTCCCCTTCCTTTTTCTTGTGTCCAGAAGTCACTTATAACAAAGTAAATTTTTTATTGATTTTTTTTTAAATAAAGGACATCAAGGTTAATTTACCTTGAGTCAGATAACGGATGCCACTGCAAAGAATCACTGTTGAAATATTTGTGCATGGACAAAATCCCTTACTAAATCTATTTGCCAGCCTCCAGTTCAATTGGTGCTATGGCTTTAATATACTGGTGTGTTTGCTCATGCCTTCCAAGTATCTCCACCATTACATACCAGTTTTGCAGTGTAGTAACCACCCAACATGCCCATACACCTTTAACCATCAATATACCTCATACCATGCTTTTCGGCCCCAAAACTTGGACCGAACCACAAAAGGAGGGGGAGTATCAATATTTGTCAAAGATACCCACACCTCCAGGTTGGTGGCACAGCACGAAGCATCAGAGACTATCCATGTGCAACTAACAGTGGGAAAAACTGCCTTCCAGTTTATAGCCTGCTACAGACCACCCTCCCAAACCCAGGAACCCCACTCGGCCTTCCTGAGAACACTGGAAAATAGGAAGGTTTCTCCAAACACTATTATATTGGGCGACTTCAACTACCCAAACATAGATTGGGAGCATTACTCTAGCTCCAACACCCTAGCCCAAAGATTCCTAGAATTTATAAACTCAAATGCTATGGAACAACTTGTTACCACTCCCACAAGAGGGGAAAACATACTGGACCTGATCATCACCAACATGGGGACTCTATGCTCCAGACCAGAAGTGTATCCCTCACTGGTAAGATCAGACCATAAACTAATCTCACTAGATATTCACATCCCGACTCCACCCCCTGCCCTGAAAACCACAGTGAATAACTTCTCTAAAGCAAATGTCACACTCCTCAAAACTGAGGTGGAATCCTTCAAAGCCCCCGGGCCTGTGGAAAATACTGCCCAGACTGCAGAATCCTTTATAAACACATTCTATGAACACCTTCAGGAATGCATGGATCATGCAATCCCAAATAAAACCAAGATCCAATCCTCCAAAGGCAGACGTCCTGTCTGGTGGACCCCAGCCATAAACAAACTATACAATAGAAGGAGGAAGCTACTACATGATAGAGCAAAATCCCAAAAAGGGAAGGCATCTCTGATCAGTATTAGCAAAAAACTACAAGCACTCATAAAATCGTCTAAGGCCAGCTTTGAGAGAAAAATTGCACAGGACACTAAGCATAATCACAAGGCTTTCTTTAGTTATGTTAGGAACCTGGGTGGGAATTCCCAGATATGCTCAGAATTAGTCCAAAATGACAAAAAATACACCGAACCCACAGACATTGCCAACATCCTAGCTGGCAGGTTCAGCGCAAACTCCCCCCCCCCCTCCCCACTAAAAGGGCAAATATCTATCCCAGCAGAGTGCTGCCCCCTGACATCTCAGATGCTCAGGTAAGAGCTGCCCTCTCCAAAGCAAAAAATGCAGCATCAATGGGACCAGACGGTGTCCCAGGCTGCGTCCTACATGAACTCCAAGAAGAGCTAAACCCAAACATAAAACTACTGTTCAATCTCAGCCTTACTACAGGATATGTACCCAAAGAGTGGCGTACAGCAACAGTGGTCCCTCTCCACAAAGGTAGTGCCTCAACGGATCCTGGAAACTATCGCCCCATAAGCCTGACTAGCTTGGTCTGCAAAGCTATGGAAAGGATCATCATGGACCTCATAAATAAAGATATTGGGGAACTACAGACACTGGATCTTACCCAGTTCGGCTTTGTTACAGGCAGATCCTGCCTCTTAAACCTGGTTGATTTCTTTGAAACAGTCACCAAGGCCATTGACGAGGGGAAGGGGGTCCACATAGCCTACCTGGACCTCGCAAAAGCCTTCGATACAATACCCCACTCGGGCATTATAGATAAGCTCACCGGCTTAAATATAAACCCCTATATCACTAGATGGGTTGCAAACTGGCTCAAGGACAGAACCCACATGGTTAGAATTGCTGGAGCCATGTCAGACTCCAAACCAGTTACAAGTGGCGTCCCATAAGGCTCAGTCCTGGGACCTCTCTTGTTCGGTATATATTTCTCGGAGGTACAGGCCAACACGGAAGGACTGTGGCTGACCAAGTTCGCAGATGACTGCAAACTGGGTGCCATAATCGACTCTCCAGCCGACACAAACATCCTCCAAAAGGGCCTCATAGAAACAGACAACTGGTGCCAGAGCCATGGCCTCAAGCTAAACACCAAAAAGTGTATAGTCATCCCCTTTGGCAAAAACAAAGTGCCCACAAATTACCAAATAGGTGGTAATCCATTAAGTACAGAAGAAGTAATTAGGGACCTGGGGACCCAAGTTGATAGCAATCTCTCATTTGACAACCACGTGGCCAAAGTGGTTAGAAAAACATTTTATATAGCCCACCTAATCATGAAGGGATTCACATCTAGATCAGGGAGGTCATCGTGCCTCTTTACTCATCCCTCATCAGGCCCATAATTGAGTACAATGCCCCTTTTGGGATGTACCTTACCAGACACCTGCAGCAACTGGAAAGACCCCAAAAGTACCTCACCAAGAGGATCAAAGGGCTCAAACAGATGCCATATGCTGCCCGGTTAAAGAAACTCCAGCTCTACTCAGTGGCATACCGCCTGCTCAGAGGCGATCTGTGCCTGATGTATAAAGCCATGTCCAACCCGGAATTAATGGATATGCTGCACCTCAGAAAATCCAAATCCCATCGAGCTACACGCTCAAGAGACTTGAACCTCAGCACTGAAATAAATAGGACATGCTGGAGGGACAGATTCATAACCCAGAGGCTCCCTTCACTCTAGAATAAAATCCCAGTCCAGGTTAGGCAGAGTCCCTCATTGACTCTCTTCAAAAGGAATCTTGATGAGTGGATGGGAGATCGTAGGTTTACCCTGGTATCACTTCTGTGTCACTGTTAGACAGAGGCACAGTATACTAACCTCAAAAAAGGGCATAGCAAAATTAATTTAAAATGGGTGGCGAAAGCAAAACACACTCTGGCTAGGCTTATAAATGCCCTAGGGCAGATAGCCTAGTATGAACCTATGAACCTATATGCAGCTACTCCTGTTCATGTGAGTATGTGAATTCATTTTCAGACTTAAGGTGTGGAAGCTGCACTCAATAATTCTAGGTGCTTGTTCAGGTTTCACATGGTGCTTGCGTAGAGCTACTCTCATGTTAAGCCACTATGAATATGTTGCACTGCCACCTCTGATACCAGGGTAATGTTTTAATCTTTCTATTCCCGCACTGCACACTAGCAGAATCTGGTGCAAATACAACAGAGAAGTATGCAAGCAATACACCACCTAAGCGTCATTTGCCATGCAGAATGTACAAGTATGCATACCAAATTTCTGTGTTTCCAAACATTGGTGTTACTACACTACTACTGAATAAAATAAACATATTGAAATGTAACATGACCTGTTACCAGATGTAATTAAGATTTTTTTCCTGTATAAATTTCCATGATTCTCTGGCTGTTTGGTTTGATTCACTTTACTGGCTACCTGTAGAGGTTTGCTCTTTCTTAGCAAGTTGCAGTAAATATTTTGTTATCCGGTTGATTACCTGGTTAGTTTGACTGGGCACACTATGAGCGTTTCCAGTGGCATCCCGGGGTAAAAGCTCAAAATGGTGCCATCTCAATGGTCTGACCTTGTACTGTAGTCCCTTAACTGCTTCCTTGCATATCTTGCATAAGGCAGATCTGAATTATCCATTGCAATGTCCAATTCAGTGCTTCATCTATAGATTGTGTGCCTACTGCCTTTGACAAATACATTGCCTAGGTTACAGTAAAAAATAACATTGCAATAGGGAATGGATGGCAAACCAAAGATCTAAGACAGTCACGACTACAGCACCCAACATTAGAGTACAACTTATGATTTCCTATCCATCTACAGGTTGCGGTAGTAGAACCCACAGCCATATGCATAAAAAGCAAATATACTCACCGATGCGCTGCTGCCACTGCTTTCAAGTGCTGTAGCACAATCACTGATGACCATATGCTAAACAAAACCATTACACATTGAAAACGGATTTCACATCAAGACAGTGACAAAAATAATGGCAATGCAAATATAATCAGAAGGAATTCAGAAGAAACTGCACAACCTACAAGCTCTGTTGAGAACACAGAAACATCGGATTTGTGACATTACACAGACATGGTTTAAAGCCACAGAATGTACTCTGTCAGTGCAAGGCTAAATTGCCTTGCACACATGTAGACCATGAGGCACAAGAGAATGGGATACAATGTGGAAATGTGTCTCAGTCTTGATTAGCAGCAAGTATTCTTCAATATTTTTCAAACTGGATGACACCCAGGCATTTACTCACATGCAAATAACTGGAGAGTGTCCCTTACCATATCTGAGCAAGCTGCAGGTTATCATCTGTGGCACAAGAACTCACAGCTCAATATAGGAATGAATGCTGATTATCATCTGCTGTTAAAATCAAGTAAAAACACTAACACCCCATGCAAAAACTCAGAATAAGTTTTGCAAGGATCTGCCAATGCACACATGATAATATGCTGATTATTAATCAGAGAAAATCAAATGTAATGTTCTTTGGCACCCCATAATAGCTTGCTAAAACTCTGCACCTGACAATAACTGACACATCAGGCAATATGCTGCCTGTAGTAACAGAGCAAAAATATCCAGGATCACATTGGACCCTACTCTCTTATTAACAAACCATACAGATAATATTAGCGGAACCTTAAATAACTAAATTTATGCCACAAGCTCTCATACCTTCTCACCTCCAGCATGTGCACAACCAAAGCTATAAACATACTTATCCCAAAAACTGAGCATGGGCTCCCTTTAATAGCTCTTCACTCTACCACAAATACAAATAACACTTGTACTGTTACTTTTACAAAGATCTGTAGATTTGAATTACTTGCAGAACCAAATATGCATCTTTGCTATTTCCTCCAATGCTTCAAGTAGCTACCCATCAATGAAAGAACAACCTTTCTACTTGGTTCAAAGATATAGAAATTATTAAAATGGGACTTTGTCTACCTCTAAAATCCAAACTACATATTAACCAAACTCATCTGAGAGACAGTCAGGAAGATGGCTTAATACTTATCAGACCATGTTTCAAGACAACCACAGGAAAACATGCATTCTCAAAGCTGGATTCAGCAGGCTGGTATAATCTCCCAGGAGAAGCTAGGGAGCAAAGCAATCTGGAAGCATTCAAAACTAAATTAATAGAACTACTGTGGGATACCAGATGCCTGTGCTATTGTGACAATGGCTAGTCAGCTCTTGATGTTGGAGTGAATGGCTAGCCATTGCATACCATGCCTATGCCAAAACACATCTGCACTATGACTGTAGCATTGATATATGTATGGTAAATAAAGCAATCCTGAGGGAAAGCACTTTGGATGACATTATCATTATGTTGAATGGTGCCACAGTTAGGACAGCTGTTTAATCTTAGCTCTCAGGATCATACCAAAAGGAAGGAGGGCGTGCGGGCACTGTGGTCCCACTTCATAAGGCGGTGCCTCCACAGACCCTGAAATTACCGCCCCCATTTAGCTTATCTGCAAAAATCTGCAGAGGATCAGAGGATCACTCATAAATAAATAAATAAAGACATAGGGCACTTTGCCCAGGATCCAGGCTTTATTTATTGAAGGCAGATCCGGGCTCTTACTTGGTTTTTGACTTTGAGACAGTCCCAAGGCCATTGATGGATGAGGGGGGAAGGCAGTCCATACAGCCCCTCGCGACCTGGCAAAAGGCCCACACAATACCCACAAACTCATCAATCATGAAAAAATCAGAACCAATGTGGGTTGCAAACCATACAGATGACAGAATGCACACTGGCTGACAGGGTCAGGCCACAGGAGGTTGCTGGCCTGTCAGCCATGTCAGACCTGTCACCTCACACAAGTGTCTTCCCACAGCTCTTCCTCCTCTAAGTACAACTTACTTTTAAGGACAAGCAGCTGAAACACAGGCAGACACAGAGCTGTTATGAACGGTAGTTATGACTGCAACTGCCATCCATCAAGCCATACACACCTCACAGACACCAGACAGATAACCAGAGCAGAAATGCAAGTTAAGCAGCCAATTTTGCATAGTCAAAATGGCCCAAAAATGCATTAGGCTAAAATGAAAAAACCATGGCTATGGTAGAGCACACATACTTGGCAATCCATCGAGCACAGAAAGTCCATCAGTTGCTTTGGACCTGTTGACACCTACCTCGCTTGAGTTAGGAAGGCTAAAGTAGTGTTGCCTGATCATGCATCGAAACCTTCATCATGAATCAATCATACATCTTGATCACTCATCATTATTGTCCCCGTACTTATCACTCATTAATTCATGATTGTATACAACGCTGATGTATCTGCATGACACCGCAGAAAGCTGCTTGAGCTTCCTCACCAAGAAACGGAAAAAGAAAAAGGGATAAAGGGAAAGAACTCAGACTCTCAGAACTATGTCTATGACTCCTCTCTCCAGCCTATCCAGCTCAATACCGCTTAAGCCAGATTTGTTGACCGCTACCCAGAGGTGACAGATATGTCAAACCACAATCAAAAAATATGCTCCTTGACAAAAACTCAAAAAGAACCACAAGGGCGGGAGACTAAACCCTGAGGCGTTATGGCAGAACAGCTGGAGGGACAGATTGCTGCAGGGATGACGGAATGTTCAATCCCGTAAATGCTGCACAGATGAGGCAGAGGCCGCAGAGGCTGTTCACCTTGCTTTTGGAATGGGAGATCGATCGAGATATACCTATGGATTACTTCAGTGTCACTCCTGACAGAGGCACAGAAAATGATAGCTATAGTTTATTCTTAGAATGGTGCAGAAGCCACACTATAATGTAGGCTGTTGAATGCCCTTACTGGATAACCTACTGTTTTTAGCAAAATGGATGTGAAGGCAGGTTACTACCAAATGGAGGTGAATCCTAAGAACAGAATAACAAATACATTTTTAATCACAAAGGTCTTAGAAGATACAAGAGTTTAATTTGGGTTGTAAGATTGGTTGCAGAAATTTTCAGATGTATAATATATTTTATCCCAGCCATTCTGAATGTTAACATTTTCTTTGACGATGCAGCCTGTGGCAAAACGCAGAAACAATGATTCTATAAGCCAAGTTTTACAAATATGCAAATAATTTTGACATTAAACTGAAATGCAAATTTAATACATAATTTCTTGAGTTTTATGGTAATATATGTTCAAGGAAGGAAGGGTCACCAAATCTAAATAAAGTTAAGGCAATGTACAACATGTCACCATACTGAAACGCAAAAGTAGTAAGATGTTTCCCAGGCATGGTAAATTACAATCCCTTGTATGGGTAGCTCTTTAAATGATAACTGCCTTTCTAAGGGTTTTAAGATTAGTAATTTAAAAAGTGTTAGTATGCCGTGGTGGTATGGCGGTAGCGTTACCTCACAGCAGGAGGTTCTCCCGTTTGATTCTCGGCTTGGCTTGGGAGTGCCTTCTGTGTGGAGTCTGCATGTCCTCCCTGTGGTTGGGTAGCATTCGAAAGACATGCATGCGTAAATGGGCATGCCTTCATTGAAGGTTGGGCGTCGAGCTGGCACCTCGGCATTTTGTAAAAATCTACTGCCAATCATTAGCAGACCGGAGTTCCGCTGTGGCGACCCCTTACCGGGAAAAAGCTGAAAGACAAACAGCAACATGTAAATAAAAAGTGTTAATATAGTGCGTTTTATTTTTTATGAACAGGAGTTTCTTACTTTTTTGATTGCTCTCTCATACACACATGCAGGCACTTCAAAAGTCATACACACACTCTCCATGCATTCCTTTACTGTTCGCTCTCTCACACACACGCAGCCACTTCAAAAGTCATACACACACTCTCCATGCATTCCTTTACTGATCAGTCTCTCATACACACACACAGGCACTTTTACATTCATACACACACTCTCCATACATTGCTTTACTGTTCGCTCACTCACACACACGCAGGCACTTTTACATTCATACACACACTCTCCATGCATTCCCTTACCGTTCACTCTTCATACACACACAGGCACTCCTACATTCATACACACACTTCATTCTCTCCTCACGCACTTGCAATCACTGCCCAAACAACACAAGAATCAAACCCACTTGTAAACACTAAAATAACAAACAACAACTAAGAATAAAAACCGCTTAGGCACCAACTCCCGTACATGCTTTAATATTATTAAACATTAAAAAGTTTATACAGCGCTTTTCGTCCACCTCGATGGTTAGACTTCCTCAGATAAAATGACAAACATTAATCTTTTGATTCTCTCTTACTTTTATATATATATATATATATATATATATATATATATATATATATATATATATATAAAATTAAAAAAAAAAAAAACAAAGCCCGCCAAATCTAAAGCAGGTATTTACATTTCTTAAAGTGACAGACTTCTTGCATGAAACAATAGCTTTAAACAAACAGATAAATGGGTCGCTGTTGATTTCAACAAGTTTACTTTTCCTATACTCTATAACCTAGTAAAGCGATCCATCAATTTCCCACAGCACCTATTAACTCAGAAACTAGTTCATATTTTGAAGAATTAATACCATATGTTATAAGTGAGACTGTGAACAAAACATTATTGCAAACATTCATAAACATCCACATACAATCAATTTATCCTCCATAATGGCAGAACATATGCTATTAGTGAATGTTTAGCTATGACATCTATTTTGGAAAACGAATATAAATTTCCTCTGTAAATGACTATAAATATGAATATAAAAATGATTATAAAAAGCCTTTAACATTACAAGTATATTAAATGAAGTGACATGCGAAACAAGATAAAAAATTGATTTAGAACATGCATATTAAAACATAAAATAATCACATATAATAATGACAAAATATCCCTGTTCAAATGGGACCTCCTCTCATTTCTTATTTTGGTCACTATATTACCCTAAGGCAAATTTAAATCATTTATCTCTCTAAACTCCTAAGCTTTAAGAGGCACATAAGGGAACATTTTTCATTAAGCCCTGGGTGTGTAAAGGCATTAAGTTTGATTTGCCATAGAAGTTCACTTTTCTCCAATAGCAAATTATTTTTTTTTTAAATTATATATATAAGTAAGTGAGAATCAAAAGATTAATGTTTGTCATTTTATCTGAGGAAGTCTAACCATCGAGTTGGACGAAAAGCGTTGTATAAACTTTTTAACGTTTAATAATAATAAAGCGTGTATGGGAGTTGGTGCCTAAGCAGTTTTTCTTCTTAATCAAACCCACTACCCTTATGTCTGCAGAGAGACATATTTTAGATAAAAAAAATTTGTAGGTGGCAACCGATGGGAGAAGCACAGCAACATAATCGAGTGTTTGTCGGTGTGAGCATGCAATTACGATCTAACAAGCCATTACTTTACACTCGCTAAGCTGTTTAGCGAGTATAAAATAAGGGGAAAAAAAGTAAACAGCTAAGCGAGTGTAAAATAATGGCTTGGAAGTTCGTAATCGCACAGTCATGCACACACAAAACTTCAGACATCACAGGGTCATGAAGAAAAATGGTTGCTATTGGCAACCAAGACCACATAGAACAGCTGGCAAAGGAACGCCACAGGAAAGGAAATTACATAAAAAAAAAGAAGTACAGGGCATTAAAGGAGTAAAACAATGCCAATTTGCAGATTAAAGTGGGACTAATGCATCAGACAATGGACAGCAAGTTTTTTCATTACACCTTCTCACTGAGTAGATTACAAGATGGCGCAACCACTACCCATATTGAACAGGAAATCTTTAAGGTAGTCAGTGGTACTGCTCTTTAGGAAAGTTAGAGAAAATAACTTCGGAAAGAAGACAACTTTATAGTAATAATTGCCACTGGCAACCAACACCACGTGGAACAGCTGGAATGCTGCAGCAAAGGCAAATAAATATAAAAAAGTACAGTACTAAAGCACCACAGTTCAATACCAAGTGCATACATGTATCCACAACAGTTGTTTGGTCAGCAGGACCCAAGCAGGCAATGTTTTAAACATTTTTGGATGCACATGTGAACTTATGTAGCACAGCGACAGAAAAGCCAGGAGAAATGAAGATGCCACATTAAAGAGATACTGATACTTTGCTGTCAAACAATGTATTTCTACAAAAAATGTCATACTCACCAGTATAAATCCATGAGGGAAGCTGATGCAAAAAGAGACTCACACAAGGTTCCAATAGGGAAATACAGCGTACTGGAAACACAATGCTAAAAAGAAGTACCCTACCTCCTGCAGTTGTATTTGAGCACTCAGGCTAGGGGAAGGACAAGGGAGCCATGACATCACAGAATGGGTAGGTCTTATTATTTTAGTTAGAATCAGATGATGGCTGTGGTGATGTCACTTTGGGGGAGGGAAATGATTAAAAAAAAAAAAAAAAAAAGTACCTGCACTGCCTGGCCTCGATGATGTCAGTAATTGGGCGACTCCAGCAAGCTTTATTCAAACGTGAGAGAATCATTTTGTAAGTGAAACCATCACAGTATGAGAAGGTAGGCTTCTGTTACAGAAGTAACTTGTAAGTGGAATTATAAAAATTGTAAATGCTTTATTGTTGTTGCTTTACAGAGGACAATGTAAATAGGGAGGAAAAGGGCCGTGAAGTTGAGAAATACATTAGAGAAACATGTTGTACTCCTTTAATAGTAAAAAATCCTTTTTTTAATTATGTTTACAAAATTTCTTTATTGTATTTGGAGCTTTTCTCCCTGGGCCTCCTCTGAAAATGGACATATATCCAGTCGGACATTCCGGTCAACAAATGTAAAATAAAAATAAATAAATACTAAATATATGAGAAGTTGTGCTAATTTATTGGAATAGTTGAAGGATTTAAGTTCTTTCATTTTCTTGATTAGAAATCTTTGGGGCTTTACCAGTTGGGTGATACACTTGGATCTGATGTTGTCTTTTTCATCCATTCCTCAACTAATCCATTTTGGATCTGGCTTCAACCACTTTTCAGGCTTAGGATCCATTGCTCAGGCTCTTCCCCTTACCCACAATCCCCTCCAAACCCTAAATTATCTCAGATCTTGTTTGCTACTCTCAGCATTCAGACATGGTTGCTGTAGCTCAAGTTGATCAAAATAAGTCAAACCTTTCTAGTCAATTATTTATTATTTATTTATTTTACATAAAATTGTAAGTAAAATAGTAATTATATACAAACAATAACCATTTTCAAATTGATAGAGTCAAAGCATATATAGGCACAACAAATATCTTCAAGTTGGTACAGTAAAAGCATAGAAATTATTTCCTGATTATTAAATTAGTCATTTAATATAAAATGTGTACAAGTACAATATGCAGAGTTAATAAGTACAGCCAGTCCAGTTGGAGTTAGTGAGGTTATGACAGATAGTATATAAGTAGAAGTATTTTAAGATTGAGTAAACAGGTAATTAACTAGATAAAATGATTAAGAGTGATATCAGATAACAGAAAAATTACAGATGAGGGGAGAGGGAAAGTTACATAAGAGAGGGAGACAAGTTATGGAGGGTGAGTACAGTGGCATGACCAGCAACTTTTTACGTAGTCTTTGGTAGCTGATTTGAATTCTTTGAGTTGTTTAAGTGTTCTGATTTCCAATGGGAGTCTGTTACAAGAAATGGAAGGGTAATAGCTGGAGAGGTTTTGACCAGTTTTGCTCTTGGGTTTATAGATTTGTAGTAGATCTTGGTCTGAGCTATGGAGAGTCCTAGAAGGAGTGTAGAAGGAGATTAGAGGGGACAAGTTGGTACACATTTTTCCAGTATTTCTGAGAGGGCTGAGAGGATGGCAATAGGCCTGAAATTAGAGATTTCTGTGGAGTTACCTTCTTTGTGTATGAGTAGGGTATAGAATTCTTTCCAGATAGAGGGAACTTTTGATTCAGAGATAGAACGGTTTATCAATACAGAGATTGGAAGGGCTAGAGAGTCAGCTGCTATCTGAAGGAAGTTGGAAGGTGTGTTGTCAGCAGATCTAGAACAGGGTTTTAGTTTACGCAGCAAAGATTTAATGTAGCTGGTGGGAATTGTTTAAGGGAGAATTTGTTAGTAGAGTTCTGTCTAGAGGAGGGGTCAGGTGGATTTGTGGCGCTGGAACTAGAGGCAACAGGGCATATCAACTTACTAATGGATTCAATGAAGTAGGAATTGAAGATAGAGGCTGTTTTTAGGGGTGTGTTTGTAGGGCAGGGATTAGGAAATGATGGGTTACCCGGATGTAGTATTTGATTTATTGAGTACCAGAATTTCTTGGGATTTGACCTTTGTGAAGTAGGTGAGTTACCATAAAAATCTTTTTTGTCTTTGTTGACATGTTTTTTGTAAGGTTTCTGGGTTCTTTATATTTTTGTAAGTGGATGGGGAGCTTAGTTTTTACCCAAGTTTTCCACACTCTATCTCTTGTTTTCATCAAGGTTCAGGTAGCATTAGTTAACCAAGGAGATATATTAGCTTTGACACGTATGGTGCGCAGGGGTGCTAATGAGATAAGAATATTTAGAAAGGTTGAGTTGAATGAGTGTACTGCTTCATCTAGAGGGATTTGCGTAACAAAAGACCAGTTTATTTTGGTGAGGAGGGTATTAAGTTTCTGGGTGGAAGTTTGAGAGTTTGTGACATTGAATGTATCTATGTGATTTAGAGAAATGTGGTGAGAATCTTAGAACTTTTATTGAAGAGTGATCACTTAGGGAGTTGAATAAAGTTTCTGGGTTGTGGTATTTATTTGGGTCGGAGACTAATATCCAGTCAATAAGTGCGCTAGTGTTGTGGAGTTTATTAGCATGGATGGGTATGGAGATAAGCTGAGTAAAACCATGCAAGTTAATACATAAGGTTGAATTCGGTGAGCAGAGGATAGCCAAATTATATCAACATCCCCTAGAAGGATGATTTCATTATGTATGTTGTGTAAGCCAGGAAAGAATATGTTCAAGTAGGGGAATGTTGTCACCAGAAAGTATATAAATGGCTGCTACTGTAATTGTAATATAATTATTAAGTTTAAGGTTGGTAATCAGGAGTTCTGCAAGTAGAAATTATGGGAGTTGTTTATCTAGTGATGTAAGTGTAAGGTGGTTTGCATAGGCAATGGCTACTCCTCCCCCTTTTTTAATGTAAGTGTAAGGTGGTTTGCATAGGCAATGGCTACTCCTCCCCCTTTTTTATTTTGATGATCTAGTCGAAGTATATTGTAGCCTGGAGGGAGAAAGTTATTATCAGAGTTATGTGGTTTTAACCATGTTTCAATGAGGGAAATAATGTCTGGGGAGTGAGTTGACATCCAGGCATGGAATTCATTGACTTTATTTAGCACACTTCTTAATATTCATTGAGTAAAATATATACATCTTTTTTGGAAGAGTAAGGTGTCCAGTGACAGAGTCAGTTAAATTGCTGGCAGGGAAGAGAGAATTTTGGCCTGGATTTGGATGAATATCACCTGATAGTAGTTAAGTTTTAGGGAGGATGTTTGTATTATAGAAAGAAGAGTAGTAGATAAAGTACTTTATTTTGCTTTTTGTAGAATTTGTGGGGGAAGGGAGAAATTTGATTTTGGGAAGGAGAGTATTTTTTGGAAAAATGGAAGGGGATATTTCAATTTAGTGAAGAGCATGAGTGAAGGGGTTTGAGAGAGAGTGAGAATTGGAGATAGATTATGTGGTGTTAGTTGAATATTATAGGAGGTGAGAAAGTAAAGTAGAAATAAGGGAGGTATGTAGAGAAAAGCTAGAATCATGTTGTTCGGGTCTATGAGGTGAGTTAGTAGTAGTATGTAAGAGAGAAAGGAGGCATGATGTTGTAACCCCTTCTGTAACAATAGTATTAATACTTGCAGAGAAAAGGGAGAAAGACAGGATGATTTAAGTAGATGGAGAAATAAGGTAGATGGTTTACTTAGTTGTAGCAAACCTGGTTATTATCTATTCCTCATTTCCTGTTTTCCTATCATTGTTGGAGTCATTTTGACTTTTTCTTTAGTTTTTTCTCCCCCAAAGTTTTGTAAGAAAAAAAAATAGAACTTACTGTATTAGTTTTAGTTGGCTTTGTATGTGCTTGGGCCTCAAGTCATCCCCCTCAACCTTCTCTCACTTCTACTAGGGTTTCTAGTAATTTTTGTGTATCATTGTTGGTACCTTTTTCACTTTATTTCCTTTCATGAGATAATTGTTATTGCCATTCTAGTGTTCTGCCTTTCTCTGCTTTATTTAGTTATTTTCTGGTATTGTGATCATTGTGGTTTTTGTTAACTATGGCTGACAAGCCACAAGGTTTTAAGAAGTGTGTCACTTGCAGGCATAACATTCCTAACTCTGATGCCCATTCAGAGTGTGTTTATTGTTTAAGAGCTGGTAACCTAGATATAGAGTGTGACATCGGCTCAGCATTCAACCATTGAGCTTTGGTGGAATGGAAGAACAAGCATGTGCTGAAAGGTCTTCTTTCTCCATCTTTAACTTCTGTTTCTGGAGCATCCCCGGTAAGAAGCCTGCAGACAAATCAAAAGGAGATAAAGGTGAAAAGATCAAAGAGAAAACTAAGGAGCCAAGGAAGCATTACCATGACCACTCTCCTTCATCAGCTCCAGCCTCCCATGCCACCTCATAAAATTCCAAGACCCTCTGATCTGGTTACCTCTTCAGCTCTGTCACTTTCCTCCTCTAGAACTCCTTCTCAAAGGGAACCCAGGTTCTCACCAGAGCTGATTGCTTCCAGGTTACATTCATTTTTTCTGCAAGAGACACCCCATAAGGCTTCCAGACCTCCTTCATCTTTATCTTACTTCAGGTCTATCAGAAGTCTATCTGAAACAGATGTAGACAGAAGGATGAAGAAATTCTTCAGGACCCAAATTCAATTGGAAGTTCTCCTGGCTCTGGCTCCAGTCGGACCATCCCAGCATCGCACCATCCCAGATTCCCATTGCTGCTCCTACTCTGAGCCATCCCCTAGTTCCAAAGGTGTTGAATCCAAGACTTCCAGGATTGTCGGTGTTGGATCTGAAGTTATGGTCTTTGCTGACTCCAGTATCTTCTCTGATCCAACCACTACTGATGCTGTCAGAGCTGGGGGGATCTTGGGTCCATAGCTTCAGCACAGGATCCTGGGTAGGGATTCAACTGCAAGACTTTTGGAACTGTCTCTTCAGCCTCAGTGTTAGACAGCTCATTCCTGACTTCTACTTCAAGACAGAGTCAGGGAGATTCCCTTGACTATCATAGTCAGGTGGCTTTAGTTCATACTGGGGTGGTTTTTGTGGATCTCCTTTGGCCTCTGTTTTTCAAGGCAGTCAAAGGTGCTCTTTATGCAATGGGAGATCAGACATCCTTATTCCCCTTGGTCTTCCCCCACCACAAATGTCTGTCCTGGATCCTGAGACTGCTCATTCCATTCCACAGGGACAGCTAGTCCATACTAGCCTTGAGTCAGTCCTTATCCAGAACTCCCATCAGACTTCCAAGTCCTCACCTGATCATCCTCCCAGAGAAGTTCTTCAGAAGCACAAGTGGAAGAGATGGCACATTAATTCCACACAGGAGTCACTAACAGAAGACATGGACTTCAATGAAGGGCAGGGGTCTCCCAAATCACCCCTTGAGGACTTCACATTCAGAGACATTCTCAAGCTACTGTGACAGAAAGGTAGTTGGCCATCCAAAGCACCTTCCTAGGAGAAGTCTGTGTTCCTAGAGGCTTTTGGCACTGGCTCAACCATGTCCTGGGTGGTCCCACCAATGGATAAGATGGTGGAGCTGATCACTTACCAGGCATGGAAGCATCTGGATTTGGCAAAACCCATCCCCAAGAACCCTAAAACAAATCTAACAGCACCAAAGGATCATGCCCATTGCTGAAATAGCCCTCCTTTTGATGCTGTGGTGGTGGCAGCAACCACTACAAAGAGCTATCCAAGGAGAGTCTGACAGTCCATCCCACTAACAGTGGCCTATGGCCTGGAACAGATACAGGAAGCAAGTCTATGCTTCAATAACATTTGCCTTATAATCACTAAAATATTTGGTACACATTATGAGGTTTCAAATGGACTTGACTAAGGAACTTTCAAAATTCATCTCTAAAAATATGAGTCTGCAACTGGCCACCCTTCATTCCATCTCTAACACCTCCATGCATCTGATCTCCAATGCTACAGAAGGTGTTTCGTGAGTCACAGGATCAGGCATTATGGTTTGGATGCGTCCTTGGATGTGCTTATGTGATTTTGCGATCCCTTTGAAAATGTCTTTCATCAATCCCTTTAATGGATCAACCCCTTATGTGATTTTTGTGGAGCCCTTTAAAATGTCTTTCATTAATCCCTTTCATAGAGCAGCCCTGTTTGGACCCAAGATTAAATAGTCACTTTCTGGGAGTGAAAAACATGGGAAAATTCTGCCTGCCATGGAATAAGGTTTTCTACTCCTCAGAGAACCTTCTTCAGGAACCAAAAAGGGGTTAGAAAGATGTGGTTCCAAAAATTCCTGGGGATTTCCTAGGACTCCTTTGGAGACAGATCCACCCTAGGCAAAAGGGGGGGGGGGCTCTAATGGTAGACATCACCCACGTGTCAGAGGAAACACGTAGAACTAAGACTTCAGAGATTCTTTCACCAAGAAGCCTTACTAGCACTCCTAAAGGAGTGTCCAGCTACTGAATCTGGAAGCAGTCGGGGGCACTTATCTTTGCACCCATAAACTTGGATGTCCATCAGCAAAGATGTCTTGGTGCAGACAATCATCACCAAAGGTTTCTACATTCCATTTTACCATCCATCACCAAAAGTGTCAAAAAAATTACCCCACATATCACCTTATCAGAGAAAAGAGGCAGCCTCAGAAATCAAAAAGCTTCTATGAAAAAAAGTCATCCAAAAGGTCTCACCAGGCTGGTAATGGTTTGGAACTTATTCAAGACTTCTTTTAGTGCCAAAAAAACTAAGACCTCATGCCAATCTTGGTCATGAGCTATCTGAACCTGTTTGTCAAACAATCAAGGTTCCAAATGGTCATGATTCAATCCATACAACTACTTTTATAAAAAGATAATTGGATGTGCTCGACAGACCTCCAGGATGCATGCTATCACATCATAATAGATAGATGGTCCAGGAGTTTTCTTTGCTTCCAGATAGGAGCCACCCATTTCCAGTTCGGATTTCTGCTGTTTGGTCTCACTACAGACCTCCAGGTGTTCACCAAGTGCATGGTAGTGGTCGCAGCTCACTTGAAATTTCTAGGATTCCAAGTGGTTCCCTACCTTGATAGGCTCCTCACTGCTCACACCATGCATCTCTTGATTCATGCCAGGGACTTATTTGCCTCTGCTTCAAACTGGGCATCACAGTCAATTACATGTCACACCTTGCCCCCACACAAGTTATGGAGTTCATCAGTGCTCATTTAGACACTCTCCTGGATTCAATAAAGCCTACACTAAGTGTACACTGTTTTGAGTGAACAGACAACACAGACATAACTCACACCTTCTTCCTCCTAATTTTAGTTTTCCTATTGATATTCTTGCAGCAAGACCAACGTGTTATCAAACAGATTGAGCAGGTCTATTCTATTGCCTCATGAGTGGTCTCTCAATTTGTCAATAGTAAAATGGATATTTAAACAGTGGAGCCAACCATGCTGCACTCTCTTCACTTCTCCCCGCTACTTTAAATGCAGCAGGTACTTTTTATTTATTTATTTGACATGTTGACTGTGAGTGCCCTACTGAGCCAGAGCTCTTTTTCAGCAGAGCCCTAGGGAGAAAAGCTCTGCAAGGATGCATACAAAGTTTATAAAAGTAACCATTAATGAGTGCATTACAGAGAAAAATGAAATACACTAGGTTAACAAGTAAAATTAAAAATTAAAAACAATGCTGTTAATTAGCAATATACCATGACTGTTAAAAGCAGTCAACAAGCTATTTACGGGGTACTTTGCTATTGTACAATAAAGGAAGAGATGGTAGAGATATGGCACTCAGGAGTTAGGGAAAGGTCACAGGGCGGGATAAGAAATTCAGTGACAGGTAGTACTGGGAGAGATAGTTTGGAAGAGCAGTAGGAACAAGATGAAATTGTGTGAGGAAATGAGAAGTACAGCAATTTAGGAGAGAGGAGAGAAGGGCAATAAAAGAGGTTTACATTAGAGAGGTCAGAGAGAGAGAGAGTGGGATTTAGAGGTGATTTGCAGGAAGGTGGGGTGGACTTCAAGGAGGGTTTTCACAATGACATGGCCAGGTGTTAAGAAGGTGCTCCTGGAGAGCTTTTTTTTGAATTCTTATGTGTGAGGTATTTTATGGATGGCCAAGGGAAGTTTGTTCCAGGAAAGGGCAGAGAGTAGCTATATAAGTTTTGGCCTATTGATCTTTTAGGTTTGTATATGTCTAAGTGTTGTTGGTTAGAGCTCCTGAGGTTTCTAGCTGGTGTGTAAAGATAGATGAGCGAGGAGATGTCAGGGCAGGAGGAGAGCTTATAAAAGATGGTATGAATGATTAGTAGTTGAGAGGACTAAAGTTGATGGGGGAACTCTAGCCAATTTAAAGCCTTGAGAGAATAACAATGATGACAGTTAGAGGTCTGGTCTGTTGCAAACCTGGCTACTTTGTTGTATGTGTCTTCATGTTTAGCTAATAGACCAGTCTGTAAGTTGGTTAAGATTTGTGAGCTATAGAGGAGGCTGGGTAGTAGGAAGGAAAGGGCAAGAGTGATACACTATCCTTTGTAAGGAATTTTTTGTTTCAGAAAACTAAATCAAGTTTTGGTGGGTTTTCTTTATACAGTAGTGGACATGTAGGTCAAATTTGAATTGATCATCTATGATGGGCCCTAGAAGCTTAGTTTGGGTTTCGATGTTGATGATAGTGTTGTTAAGTGATGTTATTGAGAAGGTGGGTTTGAGGTGGGCAAGTAATTTTGTGAGAAATAACAGGAGTTTGGTCTCTTTGGGATTGAGAATCGGTTGTTAGTGAGCCAATTTTCAGTAGAGTTGAAGGAGTTTTGGGTGAGAATGTACAGGTCGGAGAGGGTATCAGAGGTAGTGATGATAGTGGAGTCATCAGTGTATTGAATGAGGGTATATTGTGGACAGGACATAAAGAGGTGATTAGTGAAGATGTTGAACAGTAAAGGACCAAGAGTAGAGCCTTGTAGAACCCCCATGTTGATGGGAGGAAGGGGATAGTGAGGAGAGCCATTTAACAGATTGTTGTCTGTTGGAGAGGTAGCTAGTGAACCAGGAAAGGTGAGGGTAGAAAGGTTGAGGTCGGAGAGTTTGGAGAGGAGCATGGGGTGAGAGATAGTGTCAAAAGCATTTGAGAAGTCTAGGAAGAGACAGGAAATTAGTTGTTATCTCTGGCCAGGGAAATGGAGTAGGTAAAGGATATGAAGGCTGTTGAGGTTAGGTTGCCACCTTTTAAGTGGGCCAAAGTGGGACATGAGGGTGTGGCCAGTATGACACTGTCCATACCCTCTACCATGAGATCACTACAGGAGTGGTGAAGGAGATGCAGTTATGGGTACAACAGCTGGCTGGCTGCTGGAGTGACTAACTGGTTCGCTGGCTGCTGGAGTGGCTAGCTGGCTGCGGGAGTGGCTAGCTAACTGACTGGCTGGCTGCTGTAGTGGCTAGCTGTCTGGCTGACTGGCTGGCTGGAGTGGCTAGCTGGCTAGCTGCTGGAATGGCTAGCTGGTTCGCTGGCAGCTGGAGTGCCAAGCTGGTCAGTGGGAACTTGTCTAGCTGGCTGGTTGACTGCTGGTGTAACTAGCTGGCTGGTGAGAAGCTGACTAGCTGGCTGGCCAGCTGCTGGATTGGTTGGCTGGCTGACTGGCTGCTGGAGTGTGTAGCTGGTTGGTGGGAACCTGTCTAGTTGGCTGGTTGGCTGCTGGAGTGGCCAGCTGGCTGATGAGAAGCTGGTTAGCTGGCTGGTTGGCTGCCGGAGTGGCTAGCTGGCTGGTTGCTGGAGTGGTTAGCTTGCTGGCTAGCTGCTAGAGTGTTAGCTTGCTGACTAGCTGCTAGAGTTGCTAGCTAGCTGGCTGACTGTGAAGTGTTTATCTGGCTGGTGGGAGGCTGGTTGACTGCTGGAGTGGCCAGCTGGCTGATGAGAAGCTGGTTAGCTGGCTGGTTGGCTGCCGGAGTGGCTAGCTGGCTGGTTGCTGGAGTGGTTAGCTTGCTGGCTAGCTGCTAGAGTCTTAGCTTGCTGACTAGCTGCTAGAGTTGCTAGCTAGCTGGCTGACTGTGAAGTGTTTAGCTGGCTGGTGGGAGGCTGGTTGACTGCTGGAGTGGCTAGCTGGTTGGTGGATAGCTGGCTGGCTGCTGGAGTGGCTAGTCGGGTGGTGGGAGGCTGGCTAACTAGCTGCTTGGCTGCTGGAGTGGTTAGCTAGCTGGCTGGCTGACTGCTGGAGTAGCTATCTGACTGGCTGCTGGAGTGGCTAGCTGGATGGACGAATGGCTGGACTGATGAATTAATGGCTGGATGGATGCATTGATGGCTGGCTTGCTGAATGGCTGGCTTGCTGGATGGCTGGCTGGATGGATAAATGAATGGATGGATGGATGGATGGATGGATGGATGGATGGATGGATGGATGGATGGATGGATGGATGGATGGATGGATGGATGGATGGATGGACGGATGGCTGGCTGGATAACTGGCTGGATGGAGGAATGAATGGATGGTTGGCTGGATGAATGGATGAATGGCTGGCTTGCTGGATGAATGGCTGGCTGGATGAATGAATGGCTGGCTGGATGGATGAATGAATGGCTGGATGGATGAATGAATGGCTGGATGAATGGCTGGATGGATGAATGAATGGATGGCTGCCTCAACTGTTAGAAAGAAGAAAAAAAAAAATCTTGGTATTTCTTTAGCAGCTGTAGAAGCACTAAAAACAAATCACTTTACAGCCGCAATCTGTATAGGGCTCTTCCTGCCCCAATCCCCACCCCCTTCATGAATTATATCCAATTGCTGCCAGTTTGGTAGCGTAACTGAATCATTTTGGAAAAGCCAGAAGCATTTGCGGCTTTTGAAGTCCCACTACTTTGCACAGCAGGCAATGGGATAAGGCAGTTCAACCCATGAGTGTCCCGCTGATAACAGGATGGGTGGCAACCTTATTTGAGATACTGTGGTTAGGACAGAAGCCATTTTGGTTGGGGTTGAGTAGGTTTTCAAGGAGTAGATTTTCCCAGATTTGCTTATGTACACATTTGTCTAGTATTTTAGAGGGAGGAGTAAGGATATATGTCAGTAGTTAGGTTATCTGCAAAATGGATTGTTTTAGCATTGTCCTTTCACATAATAAGTCCTCCTTCTACCCATTAATATCAAGTGTTGCACAGGCTTTATCCTGAGACCACTGCCATTTAAGGTAATGATCTGATCATTTATCAGAAGGCACACACTGTAGTAATTTATGCAGATGACATTGTCATCCAGGAATCCAGCTCCTTACTTGATAGCATTTATAATTCTCTCATCATTACCTTGGCACAGTTATATAGGGCCTGTGAAAACATGAAACTCACTGTCACACTCACCAAAACTAATGAAATGGATTTTGATACGCAAAAATGCCTTAGTTTATGCCATAACAATTAGAACCTTAATGGCCCTGGTGATGGCCTTCTAAAATAGTACAGTCTAAAAAATATTTTGTGGTCTGGCTTGACCCATTACTCACTTTCTTCACTCATACTCTTAGCCTGAGAAATAAAATTACTTCAGTCTACAAATGTAAGTGCATTAATTATTAACCTAATAACAAAGCAGGACACCTTCCTATTGGCAAATAAGTATTTCTACCCATTCGTGAATACTCCCTTCCCACCAATGGCTCTGCCCGTGCCAGAAACACACAAAAGCTTCTTAGAATGAAAAAACACACCTGCTGCTTTATCCTAACACCAGGCTTAAGGCTTCATCACTGCCACACTATCAGTCAAGCAAGCAGGCTGTCTTCTTTTTACCCAAAGGCTTTCTCTTCTCATTAGCATACTCATCTACAATGCGGCAATGCCTTTCTCCCAGACTAGTCTTTGGCCCTACACTGCCTCGTTTTTGTCAAACAATATTCCAAACCCCTCAGGTCTCCAGACACTAAAATGCTGGCATTTTTCATCCCACCTTACTCACTTGTGTGCACTGACAGAGCACTCTCCCACCTTAACCCCAATATATGGAATTAATTTTCAAGTACGTTCCTTCACCAACCAGCTTAAAATGTATGTGTAGCAGCAGTATATGACTGTAGATGCATTGGATTTCTAATGTAATTAGAAAAAATATATATATGGCGGTGCCCTGTGTGGCAGCGGCTACTTTAGCTCAGCAAAGAAATGTGCACTGTATATCCTATTCCATGTCTAAATTAAGAGAAAAAACTAAATCAGGGAAGACTGCTAACAGTAAGTTAATTTATAGTAGTGAGACTATTCTAGAAATTCGATCCTCAGGCTTGCTATGTAACAGGTTTGATGAGCTGCTGTCTGTGGGATCTGTGAGGCTTAGAGCATTTCTCGAGTTACAGGAGCTGGGAATCTTACTCAAACGTGGAATAAAATGCCTGATATGCACAGAACCAACATTACTGAATCATGGTAAGAGAAGAAAACGCAAGAGGTGTGACAGAACACACAAAAGAGGATACAGGGCTGGAATATCTGCTAGGCTAAAAGCAAATCCCTACAGGCCTGCACTCCCATCCATCCTGCTAGCAAATGTTCAATCACTGGAAAGCAATATGGACTATTTAAGGCTGGAATTATCTACTCAGAAGAAGGTGAGGAAATGCTGTGTGCTTATTTTTACTGAGACTTGGCTAAACTCTAACATTAATGACAGTGCAGTCCCTGTGAAGGGACTATCACTTTTTAGAGCAGACAGAATACATTCTCTCAGTGGTAAATCCAGAGGGGGAGGGGTCTGCATATACATCTATAACAACTGGTGTACCAGTTGTGAGATAGTATCCTTGCACTGCTCAGATAATCTAGAGTTTTTGTCACTGAAATGCAGACCCTTTTCTCTATCCAGGGAATTAGCATCTGCATCACAGCTGTCTGCAGTCCCCCCAGTGCTAATCCAAATGAGGCAATGACCACATTACACCAGGCTATAAACAAACTGCAAAACCAGAATCCATACTGTGTTCATATAGTGGTAGGTGACTTTAATCAGGCCAACTTGAAAACAGTTCTGCCTCACTATTTCCAATATGGGGACTTTGCAACAAGTGGTGAGAACACACTAGACAAGGTATACAACAATGTTAAGCTGGCATTTAAGGCAGTGCCTCACCCACACCTGGGAAACTCTGATCACCTCTCCATATTGTTACTACCAGCATATAACCATTGCTAACTAGAGGGAGACCAACAGTTAAACAATAAGAGAATGGACAGAGGGTGCAGTCTCAGCACTCCAGGACTGTTTTGGGAGCACAGACTGGAGCATATTCAAGGAAGTGTCTCCTGTCCTGATAACCAGTATATCAACCTGGAGGAGTACACCGAGGCAGTGATGGGCTACATCTTGAAATGTGTGGATGATGTAACAGTCACCAAAACCATCATCACACGAGCCAACCAGAAACCTTGGTTGACAAGAGAAGTGTACGAGTTACTGAAAGCAAGGAATGCAGCCTTCAGGTCTGGAAACAGGGAAGCCCTCAGGACAGCCAGGGTGAATCTGAAGAAGGGAGTGAGGAAAGTAAAATGTGCCTGTGGCAGTAAGATCCAGATCTACTTCTCTGACCAAAAAGACCCCAGGCACCTATGACAGGGCATCCAGTCCATAACTCACTACAAAGCCCTATCTTCGCAATGTGAGGACAACAACAAAGTCCTAAATAAGCCTAATGTCTACTTCAGCAGATTTGACAAAGGGAACAGAACAGTGAAGAAAATGCCCATCGGCAATAACGAGAAGATGCTCACCCTCAACCCAGCTGATGTCCAGAGGACACTGCACAGGGTTAACCCAAGAAACGTGGCTGGGCCTGACAGCATCATAGGGCGAGTGCTCAGGGACTGCACAGTCCAACTAACAAATGTCCTGACAGATATCTTCAATAACTCTCTGAGTCAGCAAATTGTTCCGAAGTGCTTCAAGGCTACAACAATCATTCCATTATCAAAGAAGGCTCTACTATCTTGCCTGAATGACTACCACCCTGTAGCCCTCACCTCCACAGTGATGAAGCACTTTGAAAGGTTGGCCAAGGATACCATAACATCTGGACTGCCTGCTGATCTTGACTCTCTGCAGTTTGCTTACTGAGCAAACCGCTCTATGGCAGATGCCGTCTCTCTAGCACTCCAAATATTGCTGGAACACCATGAGAATAAAAATACCTATGCAAGGGTACTATTCATCAACTTCAGCTCTTTGTTTAACACAGTCATCCCTCTTCATCTGGTAATGAAGATACTCCAACTAGGCATCAACACTCCACTTTGTAACTGGATTCTTGACTTTCTCACAGACAGACCTCAGAAAGTGTGTGCAGGAATTAACTCCTCAGAGAGCATCACTCTTAACACTGGAGTCCCACAAGGATGTGTACTAAGTCCCTTGCTGTTCACCCTGTTTACACATGATTGTACAGCCAGGTACAGTACAAACCACATCACAAATTTGCTGATGACACAACAGTGGTGGGCCTCATCAGTAATGATGAAGAAACAGCGTATAGAGATGAAGTGGGACAACTGATCACCTGCTGTGGAAATAACAACTTAGCACTAAACGTGAACAAGACAAAAGAGATAATCATGGACTACAGGAAAAATTGCAAATAATATTCTCCCCCTCACCATCCATGGAGAAACAGTTGAAAGAGTGAGAAGCATGAAGTTTCTGGGAGTCACATCAATGGCTTGTCTTGGAACACCAATATAAATGCCATAGTCAAGTAAGCACACCAGAGACTGCACTTTTTGAGAAAGGTGAGGAGAGTGAATCTCCCATTGATAGTTCTCAATACCTGCTACAGAGGTACTATAGAAAGCATCCTGATGAACAACCTCGTAGTATGGTATGTAACCTACTCTACCTCTGAGCGCAAATCCCTCCAGAGTGGTAAAGACAGCCGCGAGGATCATTAAGACCACCTTACTACCTACCTAAGACTTGTTCTTATTCAGATGTCTCAGCAGGACCAGAGGAATAATTAAAGACCGCACTCACCATTGGTGCCGGAACTATAGAGCGAGGGGGGGAGGGGAACCGCCCCACTTTTGCAGATCACCTCCCAACTGTCCCAACAAAAGAAGGAAGCTACTGCACGTCAGAGCAAGATCCCATGAAGGGAAGACATCTCTGATCAACATTAGCAGAAAACTACGTTCTCTCATAAAAACATCCAAGGCCAACTTTGAGAGAAAAATCGCTAAGGACACTAAAGATAACCACAAAGCCTTCTTCAGCTATGTTAGAAACATGGGCGGAAACCCTCAGATATGCTCAGAGTTAGTTCACAACAACAAAAAATACAGTGAACCCACAGATATTGCCAACATTCTGGCTGACAGGTTCAGTGCAAATTTCTCCCCTCCCTCACCCCCAAAAGAAGAAATACTTATCCCAGCTGAATGTAATCTCCCTGTCATCTCAGATGTCCAAGTGAGAACCGCCCTAAACAAAGCTAAAAACACAGCATCAATGGGACCTGATGGTATCCCGGGTTGCGTGTTACGTGAACTCCAAGAGGAGCTAAACCCACACATAAAAATGCTATTTAACCTTAGCCTTACTTCAGGATATGTACCTGAATACTGGTGTACAGCAACAGTGGTCCCACTCCACAAAGGGGGTACCTCTACAGACCCTGGGAACTACCACCCCATAAGCTTAACCAGCCTGGTCTGCAAAGCTATGGAAAGAATCATTATGGAACTCATAAACAGAGACATAGGGGACCTACAGACACTTGACACCACCCAGTTCGGCTTTGTAAAAGGCAGATCCTGCCTTTTGAACCTGGTTGACTTTTTTGAAACAGTCACTAGAGCCATTGATGAGGGCAAAGCAGTCCATACAGCCTACCTGGACTTGGCTAAGGCCTTCGACACAATACCCCACTCAGGCATCATAGATAAGCTCAACAGCTTAAACGTAAACCCTTATGTCACTAGATGGGTTGCAAACTGGCTAAAGGACAGAACCCATAAAGTTAAAATCACCGGAGCAATGTCAGACTCAAAGCCAGTCACAAGTGGTGTCCCACAGGGATCTGTCCTGGGACCCCTCTTGTTCAGCATTTATTTCTCAGATGTTAAAGCAAACATGGGAGGGTTGTGGCTGACAAAGTTCACAGATGACTGCAAACTAGGTGCCATAGTCGATACACCAGCGGACACATACATCCTACAAAAAGGCCTCACAGAAATGGACAACTGGTGCCGGAGTCATGGCCTTAAACTAAATGCCAAAAAATGTATAGTCATCCCCTTTGGGAAAAACAAAGTACCCACAAATTATCACATAGACAGCAACCCACTGAGTACGGAAAAAGTAATCAGAGACCTAGAGACCCAAGTCGACAGCGACCTCTCATTTGACACCCACGTTGCCAAAGTGGTTAGAAAAACATTCTACCTTGCACACCTCAGCATGAAGGGATTCACATCCAGATCCAAGGATGTCAATGTACCCCTATACTCCTCCCTCATCAGACCCATGATTGAGTACAATGCCCCATTTGGTATGTACCTCACCCGGCATTTACAACAGCTGGAGAGACCACAGAAGTACCTCACCAAGAGGATCAAGGGTCTCCAACATATGTCTTATTCTGCCAGACTAAAGAAACTTCAGCTCTATTCAGTAGCATACCGCCTGCTCAGAGGTGATCTCTGCCTGACATACAAGGCCATGTCCAATCAGGATCTGATGGACATGCTCCACCTCAAAAAATCCAAATCCATCAGAACCACGAGAGCTAAAGACTTAAACCTCGGCACAAGTATGAATAGGACATGCTGGAGGGATAGATTCATAACCCAGAGGCTTCCCATGCTTTGGAACAAGATCCTAGTTCATATTAGGCAGAGCCCTCACTGACTCTCTTCAAGAGAAATCTTGATGAGTGGATGGGAGATCGTAAGTTTACCCCAGGGGTCACATCTGTGTCACTGCTAGACAGGGGCACAGTAAACTAATTCTATTATATAAGGGGACCTTCATTGTGTCACTACTAGACAGAGGCACAGTATTCTAAATTTATTCTGTACATTTTTGTACCATTTCATGGGGTGGCAAAAGCCACATCACTATGTCTAGGCTTACAAATGCCCCAGGGCAGATAGCCTAGTACTATACTATGAAACTATGAAACTATAATACAGATGGACCTACTGAACATTAGCAAGTCAAATGGCATCATAAATACTCAGTCCAGGTATCTAAACTGAATGTTGTGGAGAGATGGATATATATCACAGAGGCTACAACTCTTCCGGAACAGACTATCCATAAAAATAAAGCAAAGGTCATCCATCCATATTCAAATGCAACTTGGATCTAAGGATGGGTAATAGAAAATTTACTCCAGGATTTCCTCTCATGCCACTAATGGATAGAGGCAGTTCCTAAATGCTGCATCCCTTACATGGCCCCCTCAAATTATCTATGGTATGATCACAATTGTTTTCACTAGGGCTAATATACAGTTATCAGCCATGGGGATAGCTAAGACCAATCAGAAAATGTTAATTCAAGCACCAAAAGGAAATTGGCTAAGCTTAAAATGTCCTCCAAGTGAACCTATGTTGTGGTAGAAAATAATTATAAAAAAATTACCCTTTTTAGTTCACTAAGTGCCCCTGTCACCCTACCCCGCCCAGTCTTTAACAGCTATGGCACTCACCCCACTTAAAGACTGTTCCTGCATCTATCATCTGGAAAGCGCTTCCAAAGCATATGTTGCAAAACTATGAGATTCAGGTCCAGCTTTTTCCCTAATGTCATCAGGTTGCTGAACGCTAGTAACAACTACTCTCAATGATGGCCATCTAACTCTAGAATTTTTTCTCAAATGCCTGAATGACTACCTAATTACCAGTCTCATTTAATACTTCGTACATTATTCACCATGACTGTAACTTACCATCTAGGGCAGTAGCAATGCAGTAAAATATCTCTTCTTTCAGTGCAATACATGTTGCGAATTCATAAACTAACCATAGTGCAATTCTCTGAGGTCCATAGTGCACTACTCTAATGTTCACAGTGCAATAATCAAATGTCTCTTTCTGTACAAGAATCAATGCAATGTCTTAACCAAGTACTTGTGCAATACTAAAGTCTCATGCAAGTAAGTGTTCACTGTGAAAAGTGTTAAATGTGTTTCTAATTATGTGCAGTATTAGTCTGTCTACCTGCATGTCAGTGATGTAATAACTAGGTGTTACATGTGTAAATATCTGTGAAAATAGTCTATATGTTGTCTACACATTGAGTCCAGAGACATGGTATTTCATTCAGATTTTGCACTTCTGTGAATTCTGAACGACAATAATGTTTACTTTGACTTTGACTTTAATCATTTCAGACAACGGAACAGCATTTCCTAGAGTGATGGTGAACTTATGACGCGTGTGTCAAAGGTGACACATGCCACAAAGTTTTGGGTGACACATCAGCGATCACCAATACCCGATTTACCAAAGACACTGCTTTTGCATTCGTTGCTCATGTGAAGTGCACTGAATTATTTTCTGTAATGAGATTTTGACACGCCAATCACAAAAGTTTCACCATCACTCTCCTAGAGCATTTTATTATAAACAGTACTCTAGAGAATTGTATTGTAAACAGTACTAATTATACATTGCATATAGTCAAGTTTTTACCTTATGCTGCTGTTTATACATTGTATCTCATTGGTTGTTTTGTTTCCCTGTTCTTAGTTTATCATTGCGTCACTGTTTTTTGTTTAATTTTTCATTTTTGTAATTATGTCCTAACCAAAAAAGGCCCCAGTGGTCCAGTTCACCTACCTGTAAAATAAGAATCACTTACTATTCAGACCAACACACTCCTGATGGGTGATTCAAAATGACCCCCTGGCATAAATAAACTATAAACAGAAGGCAGAAATTCCTGCCTAAAAGTAAGCAGGAGGGTGCTCAACAGAAAAAAAAGCCTCATTAGTCTCAACAGGCAAATCAGGAAACTAGTCAAGTCTTCAAAAAAAAAAAAAAGCGAAATATGAGACTAAAATAGTCTCCTAAGCAAACGATAACCATAAAGTATTACATGGGTTATTTGCTCTAAAGACCTTAACCTGGTATGTGACATTAATAAAACCTGCTGGAGGGACAGATTTGTCTCTCAGAGGTTACCACACCTTTGGAACAGACTCCCACTTCATGTCAAAAAGAGCACCTCAATGACCCTCTTCAGAAGCAATCTGGATGATTGGATGGGTGACCATAAATTCACCCTTCACCCTGGGGGTTCCACCTGAGTCCGTCTTGGAAAGGTGCAATAGGTGCTGATCATGAAAATAAGGGAAAGACCTTGGCTAGGCTTGTAAGGACCGTAGGGCCATTAGCCTAATAACTTCTTATGATCCTAAATAAAGATAGATGTGCCTCTTCTTGAGAGCAAAATCACCTGCTAGGGGTCCAGTCAAGTGTTTTAATCACTAAGGAATACAATTTCAGTTTTGATATTTTAAGTGACTCATGAAAGAATACCCTTTTCCAAGTAACTATATACTGGTGCGTTCAATTTTAACATATTCTACAGAACTCATCATGCAGACGTTCATAGGTGGATGCTAAGCTAATGACCATTGGGGCCTTTTTTAAGACTAGCCATTCATCCCAAATTCCTGACAAGCTCTGGTACCCTTGGTAGTGTAAGCAGGGGCTTGTGAGATGAAACATTTCCAAGCAGTGGTCTGATACAAGAATCATTTACAGGCTGCCTGTGTCCATTAGAGTCATATGTACCAAACCAGGATGAATTTCCAGTTCCCCATACAGCTGTCCAAGTTATAATTGAACCAAGTTAGGGAGGAGCTATACTTAACATCCTGTTCCAGAGAAGGAGTAGTCATTGAGATGCATGCCTATCTCTCCAGCAGGTCCTATTTATATCACAGGCAAGGTTTAAGTTTTTAGAATATGTAATTCTGGTGCTGTTTGTTTTGCAGATATGAAGGAGGTCCATCAGAGTGTGGTACAAATATGCGTTGTATGCCAGGCTAGACATAGATCTCCTCTCAACAGCCTGTAGGACACATTATACAGGGATAGGGCTTTGAGACAATCTATATAGGACATGTTATTTGTACCGTGTATTTTTCAGTGAGGAAACACTGTAGGCATTCCAATTAATGGATGTGCCTGGTTAGGGATGTACCAAAGGGGGCATCATGCTCAATGATAGGTTGGATGAATGCTGAATACAGTGAAACAATGACTTCCTTGGACCTATATGCCATACCTTTGTTTATAAGCTGTGCAATATAGAATGGTTTCCTTACTACCATAGACATATGATGGTCAAAGGCTAGATTGCTGTCTTTGTGTGTGTCCCAAAAGTCTCTAGCTACTGGGTTGACTCTTATGGGTCTGTTGTCAATATGGTAGTTACCAGAGGCAGCTGACATTCTGAAGGATACTATTATGTATTTCTTAGCATTTACAGGCATTAGGTGCAAGCTTTGATTCTCACATGAGGTAATTGGCTATATTGAAGAATATTGGTGTCGGGGAGGGATTCTATGACTGCTAATTTGCAATCACCTGCAAATCTGGTCAGCCAGAGGCCCTTGATATTCACCTTGATGTCAGAGAATTAGATTCCAAAAAGGAATTGCCCCAGGACTGATCCCTCAGGGATTCTGCTTATGACAAGCCTCTTTGTAGAGGTGGACTCCAGAGTTCTAACTTTCTTGGTCCTGGCTGTGAGCCAGCTGGCTATCCACTGGGTGACATAAAGAGTTCTACCTAAACTCTTCAGTTTGTCAACAAAGCCTGAGTAGCGTATTTTGTCAAATTCCTTGGCCAAGGCAAGGCAGACAGTATGAATCATTTTACCTTCATCCATTGCTTTGATGACCTTCCCAAAGAAGTCCACCAGGTTGAGTAGGCATAACGTGCCCTTGAGGAAACCTTACTTGGTTAAGTGCTGGAGGTTCCTATGTCATTATTGATTATTTCCATGATAATTCTTTCCATGACTTTGTATATGAGACCAGTGAGCCTTATTGGTCTGTAATCTCCAAGGTCCATTGATGGCCTGCCTTTGTGCAGAGCGATGACAGTCACCATTCTCCATTTATGAGAAGGCTTGAAGGCTACATTTCAGAAGGTCTGATATATTGTGTTTTATGCTATTTAGAAAGCAGCCTGGGATATTATTTGGGTCCATCGATGCAGTGTTCTTGGCCTTAGAGAGAGCACTGAAGACCTGTTCCCTAGTGACATTTGGGAAGTTATATTAGTTGGAATTTCCTGAAGGGTGATGGGGGAGAGAAAGGTAAAGTCAGAGCTGAATTTGGCTACCATTAAGTTTGCTATATCTTCTGGCTCAGTGTAGGTAGCTCCATTAACAATGAGCTCAGCACATGATTTTGTATTGCCTTTGAGGTTGCAGACATAGCTAAAGGATGCCTTGTGGTTTTCTTTGGCTTGGAAGGTCAGATTTACTTCAAATTTCACTTTAGTAGACTTTATTTGTCCTATAAGTTGTTTGTTTAATTTGAGGAGAGCACTTTTATCCGATTGGGTGCACCACCTCTTAATTTTTGCCATGATTTTCTTCCTTCTGTTACACAGCCTATTTGATATTGTGATTCCACCAGGGTGGTTTGTTTTTAGGCTTAGTTCTGTATTTATTCCTGGTGGGCATAGCTGCCTGTATGCAGCTACTAACATGCTTGTATAGGGTTTCTTTGAACAGTTCCTCATAGGCAGCAGGGTTCCCAAAGTTTAGGGGGGGGCTTCAATTTTGCCAGGTTATCACTTAATAAGTTAGCCGTAGTAGTTTTTGAATGTTCCAGGGTTAGCTGGGGTTGCATTTTTTATTTTTTCTTCAAAGGAGACTGTTTTGTAGTTTGACCTTATCAGAGAGGGCATTACACTAGGAGCTGTGCAGTAGTCTTCCATATTAATGAGGACCAAATCCAGTATGTTTTCTCCCCTGTTCGGCATATTAGCAATCTCTTCAGGGAATTTGTGTTTACAAAGTCCAGAAATCTCTTACCAGCAAGATTGCTGCAGTATATGATTCCCAGTTAAAAGTGGAGTAATCAATGTCACACATTAATATGGTATTGGGTTAGATGGTGAGAGTCTCCAGTAAGCTTAAATATGTGTTAGGGGTTTCCTGGGTCATAGAGGAGGACCTATAGCTTGCAAGGAAGTGGTATGGGATTTTTCCTATTGTGATTTGAACATGGAGAAGTGCATTGTCCTGTCTGACCAGCTTAGAGATATATTTCTTTTGGATGTAAATTGAGGCACCTTCTCCTTTAGTCTCTGCCTGTGTAGTAGCTGGTCTAAATACATGGAGCTATGGAAGACATTATAGCCTTGTACTGCCAGAGTATCTCTGCAGCTTTAAGCCATGTCTGAGTAATTGCACATGCATCAGCATTCTCTAGTTTGAGAAGAGCTTGTAGGGAGTGAAATTTCTTGTTTATACTTCTGGCATTGAACAGTAACACCTTTAAATTTTCTTGGTTTTGCTTTGCTATGTTAAAAGGATTGTCAGGCTGGCAGTGCCTAAAAAGACAGGGAGGACGATATTTTAACTAATATTCAAATTGGCAAAGTAGTGTGGTCTGTTGACCATCTCCTTCCACATTGACAAATATTGCACCCCTTTAGAATGCAGGGTATTACTGGTGACCCTGGGGTGTTATCAGCACTCATGAGAACACGGTCATCTAAATAAAGATAAGCATCCAGTGTAATTTGTTTATAAGGACAACAGATATTAAAAGGCCCAAGAAGGAGACTGAGAAAGTCCAGATTCACAAAAGTTTTATAGATCTTGTCCCAATATTAGCTATCTTGTACAAGGGACAGAAATAGTTTTCTTACAGTAGTTTGATGCCACAATATACTTTTCAGTGTTTCTCCTTGCTTATGAGGTATCCCTCTAAATTTCTATTCCAAATTATACAGAATGGACTTCATTTTTTCAAGACTACAGAAACTATTAACTGAAAAAAGCTAATGACTGTTCATTGATAAAATTATGTTGAATTTAATAGATCATCTTGCAGGAGAAGCATATGGTTTCTCCATAATTAATCCATATTTTGAACTTCTTGTCTACTAGAGTAGACATTCTGATATTTATTTAATGTATTTATTTATTTATTTATTTTGCATATATGTGTGAGTGTGTGTTGTATATAACATTGAAAATGTGCATGCCTTTAAGTTATGTTTTAACTATGAATAATTAGTTCAAGACACACCTCTGGCTCCTTAACATCTCCATTTCCATCCAGTCCCGCAATTAGATGTTTACGTACATTTAACAAAAACTATTACAACACATACAGATTTAAGAGCTGATAGCACTTTAGTCTCCCAGTTTCATGATTTCTTAATGGCTATATAAAGACTGATCAACAATTGACTTGTCTGCACATAATACCAGTAACAGGTTACGGGCTAACAACCATTTCCATGCAGATGAAAAGCTTATTTGTGGAGCCCATTTGCTGGTACATGGACTGTACCATCTGGATTTGAATAGCAGAGCACAGCACCAAAGGCTAGGCAGTAGGGTAGCAGTAAAGAGCCACATGTCTGCTCATCTATACAGATGGGTGTGGGGTTGCTACGACAGTAATGCTGAGCTCAGGCTGAGGACCAGGGTGTTGCAGCCTGTAGAACATAAGGAACACCATAACAGCATGACACCACAAGAATCTTGCTTGTGCATAGAATTGTACGTGGGCTGAGCAGTACCTTCATAATTGTACTAGTGCTATTCAGGGCTGACGTAAGAAACAAAAACAAAACTAAAAGTGGAAGAAGGTCTTAGCTTTGCAATGAAAGGGATCAGTAATTTTTTTCTGTGATTTTGGTGTTCCTTGATAGTGACAATGAACAAAAACCTCTTTCATTTCTTGAGTTATGGATGATGAGCTCAATCCCAATCACCCTTTGGTATCATACATTTCAAAATGGATTTCTTGGCTAAGAACGGAAATGTTAAATTCTCCTGGAACTGAACTGCAAGTTAATAAATTGTGGAAAATGTTTTTTTTTTTTTTCTTTAGGGGAACTATATATTTGACACCTGCACTCCACCACACACAAACTGTGAGGTTATACCAAGCCCTGTAGGATTAAGTGAGGTAGATGGTACAACTCTTTCTCCGTAGCCATCTGCAATTATTTTCTTTCTCCAAACACTCATACACATAAGCATACACAATTTCTGGTATGATATTTTTCACAGTGAGGTCAATAGCTGGCACAATGACTTAAGAGTTACTACCAGATGAGTATATATGAGAAAGTAGGTGGTCATGTAATCCTAATTTTAGATCTTTATAAGTGAAGATTTTCTAATTCTTGTATGCTCTGGGCTGAGACTGAAAATGGTCTACTTGGATTAGTGCTGTACCCTCAGTCAACAAATTGGTTAACTAAACTTGCAGCACTAATTCTTATGCATCTTCAGTCAGTGACTGGTCATGGCAATGAACACAGGGCAGTGCTAATCACTGACTGCACCCCTGGACAAATACTAAAGTATGGGCCAACACAGTCAAAAAAGGCAATCAAAATTTTTTTATGCTAACAAAATGAATAATAACCTATCCTCCATCACAAGCCCCATATTATGCCATCTGTAGCATGTTCTCATTCCTTGTACCATAAGTGAATGTGTTTACTAGATAAGGATTTCAAATCAGTTAAGTCACTTAATAGACAAGTGGATCACGAGTGCAGAAAACAGCTCTGAGCAAACTTTTAATGATTTCCTTTGCCAGTCAGCATGAATTCTTCTAAAAAGCAAAATCTGTTCTTATTGAGTCAGAATCATTTCTCATACAGAATGCAAGTGTTGCAGGGAAGTTGATTGATATGAAACTACAGCATTTTGAAATGAAGTTAGATGATATGTGAAAGTGGCTTTTAAAGCCATGTTTGGTTATAAAACAGTATTTACGGATACAGCAAAGCATGGACTCTAATGGTACACCATTATCAAAAATAAAAATAAAAAAAACTCTGAACATATTTTATTGAGTGGGAAGAAGATCCCACATAGGTAGGAACTCGCATACAGTGGTGGCTACAATCTCTGTGTGTCCTACAGGGAAGTCCTTTCATTCTTCCTTCCTTCCAAGCCACAGTGACCATGAGGCGGGGGGCATTAACTTAACTGGATATGTCAATGTATCAAGCTTGGCTAACTCTCTCTAGAATGTGTAAAAATCTGTTAACCAGTTTACTGTGTAATTTAATTTAATCCTGACTTGTGCTCAGGATTAACTATAACCTGTGGAACTTGTTTAACTTGCTTACTTATGTAATCCCTGTAAATAGTATGTAATGCTGGTATTATGTAATGCTGTATCTGCTTACCCTTGGAGCTTTTCTCCCCGGGCCTCCACTGAAAATGGACATGCATCCAGTCGGACTATCCCGGTCAACAAATGTAAAATAAATAAAAATAAAATAAAATTATTTATGAAACACAGTCCAAGGCACATGGTTCGAAATAGAAGCCAGTCTTCACATCAATATATTGGAGATGAGAGAAGGCTCCCTAGCTTTGCAGGCTTTTCAGAACTCTCTCCCTTTAACTGTGATATCTATTCAGACAGACAACATGGCAGTGGTCTGGACATCAACAAAGAGTGAGGAACCAGATCTTACCCCTTGTGTCAAGATGCCATGAGGGTTTGGCAATGGGGAATATTCTCTCACTGCTTTCTAATAGCAATACATATCCTGGGGAGATCCAATATTTTTGCTGACAGACTGTGCAGCTCCATCCTGCCTCTTACAATCCTTTAGTATCAGAGTGGACTTTTGGTTGACAGAGCAGACCTTGTTGTGACTTATTTGATCTTCCCCTCAGCACCAAATGCAGCAAGTTCTTCACTCTAATTCTCCAAGTGGGGGAGCTACCGTAAATGTTCTAATACACCCTTGGTCACTGGATCTTATCTATGTTCTTCCGCCAGTGCCTCTAATTCCTAAGTTTCTACAGAGAGCATCTGCAATTAGGGTCAAGGCAATCATCATTGTCCCTTATTGGCCTCAACAAGTGTGGTTTCCCTTCATCTGGCATCATCTAGTTCACTCTCCCTGGGTTCTGGGCTCGGATCCAAATTTTCTAACTCACCCATTGGGGTTGCCTCACTCGAACATTCAGTCCCTCAAACTGACCTTGTGGTTTCTCCAATTCCATTAATGGTTCAGTAGGCCAAATTTTTATCTTCAGTTGTCCACATTTTGTCTTCCTCCAAAAGACTTTGACTAGGAAGGTTTATATGATCAAATGGAAAATGTTTATGATTTGGGCCATTGCAAAGCATATCAATCCTTTCCCAGCCCCTCGTCCAGCAATTCTGGACTTTCTCACACATCTCTTCTAGTGTGGAGGCAGCTGTTCTACAAAGAAGGTACAGTTAACCACTATATCTTTCCTTCATATGGGTGAAAACCATGCATCCATTGCAGCTCTCAGATTATCCAAGGCTTTCCTCCGAGGTACTTTTTACTACATCTTCCACTGACAGAACCACTCCTTTCATGGGACATTACCACTATGCTGCAGGCTTTGACTGGGTCCCCATTTGAACCTGCTGCTAAAGCTGACCTAAATTTTTTATCATGGAAGACTTTATTTCTGGTGGCTATCACTTCTGTCAGCAAAATATCTGAGCTATAAGCCCTATCTTCAAAACTTCACTACCTAATTTTTCACAACGACAGAGTGTCTTTAAGAACTCACGCCTCTTTTCTGCCTAAAGTGACTTCTGAATCATCCATAAATCAATCCATTAATCTTCTGGTGTTCTTTCCAAATCTTTTTGAATAAAAGTGACTATACCTTGCAGTTGCTTGATGTCCATTGTCAGCTGCATTTTTATTTATATCAGATGAAACCTTTCAGGAAATCTGATCCATTATTTGAATCCTTTTGTTCAACTAAACTGGAAAAATCAGTGTTCAAAGTCACTCTCTCCCATTGGTTGTCACAGTGCATTTATTTCATTTATCAAGAAAGAGGGATGCCACTCCCATTGACTCCAAAGGCCCATTCCACCAGATCTGTTACTTCCTCTACTGTTTTCTTCTCTAGTGTTCCAATTGATGATATATGTGCTGCAGCTACCTGGTCCAAGGTACATACTTTAATTTCACACTACAAATTAAATATACGATCCAGATCTAGAACCTGCTTTGGTTCAGTTGTGCTCTGGAATATCCTTCCATAAGGCCTCCCAAGTGAGAAAGTAGCTGAGGACTCTGTCCTTTACACTGAAGAATGAATGGAAAAGACAACATCAGATACAAAAGTCATGTACTCACTATAATGATAAATCTGTGTTGTCTGTTGCTGTAATAACCACAAGGGCCTTTTTAAGCCAAGCCATGCATCTCAAATGTATCCAGCAAGTTTGGTGCACTAAAGGTTGTTTTTAGAGGTATATGTAAACTGTGGCATGGGTGGGCAAACATTTACAGGTGGACACAATCCATTAGAGACATAAGTGATGGACCAGGGGTGTATTTCTGTTTTCCCATCCACTGGTCCAGGTTATGTTTGAATAAGGTCACGGAAGAACTCTGTTTTACATGGATGTTTCAGAGAATGAGTATTCTCTGAGACACATACCTGTCTCTTCAGTATGTCCTATTTATGTCACAAGCAAGGTTAAGTCCCTGGATTGGGCAGTTCTGATGCTATTTGCTTTGTGGACAAGCAGGAGTTCCATCACAGCAGCATCCTGGGATGTCTTATACACCAGATATAGATCATCTCTCAACAACCTGCTAAAGACAGAGTATAGGGATAGGTCTTTGGGGTGATCTGGATAGGACGTGTAGTTAAAGTTCTGTATTATTTTTGTGAGGAACCCCTGTGGATGTTGCAGGTGTTGTGTGTGCCTAGCCAGGTACATACTGAAGGGGACATTGTACTCAATGAAGGGTCTGATAAGGACTGAGTACATTGGAATGATGACTTCCTTGGACATAGATGTCATACCCTTACTAATAATTTGAGCAACATGAATAATTTCCTTACTACCTTAGACAAATGCCTAAGCCAGGTTGCTGTCTACATGTATCCCCAAATCCTTGACTGCTGAATATCTTATTTGGGGTGTGTTATCAATTAAATAGTTTTCTGAGTTAGCCAACTTCCCAAAGGGGGATGTTATGCATTTCTTGGTATTGTCTAGTCATCAGTCTTTTGTCTATATTAGCCCTTCCTAGAAGATATTAGTGTCTTATAGGATTCTATTGACAGATCCCGGTTTGCAGTCATCTACAAACTTGGTCATCCAGAGGCCCTTGAAATTGGCCTTGACTTCTGATAAGTAAATGCCAAAAAGGATAGGACACAGGATCTGCATTATAGACAGAAATTCTTTAGTACCTGCCACTCTTCATCACTGGCCCAGATGTTGAAGTCACTTGAAACTATCCAGACTGGCTTCATTAACACTAATCTGACAAGAAAGTCAATAAACTATAGTAGGAATAAATAACATATTAACTGGTCAGTGGCAGATGATACAAAACCTACACTTTGTCCCACTGACAAAGGCATACTCAAAGGTGTTGATTTCATCTCTAGGGGCTTATGTTAGAAATGAATATGCACATCAAAAAACTGCCATTTAGCAGGCTAATTCTCTGTATGCTAGCATCGGTAATGGGGTAATTCATAAATGCAAGGTGCACCTTACTACAAACGTTTATTTAAAAATGTTGGGAAATGCTGGCTATTACATTCAGTTAACAGAGCTGTGTGAGTCCATCAGTGTTGTCTTAACTAGGTTTGCTAAGGATAAACAAATACAAGACATGACTGGTTTTAAACAATAGCCTAAAAGTAGGCAGTCGCAGGGGGCTAGACAAAGATAATAACTTACTGAGCCATGTTCACAGGTTCATAGTTTATTACAAAGCAAATTATCCAGTCAGCAATTGGGAGTCTATCCGATGCAAATTCCACTTTTTCTTTCCTCTAACCATAAGGGCACAAGTACACAACCAGGGGTGAATTTATAGATTATCCAGTCATCAAGATTAGTTTCAAACAGAGCTAAAGCACTACTTTATTTTCTGTAGAGATGGAGCTTGTTTCAGAGGTAGTGATCATCTGGGGCACATTTCTTTTGCCCTTTGCCTAATACCTTTATCCTTTCTTCCCACTCTCCCATCAGCCAACTCATATCTTGTCATTCTCTCCTCTTGCAGTATATCACTTATTATACCATTGTTTATTGTTTTCCTTGTTTATTAGTTTCTGGGTATTACTGTCCTTAACATACCTGCATCTGTTCTATACCCTGATCAATCAAACATCACCAGGATTCTTTATCTTGCACATAATTGTTTTCTACATCTCACCAAACATAATATTAAACATACTTCATCCCAATTCATATATTTCCTGACTGTTAAACTAAGTGAATGGTCTGTATAAATACTGTAAATATGGACATAACTGTATAATGTTCTCCAATTACTAAATGTTGTTTTTTATGGTTCATTTTCATAGGTTCATAGGTAAGTTCATAGGTAGATACAAGGCTGTCAGCCCTGGGACCTATATAAGCCTAGCCAAAAAGGCTCCCTGGAAATAAACAGCCCTTACAGGTCTTGAACCCAGGACCCCATACACCATTGTCAAAGTGCATAACCACTAAGCCATTTGAGACATTTTTTTTCCATTAGATATCATTAATTTTTATTCTTATAACTGTTATTTTTTTTACAAAACATTGCCATTTCTAATCAATTTGAACTTAGATTGCAACAATTATTGTTTTATGCTACAGTCCTTTTCTTTCAGTTACTCCAGTGAAAAGCAGCTTTGTGCCCAGTTGGAATTAAACAATCAAAAAATTCAATAAAAAATAAATAAGAAAAAGATACAAATCTATCCATTCGTACTGTAACACCCCACCAATGGACCAGTAATCATGGAGCCTCAATCCTCACCACTAGCACCAGTGGGGTACATACATTGGGAGGATGACAGGTACACACACAGTATTTCCAGATGCAGTCCTGGTCTGGTTTCTTCCTCTTCCTTCAGATCCCCAATAAGACTCCCCACTGGCACAGCTATAAGGTTGAAATCTCAGCTGAGTGGTTAAGTCAAGGCCTCCAGCACCCTCTCTGTCCAACCAGTGATTTGTGTCCCTGCCCAAGTAGCTGACATGCACACACAATTTGAGGTTTGATTCATATATACACACACACACACACACACACACACACACACACACACACACACACACACACACACACACACACACACACACACACACACACACACACACACACACAAACACACACACCTGGGAAAGGTTTGCACACGTTTATGAGCTATGTCTCTTTCTGCCCAGACTATAAGGTAGTTATTACTGCCACCAGCCACCTCTTTATCAGATACTTTAAGGCCCTTAACAAAGGGTGTCCAATCTTACTGTGTAATGTTACTATCAATACAAATTGTAGTTTGACCAAGAGCAAGGCTATTAGGAGTGGACCACAGTGTCACCAAATAAATATGCAAGTACTCTCAGAACTTAAATATGTCTCTACACAGATCAGCCACAATGAAAGGTTTAAATATATTTAATAATAAATAATAAAATAACAATAAAATACTCAGTATATATTCACAGTAACAGCAGAGTTCAAAATCACAGGAAATATTTAAAACAACATTGCAGGATATTCTCAAATAAAGAAAGAAAAATATCTAAGCTAAGCTTTGCTATATTCCTGACTATAACTAAGAGAATTACTACACCCTAGCACACTTACTTAATTAGAGCAGCAAGGCAAATGTGTAGTGACTAGATCCTCTAGCTGATGTTGTCAGGTCAAATTCAGAATACAGAATGCAGAGTCTCTCTCAGAGAATTTTTAAATTAATATCTCAAATATTACTGCTGGGATAGCTTGCAGAATGACATAATTTCTTGTCACCTGACTCTATCCCAGGTAAACCCCCCAGTGCTGAAAGCTAGCAGTATTTAGCATCTACCTGTGAAAATGCATACATAAGGGCTTTCCCTCAGATCTTTGCAGATCCTGGAAGTCATAAAACAGTAAAACACTTCCAAGACAATACAGTAAACTTCTCAGCATAGACATTGTGTCTGTTGCTGCACTGAAACTGAAAGATAACATATTTTTATTGCATGGCCATAAAGTAATTTCAGCTATTTTTATAAACTTAACCTTCTGTATCCCAGTTTCCACTGTTAAAATATATACATTTAAATGGTTATGATAGTGTATGCACGTCTGTTCTATTCCACTAGGGCATGCTGTGGTTACATTTTAAGCACTTTGCAAAAACCTTTTCAACACACACTTCTGTACCAGCAGTTTGATATACACCTGACATACAGTTCTAATACATTTGTAACACAAGTATCTTATATGAATCAAGTTTATTTTCAAAATGACATATAATTATTTACAAAATGCCAGATAGCTGTGCTGGCAGTATCTCCCTTTGTCACACTTACATACATATATTCATACATACAGGCATACAAAGTCAGTACACTGACAGCACCAGTTGTTAGGAAAACAGCAGTTGGTCTTAGCACAACACATGTGTAAGTAAACTATATGTGTGATGCCCTTGGAACTGGATATAGAACTACTGAGCCTTTATGTTATAAAAAGGAGAATACAGCACTCTTGCCATATGGAAGGATTCCCTTCTACGTCAGTGAAGTACCTTATGTACATACATACCAAACTAAAAACAGACCTCCTCAGTTTTATAAGGCTTCTAACAAAGACAGGAAGCTAATCCATTAATTTTCTGCTAAGCCAGTGAATCCATTTCAGGGCTGTGGGTGAACTGGGGCCTGTACTGGCACGTAAAGGGCAGAAGGCAGTGAAACTGGTCCTGAACAAAGAGTCAAGTCATCATAAGATGCACAGATGTTTACACATACGCACACACACACACACACACACACACACACACACACACACACACACACACACACACACACACACACACACACACACACACACACACACACACACACACACACACACACACACACACACACACACACACACACCTACAGGTGATCTGATTGCACAACTTTTGGATGGGAGAGAAAATTGAAGCTGATTGCATTAAGCCCAAGAGGATGTCCAGTGGACATGTGCACTCCATATGAAAGGAACTCACTAGCCATAACCAAACTGGAGAAGCAGTATGAGGGAGCAGCATTAACTGGTGTGCCTGTGTGCCATTCTCTCTGGGGGAGAAGTGCCCTGACATCTATGAATGAAGTTCAAGGTATAAATCAACACACTCTTCCTTTTCTAATGTACAGGAAGAGTGTGTTAATGTATACATTGAACAAAAAGAATGTGTTGATTTATACCTTGAACTTCATTCATAGATGTCAGGGCACTCTTCCTGTTCTAATATACAGCTTTGGTGTGATTGAATAGTCCCAGAAACTGTTGTATCAGTTAGATAGGAAGTTCAGAAACAGTTCCATGCTTTTCAAATGATAAATAAACCAGGTGCCTGGCAGTGTTATATATCTCCCTGTCTGAAGTAAGTATGGTCCTCCATGACACTGGCTACATGTACTGGTCTGCAATTTCAGGACTGAATATGTAGATGCTCTCATTATCAGATTCAAACATAGTGAAAGTTCTTAACTATGAAGAAAAGAAGTGTTATGATGAGATCCTTCTGCAGACTTGTGTAAGCATTTCTGAAAGGAGCAGATATAGAAATTAAACCAGAAATGAACAAAAAACAGGTAGCTATAGGAACTGCCAAAAAAAAGGTTCATGACCATAAGAAAAAGAAAGAAAACTGGAAACCCACAATTACAATGGCAAGTATGGAGAAATGCTGTAACAACTGCAAGTCGATCAAGATATGGTGTAAACATGACTAATATGAGGTGAATTTAAACCAAATGACTAAAAGTTAGTAATTGCAGCTCAGGATAATGGACCTCTTAAATGCTGGTTTACAAAACTTATAGAAAAGGTGGAATATGCACATAACTGTAGTTTGCAGTACAAAACTATAAAAGATGCAGTCTTGTTTCTGACTGTGATATACTTATGCCTGAGGGTCTGTAAACTGAAAGGCCCCATAATGTGGCAAGATTATTACACTGAGGCCTGCTCAAACACTGTAGTTTGCAAGAAGCTGAGAAGCACTGAAAGCACGAAACACAAAGAATTACTGAAAATGAAGAAGTACTGATCATGTTGAATCATCCAGTGCTAACAGTCAAGGAAGTTGAAGCAAGAAAGAATAGATATTTTAGTAAAAAAAGGACAAAAGTAGCATTATTTACTGAAATAGCTACACATAGAGACTATAATATATTAAATACTAGGCTATAACTCTTACCACACTTTTTGGCCACCAAACCAAGACCGAAACACTAAAGGTGGAGGAGTGTCCATATTCACCAAGTATATTCACACCTCCAGGCTATTTGCCCAACACAATGCATCTGAAATTCTCCAAGTGCAGCTAACACTAGGTAAGACTGCAATCCAAACTGTAGCTTGCTACAGATCCCCCACCATGCCCCAAGATTCTCACTACACCTTTCTAAATATACTGGAAAATATTAAGATACAGCCAAACACCCTAATACTGGGTGATTTCAACTACCCTGACATTAAATGAGAAAACTACTCGGGTACCAACACCTTTTACCAACGGTTCTTGGAATTCATAAATTCCAACGCCCTGGGTCAACTAATCCATTTTCCCACCAGGGGCTCTAGTATCCTAGACCTGGTCATTACCAACATGGAAGATAGATGCTCCACACAAGTGGTCACCCCCTCATTGGTCAGGTCTAACCATAAGCAAATCACCCTTGACATCCACATCCCACCCCCACCCCTCACCCCCAGTAAGGAAACTTCTGTAAAAAACTTCTCCAAAACCAACTTCATGCTACTTAAGTCAGAAGTGACAAACTTCATGGCACCCATGCAGACGGGAACTGAAAGTTTGACTGCTGAATCCTACACTAAGGCATTGTACGAGCACATCCACTTGTGCATGAATCGTGCCATCCCAAATAGAACCAAGACAGTCTCCTCCAAAAAAAGGAAGCCAATCTGGTGGTACCCTGCCATAAACAAACTATACAACAGAAGAAAGAAACTGTTGCGGAAAAGAGGAAAATCCCAGGATGCAAAAAACACCCTTACCAGCCTCAGTAAAAAGTTGAGATTCCTCATAAAATCCTCCATAGCTAGTTATGAAAATAAAATTGCCAAAGATTCCAAAGACAACCACAAGGCATTCTATAGTTATGTCAAGAATTTAAATGTCATTGCTCAGATCTGCTCTGAGCTACAACAGAATGGCATTAAATATACTGATCCCAAGGATATTGCCAATATCCTGATAGATCAATTTAGTGCCAACTTCACCCCCCTCTCACCCCCTAAAGGGCCCATCTCAATACCAGAAGATTGCCAAATTCCAGTAATCATGACCACACAGGTAGAAACCGCACTCTCTAAAGCTAAGAATACAGCATCCATGGGACCAGATGACATCCCGGGCTGTGTACTACATGAACTACAGAATAAACTGGCACCTCACCTAAGTGTTATGTTTAATCATAGCCTCACGTCAGGCTGTGTGCCCAGTGAGTGGTGCACAGTTACAGTTATCCCACTCCACAAGGGGTGAATCCACCTTGGATCCCGGGAACTACTGTCCCATCAGTCTGACGAGCCTGATCTGCAAGGGCATGGAACGCATTATCATGGAACTTATAAACAAAGACATTGGCAACCTTCAAACACTGGACCCCACCCAGTTTGGGTTCATGAAGGGCTGATCTTGTCTCCTGAACCTGAATGACTTCTTTGAATCAGTCTCCAGAGCTGTGGACAAGGGTAAGGTGGTCCATACAGCCTATCTGGACCTCGCCAAGGCCTTTGACACCAACCCCCACTCTGAAATCATAGATAAATTTACTAAGCTGGGCATAAATCCCTACGTCACTCGATGGGTTGCCAACTGGCTTACTGACAGAACCCAGACTGTAAAAGTAGCCGACTCCAAATCCAACTCCAGACAAGTGACAAGTGGAGTACCTCAAGGTTCAGTCCTGGGACCGCTCTTGTTTGGCATCTAGTTCTCTGAAGTACAGGCCAATACTAAGAGACTCTGGCTAACAAAGTTCGCAGATGACTGCAAACTGGGAGCCATTATTGAATCCCCAAATGATGTGGATATTTTACAAAAGAGCCTTACAGAAACAGATACTTGGTGCCAGAGCCATGGGCTCAAGCTTAATGCCAAGAAATGTATAGTTATCCCCTTTGGGGAAAAAAAACATGTACTCATTAATTACCACATAGGTGGCAGTACACTAACCACTGAAAGTGTGATGAGAGACGTAGGGACACAGGTGGACAGTGGTATCACCTTTGATAATCACATCGCCACAACAGTCAGGAAATCCTTCTATGTGGCACACCTCATCACTAAGGACTTTTCATCCAGAAAAAAGGAGGTCATTGTCCCACTGTACTAATCCCTCATTGGACCCATTATAGAGTACAACACCCCGTTTGGTATGTACCTCACAAGACATCTGCAACAGCACAGAAATACCTCACTAAAAGAATCACAGGACTAAAGCAGATGCCCTATGCTGACCATCAAAAAAAACTCCAGCTATACTCTGTGGCATATCGTTTACTCAGAAGCGATCTCTGCTTAACATATAAGGCCATGTCAAACCCGGAGCTGTTGGACATGCTCCACTTAAAGAAATCCCAATCCTTCAGAGCCACATGCTCCAGGGATCTAAACCTTGATATCACAATGAACAAAACATGGTGGAGGGATAGGTTCCTGACCCAGAGACTCCCCATACTCTGGTATAGACTGCCCATACATGTCAAGCAGAGTGCCTCCTTGGCCCTCTTCGAAAGGAACCTTGACGATTGGATAGGAGATAGGAAATTCATCCCAGGGATCACGTCAGTTGCCCTGCTAGACAGGGGTCCAGGGAAGTAAATATTGTGGAAAGAAATATCCGAGGAATTGTTTGGCTAGGCTTGTCTAGGCCCTAGGGCTGATAGGCAAGTACCAACCTATGAACAAGATAAGCTAATCAGAAACTAGAACAATGAGGAATGAGGACACCCATATAGTTCCAACAGTAGTAGGGCAAAAAAAGTCATACTTAATTATGTTATCAATACCTGTAAATCCATAGGAATTACAGAAGGAAGAAGTCATAGGTGCATTGCAGGTGCTAAGAAGAAAGCCTAATGCAAACATCAAAGACTGAAGCAATAGTGATTTCATAAACTTTAGTTGTACCCTGATTTAGGAAGGTGGCCCATTCTTGTCACAATATTAAAAAAACTATACATTTGGAGAAATTAAAAAGCGAAAAATGTTCAGTCCGGTTCAAGAGCATGTGCACCTTAACAATTCCTAGACAGTCTGACATAATACTGACTAACAAATTAATCCTCTGCAAAACTCCTTTCCTTCACCTTTCCACAGCTGACTCACAGTGAGATTTCTACTCACTTTGGAGAGTTTTTTTGTGTGTGTATGTAGTTTTCTGTGTGTGTAGTTTTGTGTGTGTGTAGTATAGTAAGGAATGGCTGTTAATCTAAATTGTATTACTTTCCTGCCTTCACCCTGCAAACAGTCTTATCATATTCAGTGTATAAAGTCCTCTGTACGCTTCATCCTGGGTAATTTTCCACTGAAAACCTACACTGTTAATTCTTAAAAATGTATACAAGAGCTGCTACTCATGTGACTTCATTACTAATGTTTTATAAAAGAGGATCTCGTCCCTACTATTTGGAAAAAGTCACTTACTGCTTCCCTACATAAGGGAGGAACACCAGCTGCAATAATACTTTCAGTACATATTGCACTATCTCTCTCGCTCTCTCTCTCTCTCTCTCTCTCTCTCTCTCTCTCTCTCTCTCTCTCTCTCTCTCTCTCTCTCTCTCTCTGTCTCTCTCTCTCTCTCTCTCTCTCTCTCTCTGTCTCTCTCTCTCTCTGTCTCTCTCTCTCTCTCTCTCTCTGTCTCTCTCTCTCTCTCTCCCTCTCTCTCTCTCTCTCTCTCTCTCTCTCTCTCTTCTTGTAGCAAAGATTTCAGATAAATGCACTCATTCATCTCTTCTTCATCACCAGAGTAAACACAACCTTACTGTGAACTCACAAAATGGTTCATGGTACAGACATTGCCTTACTAGGAGTGAAAGTGAATCACTGACCTTCCCTCTCTCATATATATATATATATATATATATATATATATATATAGACCAACTTCCTTCAGTGTAGTAGAAAAGGTAAATAAACTGTGACTAACCCCGTTTGTCACCCGCTGGATTATGAACTGGCTCACTAATAGGATGCAGATAATCAAATTAGGGAAAGTTACCTCCACAAAGAGACCAGTCACCGATGGAGTACCCCAGGGTTCTGTGCTGGGACCTTTCCTGTTTGACAACTACTTTTTTGGAGTAAAAGCCAATAGCAAAAGGATCTGGCTGACTAAGTTTCAGATGATTGCAAGCTAGGAGCAGTCACTGAAGGTGGAAGGTTTGTGCCAAATAAATAACTGGTGCCAAAATCATGGACTGAAACTAAATGCCAAAAAAATGCATTATCGCATCCTTTCAGGAATCATCTATCCCAGGGAACTACCACACTGATAATGCTAACAATGAAATAAAGCACCAGCAGGAAAACCTCCACTGCAGCAACTCAATAACCCTTCAAAAATCCAAGTAGTAGTCAAGTCAAATTAAATCAATTAAAAAAAAACAGATGAAAGGCACAACAAGACTTGAATGTAATAAAAAAATTCATCAGAGCTATAAAACAACTGCATTACATATCTTAAGTAATCCATTTAAAATTAATCACATGACAATGTTTGAGTTAATTGTTACTATTTAAAGTGACACCCTTATAAATAACAACAGTCTTTAACTAACCAATATACTACTTTGAAATTAACAATGTAGAGTCTTATCCAAATTTGTCGAATTTTAATAGAGTATCGGAAGTTCCAGTGTTGTCCTGCCCTTTTCAAGACATAACCTAAATGAATGTTGTAACGAATCAAAAAGTGAAATGAAAGGGGAAAGGAAGAGGCAGAGGGAGAACGACTTGGAAAAAATACCTTGTCTGAAATTTGTCCTGTCATTAATTATAGTGACCGTATGTAAGAAGCCAAGCATGTAGGGTTGTCACCTTTTCAAATGCCCAAAGTGGGATATGTTTTGTAGAAATGTGAGATTTTGCAAGAAAAAAACATACCCGTGGCCAGTGCAAAGTACAGAATTTCACTTTTTGTCCAAGTTGCTTATTCTATATATAACATTTAGGTGTTTCAGATATAAAATAACTGTTTTATCCAACTGTTAAAGAAAACTTAGTAAATAGTTTTTGACCTAAAATCTCAGGACATTTGCAATTTTTTAGTTTCCCCCCCATAGGATACAACTGAGGGACTGTCCCTTGCAAACAGGGACATGTGGTAACCCTACTTTTAAGAGGGCCAAAGTGAGACATGCGGTGTGGCCAATATAGCACTGAACACCCCCTACCATGACATCACCACAGAGGTGTTGAAGGAGGTGCAGTTATGGGTACAACAGTGTGAAGTCATTACAGCATACTGAAATCTCACAAGCCATTTAAATGATGAGGCAAGTAAAGCATTACTGCAAAAACACACATTGCTCATTTTACCTTTTAAAAGTACTTCTTACAAGAGCAGCTAGTCTAACATAAACTACAATGCAAAGCAGACCCCATGGACTCCATTTACAGTACCTCCAAACATAGCAATTAATAAGAAAAATAAAAGATAAAAAAGAAAAATAAAAAATAAATGTATAACAGTAATGTACCCAGTACAGCGATGCAATAAACAGGCCCAGGTAAAAACAGCACAGCCATATTCACATTATAGGTTCATAGGTTCATAGGTAGGTACTAGGCTATTGGCCCAAGGGCCTACGTAAGCCTAGCCAACAAGGTTCCCTGGCTTACGCCACCCAAGAAAGTTATTTTCCTGTGCCACTATCGAGCAGAGACACAGAAGTGATCCCCGGGGTGTATTTCCCATCCACTCACCAAGATTTTTCTTGAAGAGTGCTAATGAAGAACTTAGGTTGACATAGATGGGTAGCCTGTTCCAGAGTATGGGAAGTCTCTGGGACAGGAATCTATCCCTCCAGCATGTCCTGTTTATTGTGGTGACAAGGTTTAGGTCCCTAGAGTGTGTAGCTCGGAGGGATTGGGATTTCTTTAGGTGCAGCATGTCCAACAGCTCTGGGTTTGACATAGCTTTATATGTTAGGTAGAGATCACCTCAGAGTAGGCGATATGCTATGGAGTAAAGCTGGAGTTTTTTGAGGCGGTCAGTGTAGGGCATTTGTTTGAGGCCAGTAATCCTCTTTGTGAGGTACATCTGTGGCCTTTCCAGCTGCTGCAGATGTCTTGTGGGGTACATTCTAAAAGGGGCGTTGTACTCTATAATGGGTCTAATGAGTGTCGAGTAGAGAGGAACAATGACCTCTTTTTTCCTGGATGAGAACCCTTTTATGATGAGGTGTGCCATGTAGAAGGACTTCCTGACTACTGTGGCAATGTGACTATCAAAGGAGAGACTACTATCCACCTAGGTCCCAAGGTCTCTTATCACACATTCGGTGCTAAGTAGATTGCTGGCTATGTGGTAGTTCATGGGTACAGAGTTTTTACCAAAAAGGATGACACTGCACTTTTTGGCATTGAGCTTGAGGCCATGACTCTGACACCAGGCACCTGTCTCAGCGAGGCCCTTCTGTAGGATGTCCACATCATTTGGGGACTTGACTATGGCTCCTAGTTTGCAGTCATCTGTGAACTTCATTAGCCAGAGGCCTTCTGTGTTAATCTGTATTTCAGAGAAGTAGATAACAAACAGGAGAGGTCCCAGGAAGGAACCCTGTGATACTCCACTTGTCACTGCTTTGAGGTCAGATTTGGAGTCTGCAACTTTTACAGTGTGAGTTCTGTCACTGAGCCAGTTAGCAACCCATCTTGTGATGTGGGGATTTATACCTAGTTTAGTGAGTTTAGCTATAATTCCAGAATGGGAGATGGTGTCAAAAGCCTTGGCTAGGTCAAGATAGGCTGTGTGAACCACCTTACCCTCATCCCTCATCGACAGCTTTGGTGACTGCCTCAAAGAAGTCAATCAGGTTCAGGAGGCATGATCTGCCTTTCACAAACCTGAACTGGGTGGGATCCAGAGTTTGGAGGTTACCAATGTCTTTGTTTATGAGTTCCATGATGATACGTTCCATGGCTTTGCAGACCAGGCTCGTCAGGCTAATAGGTTGATAGTTCCCGGAATCAGTGGTGGCTCCCCCTTTCTGGAGTGGGATAACTGATGCTGTGTGCCATTCAGTGGGCACAAAGCCTGATGCAAGGCTATTATTGAACATGTGCTTAAGTGGGGAGCCAGTTTGTTCCGAAGTTCATGTAAAACGCAGTCTGGGATGTTGTCCGGTCCCATGGATGCTGTGTTTTCTGGCTTTAGAGAGTGCAGCTTTTACCTGCATAGTTGTGATTACAGGAGCTCTGCATTCTTCCTGTATAGATATAGGCCCTTTAGTGGGTGGGGGGGGGGGGTAAAGTTAGCACTGAACCTATCTGCCAGGATGTTGGCAATATCAGTTGGTTCTGTAATTTTCGTGCCTTTGTGTTGTAACTCAGAGCAGATCTGGGTGTTGCCATCAAGATTCTTGACATAGCTATAGAATGCTTTGTGGTTGTCCTTAGAATTAGTGGTGATTTTGTTTTCATAGCTAGCTTTGGAGGATCTTATAAGGGATCTCAGCTTCTTATTGAGGCTAACCAGGGAGCTCTTTTGCAACAGTTTCTTCCTTCTGTTGTACAGTTTGTTTATGGCAGGGGATCACCAGATTGGCTTCCTTTTTTTGGAGGATAGTGTCTTGGTTCTGTTTGGGATAGCACGATCCATGCACTCGTGTAAGTGCTTATAGAGTGCATTTGTGTAGGATTCAGCAGTTGTAACTGTATTGTCCATCTGCATGGGTGTCATGAAGTTCACCACATCTGTCTTAAGAAGCATGAAGTTGGCTTTGGAGAAATTTTTTACCATAGTTTACTTAATGGGAGGTGGGGGCGGGATGTGGATATCAAGAGTGATTAGCTTATGGTCGAATCGGACCAATGAGGAGTTGACTTCAGGTGTGGAACACCGGTCACTCATGTTGGTAATGACTAGGTCTAGGATATTGTTGCCACTGGTGGGGGTGTGGATAAGTTGATCCAGGGCATTGGAATTTACGAATTCCAGAAAGTGTTGAGCTAAGGAGTTGGTACACAAGTAGTTTTCCCAGTTAATGGTGGGGTAGTTGAAGTTGCCCATTATTAGGGTGTTTGGTTGAACCCTAATATTTTCTAGTGCATCAAAAAAAAGAGGAGTGGGAATCCTGGGGCATGGTGGGAGATCTGTAGCAAGCTACAATTTGAATTGCAGTTTTGCCCAGAGTTAGTTGCACTTGGATAACCTCGGATGCATTATGCTGAGCAACTAGCCTGGAGGTGTGGATATCCTTAATGAATATGGACAAACCTCCGCCTTTGGTGTTTCGGTCCAGGTTACATGGCCGAAAAGTGTGGTATGAGTTATAGCCTAGTTGTGCAGGGGTACTCTCTGGAGCCTTGAACCAGGTCTCAGTCACTGCACAGATATCGATGTTCTCCATTTTAAGGAGTGCCTTGAGTGAGTGCATTTTGAGATTTAGACTTCTAGCATTGAGTATTACCCTCAGTTTTTGCTTGCCTGTTCCTGTTATGGTGGTGAATTTGTTATTTGAACCTTGCCTAAAAAAGGCACTTTAGGGGCAGCAAGAGCCTTAGCCAGTATCCAAAATCCCAGGGGCGACAGGTGCAGGCCATCTGTGGCAAAGCATCGTGGTCTGTCGACCATGTCATCCCAAGCAGACAGATACTGGATCCCCTTAGAATGACACCAGAAGCTTAGCCAGTTGTTGAAGTTATAAGCAAAGCACTGCATTTTAACCTTATTAAAGACAGCATAAAAAATAAAATACACACATTTCTAATCAGAAAAGCAAACTATCTTGAAATAGCCATGACAACATGTACCTAGTAACATAATAAATGCATGTTTACCTGTGAGCATTCCCCCTCAACAAATAAAAAGTTATACACGCATACACTGGCTGGATGGCTGGCTGGCTTCCTGCCTGCTGGAGTAGCTAGCTATCTAGCTGGCTGGTAGGCTTCTGGGCTGCTGGAGTGGCTGGCTGGTTTCCTGCCTGCTGGAGTGGCTGGCTAGCTGGCTGGCTGGCTTCCTGGCTTATTGGCTGGCTGGTTTCCTGGCTTCCTAGCTGGCTGGCTGTAAACAAACAGACAAGACATAGTCTTCTAGTATTAGTGGCTGCAGAAGCACTAATAAAAAAAAAGCTCTACAGTCGCAATTTTTATAGGGCTCTTCCTGGTTCAATCTCTGCCCCTTCATGAGTTGCAGCCAATTGCTGCATGATTTACACACAATTTACAACACCTGGACCTAACAGGGAAGAGTTCTGCCTGCAGGTCCACATTGGTGATGTAACTAAATTGCCATGGAAAAAACAGAAGTATTTGCGGCTTTTCCAAGGTGATTTGGTGCAATTGAAAAGTGTGACTTTTAAAGTCCCACTGCTTTACAGTGCAAGCAATGGGATGAGGTAACTCAACCTATGAGTGTCCCACTTACAACGGGATGGGTGGCAACTTAAGAAGGGATTTCCTTCTGTGTCTTTCAATACAGCAAAGGTTGTTAATGCAATGAAAGATTTAAAGTTATATGTACGCAAACTGAACTTACATTATATCTTGTATGAAGTTCAGAACTTGGCTGAAAGACCCCTAAATATTTTTAAGAGGAAGATCATATGTAATCCATTATTACACCACACACTTCAGGTGTTTTTGGAGATGTTTGAGTGAGATATTAGAAATGGAATTCATGCTCAAGTTTCTAAAAATTTTATAATATGGTATCATCTGAAAGAGGAGCAATGAACTTAGAAACAACAAGAGGCTTAGAATTATGAAGGCAGGCAAAGGTAATAGTACTGTTCTCATGAATGCCAATGACTACAAGGTCATTTTGTCTGGTATGCTTCCCAATGAAGATTATCATGAACAAACATCTATTAATGACACCAAATACCATTTTTGTAAATTAGATAGGGTTTTACTGGATTTGTTACATCAGGGTCAGATTGATATGAACGTGTTTGAATTTTTTAAGGTAGAGTGTCCAGAGAGTGCAAGATTCATTGAAATTCCAAAGACTCATAAAGACAGCAGTGAGACAAGTTTTCCTTCATTCAGACCTATAGCTGCTCACCACAGCAAAACTGTGGACTCTAATTTGAACCTTTTGGTTCAGAATTCTAAATTGTATTAAAAAGATTCTTGGGCATAATTGGACCTGTTACATAATTATAATTTAAGCATCCACAGCACACGATAGTCACAAACAAGAATCTTTTAATGAAGCTTTCAGGTTTACACCCTTCATCAGCATACAAAGTCACAAGACATTAACACATTTAAATAGAGGACCATTATAGTCATATGACCAAGCCAGCCATACAGAGAACCATTGTAATTAAGTATACAGATTCAATTTAAAAACATATAAAAAGATTTTGCATATAGTTGCTTATTAGAAGTATAGTACAAAAATATAAAAATGTAAAAATGCAAAAAACTACTACATATACATATAAACAGATAGTTACGTCTACACATTTAAAAGTACACTCAATACTATAAATTCTCTCTCTGCCTTTTGGTCAAAACATGTTTTAAACTGACTGTCCCATTAAGGCCTGGATACTTATCGGCCTGTAATCGCACTATCCACTCATATTCTTTTAACAACAAAAGATTGTCAACATCACCCCCTCTAATACCCAACTGCAGAACAGATATACACCTGAATTTAAATGCATGTGTCTGGAAATCATGCAGATGTCTGTATAGCCCATTTGTTTCAAGCTTTCTTTTTATTTCAGATCTATGTTCTATTATCCTATCTTTCAGCTTCCTAGCTGTTTTCCCTACATAGAATGCACTACACAAGGTGCAGGTAGCTAAATAGACTAATCTAGTGGAATTACAGTCTGCTCCACAAAAGAAGTCAAACCGTTCACCTGTTATAGGATGCTGAAAACTACTATTGGTGTCGTATATGTCAGAACAACAGACACAATTATAGCATTTAGAAGTATTCATCTTTGTTCGTATAGGCGATATTTCACTTTGGAAATCTTTATAACATAACATCTGTTTAAGTGTCCGACCATTCCTAAATGCATACTTTGGTGTCGGACCTAACAAATCTTTCAAATCTGGTTGGGCCATTAATATAATCCAGTTTTTTTCAATGATCTTACAGACATCATATGTGTTGGCATTATAGGTAGTAATGAATCTCAAGACACTACTATCTTTTGTCTTATTTGTTTCAACATGCATTACCTGTTCTCCTTGCTGGTGTGGCTGTTCTGTTTGTAGTATGGTTAAAGAGCCAAAAACTGGTTTATATAAACTACTTCTACCTTGTGCTACATGTTTATAGGTCATATTAACATCCCTTAATAAATATTCATTTTAAACTTAAGAAAATTCGTCGTAGAATTTAAATACAACAAAAAACTTTCCAAGTCACTTATTGTACCTGTCCATACAAAAAAGCAATCATCGACAAATCTACAATAACACTCTAGTAGATGTTTAAACTGATTTCTTTCATTCAATACATATTGCTTTTCCCACATATACAGAACCAAGTTCGCAAACGTGTTCGCTACTGATGTGCCCATAGCTACTCCTGTTAGTTGTTGATATGGTACACTATCAAATATAAAAATATTTTTGGTTAAAACTAAATCCAACAGGAGACAAATATTTTCTATCTCACGTGCTTGTTGAGTTGATTGCATCATTAACAGACTTCTTATCGCTTCTATTCCATAATCGATTGGAATCACAGTAAACAGAGATTCAATATCTAATGTGACCAATACATATTCAGTTCTAACTCTCATTCTATACCAGGAATCAAGCTTTTCTAGGAAATGTGTTGTATCCTTAAGTATCGTCTCACAATCTGGTACATACCTAGCAAGAACATTCTGCAGGTACCTAGAGATGGGTTCAGTCACCCATCCTTTGCCCGACACAATAGGTCTTAAAGGGGGGTCATTTATGGATTTATGAATTTTGGGTATTCCATAAATCTGCGGGATCTTTGGGCAGGTAACAGTAAAATAAGTCAGTAAATCAATGGTTATATCCATGTTCAATTGCATATCATAAAGTGCTAAGTTAATCTGAGAGATATGTTTTTTTACATCCATAAAAGTAATCTTCCTAAAGGTATGGGTATCAGATAAGAAATCCTGAAACTTATTCATGTACCATAGCTTATCCATTAAAACGGTAGCTCCTCCCTTGTCAGCTTGCTTAATTACAACATTTCTATCATTTTTCAACTGCTGCAAGGTCTTATACTCATTAAAAGTTAAATTATAAACAATGCTTCTATTTCTACTCTTATTTTTATTTTTACTAATATATAGGGCTCTAATTTCCATTTCTACAATATTTAGAAAAGCCAGTATTACAGGAGATAATTGGGGCATAAAGACACTTAATCTTTTGAAAGTTGAATTCAGCTCATTAGTTTGCTTAAACATTGATTTCAACATAATATTCCTCGTAAATAGCTTCACATCTGTTATGATATCCACAATACTGTCTTTAAACGAAGGAATAAATTTCATACCATGTTCAAGCACCTTGTAATGTTCATCTGTTAACATGAGGTTTGGCATAATGGTTAAGGTGTTTACCTTACAGACACAAGGTACAGGGTTTAATTCTTACATGGGGTAATTGGCTAGGCTTAAAATGGCCCATAAGGGCAGTTAGCCTAGTACTAATCTATGAACCTATATCCAGGGTTTAATGCAAATCAGAGGGGAATGATCATAATTCCAACTTCTCATTTTGAAACAGAGACTCTTATTATAGCAATATATATCAGCGAAAGTGTAATACTTTAAAATATGATTGATGATGACATACTGTTCTCACTCCCTGACATACATATGACTGCTGGCATAATGGTTAAGGTGTTTACCTTACAGACACAAGGTACAGGGTTTAATTCTTACATGGGGTAATTGGCTAGGCTTAAAATGGCCCATAAGGGCAGTTAGCCTAGTACTAATCTATGAACCTATATCCAGGGTTTAATGCAAATCAGAGGGGAATGATCATAATTCCAACTTCTCATTTTGAAACAGAGACTCTTATTATAGCAATATATATCAGCGAAAGTGTAATACTTTAAAATATGATTGATGATGACATACTGTTCTCACTCCCTGACATACATATGACTGCATTTTTATAGCAGTGTCAGTATTACTTACTTGGAAGCAGCATATTCCAAATTCGCAGACACAGCTTCTCCTAAAAGCAGTCTATTATTTGATTCTGCTATGTGATACTATTTGTTTAAAATTCTCTATAGCTGCCAGCGTAGCTTTTGTTTCTCTCATACTTGTTTTCATTCTCACAAGTGACTTTGTATGCGGTCAGACATTGACACAGATACAGACACACACGTGCGCACAAAGCAGACATGCTGGTGATAGCAAAGGAAACAGGTTAGAGCTTAGGGAAGTGCAGATACAGATGAGTGTTAAATATCTTAGAACAATGTTTTCCACAGTGTTGACATTATCATGTAGGTCATGGAGCATTGTGATTATACTCTGATACTCAGAAAAAGACAAATTCATTAATCTCTAGAGTGGCACCAGACCCAGTCTTAACAATTATAAGCAACTTCTGCTTAAATTGTTAAGGTCGGGTCTAGCACTAGGCAATCAAATCTGCTAGTACTGATCAGTAAATGACAACGGCAGAATAAAAGATTTGTTTCTGCCTGCTTTTATACCAGTAATGTGGCCCTGACTTCCTGAAAAATTGTTAAAATAACAGGATGTGTGTTCACCTACATTTTCTGAAGGATATGAGATCTGAAACTTAAATTTATGCCATTATTTTATGAATTTGATCCTCAGTAATTTATCCAAAAACTACGGACTTTGTGAGTAACAGAACAAACACATGAAGCAAAAATATGGATACTCTGCAAAAATCTGGACAGTTGAGATGCATGGAAGATGAGTATAAATGTAAGGAACTGTGTTACACAGCCTGACAGCACTTGCTAAGTTCTTTATGGTTTTGAAACCAGCAAAACACTTAGTATTTTTTCTTCTTTTTTTACTGTAACTTGTAGTACATGGAGCAGATAAAGCTACATGCACTACAAAGAATTATTATCAGGTCTCCGATCCTAACCGACTATTATGTGTTCCCAAAATGGTTGCCAAGATTCATCTCTCGAGGTGAATTTCTTGACATCTGTGTCTTGAACACATAGTCAGTCAGTCAGGATCAGTGACCTGTTCATAATCCTCTGTGTCTACCATTGCCTAAGAAAATGTTGCCAAGGAAGCTACCCTCATTGCTGTACTATCTAGCTCCTTGCTGTACTATCTACCCTCCTTGCTGTACTATCTAGCTCCTTGCTGTACTATCTACCCTCCTTGCTGTACTATCTAGCTCCTTGCTGTACTATCTACCCTCCTTGCTGTACTATCTAGCTCCTTGCTGTACTATCTACCCTCATTGCTGTACTATCTAGCTCCTTGCTGTACTATCTACCCTCCTTGCTGTACTATCTAGCTCCTTGCTGTACTATCTACCCTCATTGCTGTACTATCTAGCTCCTTGCTGTACTATCTACCCTCATTGCTGTACTATCTAGCTCCTTGCTGTACTATCTAGCTCCTTGCTGTACTATCTACCCTCCTTGCTGTACTATCTAGCTCCTTGCTGTACTATCTACCCTCCTTGCTGTACTATCTAGCTCCTTGCTGTACTATCTACCCTCCTTGCTGTACTATCTAGCTCCTTGCTCTACTATCTACCCTCATTGCTGTACTATCTAGCTCCTTGCTCTACTATCTACTGAATTTAAATACGGCTGAATTATGTTTATAGTACTCCACAGTAAAATGTATGAATCATGCTCTTCCAGCACCAGGTTCTTCAGTATATCAATCCAATACTATATGACACAAATACCAGTGACCACTTTAACCAGCAGTACTGCACAAACTACCCACTGGGTAGCCATCAGCCTAGGAGAAACCCTGTAATGCTTAGTGCATGGAAACAAGAAACATGACTCTGGTGACTTTTTCCTGCTTTTCTCTGTTTACCTCTATTAAAATATTTTATTTACACTTTGTTGACAGGGTTAGCCTCACTGGACCACAGCTTACTTTGACCTGGCCAAGGCCTTTGACACAATCCCCCACTCGGGCTTCATTGAAAGGCTAATAAAACTTGGTGTTAATCCCTATCTTGTCAGCTGGGTGGCCAACTGGCTCACAGATAGGACCTACAAGGTCAAAATAGGCGCTACCACCACCTCCGACAGCAGACCTGTCACTTGTGGTGTTCCCCAGGGATCTGTCCTGGGACCCTTATGTTTGGCATCTACTTCTCAGAGGTCCACGCAAATACAAAAGGCCTGTGGCTGACCAAGTTTGTGGATGACCATAAGTTAGGTGCTGTCATTGACTCCCCAAATGATGTTAACATACTGCAAGATGGTCTCACAGCTACAAATAACTGGTGCCAAAGTCATGGCCTTAAGTTAAAAGCACAAAAATGTATTATTGTACCATTCAGGAAAAACACAGCCCCTACTGATTACCATATCAATGCAACCCCCTAAGCACACAGCCTGTGATGAGAAACCTGTGTACTCAGGTTGACAACAATCTCACATTCGGCCATCATGTGGTGGCAGTGGTCAGAAATGCCTTTTACTTGGTCCATCTCATAAGTAAAGGGATTGCAGCCATAAAAAAGGAGGTTATTGTCTCTCTGTACTCCTCCCTCATTAGACCTATAATTAAGTATAACACCCCATTTGGTATGTACTGCTCTAAACTCCTGCACCAACTGTAAAGGCCACAGAAATACCTCACAAAGAGAATCCATAGCCTCCAACACCTGTCCTGTGTGGACAGGTTCAAGTCACTATCACTCTACTCGGTATCATACAGAATGCTCAGAGGTGATCTGTGTCTCACCTACAAGGCAATATCAGACCCTGCCCTACTAAAGATGCTCCATATCTGTAAGTCTAACTCTGTGTTACCCACTCAATAGGACTAAATCTAATATGCAACATCAACAAAACCTGCTGGAGAGACAGGTTTGTCTCCTAGAGGCTGCTCTGTCTCTGGAATAGACTTCCCATACATGTCAAAAAGAGTACCTTGCTGACCCTCTTCAAGTGCAACCTTTATGAGTGGGTGGGAAATCACAAATATGTCCCAGGGGTTCCACCTTTGTCCCTCACTGACAGGGGCAACAGATGCTGACAGAGTTTTTTTTTTTTTGAGGCTAAACTCTTGGCTAAGCTTGTAAGGGCCCCAAGGTCATAAGCCTAGTAACCTGCTATGATTCTATGATCCTAGTCTCTTTTCAGAGTAGACACAGATTGGTATTCATGCTAACTTTTTTAATTTTAGCCAGGGCACCAGAGCACTTCCTTTACTTTTTATTGGAGTGGAAGTGAAGCACTTTCTGGAGCTGCTAGGTGGCACTGGGGGGCTGCTACTGCAGTTCCAGGAATTCCACAATGGAGGAAAGTGCAGCAGAACTAGAGAGAGGAGCAGGAGAAAACTTACTGAAGAAAGGAGAAGGAGATGAAATAACCATTACAGATTTGGAAAATGGTGGCCTGGCAACAAGTGCTAGCAGATTTGATAAACCAGACAGATCCAAAGGAAGGAGAGGAAGTGTGATGGAATGACACTGTGTAGAGAGTTTTACAGGATAAAGAAAATGAGAGGTTGGAAACACAAGCAACAGCTAGTGAAGGGAAAACTCGGTGGAATAGCCGGTTTTCAGGGTTTACCTCTGCAGCAGGGTTTTTTCTTTTTTTGTTTACAAGAAAGAAGATGTTATAGATATGCAGCAAAGCAAGGAAGACTGGAAGAATAAACTGAGAGAGGATAAATATTTGCAGTTTCTTGACAGCCACATAGAATACGACCAGTGGTAGGAATAAAAAATAAGAATGATGGCAGTGTGAACAGGTATGACATTATGGATCATATAATTTTGCCACTAGGGTTTAATACTAAAGGCATAAGAACACTAATTGATTTGGAAGCTGAAAATGTTTGTGAAGTGAAATTTAAAAGCTTTAACTTGCTGGAAAAATGTATGATTGAGTGTGGAAAAAAGAAATACAGTAGCACCATGGAAAGGCTATTTATTTCAGAGTTTGAGACAACAGCTAAAAAAGAAAATAAATGAGTTAAAATCTTTGTTTTCTTTTACAATGTAGTAAAGTACACAAGGATAAAAAATATAAAGAATTTGGACACTTCTGGTTTGCCTATCCCATATTAGAAAAGGAAGGAGTAGACAAAGAGGAATACTCAGAAGAAAGACAAAGAGTGGACAATAATGCTACATATGGTGAAAGAGAAGATGGTATGGGAAGGGGGGATAAGAAGAAAGGTTAAGCAGTGAAGAGGTAGTTAGAGAAGAAATAACAGTTCAAAGTGAGGTTATTAATATACAGGGAGGGAACAAAAGAGATTTGTAATTTTAGAAAGTGAAGAGGACAAAGAAGGAGAAAGAGAAGAACAATATAGTGAAAAATCAATTGGGAGACTTAAATGGAGTAAAAATAAGATCTGGAAGTAAAACATTTACACAAAAAGAAAAATGAAAAGGATGATATGAGAATGTTAGCATTAGATGTGAATAGCATTACAGACAATACAAAATGTTTGATGTTGGAATGGTGTAAAAAATAAAAATGGATGTTTTTTATTTTGCTAAATACCCTGTGTAACAAAGAAGAAAAAAGGGAAAAGAATAAAGGCAGTATGGGGGAAGGACAAGTTGTTTGGTTGGTAGGAAATGATACATGTTCTGGAATAGGAAGTCTTATAAAAATGAAGAAATTAAGAATTTTAGATGTAACATCATAGTACCAGGAAGGGTAATGATATCTGATATGAGATTGAGACAAAAATGTAAAATATTAATAATGATTTATGTATATACTAATAGGAATGAAAGAAAACAGTTGTTTGAAGAAATAAAACATTGTGTTAGTAAATATGTCAGTAGGGATGGTAGGAGATTTTAATTGTAGCTTAAGGAAAGAAAGGGGAAAAATAACACAGGATATTAAGATGTTAAGGGAAGTAATAAAATGTGGAGATTTAAAAGTGGGAAAAATAGACAATGGACACATAAAAGGGGAATTTGTAAGACTGAAATTGATTATATAATTTACTCTAAAGACATGAAAGAAATAATGGGGGTATAGATGACAGAGTTTTTAGATGACAGGGTAGTATAGAGTAGAATAGAGGAAGACTGAGAAATAATAAAGGAGGGAAAAGAGATCAAGAGATTAACTGCAGTGTTTAAAAAGAAAAGAGGACAAGATGGAAAAAAGGAATATGGCAATAAAATGAAATTATAGAAGTTAAAAATAAGTGAGATTTATGGGAAAAGAAGAGAATGATGTAATTCATGTATTTATTTATTTTGTATACCCCTGGAGGGAATTAAAAGAAGATGGAAAAAAGCAATAAAAGACAGAAGAAAAAGGAGAGAAAGATTTGATTTTTTTGTGGAGAACATTATTAGATAAATTATCAGTGAAAGGGAACAAGAAATATATGGTCATGAAGGAAAGAAAACATGTTGACTGTAGTGAAGAGTAAACAACAACATGTTTTTTTGTTTGTTTTTTGGTTTTTTGGTTTTTTTGGTTGGGACTGTAAAAATAATAAATAGTTTTGGGAAAAGTTTAAAAATTAATATAGATGGGAATGATTTAAATGTTTAAATATGAATATGATAGTATATGGAAAGGATGATAAAGTAAGGAAATGTGATATTGATAACTGGGATAAAGTACTGTTTGTGACAACATAATGCTGTAGAAAAAAATGTGAGAATTTGTTATATAACAAAAAATCAAAGAGGATGGTATATTAGCTGAAATAAGATGGTTGAGAAAAAAAAGGGTGGGGACAGAGTGTAAATATAAAAGAAAAAGAATGAAATAAAATTGTTTAAGTTCTTTTCTGCTGATAACTTCTAAAGAATTTTAAGCATGAATGTAAACATGAGTGTGCAAATAATTGATTTCATGTTTTTATATGGTATAAAATGAATGTAAATGTTAATAAAGCACTCTACTCTTTTCAGTAGGTGCTGCGGTACCTTTACATCCAGTTGAGCTGCCATCAACTCAGGGAGATGGAACCTTGGCTTGATGTCTCATCCAAAGGACAGCACACTCAAAAATGCAGCATCCCCCCTTATGAGGTATTGCAGTGTCAGTCCTGGAAGAGTAACCCGCAGCTATTTGCACCACAGGCAAGCATGCTACATTTGGAGCTAGTGGACATCCAATATAATCTCTTCAAAGACTAAGCATTAAACCAATATCACAGTTATTAATTTAACATTTAAATTAAAAGTTGCTGTTGCCCACTCAGTAAACTTAGCCCAAATCTCACACTTAGAATGCCTCAGCGATCACCATTGCAGCAATAACATTTGCCAGAATAAAGTGAACATCACTGGCTACCACCTCAATCAGAAGGTAGCCTGTTAGTCTAGGAAGCTGAGCCAGGCATGTACCATATGCAAAATGTACAAATGAGCATGTCTTTTTTTTTTTTACATATAAAAAGGGGGTAGGAAGCAGGTGCTAGCACGAATTTTAAATAAAATGCTAAAAGGAGGAGGCTCCTCAAACAATAAACCACTGAATAAATGTACAGTGTGTGAGGTTCCTAAGACCAGGTGTCCCAGGACAAATCCACTATTTCTCTCACTTAATCCAATCCTAATATTGCTGTAGATGCTCCCCCAACTCCTAGACTAGGTCTTAATTGTATAACAGACTTCAGATATCTGAAAAGAAAATTGGCAGCTATGGTGAAACATCAAATCCCTTTTACTTCATTTATTTAATTTAAGCTAAACATGGTTTATGGTTTATATATATAAATATGGTATATACACACACACACACACACACACACACACACACACACACGCACACACGCACACACGCACACACACACATACACACACACACTCCAGAATAGCTGATTGAAATGTAGCTGATCACACATTAGCATCTTTTTATGTGCAGTATTGCAGAACAGTGAGGAATAGGTAATTTGCCTTTTCCCCAATTTAGTGTGATTTTTGAGTTGGTATAAATAATTAGCAGGGGATATCAGGGTGCAAGGGGTGCTTAGCCCCTGCAAAAAATGTTAATGTAGCTCTTTTTTTTTAGAAGTTATGTGTCATGGGCTCGTGACCTATTTTCAGTGGAGACCCGAGGAGAAAAGCTCCAAAAATACAAAATATGTAAATACAGAAAACTAATAACAAATTACATTGATGTGTTCAGAAAAAATTATACAATACTATTTAAAATATGAAGTAAAAAAAAATTACATGAGAGAAAAATAAAATGCAAACATCAGTAGTTATGTCTATCCTAAATGATCACAGTAGTGATTTATATACATATTTACAGAAAGAGTTTGTTCCAAACAGATATAAGTATAAAGTAGGAACAAGTGCCCTCAAGTAGAGGGGATATTTTGCTGAGAGGGGATTACTGAGAGGGTTACCCAAGGAGCGGAGAGAAGAGTTAAGTTGGAACTAGACAAGGACAGATTTTTGAGTTAAGCAGGTGGACTTTTAATCTTTCTTTAAAGTGGGATGGGTGGATGATGGGCCATATGTCTCTAGAAAGTTTATTCCAAGTTTGAGCAATGGAGTGCTTTTATAGGAGTTTGCCTACTGATTTTTTTGGGTTGGTAAGTGTGTAGTAGTTGTTGATTTGAGGTATGAAGAGTATGGGAAGGTGTCTAGATAAAGACGAAGGAAGAGAGAGCAGGTCAGAATAAAGGTTTATAGAGAATGAAGTGTAGCATTTGAAGTTGTGATAGCAACAGTAGGTGGGGGAAATCAAGCCATTGAAGGTATGTAAGGGATAGGCAGTGATGAGTATTATATGGAGAGTTTGTGGTGAATCTAGCTATCTTGTGATAAGTTTGTTGGAGTTTGTTTAAGGTGTGGCTTGAATGTTGGTGAACACAGGGGCAGCATAAAGAAGGGAGGGGAGGAGGAGAGCTTGAGCAAGGGAGAGTCTAGCATTTGGAGTTAGAAATTATTTGCTACAATAAAGTAAACCAAGTTTCTGTTTTTTTTTTTTTTGTTTGTTTTTATGCATTGGAGAACGTGCATATTAAATCTGAGTTCATCATCGATGATGACTCCTAGGAGTTTAGTACGAGTTTCGGGTTTAATGACTGTGTTATTAGAGGACGGGTTTCATTTATTTGAAGAGCCCAGCACTTCAGCAGGGTGAAAGTGCTTGTACTTTATTTTGTTTTACCAATTAAATTACTTATAGCCTGTTCCAGTGTGCCCAGACCATTCATTTCTTTGGAGTTTATTGGTTTGATGGTATGAGTGTTTTACCATTTTCTATCATTAGAGGAAGTGATGGAAAAGGATTTGTGGTGAGTAAGAGAGCAGGGAAGAAAAAGGAGTTTGGTCTTTTTTGGGTTGAGGATGAGTAAGTTACTGGATAGCCACCGTTCAGTAGATGAAAAGGTATGTTGAATGAGTCTATGGAGGTCAGTGATGTTATCAGAGATGGAGAAGATAGTTGAGTCATCGGCATATTGTATGAGGGAGGATTGTTTGCAAGATGAATGGAGGTCATTAGTGAAGATATTGAACAGGAGGGGGCCCAGGATAGAGCCTTTGGGTACTCCTGTTGGGACAGGTATAAATGGAGAAGTGGAAGAGAGACATTTAACAGACTGTTTCTTGTGGGATAGGTAACTGGAGAACCAGGAAAGGGTGGGGGAAGATAGATTGAGACTAGCAAGTTTAGATAACAGTAGGGGATGGGAGACAGTATCAAATGCTTTGGAAAGGTCTAGGAAGAGACAGGAGTTAAGTTTGTTGTTGTCTAGGGCCTCAGCAATGGTATGGGTAAAGGACAGGAGGGCAGTAGTTGTACTATGGTTCGGACGAAAACCATGCTGAGTGGGTGTGAGAAGATTACTTTGGAGGTGTTTTAGTAATTGTGAGTGGATGCATTTTTCTAAAATTTTAGAGAGGGGGATAGAATAGCTATGGGACGGTAGTTAGATGGCTCAGTATATATATATATATATATATATATATATATATATATATATGTATCTACCTGAAAATGCCGAAATACCACAACGCCAACAACGAGAACACAGACACTGGAAGATCGACAACGGAGAAGACCGAAAGTTGAGAATCCCAACGCTGAGAACACCGACATGTTAAAGTAAGTGTGTGATAGGGACGGACATTAGGTTTAGGGGTGGGTTAAGGGAGTTAGCATTAGGGTGTGGGTAAGGTAAGTGTGCGATAGTGACAGACTTAAGGGTTTGGGGTGGATTAAGTGAGTTAGGGTTACAGTGCAGGTAAGATAAGTGTGCGATAGTGACGGACCTTAGGGTTAGGGTTTGGGTTAAGGTTAGTGCATAGATAGCTGTGTGTATGTAAGGTTTAGTGTAGGTTTGTAAGGTTTTTGGTGTGCTTGTGTTGTGTGTGTGTTTTTCAGGAAAGGTATTTGTTTTGTTGATTGTCGGGATTGTGGTTTGTCGGGCATGTGAAGTTTCGTGGTTTTGAACTTTCGTTTTTTTCGTGTCGGTTATTTCGTTGTCGGTGTTTTGGCATGTCGGTGTTATCAGGTAGACCCATATATATATATATATATATATATATATATATATATATATATATATATATATATATATACACACATATATATATATATATATCAAATTTTGAGTGCTCATGAGAAAGAACATAGAAAACAAACATTTTATAGCAAATCTTAAATGACTGAAATCAGCTCCCCTGCCCCCTTCTTATTTATTTATTTATTTATTTGAAGTTTGTTTGCCAGGATGGTCCATTGGGCTGAAAGGAGTCCATTTTCAATGGAGTCCTGGAGGGAAAAGCTCCAAAATTACAATGTACATAATAAACACGCTATTAAAAATACAGAAGTACGGATAAAAAACATGGTATTTGAGGGTGCAATTTAGTAAAGATGCAAAAAAGAAATTATAAAAAAAACATAAGTAAAATTTACAGATATGTTAGTTCCTACAAATGCAAACAGAAATTAAAAACAATAAGTAGATATTTAAAAGTATATGTGTTCCTACTGAAGAAATATATAGGGGCAAAGAATGCATAGGTTGTATATATACCAACTTTGAGATCACACAAATGCAGGATAAGGGCAAATTCCTTGACCTTGTCAGATTGTGCTCTCATGCAAAAGTCTGCCAGCAAAAACTCCATAGAGAAGAATGTTTACTCATATGACTGTTAGACAGAGACCCAAACAGTTTCACTGAAGTAGTAGCTCCTAAAATGCGTTATCATTGTTCTGTCTTCACCATGAAATCATAGTTGTGTTTCATATTCAAAACATGGTTTCTGTTTGCCCCAATATTGTGTGGCCATGGAGTTAGTATAAACAAGGAAGGCAGTATAGTGGTGTTAAGTCTCCCATATGGGAATACAGAGTGTTTGCTTCCTTGCAAAAAACACCTGTTTTTTTCTTAGTTGTTTTCCCCCAAACGTTCTGTGGGTGTGCGTTTGGGGAGTTTACATCAGTCAGTATATTTTCAGGTAGTTTGATTTCTAGTTTTCACAGTGGATCCTATAAATGCATTCACACACACACACACACACACACACACACACACACACACACACACACACACACACACACACACACACACACACACACACACATATTCTTTGCTGTTATGAGTAAACTCACTGAATGTAATGCATTTTGAAAAGAGTGAGCCGGCGAACAGTATTTTTGTGAGATCAACAAACACCAGGAATAGAGGAATGTTTCCCCTTTTTCCTGTACTTAGTGTCCTTGGTATTGGCATTTTTAAGTTTAGCTGGGCATGGTGTACACAGTTATAAACATGGGGATGCAGGGAGTTTGTCCCCCTGCAAAATCACTTATTTTAATGTTTTTATATCTATATCTCTATTTATCTATCTGTAGCTATCTATATTTATCTATCTAGATAGAAATATAGACATAGGTAGATATATATTAAACTAGGAATTCATTAACATCACATCCACAATCCCGGCCAAGCCAACACTCTTTACATTGCATGTGTGACATGTCCAGAAACTTATTACCTATGCATGTGATCAGGCCAATGTGTGTGTCGAGGATCTTATCATCACAGCTGTAATACAGACCCACAACCAGACCCCCATGGTCACGTTGAAGTATAAGCAGGTGCGGTAATCCTTGACAGTGCATGAGCACCCCTAGTAGTCGATGTGAATATGCGTTCACAGGTTTAGAATGTTGAGATAACATACAGCACAATATATATATATATATATATATATATATATATATATATATATATATATATTATATATGAATCTACTACTTTTGATCGACAGCACATTTGAGCGAAACTCATTTGATCGACAGCATATTTGATCGAAACTCATTTGATCGACAGTACATTTGATCAAAAACCAGTATTCATGGCAATTAACAGGGATTTGTCCCCCTCCCCAAAGTCGTGCAACCCTGGAGTTGATATTTAAAGGTAGGGGGGTTTGGGGGGCACAGACCCCCACATTGGGGGGTGTGAGGGGCAAAGCCCCCACCTAATTTCCTTTAAAAGAAGAAAATAAAAGAAAATGGATATATTTTAAACCAAAATAGGTGGGGGGCTTCGCACCCTGTTAATTGCCATGAATACTGGTTTTTGATCAAATGTGCTGTTGATCAATTGAGTTTTGATCAAATGTGCTGTCGATCAAAAGTAGTAGAGCCATATATATATATATATATATATATATATATATATATATATATATATATATATATTTATATATATATATATATATATATATATATATATATATATGTATATTTGTATATACATACATATATGTATGTGCCGCGGTGGTATAGCGGTAGCATTGTTGCCTCACAGCAAGAGGTTCTCCTGTTCGATTCTCGACTGGAGTGCCTTCTGTGTGGAGTCTGCATGTCCTCCCTGCAGTCGAGTGGCCTCCGAAAGACATGCGTGAATGGGTGTGCCTTCGCTGAAGGTTGGGCATCGGGCTGGCAACTCGGCACCATAAAAATCTACTGCCAATCATTAGCAGACCGGAGTTCTGCTGTGGCAACTCCTAACCGGGAAAAGCCAAAAAGACAAAACACATGTATGTATGTGTGTGTACATATATATATATATATATATATATATATATATATATATATATATATATATATATATATATATGTGTGTGTGTGTGTGTGTGTGTATGTATTGAAATGTGCAATGGAAGAGCACTACTGATGGCTGAAGCTGGAGTTGAGATTATGCCGTAACAACACAATTCACAGAGACAGAAAGAAAAACAAAAGAAAGTAAAAAGGGAGGTGTAAAACAAAACAATTGTCAAAAATGCAAAGCAGAAAAGATTGAACAACAATATGTGAATGTAGAGGAATGTGAAACCTAGCCAGGAGTGGTGGAATACAATAAAGTAACGTGATAGTAACATCCTGCACCAATCCTGAAAACATCATAACTTGAGCAGCAGACCTTTACTATACTGTGAAGATCATTAAAAAGGTACTCTGAGGGGAGTCAGTCCACCAGTACAGTCTACGTGCCAGTATATCCAGTTTACTAGCAAAGCACGCCACTTCAACAGTCAGATTAAAAGGGGTAATAAAACACACATATCAGGGAAGTATAGCAAATGTGCAGGTTTATGGCAAGAAAAGAAAGCTAAGCTTTAAAGGAAGTGACCCCATGACTTTCCTTGCAACAGTGCATTAGTAAGGTAACTCGTTGTAGCAGCTGGAGAAGAAGTGGTCACATTTTCAGACTGCAAAATGAACAGTTGTAAAGCAGCACACAACCCCCAAGGGATATGAAGCACACAACTGCTGCACTGACACAGCATGGATAATTGCATAAGTAGACTGAGCCAGCAAAAGAGTTTGAATAAGAGCAACAGCTGTTCACTATTTAAGACTGGCATGCACAGCAAGGCTTAGCTCATTTGAGAAGGAAAAGTTGGGGAAGAAGGTCAGAGAAGTAAAAGTTGGGTAAGAGGAACATGACAGGTCATGGAGGAAATCAGATATGATTGACAGGGTGCCTGACACCAATTAGAAACCCTCATAGCCAAATAAAACACAGTTACAACCATGCCTTGTCACAAACCAGAAACATCACAGAATGTGGATTTGGGATGCTGAAATCAAGGTTTTTCTTGCCTAGATAAATCCAGTGGTGTTCTGCAGTATGTCCTGCCTTGTATTTTCAAAAATACTTACCTCATGTGCTAAACTACATGATATTACAGTTAGGAAGTATATGCACCAGGGCACCCTTCTTCGGGGCCAGCAGTCTGATCACCACAGGTAGTGGCAGCTGAGACAGACAAAAACTCAGAGGAGGAGCCAGTAACAGGGATGGCCATGCCAGGTAGAGATGGACACAACATGCAGTGGCACTGGCAAAGAGAAACAGGTTGCACATAGCTTTACAGCATAACTATAAAAGAGCTAAGCAGATGCATGCAGTAGAAATGATGCATATAAAACACCAAACAGTACATACCAATGCATAGGCTGGCCATGCTGTGCATAGACAACCCAAGTAATAAAGAGCAAAGGGCAAAGGGCAGAGCACAGTTTTCATTTGCACAGGTGGAGAATGGAGCACAAGAGTGCATGTGTTTTACAGGAAAGTGTGTGAATGGGAGCAGTGAGTTGTAGAAAAAGAAAAGATGGTTTTGGGGGAAGTGTTAGAACTGCAATGAGTGTTAATGTTGAGAAGGCCAGAGTCAGTGGATGTGAGGTATGTTCTTGGGCTCTGGTGGTGTGCATCTCTGCAGGGACACAATCTCAGCAAGTGGTGCAGTACCGAGCCATGACCTTCTGGATATGTCATGCATAATAGTGGGCTCAATTTCCTGTGTATGTCCCTACCCATGAGGGCCATCTCTTCCAAGAATTGAACCAGCTGTCCTTTGACCTTGGCTAGATATTGGTGTGTTATCTGACTGTGACTGATGTGTACTAACATAATGATGACCACAAACACAGGGACAGGCTCTCCAGGGTGTAGACACATCCACAACTGATGTTTAAGTGGAAGTGCTAGTAGTGCAGGAGTGGAATCTCACTTGTCCACTGCAGATGACCTACCACAAGAACAGCCTTCACCCCTGATGGATGACACAGAATAGACACTGCATGTTCCAATGTGTGATTCATTCTATCCAATGAATCACACATACAGGTCATGCTTTCCTTTTTTGTCAGCATGCACAGCCTGGATCACGCTTGCAACCACTGGTGGAACTCACCTGTGTCCTGTGCATACATTGAGTGGCAGTTACTGATGCACCGCCCTCAAGAAGAGGGTGTTAACCATAACTCTGATGAGCACCAGTACCAATTCTCCTGTGTGGACCCTCCTGCTTATGATGGCTAGGGGCAGATTCATACATGTCTGTACCATAAGCCACCACCCTTCCATGATCCACAGTGTCACCATCAACCTATCCACTCTCAGATTAGAGTGTACCCTGGGTATGTGCAGGCATTGATACTTTGTCACAACTCTGTGGAGGGGATGTGGGGTCACACTCCCTGTGTCCAATACACATTCTACATCCCCAAACCGTGCCAGCAATTCCCTGCCATCATTATCAGAGGCCAAAGACCTTCCAACATTAGATGGAAGTAGTTCTACAGTGTTGGTGCCAAAGGATGATTCACCTGTGAATGCACCAAAAGAAAACATATCCAGTGTAAGTATGACCCAGCACCACAACTACACATGCAACTGATATCATTACAACTATAAAGATATCATATCAAGTTATAGCCCTGCCCATATCTTGTGCAGAAGGATGTTGTACCTGAATTCCAGAAGTACTTGTATGACTCAAGTGAGACTATAAATTGTAATGTGACTAACAGGTCGAAACAGGGCCAAATAATGATAGTAGGACAACATACCTGGAACATCATCAGTGGAAATTGTCTGGGGTTTATCTACCACTGCCCTGGCATCCAGCACCACACTGTGGAACTCTGTTCTTGTGATACTGATGGTAAATGAGGCCAGGAACTCCATCTCTGTAAGGTAGGATTCAGTAGGTGTCCCACCAACTTTTGTCATTCCTGTGCCATGGCCTCTGCTCTGTGGATGGCAGCATAGGCCATAACAGCTGATTGGTGGTGGACCATATTGTAATTTTGATCCTGACCACTCACAACATTGACATTGGTGACAACTTACCATCAGACACAGTCACAGAAGGATTGATCAGCAGAATTTGCTGCAAAGAACCATCCACCATGGAGATGGAGAGCCTCTAGTACTGCCTCATTTTCTGCCACTGTAAACTTGGGCTTGTGGGAGGATGTGGCTTTCTGTGTCTGTTTCTTAGGCATATCTCTGACAGTATGGAAAACACTGCAATTATGTATCCCAGAGACTGCCCCTCCTATGGAGCAGGCTTCCCATCCATGTGAAGCTGAGTTCATCTATTACCCAGTTTAAGCGACATCTAGACCACTAGATGGAGAATAGGAAATTTACACCAGGCCTAGTACCCATGTCCCTTACGGATAGAAGTAGCTTATAAATGTCTGGCCATCAATGTCCTGTTTGGATATATGACATCATTATTATTTTGGGAAAACTTGGCTAAGTTTAGAAAGGCTACACGGGTCATTAGCCTAGTAACAATCTGTGAATCTATGAATTAACATCTGTGGTCTTACGTGGGTCTTAGAAATCCTAACAGTCACACCATACTAATAGTGCATCTGCTATGCTGTGATAGGGTCTGACATTAACATCAGTATATCTACAAAACAATCTTTACCTGAATGTGAGCCATTATTGTGTCCTGAGCACAATCCCCAGGACATGACTACAAGTTAACAAGCACATGATCATTAGCCACAACCTTTACAGAAAATTCTATATTGCAATCACATATGTTTGAGGTACACTGCTGTATAGCACACTTACATTACTACATCCTACTATAACATGGCTGCACTCTGCTATAGCCAGTACACCTGCAATGAACCTCTTCAAAGGTCTTTAGCCAATATAGGTAGATACACTAAAAACAGAACAGCACTTCTGTGCCTTACACATCATAGCACACAAAAAGCTATACTTCTACAAAGAAGAGGGTGTAAAAAGTACAAAATACCCTATGTAAGCAGATAATCTTATGTAGCAAAAAGTGTTTGAGGTAATAAAAAGTGGGATTTAAACAAAGGTTCATGTTCTGTTGTGCATTGAGGATCCGTGGTACCCACTGTGTTATATCATGCAGATTACCCCCTCTGGGCAGGAGGGTTATGCTAATTAGGGCTCATCTCATTATTGTTTCTGTACTGCACAATCTGTGTAATGAGCAAACCTGATAAACATTGTATGTTCTACACAATGCCACACACATGCAGGAGCACCTGAGTTCAGTTCTGCACAAGTGTGGACAGCCCAGATTGCAGGGGATGGGAAATTATGCTCATACCTCTCAAGTGTACCTCATTATAAGGAACGCCCTTCAGTTTGAGATTGTAAGAGCCATGTTCCTTGCATTTCCACATTGAAAGAGTCTGTCACACATTCATGTGTTAGCAAATGTTTTAACTGATACCCATGGTAAACAAAATAATAATAATTCAGCAAAAGAACATTTTATAAGTGCAAAATGCCATGTTAACCATGCTGTGAGTTTCCTAGTCGTGGTTGTTGGAAAGCTGTTAGCAAGTGTCCCACATGTTGCCCATTTGTTTAACATTATGAGAGGTGGTGTTCCACAATCTAAAAATGGAAGGTTGAGAGTAATTGTCATGCTATAGTCAACTGTATGAAGATTGAGTCACTGTTAAGCATATAATCTCAGAAGCAAAAAGATATATGGAGGATTGCCATTTTTCACACCTTAAAGTGTGATTTGAACCACAGTAATGCAGAATCTACATTTTATTATTTTGCCATATATCACACAAATGAGATTCTCTTCAGTGCCAGTTGCTGCATGGAGGAAGGGACATGTGAGAACAGGTCTGAGTGCCAAGTGTCTGCTATTTTCCCTCATAATTTGGAAATGAAACAAGTATGGCTGGAGAAGGTGTGGGTTGTGCTCCTTTTAGAGCACACAGGTGATATAAGGAGGAGTCCAAGATTTTTCTGGACATTCTGTATAGGCATTACATCTGCAGATTCCTGCAGGAGAGCCATACTGGGTCACAATATAAGGCTAATGACTGCTATAGTTTGTTCAAGGCTGTCACCAATGCTGCTGGCATCCCACATATGAAGCACAGTGCTGTCATCCCTACAATGACTTGAGTCACCTCAAGTCTGACCTTCTTGGCTGATGGTTGGATGAAATTAAGATGCAGCCGCCATCTCTGTATTGCAAACACAGTATAATTTACCTAGCCTAACACCTTGCCAATGCGAGGCACCATGAGCCTTCTCATTATGGTCTTTCTTTGTCTCCAGTTCCTGTAGAGTCATTAGAGTGCCTAAGAGATCACCAGCATAAGTATTGCTGCTGTTGTGAAAGATGCATCTGTTTGTATAATTGTTGCAAATAAAATCAGTGGCATATACCATTTGTACAGCAGGACCACATCTGTCACATCGGTCAGTACTGGCATACCTTACAGAATTATTATAACTATGAGCTGCTAGACGTCTGCTCCTGCATACCACCCATTCTATCGGTGGAGAAGTGGGTCATCATGTTAAGACGGCTCTGTGTTCAACCCTCCCCCTCAAAAAAATATGATATTGTCATGAAATAATTTTATATGTATAATCCTAATTTTATCATTGTACCACTACCAGGTCCATACATATTTGAATCATAATTATTATGTGACTGGGCACTTCACTATATACATTACATGTATCTGTCCAGTGTGTATCACCTGTGCTTGACATTTTGATTGGTTGATGAATATGTTTCTCATGTATATGTACAGGTGTATTATTGTCAAAACTGCAATAGCATCACTGGATACCAACACAGATATAGGTTCATAGGTTCATAGGTTCATACTAGGCTATCTGCCCTAGGGCATTTATAAGCCTAGCCAGAGTGTGTATGGCTTTCGCCACACATTTTAAATGAATTTTGCTATGCCCTTTTTCGAGGTTAGTATACTGTGCCTCTGTCTAACAGTGACACAGAAGTGATACCCGGGGTAAACCTACGATCCCCCATCCACTCAAGATTCCTCTTGAAGAGAGGAAATGAGGGATTCTGCCTAACCTGGACTGGGATTTTATTCCAGAGTGAAGGGAGCCTCTGGGTTATGAATCTGTCCCTCCAGTATGTCCTATTTATTTCAGTGCTGAGGTTTAAGTCCCTCGAGCGAATAGCTCGATGGGATTTGGATTTTCTGAGGTGCAGCATGTCCATTAATTCCGGGTTGGACATGGCTTTATACGTCAGGCACAGATCGCCTCTGAGCAGGCGGTATGCCAGAGTAGAGCTGGAGTTTCTTTAACTGGGCAGCATATGGCATCTGTTTGAGCCCCTTGTGCTATCCTGATGCAGTTATCATGCTGTTATGTCAACTGACTGCATGTGAGGATGCCTTTTGCCATAGACCCCTGCACCCCCAAATTTAATTACACAGGCAAGCATTTTGACAAAATATCTGTGTAGATCCTACTGTTAAAAGCTTATTTTCTTCACTGTATTATGAGTATGAACATAATTCAGAATGCAATTACATTGTTTTTGTACGTCTTTCCCCCACCATTTTTGTTATCCTTTCTCTTTGATACATTTTGTTTTTGTCTCTCTCCATTTCTGTTATTAGTATATTCAGCAGCGCAGTGACCTGGACTGACCACACCAGCATAACCTGTTGTTCCCTCTATAAGTGGCAGCAGCAACAATGGCGTCACCTCCACATATGCACCCAGCACATCTGTGTCCCAGCTTACTAGAGTTGCCTCCACACCTCCTGCCCTACCAGCACCACCTGTGTCAGGCAACCTGCACTGGAGGATGGCACACTGGTACCCACCAGTTGCAGTGCCAGTAGAGGTGACACTTTTATTGGCACCCCTCAGGAGCTGGCAGAACTTGTGAGGAAGATCCTGAGGAGGAGGCTCAGTACAAGCATCAGCTGTATAACGGCCATGCTCCAGTAACTTGTTGAATCATGTCCTTGCCCAGCACTGCCACCAGTTCCTGAGTCAGGACACACTGGTGTTATCTACCAATGCAATGAGTAATCTCACAATGTATCAAGGCTGGCAGAGATCGCATATCCGGACACCCAATCCTATCCCCATAGTTAGTTTTCACCTCCCTTTTGTGTCTATAACCACTCCTGTATATTATACAATCCTCTCCTTTACCACCTTGTGTTTGTCTGATGTTGTCTTCACCATTGTGCTCCCCCTCCTTCATTGTGTTACCTTCCTGAACATGAGCATCTGGCTGCAAACAGAACTAAAGCAGGCACAGCATCACTGTGAGGCATTTAAACATCTCTGTTTTGCTCTACCATGTTTTTTGTCTCAGTATCATGTGCAGCGCTTCATTATGCAGCCATTATCATATCACATGGTCGACCATGGTATTTCAGAGGGCCCTGTAGAGATGATTGGTTTTCTGATTTGCATGCACCTTGCTCATGACTACTCAGCATGCAGAATCTCTTACCTCAATGTGGAAATGTTTTATGACTTCAGCCCATTAATGATGACATACATATATGTGTGTGTATGTGCAGTGCATATGTGTGCATGTGGTACATGTGTTTATGTGTATGCATGCTGTCACATACTGTATTGAAAAACTGCTCACTTTTATTTAGCTATATTTTCTTGAGACCCTCAAATAAATGGGGCAAAAATTATCACAATTTGCTCACTTACACAGTGCAACATATTCAGTGTATTGCTCTTCTTTGTATACTTCAGCTTTTCTGTGTTACAGGATTATAGTTTTAATTCCATAACTCCATTTACTAAAGATGCAGAATGTACTTGGTTGACATCCCTTGGCTGCAATTGATCCAGACAAAAAAAAAACTTAAATGTAGACTTTATTTCCATAAAGAATTTCAGTTCATTTCATACACTAATTAAAGCTTCAGCACAAGGTATTTCTGCCAGGTTAACCTATGCCTGACTGTGGTCAAGTGACTAGAAAATCTGTCAAAATAAAGAAATAATGTGCTGATCATCTTCTTTTACGTGCGTAGTGTCTCCATCTCCCCCTAATGGAGTCTAAGGTAGAGTTAAGAGAAACTATTGTCATTAGGCATTAAAAAATCCTTAAGGCACAATGCATTATTATGTGTCACAGTTTGAAGCAAGTGAGCATGCTATTTAACTGTATTACATTTACACTTCAAAACATTTTTTAATGTATTTGTTAATTAAGTATGTGAACTTTTCTGATGAGGACCATTTTCATCCATAATCCAAACCAAGACAATAGTTTAGGGTAACCAATTCATCCAGGATGTATTGAGAAGTGCAAAGTAGTGGAAAATCTGGAGAAGCCTAAACAGATTAGAAACTCACATAATCTTCACATGAGCCGTAAGAAGAGTTTGGTAATAAAGCAAGGATCCTGGAGCTGTAATGCAATTTAAATGTAGGGGCAATTTGGGATTAGTACAGGATGCTATATTCAGTTAGCACAGTGAATGTAGCAAGCAATTATGTCATCCTGTACTACCTACAGTATGTCCAAATAGGGTTGATATATCCTTGAGTTTTTCATTTAAGATTTTTTTTATGTTAAAATGAAGTATAACCAGGGCCAGCAGTACTGTGATTCACCGCAGGTGTCAACCATGGCAGAAAGTGTGGACTCCCTACTGAAATGCCAGCATTCATAACACTGAGTGCAAACTCCAACAAAAGAAACCAAAAATGTAGAAGAATTGTGAATATTGAACATCATTCTACTCCGTTAAACTTATTATTTCAGGGAAGCAAATCCCCTTGCATCACCAATGTGGAAGGGCAAGCTCATCATACTCCCTAAACTTATATATACCAACTCCAACATTGACATACATCTGAGAAAAGGGAATATTCTGAGAAATTACCACCTGAAATTTGGTATTTGCAAGTCAATTTTTTCACCCATTCAGTCTCTGTATTTCAGGACTCACTGAAGCAGGGCCTGATATTTCAAACAGTTAGCAAAAGTGTGTGTGGGTGCAGGTACTCTTGTCATGTATGTAGTCGTGTGCATACATTTGTGTGTATGGGAGTGTGTGTGTGTGTGTGTGTGTGTGTGTGTGTGTGTGTGTGTGTGTGTGTGTGTGTGTGTGTGTGTGCGCACAAGTGAATGTGTGTGGGTGTGTGCTGGTGTGTATATCTGCATCAGTGTGCATGTGTGTGCAATTATGTGCTTATATGTGAATATACATGTGTGCATATGTGTTTGTATTTGAAGTAAAGAACTACAGTGTGTAGGTATCTAAGCATTTCTATAATAGCAGTGGTTATTGTTGAAAACAGTAAAATCTAGGTCTGATGAGACTTTGCCATGTGTTAAACATATTTGGACATGGTTAGAACATGGCAGCATGGAATAATGTTCATTTTCCTGTGGGTAATCCCTCACATCTCTGAATAACAGTGGTGAGACTAAAGGTATTGTTCACATATTGTGACATATCTCAACATATTGCTAAGGCTGTGCTAGGACTGGAACAAATTCTTTGCTGAACGCCTGTACATATTGGTGGAGAAAGGTGAGATTGGACTGATACCATACTAGATTTCTTCATGAGACACATCTCAAATAGTTTCTAAACATTTTTTTTGTTATTCCTGTACAGCTTCAGGTTAGGGATCAGTTTATCAAAAGTTATATTTAATTACCATTGAGATCACTGATTGGCTGGTACACCCCCAGTACCACTTCCAGTTTTAATGACCATATCTGGAGCTAATGAATCTTATGGAACAAGAACAATCTTTATGCAACAAATATTTTTGTATCTTTCAGAGAGTGGCTTTCTAAGAAATATGCTCACAAAAACGTGTATTTTTTTTTTCAAATAATTGCCCTAGTGCCCAATTTTATATTTATGTAGTACTTAAAACTTTCAAATTCCACAAGGAGGTTTCAGATTTATTGTTTATATCTTTACTTTAGAATGTTAATTTCTCTTATATGCTAGCTGTATATTTTAAACACCTTTATTACATCGTTACTTAATCATAAGCATGCATATGTTAATTGAAAAGAAAACATACCATAACAGCATTTATACATGCTTTATACATTACATACATGTTTTCTTTCTTTATAACTTTCATTTATTCTAACATTTTATAAATTACTCAATTACTGCCTCCTGTTAAACCTCGGTCCTCCTCCTGAATATTATTTTGCATGTATTGTTTCAGCATATTCCATTATTTCTATGTAATTTTCTCATTCCCTTTTCTAAAGATCCCTCTTCTAGTCCTTTTATCTATTTTATGATATTCAGTACTTCAAATACAGTTGATTTAGATTTTGATTCCATTTCCTAGGAATTGTCTTTTTTGTCAGCCAATAGAATTAAACTTAAAAAGGCCTCACCATGTCTTGGTGATTTTTAGACCCTGTGTAATAGCTCAAAAGAATAATTACCTTAGCTACGGACATTTGCTCTCCAATATTTCTGAAAGAGTATTCTGTAGGGAACTTCTAAAATTTGTGAAAGTAGAAGAAGATATTTTAACATCTTCATTTGTACAATATTACTGTCCACTTAATTGTTCTAGGGATGTCTTTTGTGCTTTTTCCTCATTGTGCTTTTTTCCCAGTATTATTTATTCTACCTTAGAGAGTTACATTGTCTGTGTTTCTGTTATTCTGCATTTTCTTTAAATTACTTTCTTTTTAGGTGTTACACTTGGGAGACAGCCTGCCAGGCATTCTGTAGTTGCTTTCTTTACAAATAAGAGTTAATACATTATGATGTCACCAACCCTGAGTTTATGTGTGTGTGTGTGTGTGTGTGTGTGTGTGTGTGTGTGTGTGTGTGTGTGTGTGGCCATTTTCTTACTGTACTAGATTTTTTTCTTTTAAATATATATAATGGTTCTCACTCTTTGGCCAATCAGACTGACAGTTAAACTAATATAATTTCTTTTTTCAGTAAGCATTGCAATGCTACCTCCTCTTTATTCATTATTATTTAACATGCTCAACAAGTGAAATCTTTGTTACAATGCAGTATCGGCAAACTTGTCCCCCAAGAGTTTATCACATTCCAGGAACAATGTTCAATACTAGCCAGCTTACTTTCACACCTATAATTTTTCTTTTGTTTCTCTTTTGGGTCTTCTCCACATATCAATTCATGAATACTTCTGATGGCTTTTTTAAGTAACCTTATTGAAATTTTTAACATATATGCAATATTTACAAAATAAACAAATGAAGATTATCAAAGTATATGACAATAAAAAACAAACTAATTTCAAATAATTAAAAACTTATCATATCTTGCAAATTATAAATTTCTATGTATTTTTCAGTTACTAAATCTAAATTATCCCCAACAGCCATATTTCACTGAATCTTTTGCAGATCTTATTTGTAATGTATTTTTTTCTTTTTTACATAAACCAGAAGCAAGTTCTAAAAATTCTTTCAAAAAATGAATATTATCTGAATTTTATTTTTTAGTAATTTATTTCTTTGCAACAGTTAGAAGACTCCAAAACACAGAATATAATTTACTGTTTATTATAATAGGTACTGGAACATTCACAAGTATTAAAACTCTATGTTACAATTATCAGACCATAAACTCCTAAAAAATCAATGACAGAGTCCCCAAAAGAAGTTATTTTTTTACAGTCTGCAAGTATGTGAATCCAAACTGTATTATTGATTTATGACATCTCTAGCAAATTGATACATTGTACTTGGTAAATGTTGATATCATATAAGGAGTTATAAAGATTCTATGTAAATACTTCCATGTGTATACCTCCCAGTATAGGCTAGAAGATGATAAAAGTGATTTATTTTAATAGCACTTTCCCTTCCTCATTAATCAATTTGTCCAAATCATTTTCTTCCAAGAAATTCCAATACCATTTATAAAAACAAAATTATTATTACTAAGGATAATTAACATGTATAGCTTAGATAAACTTGCTTTACTTGTAAGATTATCTTCAGTGACAGAAACCACACATTTACAACATTGTGGTATATCTTTGTGTTCTTCTTTATTTAGAAATAGTAAATAATTATTTCTTTTTTCCTAACTTTATGAAATAGTAAACTACATCAACTATTAAGATTAGGATTAATTAAACTTTATCTAAGGAGATTACTTATCCTTTATCCAACCTATTGTAAAACATTACTAAATTATTGTCTTTCAATATTTCCATATTTTTAAACCATGACTTTCAATAAAACCATTAGTATGAGATGAAGGGAATATAAGTAACTTCCAAATTTTAAAAGATGGCACTCTATAAATACATATTTTTTTAATTTTCAAAGTTTCTTTTATATATGTGGAATCAAGTTTTGCAAGGGGTCTCTCATCTGTTTAATCCTTTGATAGCTAAAAAACATATTATTCATAATTTTGAGTTTATATCAGTTTATCTGAAATAATTTTTTATAATCTGTCCTTGCAAACATTTCCATTCATTAATTTAAAAGGGATCTAACCAAAAAGATATCATATTAAAATAGCTGCCAATGAATAAGACTCCAAATTCGGAAATTTAACTCTCCACATTCCCAATTCCTAAAATGATTTTTATGTAATATTTTTGGATGTGTAGAATGCTATAAAATGATAGTAATATTTTACTATCTTTTTTATTAATACTTTCCTAGACATTAATTATGTGATTGGAATAACCATAAAATCATAGGTAGTATTATCATTTTAATAAGTATTAATCTTTCTTCAAATGTGAAGATATTCATATTTCATTGTTTAATTATACATATGTCTTCAATAAGATATTCAAAATTATTAATCATAATTTAATTAAATTCTAGATTAAATTTTGTTCCTAAATATTTTATTTCATTTTTATCCTATTCATACTCATATGTATTTTTAAGGAAGGTTTGTTATTGTTGATTTAATAACAGTGTTTCAGTTTTATTATCATTACATTTCTTTGACAAGATTTGTTGAAATGCATTAATTCCTTATATAATTCATCCAATAAATTGGTAACATTACCTAAGGGGATTAAACTGTAGACAGCAACAAGCTGTATTTTAGATTCAAAGTTACTATTTACTTTAAATAATTCAGTTTGATCATGTAATCTAATACTGTTAGCTAGGGGATTCAATTACTAAAACAAAAAGTAAAGGAGACAGGGGATATTCTTGTTTGGTTACTCTCTTTAAACTAATAGCTTGAGAGGTGTAAGGACTTATTTTAATATAAGATTTGGAATCAATATATAGGCTATTTATAATGTTTATAAATTCTTCCAGAAAAATCAAACATTTTAAAAGTTTTAAATAAGTAAATCCAGTTAACAGAATCAAAACTCTCTCAGCAGCAAAACATATTAAAGCTAATTCTTTATTCATGTTTTTGGTTGAATCCAAGATAGCAATAACTCTTTTAATACTATCAGGTGTTAAACTATTTATAATAAAGTCTGTCTGATCTTTATAAATAATATTAGCTACAATACATCTTAACTAAGAAGTTAATATAGAATAAACATTTTGTAATCAATATTAAGGAGAGAAACTGGTCTATAAAAAGAAACTAAGTGTTTTTATCTTGTTTATGAAGAGGGTTAGTAATGAATACTTCCATGATGCTGATGTTACATATGAATTCAGCATTAGTAAGAAAACTTACTGAATTAATGAAATAACATGAGAAGAAAAGAGCTTATATACCACTGCTGTTAAATTATTTCTACCTAGACCCTTACCATTTTTACAATATTTAATAGCATCTTTAATTTTGAGATGGGTTTGTTTATCAAAGTTTTTTGATGTTTGTTAAGTTTAATAGCAATAATTTTGTAAATCACTCTCTAATATATTATAATTTACAACATTTACTGTTTTTGCATACAGGACCTTTGTAAAAATTTCATAAAATGTGAAGTATTTCTCCCATATCAGAAGTTTCTTTTTTCATATAAGGGTTTAAAATGTTATCAGTATGTACATATTTATTTATAATTTACTTCTACTGGCTAATCTATGTAAATGTCTTGGGGACATTTAATAATTATGAATTTTAAGCTTTTCAAGAGCTAACTGAGTTTTATGTGTCAATATTTGTTGGTACTGTATCATCAAGTTCTTAATGGTTTCTAAAGCATTATAATCTTTCTTTTGTAGATTTAACTTGACCTTTTGCAAATGTTCTTGTATATTTAAAATTCCTTAATCACATTCTCTGATTTTGTTTTGTTACCTTTTCCCATTTACTCACTAATAAACATTTTCAGAGTCCCAAAGAATAATGCCATTACCATTTTGATATTATTTAATGCAATATATGTTTCAATTGGGATCTTTAAATGCTTCTGAAATTCTTTTAATTTTGTCATATATGGTATGATTCTGTATACAATTTGATAATGTCTTAAATCCATTATTAATTCATTACAAACTGAGTTAAGATCTGGGAGAGGTCATTGAAGAATTAAATATATATTAACTTTATTTATTAAGTCAAGAGAGATATAGAGTCCATCTATGCAAGTATGAGGGCCATGGATAAATAAATGGGTGAACTGTAATTAATTATTTTCTTTCTTAATTACTAAATCTTTGAGATAACTGTTTAACTCTTTATTTAAATTTTTTTGCAGAATATATTGGTTTAAAATGTCTATTAGAACTTTCCAAAAACTCTGTAGCAATTATAAATGTTCCCTTACTATATTTGCTCTTATTCCAGGTATCTAGTAAAAGCTTACTAGTGTGTATAGTTTATTATAACATAGCAATTTCCAAATGGAATACATCACTTTAGAATAATTTATTTTGCTTACAATTTTAAGCATAACTTTGTTTTTTTTCATCAGACAGCATTACTGCTTTTTTTTCAAAACAAGATGCAGATGTTACTCAGTATCCCATATTATTCAAATAATGAGTTCTTTCTCACTTAAAAGTGTTTCTTGTAGAATAATAACTTTTCCTTTATGTATTGCCGCTGTTTAAACCAGTCTCATTGACAGATATAATGTTCACTGTGTTCATGAACAAACAAGCTTTCAAAAATAAAACAAAATTGTAATTAATTGCTGAAACTATTGTTCATCTTGTAATATATTATTGGATTATGATGACTTTGTTTTTGTTGTTTCTTGTTTATCAATAAAGTTGCATGATACATCTTTCTTTCCAAACATGAAATTAAAGAAAGATAAAACTGGCAAAAAATTGATGATTTTTTTCTTTACAACAAAACTGTATACATTTCCTATCCCACAAACCATGCCATTCCTAACCTGTCTACCAGTCTAGAAAAATTACTTATTACACACTTCTTCTTTGCTAACATCATTCTAGTAGTTAATGTAACTAAATTCTTTAGCTTAACAGTATATTAAAACTTTTGGAAACAATATGATATAATACTAAAGTTTATATAAAATTAATATGAATTCTTATACTAAATGTCTAAATTATATCATCAATAAACAGAACATTTAGATAACTAATTATATAATACCCAAATTCCTTATAATGTTTAAGGGAACAATTTGTAAATGTCAATGACAGCCTTTTTTAGCAGTTTTCCAATTACCTCTAATAACACTCAAGTTATTCTCATTCCTGATTAGCAATAATTCTATTCTGTATACCCATTATAATTTCTTTTTTATATAATATACTTTATATGTAAAAGGAATGTCCTTCTTATTGTTATAATGTTTACTATATAAGATTTCCATATATCTGGCCATTAGTTAGCTAGGAATCTATATATTGTTAATGTCTCTATAACTATAATTAATAACCAAAACTCGATACAAATAAACATACACAAAATATACCATATATGCATAGGTTATAGGTAAAATTATTCATCCCTCTCTTCAATTTTAAAACATCACCTCAGTTTCTAAATAACTTAATCTTTTAGCATGTTTGCAAGTTTGATGGATCTGAACCAATTATTCCAATAATATATTTTCTGGCATCTTTTTAAGCATCCACAACCATTAAATTTATATCGGCCATGTGAAATTCTAAGGGAAGTAAATCATCAAAACATTATTAAAGCTTACAGTTGCTGACTAAAACTGAAGTGATGGTGATCACTAATTAATTTGTAGTACATATTTTTTTCCTGAAAACCACCCAGTAAAATGGTGCACAAAACTCAGTGCAATACGAAATGTCAAATTCCATCTTGACAATTTTCAAAAATGTACAGCTGGATAGATAAGCAAAGGTTAAGAGGGACTATAAACATGTGCCAGTGTTGTACTGTACTAAAGCATACAAGCACGTGCAAATAAACTGCAACTTTAAACTTGATGTAAGTGGGTGAAGTAGATAATATGGCCAAGTCAGCATAACAAATACTTCCTAAGATAATTATATAAACATGTTACTTGAAATTTCAGCCTTTTTTGGCAAATTGGACTGACAAATCATAAAGGGACATTAACTTATCTCATACCCAGACAAACTTGTAAATATTCCAGAAATCATATTTACTCAAAATATAAGAATCAAGACCTGCTGAACACCCAATTGCAACTGGGTAGTGCTCAAAATGGTGGTCAGATTGTTGACTTAAAAATATGAGCATCAATTGAACTACAGTCTCTTACAATCATCCAATCATTTCATCACACCAACAGTGGCATTTGGTCATCAAAAAGATTATATATGAAGGCATACATGAGATTGTGTGGCTAGTCCTTCTAAATCATTAATACTAATACAGTCTTAAAATAGCTCAGCATTTTCCCAACAGTCCCTTGGGAAATTTATTTTGCTTATCATATCTTTTTGAGCTATACATAATGCATTACCACTCATACCCCACCTAATCTACTGTATTATTTAGCACTGACTACTCTGCACAAGAAAACTGTTTAATTAAATGTGACAGTTACATAAGTATAAGTACACTTCATATTTTTGCATCCATGTGGAACTGCTTGCTCCACCTGAATTAATGCTGCACTTCTGTACAACTATAATGCATAAGAGTATCCTTCAGTAAGTCATCCATCCCTGGTAGCTATCATATTGTCAACACACCCCTTAGAGATGACCCAGAAGTCAGGGACTTAGGGACACACATAGATAACGATCTAGCCTTTGATCATCACGTGTCTACAGTGTTGAGGAAATCATTCTATGTTGGGCAACTTATAAACAAAGGAATGTCATCTAAATCCAAGGAAGTCATTGTTCCACTGTATTTGGCTTTCATCAGACTTATCATTGAGTACAATGCTCCCTTTGGTATGTACCTAACCAGGCATATCCAACAATTGGAATGTCCACAGAGGTTCCTCACTGAAAGAATACAGGGAGTAAGTAATATGTCCTATGCAGACCGCCTCAAGGCCCTATCGCTGTATTCTGTCTTCTACAGGCTTTTGAGGGGAGATATTGCTTGGCATACAGGACATTGTCTTACCCCACTCTGATGGACCTCCTCTATATCCACAAAACAAACAGCACCAGAATTACCCATTCTAAAGACTTAAACCTTGCCTGTGATAAAAATAGGACCTGCTGGAAAGATAGGTATGTATCCTAGAGACTACCCCATCTATGGAACAGGCTCCTCATCCATGTGAAGCAGAGTTCCTCCCTAACCCAATTCAAGTACAACTTTGAGAATTGGATGAGAAACCGGAAATTCATCCCTGGTTTGGCACCTATGTCTCTAGTGGGCAGAGGTAATCTGTAAATGGTTCATCTCCCAGGCCCATGCTTACACTTATCAAGGGTATCAGAACTTGTCAGAGATTTGGGATGCATGGCTAGGCTTAAAAATGCCCTTGTGGTTGTTAGCCTAGTAAACACCTATGTACCTATGAACTTATGAACCTATTCAGTTGTTACTTGACAAAAATGTCATGACTGCAATAACTATGTGGCCACACCATCATACTGCTGCATATATGATGGAAAAAGACATAAAAATAATAAATTCCTCCCAGTAAGTAACAAAGTTTTCATATTACTATAATACAAAAATTAAAATCTGTGGTATCCCTCAAAGTCTCAGAAAACCGAATATGCAACCTATACTGGGTCAAAAACAAACCAAGAAGAAACTTTGCAGTGTGAAAAGTGTGATGTTCACTTCCTGAATTATGTTAAGTGCCTAGTTACTTAATAAAAACTGAAGTCTAAAATATATGCTACAAAATAATAAAATAGAAAATAGTAGCTAGTCCACAGTTGAGTTAAAAATGGTAGGTTGTCCACAGCTAAGTTAAAATGGAATATCCTTTATTGAAACACACACACAAGCAATCCTAGTTGAGTATAGTGAAAAGCATTAAACATTCCTTATTTATATATAATCAGGTTATTTGGAGCAAGGCAGTGGTTATAGAGTGTGGTTCTGTTAAGATCAATAAAGGCATAATAATCATTCCTTTAATCAAGTCACCTTTCCCCCTTAACACCACAGTGTAATCAGAGACTGCGCTACCTAAACTGAATCTAAAAGACTAGAGACAAATTACAAGACCAGCTTATTGATACTTTATACGGGCTAACCAAATAATCCAAACTATATTAATTAAGAAGCTAACTAACAAAATGATTAGCTTACTAATTAACAAAAGATCTATCACTAGACATCTATCAGCATAAATATTAATAAATATAAACTAAACCACTTTTAACAAAGATAGCTTTTGTATCACATAAATATTTCATCAGGTTTGTGTGTCTATAACAAATTACAAAATGAATGAACAAGTATCTAAATCAACAAGTGAAAACCTAATTAAGATGAAAACCAAAACTATAACTGTTAAGGTGGAAATACAATGATGATAAATGTTAAAAATAAAGCACTAATGGCATGGGGATCTGTTAAAGTGTGACATCTAACTAGCAAAAACACTTAGTTTGAATGCATAAGAGTACACTCAAGATAAGTGTCCCATACAAAAAACAAATGTACCCTTATATGTGGAGCCATCAGAAATACACCATATGGACTTAAATCAAGTGAACCATGTGCTTTATACTCTTACAAGCATGTGCAGAACAAAGTTAAGTTTAATAAATTAATTAAAAAACTGTCATGAAGTTAATCCTGTGTGAATGTGCCTAGCATTAACAGACCCATATGAATGGTTCTAAGGTGAAATGATGCAACTAATCACCCTGTTCGGAAGTGAAGCAATTTAGTCACCCTGTTTGGAAACTAAACCAGAAGGGTTGATGGAAAAATAATGTGAATTGTGTATATAATATGTTACATAATCTCAGCAGACTTACTAAAGACTTGGACCAAGGTAAAATTGACACAGATCTTTACAGAAAACCTACCAGAGTTAACTTACTGCTACAATAAGAGTCTCCATCCCACCAGGACAAAATATAATGTTAAGCTCCATGGCTACAGGTTGGCTAGGATCACCATGAAAATGGAACCCTTCCTTAAGAACCTAAATGATCTTGAAAATCATTTTTTGGTGTGGGGATTTGAAAGCAATATGTTAAGAAGCATTTGGGACCTATAACTGAACTAAAATGTACAAATGCACCAACGTGTAACAGTCCTTATAGGAGTGTGTTAAACAAATCCATGGACAACAAATCCAAAGACAGTTGTATATTGACTTTTATTGTTGATTTTCACAGAGAGAATTGGGCCATAATTACTGAAAGCTCATATTTAAAAGGGCACTATACCAGCTCTTAATAGATTTTCTTGCCTCGGATGGAAGCATAAACGTTGCCATCCACTTTAGTTAACTACCTCCCACTTTGTGACATCACTGGCTATTCCTACCCACATATCAATTAAATTTGCTTATCCAGTCCCATTCAGGTTTTGGCTCCCATCTGCAAAACTGAAATGATGTTGCTCTAGTTCCCACAGATTGTTAAAGTAGCAGCATCCTATTATGTCCCAGGCATTTTTTTAATAACAATGATAATTGGCGGTACTAGATACTTGTACGAGTGTGACAAGTTACCTAGACTAGACCATGCAAACATGATGCAAATCTAATTGTTTTATTAGCTTTTAAAGTGAATTAGAATTCTATACAAGGTCAGGCTCTCTCCACTTCCCTGCCTGCCCCCAATTTCCTCCCACCCCCACTTCCTCTACATTTGTGGTAATCGCAACTACACCCACAGCTCAACCTCACATGACCTCCACCAATCACAGCTCCTCAAGTCAGATCACATTACACCACACCCACTTGCTCCACCACAAAATACTCCCAACCACTCTCATTCCCGCTAGGCATTATTACATCACCCCACGCTACTTACCCATCCACATATATTGCAACCCTATAATTACTATCCACACCTCCACCCAGAACCAACTGAAACTTTATAACCATGAATTTCATACAATTAAGTCTAGTCTGTCTTCTCATAATTCTTTATAACTCCACAAGTTATCACTCTAGCAATATCCCTAAACCTAGCAGCACAACACTATATTATGCAGTCTTATATACAGACACTGCACATTATAATAATATCTGCCCACAATTGTTCAAGAACTACCTAACAGACCAATTCAGAACTAAACACATATGCGCTCATTCCTTAAAAAGCACAATATTTTCTTACACTCATCACCAAACTCCAACATCTGTACCACCATTTTTACACCAGGGTCACCATAAATGGGGACATCCACCCCAACCCAGGCCCAAATCCATCCTGTCCAACACAAACTGCTCCAACACAATTGTCAGAACATAATACCCCCACTATATTCATCCCTGGGCAAATCAACAACAGCAACAAAACCAACCATCTTTTAATGCTAAATATTAATATTAGAAGTATCAAACATAAAATACCTGAACTCCAGGCCACAGTAGCACATTACTCCCCAGACATAGTTACTTTAACAGAAACCTGGCTAAATAAAAACATAGCTAACTCAGAAGTTCTCCCTACCAGCTACAGTATTATTAGACAAGACAGACCACTTTGTAAAGAGGTGGAACTGTCTTACTGTATAAGTCCAACTTAGCTTTACGTCAAATACCAAACTCCTACCCCTCCCCCAATAACTGGGACATACTTATCTCACAACTTCACCTTCACCCTAAAAAGGTCATGACCACAATTCTGATCTATATTCCACCTGGTAATACACCTGCTAGCCTTGAAGACTTCTTATCCTGGTGTTCTTCCACATACTCACAAGAAACCCTTATTCTGGGGGATTTCAACCTAGATTGGTTCACCTTTATATAAGAACCACCAAGTAATCTAATAAATCTCCATGGCTACAAGCAGCTAGTCCAAATTTCAACTAGATGTTATAAAAAAATATAAAAGGGAATCCATCCTTGACTGGGTCCTAACTAACAACCCCAGATTGTATCCCCACACAGGCAGTCTCCCAGACATCTTAAGTGACCACAACATAATATACCTTATACATAGTAGAACAAGCATATGCAAAACCACTAACTATAAATCCACTAGAAACAGTAAAAAATTCTCTCCTGAGGTCCTCAATACTTTATTCTGTAACTGTGACTGGACCCCCCCAAAAAAACCTCCCACTTGACCAAGCTGTAGCATATTTCAACAAAACATTTCTACAACACCTAGACACTGTTGCTGCATTGCGCAAAATCAAGGTTAGAACCTCTACAAACCCCTGGCTCAGTAAAGAAACCAAAACAAATCCTCAAGTCCGGAGACACTGCCTGGCTTTACTATCAAAAAAACTAAGAAACACAAAGCCTAACTAAGTTCCAAGAACTGCGCAACCGTGCAAAAAAATGCATTAGGCTGGACAAAAAATCCTACTACATGACATTCCAAACTAAATACCAACACAACCCCCAAAAATTTTGGAAAAATGTCGACCAGCTACTAAAATCCACCCAAAAGGCTACCCTCAAACCAACCACCCCTGACACTAAAGTTCCCATCAAAACACAATTCAACTCCCACTTTGTGAATTCAATTCTATCCTTAGTATCACAGGACAGTTCCAACCTCACTAGCCTCCAACACAAATAGCACTAATACAAGCTTTATCCTCAAAACAGTTTCCACCACTTCAATCAAAAGCATGCTCTCCAAACTAAAAACCTCATCAACAGCAGTTAACCTACTCCCCAGCTATTTCTTGAAACTCACAGCAGCTGCTATTGCTATCCCAATCTCCACTCTCATAAACAGATCAGTTGTTGAAAACTATGTGCCTAAACTCTGGAAAATATCCTATGTTACACCCATACATAAAGCCAGGACCTCCACTGAACATAATAACTACAGACCCATTGCTATACTCTCCCCCTAGCCAAAATCCTAGAAAAATGCATCCATGCCTAGGTGCAGCAAAATCCTGTCATCTACTCAACATGGTTTCAGACCTGGCTATAGTACCACTATAGCCCTCCTCTGCTTCACAGATACAGTAAACCATCTCAAAAATGAAGGCCTGCAGGTGTCAACTCTTTTTTTGGATATGTCCAAAGAATTTGACACAGTCTCGCACCAAATTTTGCTAAACAAACTAGACCAATATCACCTACCAAATTCCACTCTTACCTGGTTCCAAAGCTACTTAACTGACAGGTACCAAGCTGTGAAATGGGAAAATTCTCTCTCTTCTCAGCTGCCCATAACTATTGGAGTCTCACAGTGTTTTATCTTAAGACCACTACTATTCACAATCTTCACAAATGACCTCCATACCGCCACACAGCATGCATCTATTATTCAGTTTGCAGATGATAATACCTTAATCTGTGCTGCACAAAACATTCCCACCCTCCTGCAAACAACTCAACTAGCATTCTCTGATGTTGAAAACTATCTTACCAAAGCCCAAATTATCCTCAATCCAAAGAAAACCCATTATGATTGTAACCAGTTCTAACAAAAACACTGATAGTCAATTCACTATCTACTCCACAAATGCTACTCCAATCGCTCCTGTGGCACAGGCTAAGCTATTGGAAATAACCATAGATTCCCACCTAAAATTTGATAGTCATCTCAACTTAACTATTAAAAAAGTACATGCCAAACTTGGATCACTCTACCGTATCAAACCATTTCTTACCAGCAGCACAAGATCAGCCATTGCTCACTCTCAGCTTCTATCCACCCTACTCTATGCATCTCCCATTCTGACTAATCTAAACAAAACTGAACTAAGCAAAATGGAAGCCTGCTATAACAGAATTGCCCACTTTGCTGCAAATTGCTCATATAGAACTCATCACTGTACTGCTATGAGACAGCTCCACTGGCTTGAACTGATTTTAATGACTTGTATACTGTGGAGCTTTTCTCCCTGGGCCTCCGCTGAAAAATGCCTATTCAGCTCAGTCGGACCATCCTGGTCAATAAATGTAAAATAAATAAATAAATAAATAAATAATAAAACCTACTAACCTACAATCAGCTCTGCCTTTATCATTTTATCTATTACCTCCCCAATAAGTGTCCTGCCCTCACAAACCTAGTACATCACTCAGCCAAAAGGCCTCTTAGATCATCAATCAAACTACTACTAGAAGTCACCAACAGCTACAATAGCTTTGGAGACACACTATATAGTAGTTCAGTGGCTAAAAAATTGAATCTCTCCCTATTAGCATACAAAACACATTGTCCAAAGCCTCCTTTAAAAACCTCATTAGGCAACATCTCAAGCAAAGTTGGCAGTGCCATGACTGCTCCCCAGGCTAGTGAAAGTGGATAAGATACACATACTAAACCTAGACTACTTGATAGTAGTTTTCACTCTTACTCACAAACACTGGCTAATGTACAATGTATGTACTGTACCTGTGTACTATGTATGCATTCTACCTATCTTCCAAATTTCAGCTGTACACCACAAATCTATTAATTACCTTTATTTTTTTAATTAATATTTTCTTATTTGTTCTCTCCACTGTAACTGTTGATGTGCTGCATACCACTGTAAAAACATGTCTATTGTAATTTGTGTGTATACTGATCATGTCTAAATATATAAATGTATCTGTAATTTTTCTATGTGGAGCTTTTCTCCCCAGGTTTCTGCTGAAAAAGGGCCTTTTCGGCTCAGTCAGACACCCCCCAGTTAACAAATGTAAAATAAAATAAATAAATAAAATAAATATGTACATGCAGAGTATAAATTGTAGAATGCCAGTTCACCATTTTTCTTTCCTATAAGCTGTCATTTACAAATGCTGATTTGTGGAGAAAACAATCACCAAACTGGTATTCCATGAAGTTCTCTGATTTAAAGGTTTGTGTGATACCCACCACTGTTACCAATATGTGATGGGCACCAATATGTGTCATCCTCATGCTCTGCCAGTAATTGAGGAGCCTGAATCCTCACCACTGACACTGGAGAGAGGCGTGCACTTGGAATACAAATGGATACACTCAATATTTCCAGCTGCAGACCTCTCTGCATCAAGTACAATTTCTCTTAAGAGCACACAGGGAAAACACTCACACCTGGGTCTGGATGTCTCTATATCTGTCTCTCTCCAGGGCCCCAATAAGACTCCCCACTGGTACAGCTGTAGGGTTAGGTCCTCAGCTGATTGTCCAAGCCAAGTCTTCCAGCACCCTCTCTGTAAACCCAGTGCTTCATGTCCCTGCCCCAAGTAGCTGACACACACAAATTTTGAGAGATTTGATTTACACACAAACACACACCTGGAAAGGCTGTCACGGGTCTACTAGCTATGTCCTCTTCTGCCCAGACCGTAAGGTAGATTCACTGCCACCAGACACTCCATGATCAGCTACTCTGAGGCCCTTAACAAAGGGTGTCCAATTATACTGTGTAATATTAATACTAATACAATTGGTAGTAGTTGACCAAGATGGCTAGGCCTTTTGGAGTGGCCCACACAGTGTCACAAAATAAATATAAAAGGTTAATATTTTCTAAAAATGATCAGACAGCCACAATAAAAAAGTTTAAATATATTTAATAAATAATAAAAGAACAAGAAAATACTAAATATATATTCACAGTAAACCACAGAGTTCAAATCATGGGAAATATTGAAAAGAACATTGAAGGACAAACTCAAACAAATAAAGAAAAACAATTTCTAAACTAAGCTTCAGATTATTCCTGACTGAATCTAAGAGAATTTTACTGTTCCTGAGCTAAGTTACTTATTTGGGCAAGGCAAGATGAAATACTTGAGCAGTCTTTCTAGTCAGGCCCCAAACAGAATACTCTATATTCAAAGATTATTCCCCCTGTAAAATATAATATCCAAGTTGACTTGCAGAATGACCTCATCTTGTCACCTGACTCAAGGTTCCAGCAATATCTCCTTTTGAAATTTGAACAGGACTTTAGCAGACTGCTGCAATACACATTTAGAGCTTTTAAGGCAATGCCTGGATCCAGAAACATAACACTTTGCCCCTTCTTTACAAAAGCTAACAGAGAATGGCTGCTCCCAGACCTATCGGCTCTGGGCCTGTTCAGCACTGTGGGGTGATATTTAATGATTTAACAGTTCATTTATATTTCCTTATTCTTCCTAAAATAAGTCAGCTGGTTAACCATTGCTGTGCCAGTGCCCTCTATTGAAGCATATACGTTTAATTCAGTTACCATAATACATGCACATTTCTCTTCACTTCAGCAAGGTGCACTGTTGATACATTTTAACACAATTAACACAAGCAGAGTTCACAAATACATTTTCAGCACAAACATCTGTACAGATCAGGTTAATATACTAATGGCATACGATTATTTATAAAATTCCAGCTAGCTGTGCTGGCACAAGTCTTACATCTATTGCCCTACTTCTCCCTGGCATGGCTGGCAGTACCTCCCATCATCACATCTCTCCCCCACTCAAGCTAGTTTTTCAAATCACCCTTAAGAAACATAGCTTGAGAGAAATAAGCCTATCTGGGAATAAGTTACCCCATTCCCTGTCTTGAGATTCCATCTAGCTTTCCATTGCTAATCCCAATACAGTGTTGCACTGTCATTTCATATGCCTGCAACCCTAGGCTCCACCATAGTAACTTCTAATTTTGCTGGCTGGCTCCCTGTAGCCATAGATCCCCCTCAGACACCTCCTGCCTTCTACTGAAAATATTCAGCACAAGGGTCTCCCTGTCATGGTAAGGTTTCACCATGTTAACATGGTACAATCTGTGCTCCTGCCTCCTGCCTAGCAGTTCTACCATGTAGTTAATATCACTGACCTTCCTTACTAGCTTAGAGGGTCTCTTCCAAGCTGCCTGAAATTTATTGCGTCTGACAGGAATGAGCACCATCACCTGCTGTCTCACAGCATAATCTCTGGCTCAAGTGTTCCTTTCATACCAGACCTTTTTCTGCTGTTAGACTCCTGCCAGGTTCTCCTGGGCCAAGCCCATGAGTTCCCTAAGCCTTGTCCTGAGGTTTAGGACATATGCCACAATAGACTCCTTGTGGGATTCACACTCACCCACTCACTCATTATGAATCAAATCTAAAGGTCTCCTCACCCTATGCTCATACAGCAACTCAAAGGGTGAAAAAAACTGCAACTTCCTGGGGTACCTCTCTGTAAGCAAACAACAGGTAGGGCAAATATTTGTCCCACTCTCTCATAAACTGGTCTGTAAATGCCTGCAGCATGGTTTTTAGCATAGAGTTTAACCTGTCCACAAGACCATTTGTCTGGGGGAGGTAGGGGTGGTCTTTAAGGTGCTTCACCCCACAGCACTCCCACAGCCAAGCCAGCAGGTCTGACATGAAATTGGCACCTCTGTCAGTCAGTATTTCTCTTGGGAAGCCTACCCTGATGAAAATGTCTAGCAAAACATTTGCCACCTTCTCTGCCTCAATGGAGGACACAGCCACCCTCCTCAGGGTATCTAGTAGCATAATCTACTACCACTTCGATATACTTCTTTCCTGTGGAACTTGAGGTGCTCAGAGGCCCCTCAATACCCATAGCTACCCTCTGAAACAGCTCCTCTATCACAGGCAAAGGCATCAAAGGAGCTTTTACCTTGTCTCCTGGCTTGCCTACTTTTTGGCACTGCTCACAGGTCCTGTAGTACCCTGTTACATCCCTAGAAATCCCAAGCCAATAAAAGTTCTACATAATACATCTCTTGGTATGCTTTATGCCCATATGACATGCAAAGTGAATGTCATGGGCTATGGCTAGAAGTGCCAGACAGTAGGCTCTGGGCACTACCAACTGCTATATTACCTCTCCTTCTAGCCCTCCCTCAAGTTCCCACTCGCTATACAGTAACCCTTTGTTCTAGTATATGGAATCCCCTTTTCCTTGAGAATCAGGTGCCTCCCTAGCTACCTTCCTCAAGCCTTGTAATGTAGGGTTTGAGAGCTGAGCCTGTCTCAACTCTCTCTTTGGAACCTTTCCCAGCTCCCATTCCACAGGAATTCTGGTATCCTCTGATAGTGGTGCCTCACTGTCAGCATGGGTACTACTATCCACATCTGCCCTTGCAGTCAGTCTGTCCAAGGGAACATCAGTACCTACCAGCAGCTGTGGCTCACCTTCAGTCTCACTGCTACAGGGTAGCTCCCTTGCTAACATAGCCACATCAACAGTCCTGGCTTTAGGTGTGCAGTCTGTCTGGGTCTCCCCCAGGCTACCAGACCCACGTGCCTGTCTCCAACCCTGACTGTGTGTGACTGCATGTACACAAGGTACTGCATTATCAAAATTATTACCTATCAGGACATCTGCAGAGATATCCTCAAACACACCTACTTGTTTGCTTCCTTTTCTACCCTCCCAGTCAAGGTGAACCCTGGCCAAAGGCATTTAGAATGAGATCTGTCCTAAATCTCTGACTGCAGTGTACTGCCAAAGCAAGTACTGCTCCTCTTTAACCACTGCAGGCTTCACAATGGTTATATCAGAGGCTGTGTCTCTCTTGGCAGTGGCCTGTTTTCCATCTATCAAGATTGGATATAAACTGTGCTGGGAGTTTGGTACCCCTGTTGTCTCCAGACAACTTACCACTGGCATTTAGTTATTCCAACTTGCTGGTTCCCCCACCTTTTGCTCCCCACCTTGCCTCCATGGACATCTATATGCTATATGTCTCCAGTGGTTACATTTAAAACATTTAACCCTTGATCCTGGCCATGAACCTAAACTAGTGGCTTTCCCTGTTACTGGTGGACTCTTTTGGGGTAGTTTAGGCTGCCCACCATTGATTCCCTTATATCCATGTGCAGCACTGGGCATCCTTTTCCTGAGCAGTGATGCCTGCTTGCTAGGTATAGGTCACCTTTTTCCCCAGCTCATCTGCATAGTTGCATTCCCTGTCTGCCAACCAGATTCTCATGTTCTCAGGCAAAGTGCTAAGGGCTTGTTCCGTCAACAGAAGGTCTGCCAGCTTTTCAAAAGTGGTGGCCTAACACATACTCACCCACCTATGAAAATAAATGCTTAGTCCAGCAATATAATCACTACACTTCCAACTGACTTGTGTCTAGACTCATGAAACTTTTTTCTGTAAGCTTCAATTGGTAACTTAAAACATTGTAATAAATAGTGCTTAACTTGATCATAATCTAAGCAATCAATATCAGACAATTTAGGAACAACAGTTACAGCTTTACCATGGAGTAAGGGGGTGAGGAACTGTGTACACAGAGCCCTCGGTCAACCTTATACTGTTTGCATACTCTTTCAGACATATGAATAAAACTATCAAACGTATCAGCTTCTTGGCACTGAGGAAGAAATTTACTGATCTTTATTGCTTCAGGGATATGGTTACTCCCTTCCCTATTACCTCCATGACCTTGGAGAAAAGTCAGCATTTCCTTTTCCTGTTTCATGTTGCCTCTGCCTCTCATTTTCTTTGGCTTCCAGGTATCTCAGTCTGTCTTTTTCTTCAGCCTCCAAATGCCACAATCACTCTGCTGATTCTAATTCCAAACATTTGGCCTCCAGTTCAAGTCTCTTTAACTCCAGATGGATTTTTAAGTCCTCTGAGGAAAAGTTGAACTGTCCTGTTTCTGAGAGCTGCAAGTCCCCATCAACAGACTGGTTATCCTCCTGGTTGCTGGTCTGTGCTGTAGCTGTGATTAAGGCTGCAATAATTTCTCCTTTAGTCAAGTTGGCATGCCCCAGTCCTTTGGCTTGGCATATCTCAGACAAATGGGTCTTTGTCAGCTTGCCATAATCTTCTGTTGACATTCTTGCCTGCTCTCCATAACTATCTAAGCTAACAAAAAGTAAATAAATAAAGCTATTGTGATATAAAACTCAGAATGTCTACCATGTGGCTGCTTGAAAGTGCAAAGATCTTCTTCAGTGACCACTGCTTACAGGCTACAGGAATTCAGTATCCACACCACTGCTCAACAATATGTGAGTATGTGATGATCCCGCCACTGCCAACCAATTAATATGTGATACTCACTTCTGCTAGCAATATGTGATGGACACCAATATGTGTCTTCCCCATACTGGGCCAGTAATCAAGCAGGTTCAATCCTT